>NC_132876.1:12910993-13621618 GCF_048164855.1 Canis lupus baileyi | reverse complement strand
ATTTACTTATCTCAGAGCATGTGCTAGAAGAGCAGGGATCTTTAGGAGATGTCCCGAGAAAAGTAAAGCTGAAAGCATCACAATTCCACACTTGAAGTTGTGTTATCAAGGTGTAGTAATCAAATCAGTATGGTACTGGCACCAAAATAGACACAGATCAATGGAGCAGAATAGAAAATCTCAAAATAGACCCACAATTATATGGTTAATTAATCTTTGGCAAAGCAGGAAAGAATATCCAATGGGAAAAAGACAATCTCTTCAACAAATGGTGTTGGGGAATCTGGACAGCAATATGCAGAAGAATGAAACAGGACCACTCTCTTACACCATACACAAAAATAACTGAAAATGGATAAACACCTAAATGTAAGACCTGAAACCATAAAAACTCTGGAAGAAAGAATAAGCAGCAATTTCTCTGACACTAGCCGTAGGAATATTTTTCTAGATGTGTCTCCTGGGGCTAGGAATACAAAACCAAAAATTAACTGTTGAAATTACATCAAAGTAAAAAGCTTCTGAATGTCAAAGGAAAAAGTCAACAGCACTAAAAGGCAACCTACAGAATGGGAGAAAAGTTTGCAAATGGCATATCTGATAAAGGGTTATATCTAAAATATAAAAAAGAACTTACCTAACTTGACACCAAAAAATAAATAATCCAATTTAAAAATGGGCAGAAGACATAAACAGACATTGCTCCAAAGAAGACATCCATCATCAGGGAAAAACAGGGAATATCACATATCATCAGGGAATACAGGGAAAGCAAAACTACAATGAAGTATCACCTCACACCTGTCAGAATGGCTAAAATCAAAAACACAGGGGCGCCTGATGGCTCAGTCAGTTAAGCATCCAGGATCCCAGGGTCCTGGGATGGAGCCCCACATTGGGCTCCTTGCTCATCAGAGAACCTGCTTCTCCTTCTCCTTCTGCCTACCCCTCCTCCTGCTTGTGTGCTTGTGCTCTCTGTCAAATAAATAAAATCTTTAATAAAATAAAATTTTATTTAAAGATCTTATTTATTTATTCATAGAGACAAACAGAGAGAGAGAGAGGCAGAGACACAGCCAGAGGGAGAAGCAGGCTCCATGCAGAGAGCCTGACGTGGGACTCGATCCAGGGTCTCCAGCATCATGCCCTGGGCTGAAGGCGGCGCTAAACCGCTGTGCCACCGGGGCTGCCCAATAAAATAAAATTTAAAAAAAAGAATAAGTATTGGCAAGAGTGTAGAGAAAAAGGAACCCTCTTGAACTGTTGGTGGGAATGGAAACTGATGCAACCACTGTGGAAAACAGTATGGAGGTTTCTCAAAAAGTTAAAAATAGAACTATTATCTAGTTATCGTGCTACTGGGTATTTACCCCAAAAATATAAAACACTAATTCAAAAGGACACATGCACCCCTATGTTTATTGCTGCATTATTTACAATACCAAATTATCGAAGCAGCCCAAGTGTCCATCAATAGATAAAAGAATAAAGAAGATGTGATAGATAGATAGATAGTTAGATAGATAGATAGACAGAGATAGAGATATAATGGAATAATACTCAACCACAAAAAAGAATGAAACTTTGCCATTTGCAACGACATGGACAGAGCTTGAGAGTATAATGCTAAGTGAAATAAGTCTGTCAGAGAAAGATAAATACCATATGATTTCACTCTATGTGGAGTTTAAGAAACAAAAGAAATGAGCAAAAGAGATACAAATCGAGAGAGAGAGAGAGAGACAAGTGAAAAAACAGACTCTTAGCTACAGAGAACAAACTGATGGTTACCAGAGGGAAGGTGTATAGGGGGGTTTGGGTGAGATATGGAATGAGGATTGAGGAGCATACTTGTGATGAGCACTGGGTGATGTATGGAATTGTTAAATCGCTACATTGTACACCTGAAACCAACAAAACATTATATTTTAACTATACTGGAATTTAACGTAAAATTTTTTAAAAGAGGGGTGTATGGCTGGCTCAGTTGGAAGAGCGTGTGGCTCTTGATCTCAGGGCTATGAACTCAAGCCCCATGTTGGGTGTAGAGATTACTTAAAATCTTAAAAAAAAAGATAGGATCACATGGGGTGGTACCCAGCCATAAAAATGAATAAAATCTTGCTATTTGCAATAGCATAGATGGACTTGGAAGGTATTATGCTAAATGAAATGAGTCAGACAATAACAAATATCATATTATTTCATTTATATGTGGAATCTAAAAAGCAAAGGAAACAAACAAAAAGACAGACTCTTAGATACAGAGAAAAACCTGGTAGTTGCAAGAGGGGACCTGAAACTAGTATAACAGCATATGTTACTTATACTTCAATAAAAAAAATTGGACACAGACATGAATAGTCATTTTACTGAGGAGAATATGCAGGTGGCAAATAAGTACATGAAAAGATAACCAACATGATTAGCTCAATGTCATTAGGAGGAAATTGCAAAATGACTAAAATAAAAATAAAAATTAGCAAAAAACATGAAATATTGGCAAGGATATGGAGAAACTGGATCACTTGTACATGGCTAATGGGAATGTAGTGGGAATGTGAAGTGGTACAGCCTTTCTGGAAAGCAGCTTGGCAGTTTCTTTTAAAAAATGAAGATGCAGGGGATTCCTGGGTGGCTCAGCGGTTTAGCGCCTGCCTTCGGCCCAGGGTGTGATCCTGGAGACCTGTGATCGAATCCCACATCAGGCTCCCTGCATGGAGCCCGCTTCTTTCTCTGCCTATGTCTCTGCCATTCTCTCTCTCTCTCTCTCATGAATAAATAAATAAAGTCTTTTTTTAAAAAAAATGAAGACGCAGCTACCATATGATCTAGTAATTTTACTCCTGGGCACTTGTTCCAGAAAATGAAGATTTATGTTCATGTAAAAACTTGTTAACACGAGTGTTCATATCCCGTTTATTTATAAGAGCAAAAAACTTGGAAACAGCTCAGATGCTCTTTAATATGGGAAATCCACCATGGAATATGACCCAGCAATGATACGAGTGAATTATTGATATATGGAACAATCTGTTTGACTTGCTGGATGATTATACTAAGTGAAAAGAGTCAATCCGGGGACACTTGGGTGGCTCAGTCAGTTAAGCATCTACCTTTGGCTCAGATCATGATCTTAGGGTCCCCGGGTTGAGCCCTGTGTCAGGTTCCCTGCTCAGTGAGGTGTCTGCTTCTCCCTCTCCCTCTGCCCCTCCCCCTGACTTGTGGTCTCTCTCTCTCTCTCTCTCTCAAATAAATAAGTAAAATCTTTAGGGAAAAAAGAGCCAATCCCAAAAGCTAATACTCTATTATTTTATTTATATAGCATTCTTATAATGACAATAGTATAGAAATAGCAAACAGATTAGTGGATGCTAGGGATTAGGAATGGGGTCTGGGACCTGGAAGGGGGGGTGCATGTGATTGCAAAAGGGTAACAGGAGGGATCTGTGTGGTGAAGGAACAGCTCAGTATCTTGACTGCGGTGGTAGATACATGAAACTACATATGTGATAAAATTACACAGAACTGAATACATACATTATAAATGAATACAAGTTAAACTGGGGAAATGTGCATAAGAGCAGTAGTTGGTACTCATATCAATATGTTGCTTGTACTATGGTTCCTAAGATGTTACCCTTGGGGGAGCCTGGGCACAGGGTACATGAGCTATCTCTGTATAATCCTTTTACATCTGCATGAGTATCCACAATGATCTTAATAAAAATTTCAATAAAAATATAAACAGTGACAGATAAACTTAATTATAAAACTAAATCTGAAAGAAAAAAGAAATGAGAGAGAACCTGTAAGTTGGGCAGGTAGTGGTAGAGCTCTTCTAGCAATTACTGCCTGGAGGACCATCCATGTAAAGAAGCCTCATCTGGGCTGGTGGGACAAAGTCTCATCAGTGTGTCTGCCCTGCATGCAGGAGGAGGAGTCCTCAAAACAAGTGCTACATATTTGCCACCCATTCTATGAGGAGTGCATTTCTAACCATGATGGTGTGGCACTATGACATCTGGGGTCAGGGAGGAGTTTTGAGGCAGTGGGGCCTGGTTAGTGCTCTACAAATAGCACTGCTGTAGACCACTCCCTACAAATTTAATTAAGGTCCCACTAGTGATTAGGCTTTTGCTACTCACTAGGCCTTGTGCTAAGTGCTTTACATGAATTAACTTATTTGATCCTCATCACAGCCCCATTGCTGACTTTTGAAACTAGGCTTTCTGGTGCCCAGATGCCTTAACCCTAGCCTATTATTAGGTGTTCTGCTTACCCAGTAGGTCCTCAGCTGATACTTAGTTCTTCCTAGAGCAGCTCAGAGGTCCTAGGGCTCTGAGCATCCCTCCGTCTCAATCATCTGCCACCTGTGATCCAGAATTGCTGGCCAGTTAGGAAGTGGCTAAATATGACTCTGCAAGGATCCTGGGCTCCCTCCACACATAACATCCTGTGGTCACATAGCAGTGCTATGGGGCAGGGATCTTGAGTAATGATAGTTGACATCTGTGGCACATTTACTAGGTGCTATGTCAAAGTGCTATTGTCATCCTCTCATTTCATCCCCACCAGCATCCTGTGAAATTGGTAGGATTCCCATCCCCCTTTTTCTGATGAAAGAGACCAAAGTGAATTTGCCCAAGTGCACAGAGAGCTGGTTAGTGGAGAGCAGTGGTTTGCATCCAGGTCTGGCTGCTGAAGCAGCCCATGATTGCACTCAGGGGTCTGTCTAGGGCCTAGATAGGGGTCAATAAATGAGTGATAGATGAATGAAAGGGTACTCGGTAAAGCCTGTCCTGTGGCAGTGCTAGCAGATCTCAAGATAAATGTTCTGAAATTAGGTAGCAAACCAGTCAAGTGGGGTAATGGGGCATGATCCCAGCTTACACTTAAAAGGCTCATCTCCTCAAAGAGAGCACCAAGGAAAGAGTTGTTGATGTCTGTTGAGCACATGCCCTGCACCTAGTACTGGGCCAGGGACATTTGGGGGTACATAGCAAGGATGGATGAAATAGGGCCCCCTATTTTAGGAAACAGTGTTATTAGGGAGGCCACTGTCAGTAGTGAATTTTATGATGTGTACCTGTTTCCATTTTGTGGGTCCCCACTTATTCCCACCTTCTTGCCTCTGATTGCAATCTAGGCCATGCCTAGTATGTGTTTCCATGACCTACTGCGTCTCTGGGGGTGGGACCCAAAAACCTGGTTTAATGAACCTTCCAAGTATTTATGATACACATTCAAGTTTGAGAGCCACTGATATATATATAAAGGGCCTAGGGTATAGCTGCTACTTCATAAATGGTGGAGATGCTTATTTGGAATGGTTCTGATACTTTGTAGAACTGACTAGTCAAGAAATTTTAGCTCCTGAAAAAGATGATGTGGACTTTGTTCCAGTTGCTCAGGATCTTCCTAGATTTAGCACTACAAGTTTCACATCCTGGAAACCCCCTAAGTCCTAGACAGCTTATCATCTTACTGGTAAGATTATACTGGTAAAAGACAGTATAATACATATCCATGTGTTTCCCAGGGTTGCCAGGATGCCATTTTGCCCCAATTTTATAGATGAGAAAACTATGACAGAGAGAAGTCATACAGTCAGGAAGAAGGTGGTGGTGTCAAGACTCAAATCCAGGTCTGTCTCACTCCAGATCCTATCTCTTAACAATTCCTAGAAGTAGAATTGTTATGTCAAAGACTATATACAATGAAAAATTTCTGACTCTGTTGCTGAATTGTCTCAGAAGCATAACACATATTTTTATGCACTACTGTGTATTTGTGTATATATTAACACAATGTATATATGACAGTAGTATATAAAAATATACATTTTCCCCATAAATCCACCAGCTGGGCCTTACAAATCTGTTTAATCTTTGCCAATCTGATAGGCAGTCCTCATGTTATTTTTGGATGTACATCTCTTGAGCTTGTCTAGTGCATTCAGTTGGACAGCAGAGCTGAGTGTAATTTGAGACAGGAAATTGAATGAGGCTCTCTTGGCTTAGTGTGAACTTCACTGAAATAAAGTCCTGATGCATTTCAGATGCTTTTGGGGGCACCATCAAAGATGCATATGTAAAAGCCTTGTGAGGATGAATGTCTCATCTCATTAGTCCCAAGCAGACACCAGGATTGGAGAGGCCACTTTGTTGAAGAACCTTGCTGGACTTCTCTGAGCCTCCAATGACATCTTCCTCTTCCAAGTTGTGGTTACACTTCTCTTAGGGATGGGCTGTTTAATGTGTAAGCTCATTAGGTCACCCGGGAGAACATGTGGGGGTTTAGGTCACACACTATATCCCTCAAAGAGGTGGTAGACGGGAACATTTGAGCTGTGACAAAAATAGAAGAGGGCAAAGGAATTCAAAAGCGTGAGGTTGAGGGTAGGTATATAAATGTTATAAATGTTGAGTAGCATGCTAATAAGTAAAAAATGGAAGCTGTATTCCTGGATAGAGTCCACAAGGTTTTGTGGCTGAGGTATGGGAAACACAGAGGTGGAAGGAAAAATGGAAAGGAAAATTAGGAGTTTAAATTCATACAGCTTAGATTCTGAAGGGAGTAAGGAAGCCTTGAGAAAGAATGGAAGAGGGGAGGAGGAACTATCTCACTTGGCTGATGTTTAGAAAAAAGGAAAGTTCCATATGCCATCCTCCAAGGAGATACCAGTTTGCATGGTTATGGATTCCCTGTACCCTAAATGTGATAGCTTTCTGACATTATTGCCCACTTGGCAGATTTCCCCCAAGTTGACTCTGGGCAACTAGCATGGATCGGCACTTTAGCAGAGAGGAAACACAAAATCTTTCCTTTTTAGAAAATTTTCAACTCTATTGAGCTGCAATTTATATACAATAAGATTTACCTATTTTAAGTGTATCATTGGATGACTTTTAGTAATTGTATAAAGTCATGTACCCACCACTATAATCAAGTTACAGAACAGTTCCATGACCCTAAGGAAGTTCCTTGTGCCCTTTATACTCTTCCAAGACTCCTGATCTTAAGCATGCGCTGATTGGCTTTCTGTCACTGTGCTCTTTTGTGTTTGACTGTTTTACTTAGCAAAATATTTTTTGAGATTCATCCACCTTGTTGGGTCTATCGGTGGTTTTTTGTTTTTAATTGTACTGTTCATCTCTTTATTAGTTGATGCACATTTGAATTTTTTCCAGTTTGAGATTATTATGAATAATCCTGCTATGAACTTTTGAATGTATGTCTTTTCTGGATATATATTTTTATTTCTTTTGGGTAGATACCTAGAAGTGGAATTTCTGGGTTGTATGTTAAGCACATGTTTAATTTTTATTTATATATATTTATTGTGTATATATGTTTATATACTTATTTTAAAATCAAATGGCAGGACTATATATATCTGTGCATATATATAGAGAGAGATGTGTATGAGTGTATGTGTGTATATATACGTATATACACACATGTAGTCTTGCCATACTATTTTGGTCACAAAAATACTGGTTACAAAAATACATACTGATTACAACCACTTTGGATTCCCACCAGCAATTTCTATGAGAGATCCTATGCTCCACATCTTAGCCAAGATGTGATATTGTCAGTCTTTTTAACATTAGCCATTTGAGTAGGTGTATAGTGATGTGTCATTGTGGTTCCAATTCACATTTTCCTTATGAGTAATGATACTGAGTATCTTTTCATGTGTTTATTGGCCATTCACATACTTTTTTTTGTCAGGTGTCTGCTCAGACATTTTGCCAATTTTTAATTGGATTATTTGTCTTTGAGTAATAGGAAATATTTATATACTCTGGATACATGTCAGATATATACACATATATATATATATATATATTTGCAGGTGTCTTCAGGTGTTTATTCTTGTCTGTGGCTTGCCTTTTTATTTTCTTAATGCTAACTTTTGAATAGCAGAAGTTCTAAAAATTTTTTGTGATTATTTATTTATTTTTAAAGATTTATTTATTAAAATATTTTATTTATTTATTCATGAGAGACACACACACAGAGAGAGGCAGAGGCAGAGGCAGAGGGAGAAGCAGGCTCCTAGCAGGGAGCCTGATGCGGGACTCAATCCTAGGACCCCGGGATCCCTACCTGAGCCAAAGGCAGACACTCAACTACTAAGCCACCCACGTGTCCCAGATTTGTTTATTTGAGACAGAGCATGAGCAATGGGAGGTGCAGAGGGAAAGGGAGATAGAGAATCCCCAGCATACTCCCCACAAAATGCAGGGCCTGACATGGGGCTCAGTCCCACAACCCCAGGATCATGACCTGAGCTAAAATCAAGAGTCAGCTACTGAACTGACTGAGCTGCTCAGGCACTGCTTATTTATTATTTTTAAGTAAACTCTACCCCCCATGTGGGGCTTGAACTCACGATCCCAACATCAAGAGTTGCATGCTCTACCAACTGAGCTAGCTAACAATTTTAAATTTTGATGAAGTCCAATTTGTCCATTTTTTCCTTTTATGATCTATGTTTTTATGTCCTAAAAAATCTTTGCTTACTGTAAAGTCTCAAATTTGTCTCCTATTTTTTTCTTCTAGAAGTTTCATACTTTGGGTTCATACATTTAGGTTTATGTATGAAGTATTCTGAGTTAATGGTTTTTGCTGGATAAAAGGTTGAGGTTGATTTTTTCCCCAAAATGAGTACTGAGTTGTTCAGCAGCATTTGTTTCAAAAACTGTCCTTGTTTTTTATTTCCTTTTGTTTTTCTTGTGTTTTCTCTCTATACTTGTACTTTTATGAGCTAAGGGTCTGTTGTCTCCATCTGCTAACAACCCTCTAAATTGTAAGTGAAAATGCTATCATTGCTTGAGAAATGGTACTTCATTGTAAAGAAAATCAGCAATTACATTTAACCATGGTATTAGTAAAGTTTTATGGGCGTGGAATCCATGCTACCATATTCTCTGTGGTTTGTTAGGTCCTTGGAACTTTAGAAAGATGAAAAAAATCTGAGGTTTAAGTAACAGAATTTGAAAGATGTTGAAAAGTCTTTATCAGTTCCAGGGCATGGGGTCCGACTCCAAGTAAGCACCTGAGTGAGGCTCCTGTAGCTGGATGGAGCAGGACAGAAAAAAGGGTGTATATATAATTTGGGATTTAAGTTTTCCTGAGAAGGGGGGTGCCTGGCTGGCTCAGTTGGTGGAGCATGTGACTCTTGATCTCAGGGTTGTGAATTCAAGCCCCATGTTGGGTATAGAGATCAGTTAAAAATAAAATCTTTTTTTTTTTTTAAAGATTTTATTTATTTATTCATGATAGTCACAGAGAGAGAGAGAGAGGCAGAGACACAGGCAGAGGGAGAAGCAGGCTCCATGCAGGGAGCCCGACGTGGGATTCGATCCCGAGTCTCCAGGATCGCGCCCTGGGCCAAAGGCAGGCGCCAAACCGCTGTGCCACCCAGGGATCCCTAAAAATAAAATCTTAAAAAAATAAGTTTTCCTAAGGGAACAGCTAAAAGATTGTTCATTGGTGCTGTTATTTTTCTTTTTTCTTTAAGATTTTATTTATTTATTTGGGAGAGGGAGAGAGAGAGAGTGTGTGTGGTGAGGAGCAGAGGAGGAGGGAGAGGAACAAGTAGACTGCACTGAACACAGAGTCCCACATGGGGCTCAATCTCACGACCCTGAGATCATGACCTGAGCTGAAACCAAGGGTCGGATGCTCAACCAACTGAACTACCCAGGTGCCCCGGTGCTTTAATTTCTCTCAGGGAGTAGAAGACAGATTTGGTAAAAGTATTATAAAATTTATTTTTCAGGGATCCCTGGGTGGCTCAACGGTTTGGTGCCTGCCTTCCAACCAGGGCGTGATCCTGGAGGCCCAGGATCGAGTCCCACATCGGGCTCCGTGCATGGAGCCTGCTTCTCCCTCTGCCTGTGTCTCTGCCTCTCTCTCTCTCTCTCTCTCTCTGTCTCTCATGAATAAATAAGTAAAATCTTTAAAAAAAGTTTATTTTTCAAATGTAATGGTAAATTTGGTATATTTTCAAATGCCATGAATATTATCCAGTGTATATTGGTCTGATCTAATTTCTTAGTCATTGACTATAAATATGCTTCTATGTATACACACACTCAAACACACACACACACACAAACACACATGCTCACTCAGAACCACAGTTAAACTCACTGTCATCCTTAACCCATTTTTTTGCAAAAGATGGTAAATAACTGGCTATCCAATAAGGGGACTGCTTCAATAAGTTATAGTATATTCAGTAGTCATATAATAGAATATTATACAGATATCAAATAGACTGTACTAATATAGAAAGTTACCTATGCACATATGTATATATTAAATGCTTATATGTATCTCTGCATCTACTGAAATAAAAGCAGTTGTAAAGCTTTTTGTACAAAGAAGGTCACTATGGCATTATTTGTAAATGATAAATGTAAAAATATAGTAATAAAAGTGTCCACAAATGGGAGGCTGATTAAATAACTATGGTATACTCATACATGGGGATATCATGCTGATGTTAAAGAGAATGAAGTAGAGGGGCACCTGAGTGGCTCAGTTGGTTAAGCATTCAACTCTTGATTTTGGCTCAGGTCATGATCTCAGGGTCGTGGGGACGGGCCTTGCATTGGCTCCATGTTCTGCTTGTCCTTCTCCCTGTGTTCCTGCTCCTGTGATCTCTCATTCTCTCTTAAATAAATAAATAAATAGATAGATAAATAAATAAATAAATAAATAAATAAATAAATAAACAAACTAAAAAAAAAGGAATGAAGTAGACCTACATGTTATGTTTGGGATCATCTCCAAAAAATACTAATATGTGAAAAAAAGAAGTGAGGAACAGGTTAATGTGAAAATTATGCACCTAGCTGTATATGTGTGTGTGTGTGTTGCTTAATCTGAAAATATATATTAAAAATGTTTAAAAATGCTTGATTTTGGCAAGGAAGATATGGTGTCTAAAATTGAGGGAGACTTACTTTCCTGTATATAGCATTTTTTCTATCTGAATTTTGTAACCATGTGCACATCTTACCTTTTTCAATGAAAAATGCCTTCTTCTCAATATCTATTACCTAGAATTGAGATCTATTTTTATACTGTGTTGGGAGTTTGAATTTGGGAGATGGAAATGAATCATTTCCCTATCTTTGACCCTAACCATGTAGCTAACCTTTCACCAATCTTCTGATTCTTGATTTGAGGGAATACAGGATAACATAAGGGAGTGGAAGGGCAAAAAAAACCCAACAGAATACAGAGTTAGGAATAGCATCCTTGGCTGACTTGGAAGTTAAGGATATGTGAAAATTTATAAAGGAAACCTCACTAAAATGAAATTAGGAGGCCAGAAGGGGGAGCTCTCAGGCCCTACCATTAGTTATCAATTGCAGACCCCACAGAAAGACATACCTTGCAAATAGATACTCCTTTAGCTCCAACTTGGACTACACTGGTTAGGAGGAAGAAAGGTTTTCACCTCTCCTAGCAACAGCCCAGCAAATAAGAAATTGTCACAGTTCAGCCAATGAGAAGCCACTATACTTTACGAATTTACACCAATGGACTTTTTTTTTTAAAGATTTAATTTATTTATTCATGAGACACACACACAGAGAGAGAGAGAGAGAGAGAGAGAGAGAGAGAGAAGCAGAGACACAGGCAGAGGGAGGAGCAGGCTCCATGCAGGGAGCCCGACACGGGACTCGATCCCAGGTCTCCAGGTCTCCAGGTCTCCAGGTCTCCAGGATCACACCCTAGACTGAAGACGGCGCTAAACCGCTGAGCCACCGGGGCTGCCCACCAATGGACTTTTTTATTTATAAGAGCCTTCCCAACTACCCCCTTTTCTCAGTAAGAGAGCTTTCTTCTTTGTTCGCTGGACTTGCCTTGTTTTTGCAGTTCTCTGCTATTCCTGAATAAACCCATTTTTGCTGGTAAAATAGCTGACAGCTTTAATTTTGAGGTTAACAGGTACTACAAGTCGATCCAAAGCACCTAGTAATTCCAGACTAATAATATGCAACATGCTAAACCATTCATCCTCACCTATCTTTGGAGACCCCCAAGAATATTGGGTGTAATTTAGCTTGGTGGCTATTGAACCTTGCCTTAATCAGAATTAAAATATCCTCTGTTTTTATCATAGTTATAACCTAAATACAGTTTTTAAAAATTTGAACAGTATAGAAGAGAAAGAAAAGTTTTTTGTTTAATAGCTAGTTTCCAGCCTCCAGAGGTAACCACCCTATTTCTAGTTGAGTTTTTAGTTTTTAGTTTTTCTTATGATTAATACTACTACTCTAAATAAAATGTTTCTATTTCTATTTCTTTATCAATTTTATTTTTTTTTATTTTTTATTTTTTTAAATTTATTTATGATAGTCACACACAGAGAGAGAGAGAGAAGCAGAGATATAGGCAGAGGGAGAAGCAGGCTCCATGCACCGGGAGCCCGATGTGGGATTCGATCCCGGGTCTCCAGGATCGCGCCCTGGGCCAAAGGCAGGCGCCAAACCACTGCGCCACCCAGGGATCCCTCTTTATCAATTTTAGACAGTATTTTTGACTTTCAAGAAAGATGAAGGATTTAGCATACTTACTCCACTTCCTTTATCTACTTCTGATTTTCCCAAAATTTTATTAGTTATATTTTTATGATATTCAGGACATTTTAGTAGTTACTTTTATAACTTTAAATACTATAATTTTTATTTTTGGATCCATTAATTCTAGACAATATTTATCAACACTCATTTCAGACACTTTCCTACACTATCGCTCCTCCCACTGCTTCTGACTTTTATAATATTATGTGTATATTGCTAAGCTTAGAACAACTACTGCCAAAAAACAAAACAAAACAAAACAAAACAAAAACAAAACAAAACAAAAAAAGAACAACTACTGCCTAGGTTCAAATCTCAGCTCCACCACTTGTTTTCTATGTAATCTTAGGTGTAAATTATTGAATGTCTCTGTGCCCTCAGTTTACTCAACTGTCAACTGGAGATGATAATAGTAGTATCTACTTCATTTGGTTACTATAAGATTAAATTTCACTTAAATTGAAATAAATATTTCAAAGTACTTAAAGTAGCATTTGGTACATAGTAAGTGCTTTTTAAATGTTAAGCTAGACAATAAAACAGCACAATTAAAAGTAAAATGAAATGTCTTTTTACAACTCAAATTAAATCTTCAGTATGGGCCCCCGGGTGGCTCAGTTAGTGAAGTGTCTGCCTTCAGCTCAGGTCATGATCCCAGGGATCAAGCCCCACATTGGGCTCCCTGCTCAGTGGGGAGCCTGCTTCTCCCTCTTCTGTTCCCCCTGCTCTTGTTCTTTTTCCTCTCTCTGTCAAACAAATACATTTTTAAATTTTTAAAAATCTTTAAAAAAAAATCCTCAGTACGCTTTATCTATAGCTTGATTTAAAAAAATATAACTAAAATGCAAAAGACATGAAGAGATATTTCACCAAGGAGGATATATAGGTAGCAAGCATATGAGAATATGTTCAATATAACGAGTTTCACAGAAACATAAATGAAAACCACAATGAGATATCACTATATGTCAGAAGAACTAAAATTAGTGAGAATAACGAATGCTGGTGAATGTGGTAAAACTTGATCATTCATACATTGCTGGTGGAAGTGTCAAATGGTACAGCCATTCTGGAAAGAGTTTGGCAGTTTCTTTAAAAAACTAAATATGCAAGCACTATACAACCCAGCAATTGTACTGCTGGGCACTTATGCCAAAAAAATGAAGCTTGAAGTTCATGCAAAAATCTGTACACAAATGTTCAGAGCAGCTTCATTAATAATAGCTTTATTCACCAACTGGAAACAACCCAGATGTCCTTCAACAGGTGAATGGCTAAACAACGTGTGGTACAGCCATATGAAGAAATACTACTCAGCAATATAAAGGAAGGAGCTATTGATATAGGCAACAACCTGAATGGATCACTAGAGAATCATGTTGAGTGGAAAAAGCCAATCCCAAAAGGTTGCATTTATAATATAAATGATATTATAAATGATCACATTTATATTATTTGCATACATTCTTGAAATCATAAAATCATAGAAATGGAACAGTTTATTGGTTACCATGGCTCAAGGAGGGGAAGGGATGGGAGGAAAGAGAGTGTGACTATACACAACAACATATCTTCTGCATCTGGATTGTATCAATGTCAATATTCTGATTGTGATACTGTTTTACACTTTTGCAAGATGCTGTTGGGGGAAACTGAGTAAAGGATACACTGTATCTCTATTATTTCTCACAACTGCATGCGAATCTTTACTTCAAAATAAGAAGTTTAAAGTACCGGAGCAACAGCTTTCCCAATATTAACTTCCATGTAAATATTATTCACAGCAGGACCAAGTAATATGTTTAGACCTACAGAGAAAATAAATGTAATCATATGGCTGTAAAACATCGCTGTGGGTAGGAGAACATTT
Organism: Canis lupus baileyi; assembly: GCF_048164855.1. Taxonomy (NCBI): domain Eukaryota; kingdom Metazoa; phylum Chordata; class Mammalia; order Carnivora; family Canidae; genus Canis; species Canis lupus. The sequence goes on along the minus strand of NC_132876.1, from coordinate 13,607,131 downwards.
CAGGTGTCAAAGTCAAATGGATTATCTTTTCTTACACTCCTTCAATAGCTCAAATGATGCCACATTTTAGCACGTTTCCTATTAGAACTAGAATCATCATACAGCTTTTTGTTCTCCTTAGAGTTTCTAATTGTATTCCATTGTCAATCAAAAGCACACAGAAACAGCTTCTGGTTTCTTAGTGATATAGGTTGATTATAGAATTTGCATCCATCTTAAGGATATTCTTTACTGAACCCTTTGACTTCTTGTTCTAATTACGACCTAATGCTTTCTTGGTCAGTTTAGCAGTTGTCATCTTGGGATTTCTTTTATTGCTTTAAAATACAAATTCCCAGGCAGCAGCACAGACCTATTTAATTGGAGTTTCTTTTGGTGAGGTACATCTGGGATATGTGCATTTTTTAAAAACTACCCCCCAGACGATTTTGCTGATCAGATTTGAGAATTCCTCTAGCTAATCCTTAGAGTCCTATAACTAATATTAGTAGTAGTAATAATAGATACTGTTTTTTGAGGATTTGCTATGTTCTAGGCATTGTTTTGAGAGTCCATGCATGGTCTTATGTAATCTTTACACAAACCTGTGAAGTAGCAGCTATTATTATCCCTGTTTTAGAGACAACTCAGTATCAGAGAGAGAAGTTAAATCACACCACTTCCAAGCTCCAGAGCCAGGATTAGAACCCAGGTTTGTCTGGCAATAAAAATTTTGGATTTTAACCAACAGACTATGTTAATTTCAAAATGGGTAGACTCAACAGCCTCATGGAAAACATCTAGAGGTAAAATGACTTGGTGTTAGAGCACAGGTAAAAGGACTGTGTATTGTCAACTAATTCTACAGCTAAAACCTGGCATCTTTTAATCATTTAAATCAATTAAGTAAGGTCATTCTTGTGAGATACTGTAAGTATGAATAATGGACTATGGATCAAATGGGAAGCCTTTAGCAATTTCTTTTGAACTCTGATTATTTTGGATGATATAGAAACAATTCACAAACCTTACCAATAAAAATCTTAAAAGTTTTCCCATGTAAGCATCTTTAACAAAGGTTGCATCTATGGGTTATCTATGACTTTCTCCCCACATTTTCTCGGGCTCCCATTTAGATGGATAATTAGGGTTAGCTGTACTAATTTCTGAGCATTTGAAGTGGAACGCTTAATTTAATAGTTAGGAGAAATAAGAATAGCCTCCAAATGGCTTGATCGCTTGGTAGCTAAATACTTGGAATCATATATTTTTTTCTTTCTTTCTTTCTTTCTTTCTTTCTTTCTTTCTTTCTTTCTTTCTTTCTTTCTTTCTTTCATTTTACAAATACCAAATATGACTCAAAACTATTCACATTTCAGAAGCACGCCCTAGTAGCTCTTATTCTGATATGGATTGATCTCCAAGATCTCTCAGGTTAAAAAACAAAATAGTATGTATAGTATGCCACCATTTATATAAAAAAGAGAGGGGCACATATTTCTATTTGGTGATAAATACATTAAAATATCTAAAAGGATACATAAGAGGAAACAAAAGAAACATGCCCTAGTAATGGGCACAGAAATCATGTTTAAAATCTAAATTTAAATTGTTAACGAAATGTGCAAAACCACTACACACACACATAATGGAATAGTGAATTTTGTGCTACATTAGACCACTGTCTGCTTTCATACTGTATTGGTTGTTTTCTTCTGTAATTTAAAAACCCAAACCAACTCTGCTAATTAAGCTCTCCCTGGCCAGGAGCTCACTTGGATCCCTGACAGTCCCTAGTTAAAGCTTAGTTTGTAGTTTTTGACAGCAAACCAAGACCCTCTTGTTTGCTTCAGGAAAACTGGCTGGTCGTAGTCCCTGGCATTATTTTAGCGGTACCCTCATTCCAACAAGTTACCAATCCTCTTGACCATGACTTAGAATTGTGCCAGATTTTTCTTGGTGTTTGTTTGTTTGTTTGTTTGTTTGAGACAGGTAGTAGAAGTCGTAATGAAATTATTGTTAGCTTGCTTTTAGTTTATGACAAATCTCGAAAACAGGAAATAAGGTGGTATATTGTGATGATAAAGCAAGGGTAAAAGCAACTAAATCAAATTTACTTGAACCAATATGTATATTTTTGGCATATATCTTAATTCTTCCATTTATTACTTCTTAATTGGTCCACAACTCAGAAGGTGAAAAACCACCACAGGCAAGTGACATTTTATGAAATGAATTGCTTAAAATGGGCTTGCTGTGATACTGGCACTGCATATGAATAGTATCTAGTATTATTGTATCACAATTTTACTTATTTTGGTTGGCATGTTTGGAAATAGGCAAAAGTCTGAGTGAGAAAGTATTAGTACTTTTATTATTAAATGCACCTCATCTCCCTTTATGTGACTCCTCACCAAAAAAGAAATGGCCTAAGAATTTTCACCTGCCTGATATGATGTTTGTCAGAAGTCTTATAGGACTTTGATTTCATAGGTATATTACCCAAAGTAACTAATTTTTATAACCCATGTCCCTTAAGGAGCCCAAAACTAAGCTCAAAGGGAAACCACAAACCTTGCAAAAACTATAGAAAGATTCCTTCTTTCCCCTCTATGGTATCCTGGTGTCACTTAACTAAAACTCCTCAGTCTGTGACCTTGAGAAACCTAGAGACTAAATAGGAGGAGTAGAGTATTGAAGGTCATTCCATCCACCACTACCCAAAAAGGGGAGCAAGAATTCATCATAACAGGTAAGTATCTTTATAATTATGGCAGATGGTGATTGAAGCAAAGGCAATTCAAAAGGAGAGACACGAGAAAGCAATAATTTTGAATGTTTGACATTTGTTTTGAAACTACCTTACTACCCTATACCCTTTACCATCTGTCTGTTATCCCTCCCAACACCCACCTCTGTCTTCCCACAGGGCTCCATTGTCTGCAGTTCCTGTTTCTCAGGGGCGGAGCTGTGGGAGGCAGCCATGGGTGCCATAATAGGCACCTGCGGCCAGCACAATGGGCTGTGGGTGCTTGTGGGAGAGACAGATTGATGTATTGTGCATGGGGGAGGAGGGCTGTCACTTGAATCCATGTGAACCCAGGCTTTAGGGGCAAGGGAGATTGACAGCTTTTGTAGGTTGCATTTCTTTTTCAAAGCTTGGCTTTAATAGACAGTAAGTTTGGGGCCCCAGGCTTTCACTCCCATAATTCTAACAGGGCAATCACGAGCATTCAGCATTTCTTTTTACCCCCCTTGTTACGCATTAAATGATTTCAGTAAAGGAATGTGCAGCATTAATTAGAATTTGTTAGCAGATACCAAGGGGAAAAGTTTCTTCACAACAACTATAGGAGGTGTCATTTGTACAAAGACTTTTTTGTTTTCTTTCCCCATTACATTATCACTGCAATATGTAAGGTAGTGATTCTTTTCATTTAAATTAAGTGGAAAGCTACTAAATCTTGTTTTATTCTCCAAAAAGAATAAGGTCCTTAACACTTATCTTTTAACTTCTTTCATTTCCTAAGGTTGGTGTTTACTTTTGCTTTCAATCCGACCCATTTACTGATCTGTGTGGTTGTGTATCCAGTTTTGTGTACCATTTAGCTCTGACAATTACAGGCAGCCCACTACTGATATATAAGGATTGTTTCAGGTGAAAATAGCTACCAGTCATACTGAAAAGCATTGACACACTGGGGCCCTTTTTTGGTAATGGGACACTGAGAAATGGCAAAAATTAGATTCCCCTAAGTTTGTGTCCTAACTTATTTTCTAAAACTGTTTTTCCCTAGTTGATATTTAACCTTCGCCATGACATCAAATTTATGGAAGAATGGGGCAGTGGCCAAGGAGTATTTTTTCCCAAAGAAAACTCATTCCTAAACCATGTCAGCACAGTATTTTTAAACACCCAAAGTCCCCCCCACCACCACCACCTCAAACACACACACACACACACAGAGCATCGTTTTCTTACAGCTAGTTAAAATGATCTTAGGGTTCTTTTTTGGTTGTATTTTGTTACTATTATCTATTCTGATTTTTATTCCTGACATGGAAAAAAATATGGGAACAAAATTAATCTCAGATAGGATATTTTGTAAATGTACTCTTTGCCATCGAAGAACTGATAAAGCGTCAAAAAATCTTGGTGCAATTTTCCTAACATCTCTCTCGTATAAAATCATTTTCTTTGTAGAAGGAGTTGGAGGCTAATTGAATTAGAATTTTCCCCATTCATTGTTTTATTTAAATGTGTTAAGGGCAATAGTGAAAAATATTAGAAGTCTACCATTATTTCTCAGAAAGAACATATTCCCACACAGTTGTCTGGCTCTGTCTATTATAATAATTTGGTGCAATGGTTTTAAAAGTAGTGGGGTGATAATAATTAGGGTGTGCGACACAGAAATTTCAATGCTGGATTCAACATTTCACCATGCAGGGCATGAAAATTGCCGACTGGGGCTAGTCAGCTCTAAGTACTAATTAACTAATTAATCAGGTGCTGAGACCAACTGAATGGAGGATACCAGCCAGACAACTCAAGCCCAAGCAGAGGGTTGTGCTCTTTCAAAGACAGTGCAGTCTTTCTTCTTGGTTTTTAACCCAATCAGAAATGAGGGGAGAAAATAGGATATGGTGTCCTACTGTCAGTCATTTCAGTCCAAGGTCTTTACTTAGAGAAAATGAAATAAAAACATGTGCCTCTGATGATAACTGTGAGGCAGCGTGTGCAGAACAACCCCCAAAGCTCTGGCAAACTCAGTATCTCCTTGGCCATGAACTATTTCGGGGCTGGTATATGTGGGTGTGTGGGGGAGGAGGGGGATCTGCCTTCTTGGGAGTTTTCTACAATATATTTTTTTAACATCGGAGACTGAGAGATGGATTTCTCCTTTTGGGCTGATGTTAGGTCTTTTGCCTCATCCCTCGTTTATGTAAATGAGAAGAGTCCAATTACACATATGGAAAAAGGGTTTAATGAATCGTGAAAAAGCCTGGTTTGCAGAGAAAGGGCACAATCCCCTCTTCTTCTTCTTCTTCTTCTCTTTTATATTTAACTTAGAAACATGTATTTCTTTTTAGGAAGATGATAAAGCTTAATGATTAGATCATTTTATTTTATATACTAATTCTCATATTTGGGAATTCTTAAACATATTTTGGTAGAAGATTCAGCTTCCTGTATAAGGCTCTATGGATACCTAGCAAACATGGTCAACAACAAAAACTGTGAAATTCTAACTTTCTTCCTAATTTAAAAAAAAAATTACATGTTAGTTTCTCCCATTTTTGATGTTATTCTTAGCTCAGTGATAATGTTTTTTTCTCTTAACAGTTTGCTTTGGAACTGTGTGCACTAAAAAAGAACTGCATCATTATAAGAGGGTTGTTAATGAACCCAAGGAAAAGACTTTAGTATCACATAGGTTTAGCTTAATTTTGAATTTATCATGATGTTTTACTTAGCTATCATTTTTTGGGTGTTGGGTTAGGTAAGATCTTTTTCTTTTCTTTTCTTTTCTTTTTTTTTTTTTTTGTCCTGAAAGGCAGTGAATTTTTACAATAGAGCAGAGAATACGGTGTTTGGGATTTTATTTTCCTATTTTCTCTCTCCTTACTTCTTCATCTTAGAATTTTCAGTAGTTGAAAGGAGACCAAAGAGAACCCCAACCCATTTTTTTTTTTAAGACAGCAAAACGTTACAAGAATCCTTGGGGGGGGGGGGAATCAGTACCATTTCTGATGTGACTCTTAGAATTTGGTTAAGCATGCAAGCAGCCCAGAAGAGGTGCTTTGCAGCGACAGCAGGAAAGTTCTACATCACGGCTCTAAGTGCTTTCCAGGGACTTAATTCAACAACCTCATTTGGCACTTGAGGAAACTGAGGCCCAGGAAGCGGGGGGTGGGGGGCAGAGTTCTATTTTTTTCCTGTACAAAATACTGCGTCGAGCAGCGGGCGGCCCTTTTCGTGGGTACGTCCTGTGTAGAGGGCATTGCTGGGATTCAGGGTGCCTGCCTATTCACGGGGGCCGGGATCTTCCCACTTTACCCCCACCCCGGCCCACCCCACCCCCCGGCCTTCCCGGATCGGCGCCCTGGATGTGATCGACACCATGAAGTTGCCCCATAATCCTCTCTGGCAACATAGGATGTAAAATTTGATCAGCTCATTGGATGAAGCCGACAAGTCTCCAAAATGTGTGAAAAGGGGGCCAAGAGTAGGCAAGCGCCGCGTTGAGGCAGCGCTGCGGCCGGTCCCCCTGCGAGCTCCTGGTGCGGCAGCCGCGGCGGGGCGGGGGCTGGGGCCGGGCGGCGGCGGCGGCGGCGGCGGCGGCGGCGGCTGTAGGGAGGCCGCGGCGCCCTGGGGGGGCCCTCGGAGCGGACCGCGGGGCCGGAAGGGGGCAGCAAGGCGGCGCCGGCGGCTGCGGAGTCCTCCGCCGCGTAGCTGGGGGCCGGGCCGGGCGGGGCGGGGCGGGGCGTGCACCGGGGCCGCGGGCGGCGCGCGCCGGAACAGTTGGCCTCAGGGCCCCGCCGCCCGCGCGACCGCCCGCCGGCGCACGCGGAGGAGGCGGCGGCGGCGGCGGCCGCAGGAGGAGGAGGGGAGCCCCGAGCAGGAGGTGAGGCGGAGGTGCAGGAGCAAGAGGCGGCGGCGGCGGCGGCGGCGAGCGGCGAGGATGGAGGAGCCGCCGAAGGAGGGCGAGGCCGAGGTCGCCGAGCAGTGGTTCTCCAAGTGGGAGCGCCAGTGCCTGGCCGAGGCCGAGCAGCAAGAGCAGCTGGCCCCCGAGCTGCGGGAGGAGGCGAGCGCCGAGGCGGCGGGGCTCCGGAGCGAGCAGCAGAAGCTGTGGCACCTCTTCCAGATCTCGGCCACCGCCGTGGCCCAGCTCTACAAGGATGCTGGGTGCCAACAGCCAGAACTGTCCATGTGGGACCCCTTCCAGAACGCGGCCATGGCCGTGACCAGTCTGTACAAAGAGAGCGGGGACGCCCACCAACGAAGTTTTGACCTGGGCGTCCAGGTGGGCTACCAGCGGCGCATCCGGGATGTCCTGGAGTGGGCGAAGCAGGGCCGCAGCACCATTCTCCGCGAAGACCTGATCAGCTTCCTGTGTGGCAAAGTGCCCCCCGCGCCTCCCCCGCCGCGCGCCCCGCGGACGCCCCCGAAGCCGCCCGCCGCGGCCGCCGGCCAGGCCGCGGCCCCCGAGCCCGGCTCGGCCGTGGACGTCGACCTGCAGCCGTTCCACGAGGCCATCGCCGTGCATGGCCTGAGCGGAGCCATGGCGAGCATCAGCGTGAGGTCCGGCGCCCCCGGCTCCCCGCCCCAGGCCAGCGGCGTCGCGGGCGCGGTGCCCGGCGGCGGGCGCCGGAAAAGTAGCTTCCTCGACGACGACTCGAGCCCCTTCACCTCCGAAGAGCAGGCCCCGCGCCCGGACAGCGGGGGCACCCGCAAGCGCACCTCGGCCCGGTGCGGTGACAGTGTCACAGACTCCCCGACCGCCAAGCGCAACCGGATGCTCTGAAGCACGCGGCGCGCGGGCCGCCGGCCGCCATGACAGTGGGAGCAGCCCGGCCGCCGCGTGACGATGCGCCGCTCCGCCTCGCCCTTCCAGAGCCTCACAGAGCTTTCTGTCACGTTTGCCTACCGAGACTTTTAAGGTGTTCCACAAGAGCCCACGTATGACTCTGACTTTCCCCGAAATATGATTCTAGCAGCGAACAAGCATCGTGTAGTAGTTACCAAGATCAGGACAAGCGGACGGATCTGCTCAAAGCGGGAGCCTGGTTGATCTTGTTCACAGTCCTGTTCCTTAGCACCTAGCACACTTGCTGGTGCCCAATAAATGTTTGTTGAATGAATAAATGTGACCTTCTTTAAACGTCTTGAACGGGAAGGACTAACAGGTGTTTGACTTGGTTATAGGATACTTTTCTCCTCTGTTATTTGATTCTGTGCTTTAACCATTTTGCAAGTTACATTTGATCGAAATGTGAAACTTGGAGTTGCTATTTTCCCTCCACTTGGCCATGCACCTAATTTGTACAGAGTATGCGAGTGACGCACATTAGGCGGTGTGGTTTTTTTTTTTTTTTTTTAAGTAGCTGCTTATGATGGTGATGATTATGTGATGGTGTCAAGGGCTGCTGTGATGGTTGGACAGGGAATACTTGATATGGAGTCAATTCAGTGCTCTTGAGGAAAATTAGGCCAACGATTGAGATCCTGAGACCAAAGATGGTGTTCCTGGTGGCCCAGTGGTGCTCCCTTTTCTTAGGAATGTATAAAGTCCCTTATCCTGCAGTTTCAGGTTTTTGGTGATCTCTGTTTTGAATTGGAAGACGGAATAGTCAGAATGAACTGGGTTTTATTTAAGGATATAGCATAATATAACTAAAAGAGCATGAGCTTTGTATTACCAAGGACCAACAGTAAAATCCCAGTCCCACAACTATGCTGCATGATAATTGGGCAGATCACTTAATGTCTCTTGACCTCAGGCTTTCATCCATGAAATGGAGCTGTGTGTCTCCTCAACTAGTCTTGAGGATAAGATGACGTCTGCAATCTAGGTACCTAGCCCAGTACTTACCACCTAAAGGTACTCAATAAACGTTCTCCCTTCTCTATGAATAGAAGCCAGTAAAACATTAAAATCCTGTATGTTAGAAAAGCAGGAGAATCAATTTAGAAGTCAGAAAGTAGAATCTCTGTGTTTGAACAGGAGACTACTGTTCTAACAGTTGAAACTTGTCTAAATATCCCAGATTTTGTATTTTAAGTGTGTTTAGCTCATAAGTACTCAGGATCATCATTCTGCATATTAGAGCAGCCTTGGAGTTCCTGAAATTGCCTGAGGGGTACGCGAGACAACTGGACTTATGAAAGATCTACCTCCTCAGGCCTGAAAAATAAATGGGGAGGGGGTAAGAATGGAAAGGATTTGAAAACGAATGTCCTAGAGACACCCAAAGGGCCAAAGTGGTTCTGAAGAGAGGTGGGTGGAGTGGAGATGAAAGAGAGTAGGTGTGGAGGCACAGGAGGGGTCAGTGAGGTTATGGAAGGGGTGGGAAGAAGTTAAAAGGTACATATCTCTCCCAGGCTCTTTTTCCAAAACCAGCATATAAAATAATTGTAGATAGATGAGTAATACCTTGCTTTTAGGTTCATATCAGGACATTGCTTCTGTTTCATTAGCATGGCCTTTGGAGTAGATTTGTACTCAACTAATGCATTGAAATAGGACAACAAAATGAAGTGAATTCCCTGATAGAATAAAAATTTGCTCTTGAGGCACTCTACAAGTACTTACAGAGGTACTGCTAGGTCCTGAGAGGGGATGTAAACAAAAAAAATATCCTTTTCCTCAAGAAGCACATCCTAACTTGGAAGACAGATTAATGTAGTGAAAAAAGCAGTTCCAATTGTAGGGAAATCACCTAAGGACCATGTGGAAGAATTCAGAGGACAAAGGCCCTCTTTGCCCAGAGGGACATTCCTTCTGGAGGAAGCGGCATTTGAACTGGGGCCAGAAAAATGTGTAGAAAGAGAGGGCACGGGGAATACCAGTAGAGGAAGGATATCTGACAAAGTTTGAGAAGGAGGGAACCCGTTAAGTGTTTTCAGGGGATCACCAGAACTAGATAAGAGGAGGCAGGGGCCAAAGTATATTTGAAGGTCTTAAATACCTGGTCCAGTACTTTTTTATTTTTTAAAGATTTTATTTACTTACTTATGAGAGACACAGAGAGAGAGAGGGAGGCAGAGACACAGGCAGAGGGAGAAGCAGGCTCCATGCAGGGAGTCCAACGTGGGACTTGATCCCAGGACTCCAGGATCACGCCCTGAGCCAAGGGCAGGCACTAAACCGCTGAGCCACCCAGGCATCCCTGGTCCAGTACTTTAGATTCTAGCCTAGGGCAGAGGATGATACCACGTCCTTTAGGAAGAGAGCAGGACGTCTGGGTGTGCAGCAGCAGTAGCATGGGACACTGCAGCAGGGATAGCACAGGGTATCCCTGTAGGATGTTCTTACTGGGGACATTGCCTTTTGGTTAATCACGGTTGTGGCGGTGTTTATCTTGACAGGACTTTCTCTGGGAAGCCTCCTTCCCTTCTATCATTCTTCCTGCTTCTTGTGTTCCAGAGCCCTCCTCCGGTGGAATCATCGGGGCATTAGGGGCTGCAGGACTGACTGTGCAACCACAGTTACTTTAACAAGTAGATAAGGAGAGTCGTAAGAGGGCACGTCAGCATGAGGAAGGGACCTCATTCGTCTTGTTTTCTTCTGTAATTCCCAGTGCCTAGCACACTGCCCAATCCATATGGGCACACAGTGAATATTTATTATTAAGTGAGTGGATGAGTAAGCCCCCATCCAAACTCAGGCATAGCTACCTATTTCCTTTCTCCCTTTCTGTTTACTTACTGCCCAGGAAGGGCACCTGAAGCCCATGCTCTAATTTCTAGGTAATTTCTCCTCTGCGTGTCTTTACTCTTATTCCTAACTATTAGAGTCAGCTTTTTGAAAAGTGGTCTCATGACCACCTCCCTTGAGAATATACTGAGTTATGTATGAAATTAGCAGCTCCACGTGAGTTCAAATCTCAATAGGAGAATCCCTGAAGTGACCTGCTTTCTGGAGGGGGCCTCAGTGATTGTGATGCAGAGTGAAGTGTGAAGCCGCTATGCCTCCATTGTGAGATTTGCAATTGTTTCTAGGAGCCAATTTTTTTTTTTAGATTTTATTTATTCATTCATGAGAGACATGGAGAGAGAGAAAGAGGCAGAGACACAGGCAGGGGGAGAGGGAGAAGCAGGCTCCATGCAGGCAGCCCGATGTGGGACTTGATCCCGGGTCTCCAGGATCACACCCTGGGCTGAAGGCAGGCGCTAAACCACTGAGCCACCCGGGATGCCCCAATTTCTTTGTATATATACACACACACACACACACACACACAAACACACACACGGATATATGTGTGTATGTATCCTATATTGAAAAGCCTAAGAAGTGGCTGTTGAGGCAGTTAGCAATCCTATGACCCTAACGTGATGCCACTGGCATCCTGCCTTCCACGGTACTGTGGTTAGAGAACCATAGACAAGTCTGAACCCAAGGGACCCCATTGTGAGATTTGTGATTGATTTAAGGAGCAAATTTAAAATTAATCATTGATGGTGAAATTTCTGTGCCCGCTTAAAGTGATTCTCTCCATTTGTACTTATTATCTTTATCATCACTTTGCATCTCTCTTTTTTGTAAGTTTATTTAAGTAATCTCTACACCCAACATGGAGCTTGAACTCACAACCCTGAGATCAAGAGTCGCACTGAGTTCAGTTCTCCTGACTGAGCCAGCCAGGTGCCCTTAACTTGGCATATCTCATAATATATCTCATAAATTTTCCTTCTAGGAGAAAACAGTGGAAAACTTGTTATTAAATGAAATCTCATTGGTGTCCTTTTATAGGCCTGAGAAAAGGCTCTGATTTCCTAACTTCTAGCTGAGTATTTTATCCATTAGACCACTGCTTGCTAGTCAAATTTCCTTCTGAACTGAGAGTTAGGAAACATTGCAGTGAGGTTGTTTTGCCATTTATGAAATGATAATTGAGTAGGGGCTCAGGGGAGGATTGTTGATCAGCCGGGGCCTTCATGGAGGTTGACAGACTTCCTCTAGTAGCAAATGCATGGTGGGATCCTTCCTAAATTCTGAACCAAGAGGGACCTTAGAGATCATCTAAGGTAGCGTCAACTATTCAGTTTACAGATGGGATAACTGAGCTCACCAGAGAGGGCTCAGTGACTTACTGGTAAGACTAATACCCCATAGCAGGTTCCAGTCCATTGTTCACTGTGCCTCCCTGAGATCTTTTAATTAATATGCTGATGATTGACTAAGGCTAGGAAACTTGTATTGTAAAGCCACTCTGGCATAGTGAGCATACTATCTTTACAGCGTTGTGTTTATTTGGGGGTAGTTGTTGGCCTTGTGCATTCAGGGAATACAGGTCACTCCTTACCATCACTGCACTGCAGCCACCAGCCAAACTGGACTACTCCAAGTTTCCTTTCTATCATCTCTGGCCTCAGGCCTTTTTAATCTTCATACCTTCCTCTCCCTTCCAAGTTGGGGTTAAATGCCTCTCCCCAAAGTTCTCAGTTTGGACTCATCAAGGAATTATCAGTTTGTGTCTTTTTGCCCCACTAGACTGTAAACCATGAAGTCTCATCCCATCGGAGTCTCTTCCCGGGGGGGGATGTATGCACATATCCATTACTTCACTTGTAGGTTAAAAAGACATTCAACATTATACCATACTTTTATACTTTTTAACAAAACAATTATTTTTGTCATAAAATTATACTGTGGGCAGGAAAGCTCGAAATAAAACTTTGCAGGAGCACTTTTATTCTAGGGGGCATTATATGTGCTTCCTCAAAGAAGTGTAGCACATCATAATAAATAATCAACATTCCTCCTCATTTGTAGGTACGATTGTAGTGTGTCAGGCATCATTGGCAAGCCCATAAGATCTGGGTTTAAGTTTTGACTTTCCCCATATGTGACTTTGAGCAAGTCAGCCCTTTTTTTCCTTTTGGTATATGAAATAAAGGAGTTAGTTATGTTAGATGGTCTTTAAGGTCTCCACGAGCTCTGGCACTTTCTGATCTGTGATTTAATTCAATAGACAGTGGTAGCGATTACCTTCTTTCTATGATACTTTCATTCTGATAACCTAATGTCTGACTAGCTGAGTCCCTGTGAGCCCCTTGGAACAAGGACTCCCAGGCTTAGCTCTCTCTTTTGGTTTCATCTTCCTCCACAGGTCAAGAATTAAAAAAACAAATTTGAATGCTTATGGGGCCTTTGACAGGCAAATGCCCCCTTATTCAGGCACTATTCTTTTTCAAAAATAATAAGTTGAGCAGTAGGCTGTTACACAGAGAGGAGTTCATAGACTCATTGGACTACGAGGGGGACCTGGAAAGCCACCCAGTTTACCTGCCCCAACTCTGGTGAGAACTAGAATGGAAACCATCCTGGATCCATGACTTACTGTCTTCATCTTAAACATCTTTTAGGAGAGTCCAAAGCCTTCTTCAGGAGCTACCAGGCAGGTCTTTCTGAAAACGAGCCCAGATTCCTCAAAAGATAGCCTGGTGTGCTGTTTTCTTTCTGTTGTTACCTAACTGCAAGCTAACTGGCTGTCCATCTCGGTGGAATAATCCTGCATTTTTTTAAAGCTTTGGTGTCCAAACCTTGGCTTTAGACATTTAAAGCAATCTAATTTTCTCATTCTCTTTCTCTCTCTCTCTCTCCCTCCCTCTCTTTCTTTTCCACCCTTTTGGTTGGATATAGTACCGTGTATTTCTATGATTCTCAACACTGCCAAAAAAGCCCCACATATGGCACATATTATATAGTATGTTTTATATTTACCCTCCTACCCCTAATAGTAATAGAGACTCTGGTTGCAAATTTCTCATTCTTCTTGAAATCCCAGGCTTTCTTGACACCAGTACCCAATTTTGTGTTTAAGTGTGAATATCTTAAATATCTTAAATTGGAAGCTTATGGGAAAGTTGGGGGAAATGTTAGATCGTTAAGAAAATCATGTGCTGCACCACGTGGGAGCCTCTTAAATACAACTTTGGTGGTCATGACCCTGGCCAGAAGGGGAAGCCTGTGATGTCACCCCTTCCCCGAGTCCCAGTTTCACGGATAGTATCTCTGAATGGAATTGTCTGAGGGAGATTGTTCCTTGTGAAAAGTTCACATGATGGAGTTTGAAGAGCTTGTTTCACTCAGAGCCCAGCAGGACAGAGTGGTTTGGAATGCAGCATTCAGAGTGTTCTGTTTGGCTGAAAGCTGTCACAGGGAACAAGTACTTAGCAAACAGCATGAACAAGGATTTGAACTAGAAAACGAGAAGGGCCTTGACAACATTGTAACAGTGGCTTGTCTCCTCAAAAACTGCTCAGTCGTACACAAGGTGATAAAGAAGACTAAAAAAATACATAAATACATTGGGGTCTCATTCAAAACAACCCAGTATAAGAGTGTCCTAATATGGGTAAAGTTTGAACAGAGGTTGCCGGGTCACTGTGACCATCTCCACTTTACTATATCTGATTGGATTTTTTACCTCTTTTAAGGCAATAGCCTCAGACTAAGTCTGTGCCTACAGGATGTCCACACAACCTGTTGAAAAATAGATCGATCAATCAACTGCTTAGTCTGTTTTCACAATGCCAAATGCCTGGGTCGAATGTTCTTCTTTTTATATTTAACTGAATTAACTAAATAGACTTGTTGATAGTGGTCTTGGCTTTTCATGTTTTAAGTGGAATTTGTGTAATTTAACAGGGCTGCTCTTTCAGTATTTACATTCCCTTTGATTAAAAATCGGTTCTTCCTAGATCTTTTTTTTTTTGAGGTATAATTGACAAGTACAAATGAAAGATATTTAAAGCGTACAAGGTAATGATTTGATGTACTTACACATTGTAAATGCCTCCCGCCCTCCCCTGCCAACTCTTTAATAACCAGTTCTTCCTATTTCTTAAAATCTCTTTTTAGTACTCTAATTTCAGGTGCTGTCTGGTGCTTAAATCTTTGTGTATGATAAAATGTAGCTACCACAGGTGTGTGCAATAGTCGAAGGGTCTGTTATGATGCTATCTCCAGGGGCAATGCCACAGGAGCCCTCCTGCTTAAGGTGAAACATGGATAGAAGGACAGTATTTATTTCAGTGAGGGTTAAATTTATACCTCATTCCCCCCCCTGTAACGGCTAGTGCTCTAGCAGGGATCCTGTAGTTGTTATATAAAGGGCCAAGAGAACACAGTATCCACCCTCAATACATGTTAATAGACTCAGTGGAGAGCTTTAGCGTTGTGTATGGACATACCCTGGTTCATTGACTTCAGTTTAAAAAGAGATCAAATCCAATTAGACAACCTCTTCCAAATTCAATTCACTTCAACAAACATTGTTAAGATGCAAGGCACTGTGCTACCTCATGCAAAGCATTTGGATTTTATTTTACCTTTTCGGTTTGTTGTGGCATCATGTCAGCACAAGTCAAGTTGGTAAGTATTGAGGTTTTGTTCAGAAAACTCCAAGAATGCCTTTTCTCATTATGACTCCTGAAAATTATAGAATTGAAAGGCCTTCATCTGGTACTCCTATTTCTTGCTTGGATGCAGACTCAGGTACTTCAGAGATGAAGACATAATGTTGTATCAGTGCTTTAGCCCTTTAGTTTTTGGGGTCCTGTTGGTCTCAAGAAGAGTTAATGGATGTGCTAATTATTAGTATTTAGGTTGTTTTAATGATAGATTCTTTTCTGGAGGGTGGTTTCCAATTTTAGTGCTATTCAATGGAAACATAATGCAAGCCATGGGGCACCTGAGTGGCTCAGTTGGTTAAGGGTCCAACTCTTGATTTTGGCTCAGGTCATGATCTCAGGGTCCTGGGATGGAGCCCCTTGTCAGGCTCCCTGCTCAGAGGGCAGTCTGAAGATTCTCTCCCTCTGCCTTTACCCCCCACTTTCTGTCTCTCAAATAAATAAATCTTTAAAAAAAATAAGGGCAGCCCCGGTGGCGCAGCGGTTTGGCGCTGCCTGCAGCCTGGGGTGTGATCCTGGAGACCCGGGATCGAGTCCCACATCGGGCTCCCTGTGTGGAGCCTGCTTCTCCCTCTGCCTGTGTCTCTGCCTCTCTCTCTCTGTGTCTATGACTAAATAAATAAAATCTTTAAAAAAAAATAAAAAAATAAAAAAAATAAGTAATGCAAGCCACACGTGTAATTCTAAATTTTCTAGTAGCCACATTGAACAAGTAAAAAGAAAAAGGTGAATTGATTTTAATAATGTATTTTATTTAACCTAGTATATCCAAAATATTTTCATTGTAACATGCAATCAATATAAAAATTACTGATGAGATACTTTATACTGTTTTTTAAAACTTGTTCTATGTCTTGGAAATTTTATGTGTTTGTATTTATTGTGTACCTTGAGTCAGTCTTGGCACATTTCATGTGCTCAGTAAAGTACATGTGGCTAGTGACTCCTGTATTGGAAAACACTGTCCTAAATGGCCCTAGCCTCCAAATGGGATGGAACTTATGATAACTCAAGCACACTGACTTCCCTTGAGGGATTCAACAACCATACTCAGCTCCATCCAGAATGTGAATTCCTATTGTCAGATCTGGGATCATCAACTACTTTGCTTCATGAACAGTAATTGTGATTTTTATGTTAAGTACTATTTTTTCCATTTTTTCAAAATATGCCTACAGTTACCTCTTACTCCGTGGACTTGTTTCCTAAATTACAGGACTCAAAAAGAAGGGAACCCCTTAAAGGTTGAAATAGTTTTATAGCACAGAAAAAAGGAAATACTTCTCTTAACAGTGAACGTATGATTCTCATTACCTTTGACGATCGGCAGTACTTAATTGAGCAACTACCATATGTAAGGCAATGTGCTAGATGCTGTGAAAGATATATAATGATGACCAATACATGGTTCCTGGGACGCCCGGGTGTCTCAGCAGTTGAGTGCCTGCCTTTTAGCCCAGGGCGTGATCCTGGAGTCCCAGGATGAGTCCCACATGGGGCTCCCTGCATGGGACCTGCTGCTCTCTCTGCCTGTGTCTCTGCCTCTCTCTGTGTCTCTCTCTCTTCTTTTTTTTTAAAGATTTTATTTATTTATTCATGAGAGACACACACACACAGAGAGAGAGAGAGAGGCAGAGACACAGGCAGAGGGAGAAGCAGGCTCCATGCAGGGAGCCCGATGTGGGACTTGATCCCAGGACTCCAGGATCACACCCTGGGCCAAAGGCAGGCACTAAACCGCCGAGCCACCCAAGGATTCCCCTCTGTGTGTCTCTCTTGAATAAATAAATAAAATCTTTTTTTAAAAAAAAAGACATGGCTCCTGACCTCAGGAGCTTAGATTATACTCTTGTGGGTGAGGCAGTACACAAGAATATGAATATATATGCATGTGGGCACATGCACATGTGTGCGCATGCATCGTGCGCGCACAGACACTCCAAGATAAACCTTTTAGTGAGTGCCATACGGGTGGCATACCACTTGTATTAGGGGCACACACTAGAGAAAGTTTAATTCCAACTGAAGAGATGTAGGAGCTGGTTATGGAAGAGGTTAACTGAACTGAGCCTTAAAGGATCAAATGTTTTCAAGTCAGTTAATCTAATGAATTACTCTCAACATATTATACAGAATTAAATTTGAAATCGATCCTAACAGAGTTGAAGTTCACTGATCACCTGGGGATTTTCTGCACTGAGTCAGTCTCAGGGAAATTATTTTCCACCTTCATGATGTGCCCCATGGTTGCCAGTGTCAGAGACTCCACACAGGCTAAGTTAGCTCTGACTGAACATGGCTTTTCTGGCGTTCCCTGACTACGTTGATTTCCTTTTCAAGCCAGGGCTCCAACCATAGGCTATTTGATTAAAATTATGTACTTTGAGGTTAGACTTTCCTGTTATATAGCTACTGGTTTTCATTTCCATCATTGGCTTTGGAAGGGGGAGTAGGAAACATTTAATTAATTGTTATGATGAATTATCAGCTTTATTTGTTGAGCATTTTACAGTTTACCAAGTGTTTTTGCATAGATAGTAACACTTGATTCTTATGGTTTCTTTATCTGACACCAGTACAGGTAAGGAAACTGAGGCCGAGAAAGGTATCCTGGTTTGACCACAGTCTTTTGGCTAGTAAGTGCTGGAGATGAATTCAGCCATGGTCTTCTGACTTCCTGGCCAGGGTCCTTACTTTGCCTTTTCCCTTTCCCTAAGTCCTATCCTTCAAGTGCTGAGAGATAAGAATATGTAGGCTGGCTCTCTTTTAAGAAACTTAATGAACAAAAAAAAAAAAGAAAAGAAATTTAACGAACAAAAATCCAACCACTAACAATAGATAAATTAGGGGTTATTCACACTGCAAAACAATTATCCCATTGGTTCAAAAAGTGAGCTCCTCTGGAGGGGTTACCATACAATTTCATTTACAAAAATATCTTATGGGGATGCCTGGGTGGCTCAGCGGTTTGGCGCCTGCCTTTGGCTCAGGGCGTGATCCTGGGGTCCCGGGATCAAGTCCCACGTCGGACTCCCTACATGGAGCCTGTTTCTCCATCTGCCTGTGTCTCTGACTCTCTCTCTTTCTGTGTCTCTCATGAATAAATAAACAAAACCTTAAAAAAAAAACCCAAAATATCTTATGCTCGATAGCTAAGGAGGGCATTTCTTAGGTGAAGTAAAGTATACATAGCCCCATGGAGCACGTAGTTCTTGAAGCTGACAAGAGTATTTTCTTCATGTCAGTTTTCTATTTCCAGAAATGTGTTCTAAAACCTTTGAAATCAGTGCAGAATTTCAAATTGAGGAGTTTTTTTCTTTTTTTTCCTAGGAAAATACTCTTTTTCATACTCGTCAAGTTTCCCAGGATGGAACGTGTTTTATTTTCCCAACTGTAAAGTAAAAAGTAAAAACCGTTGCTCTGTCTTTAGGAAATTTCACTTCTAGCTCCTTGTTTTGGTGAAACTCCTTCTAGTTCTGTTTTCAGTGGTGTTCTGAAGAATCATCAGCCTTAACAATGGTGTGGAAGAATCAGATCTGACATACAATGCAACCAATTAACAAGAAAACCCTAGAAACAGCAAAACCTACTGGCATGGGTCACAACCTTATATATTCCGTATCTTATTACCATTTGATATACATCGAGATGAGGCAAATAAGCAATTTTAATGGGAGAGAAATGAAACTTCGGCTGCATTAACTATTGACCTATAACATAACAAGAAATGTTATTCATTTTCTTCAAAACTGCAATGTTAATGTATGGTTTTCATTGGAAAATAAAGATCAGCAGATAACTACGAAAATTAGGGGAAGAGATGTACTATTAAAATGCTATGTGATTGGATTTCACTAAATGCAGTATGGTTACCTAAAAAGAACCTTCTTCTTAATTGAAAGCATTTTCAAATGATAAAAGGTAGAGTGCTGAGTAAATAATTCTGGGAAGTTTCTGTTCTGACACATAGAGGGTTTATGTGCTATTTGACCTCTTATTAGCATTCCCTAGCAAAATCCACCTCCCATATTTGGAATTCCTGGAAAGGTTTTAACTGAAATTATAGTATTTTTCTGCCCAAGAAAAGAAAGCAACATGTTTAACACAGAAGGGACTGTGGATGTAAGTTAGACTAAGTCCCAGGGATGTACCCTGTGATAACATGATTCACCTCCACTTTGATTCACATATTTATTGCTGGAAAAATTTCATATAAACTGAAAATTGTACACCAAATTTTGCTGGGGAAGGAACACTGAACCAGGAGTTGGGAGACTAGGTTGTCAATCCTAACTTGCTCTGTCTTCTCTGGGCTTTAGTTTCCTCATGTGTAAAATGAGGGGAAGCACTATCTTTCTTTTTTTCTCTCTAGCTTTATTGAGGTATAATTGACAAATAAAATTGTAAGATATTTAAAGCGTACAACCTGATGATTGTATATACTGTGAAAGGGTTATGTATATACTGTGAAAGGGTTCCCCCCACCTCATCGAGTTAATTAACACATCCATTACCTCACTTATGTGCCTTTATTTTTTATGCTGAGAACATTTAAGTTCTACTGTCTTAGGTAATTTCAATTATACAATATGATGTTATCAACTCTAGTCGCCGCATGTTATCAACTGTTGTCACAGTGTACAACCTCTTTTTTATTTTTTAATTAATTAATTAATTTTTAAAGATTTTATTTATTTATTCCTGAAAGACACACAGAGAGAGGCAGAGGCACAGGCAGAGGGAGAAGCAGGCTCCATGCAGGGGAGCCCGATGTGGGACTCGATCCCAGGTCTCCGGGATCATGCCCTGAGCCAAAGACAGACTCTCAACCACTGAGCCACCCAGTGTCCCTACAACCTCTTTTTTAAGCTCTAAATTCTACCTCTTCTTTGCTTCCATGCTACTACATGCAATACACTACTTATTCCTTGGTCATGTGATGAACAATCCTTCAGGTTCACAATTGGAGTAAAAATGCTGCTTTGGAGAAACTTGCCATAGTAACTAAATTTCCATTGAGAAAACAGAATCATGAAAGGGCAACATTTCCTATGTAGTCTTATCCCCCAGATGCCCTTGGACTATATGGCACTTGCATATATTAGTGATGCAAATCTGGGAGAAGAACAAGACCAAGATGTTATGACCAAGACACTCAATTTGCATTGGAATGTCCCATGCAAACAGCACATCAGAACTCATGAAGTGGCATTTGGCTTGAACTCTTGGAAGGCATGCCAATCTACAAAGAATCCAAACGGCAAATGTTGGGATGAGAGCGGTCCATTGTTCTTCTCTAAATGCAACTTGATACTGAATCTGAAGAGATTGGAAAAAAGTATGAATTTGATCATTTAACTAAAGTCATTTCCTCTCTGTGGGCACCAGTGACCTCATCTATAATACAAGGGCATAAAACTTGGACATAGACCTTCCAACTCTAACATTCTGTCTTTCTGTTTGATTTTTTTTTTTTTTTTACAGGAGTGGGTTTAACACTTGTGTTGGAGGGAAACGAGAAAGCAACTTCTGAGTTGAGAGAGAGTTCTGAAAGAATCAAAGGTTCGAAGATAGACTTCACTGCATTTCCAGTTTTGTCCACTGTTTGTTGCCGTTTTTCTCTCAGGTTAAAGGACTAACAAAAGATACTATATGTCCCTGTGTGTTAGTGGGGTATTAAGCCAGTAATGAGAAAAGTGAGTTCTGGCTTTTGGACTCCTGTCTCCATCTCTGTCTTCCTTTTCTGGCCTCTGGTCATCTCATTGCCATCTTGCAAAGCTGCTGCAAGGATCAAATACATTATCATGTCTCCTAAACTCTTGCTGTTCAGAGAGAGGGCAGGGTGCTAGTGACATGAGGGCAAAGTGAATGCTGCATTACCAATTTTATTTATTTAACTTAACAAAAACTTATATAAAGCTAATTTTTGCCAGGTATTCTTCTAAGAGTTACAAATATTAACTCACTTAATTTTTATAACATGGATTTTAAATTAGGACCTAATACCATCCCCTATTTTTACAGAGGAGGAAATCGAGGCACAGAGAGGTTAACTATATTGGCCTAAGGTCACACAGCTGGTAACAGCAGAAATTAAAACCCAAGCAGTGTGGGGCATCTGGCTGGCTCAGTTGGTGGAGCCTGTGATTCTTGATCTTGAGGTCATGAGTTCGAGACCCATGTTGAAGGTAGCGATTACTTTAAAAAACTAAAAACTTTAAAAGCAAAACAAAACTAAAATCTAAGCAGTCTGGCTCCACAATCTATGCTTTGAACCTCTATGCTCATGGGATACCAAGTTGTCTGGTATAATTTCTCCATGTGCCTAACTCTGAAAGTGCAGTAGGTTTTGTGAATAACCTGCAGGCCTCAGCAATTGGACAGCCCCATGGCCTTCCCAGTCCTGACAACCTGATTTAGACCTAGATCCCAGGAATGTTACATTTCCCCAGTCCTGGGTTTACCACGGTCATACTCTTTCCACCCTTCACACACTGGGATTTTGTGTTCTCTGAGCTCTGTCCTATAGGTTTTCCTAAGTTCTCAGACTATCTACAGAATAGCAGATGTTCCTGTAAGCCTGTTGGTTTATTCAAATAGCCAGTAAATTGAATGAGGAAAGACAGTCACGTCAATAATAGCTTTTGTTTATTGAACAATTACTATGTGCTCGTGCACTGAGATAAACTCTTTGCATGCGTTATCTCATAATCCTCCCATTAAACTTATGAGATGGCTTCTGTTATTAACCTCATTTTACAGATGGAAAAAAGCAAAGCTCACACAGGCTGAGTAGCTAGCCCAAGGTCACACTTTTAAGTACCCGGTAGAGCCAGAATTTTGAATTGGGCCTTATCTGACCCAAAGCTCTTGGGTTTAGCAATTACTTTATACTGCCTCTATCATTTTTCTAGGACTATCCAGCCAATTCCACATGTACATTCTCCAGCTGTTTGTCCATGTGATTATTGATATGCTCCATTTTGCCTTATCGGGTCACAATTTTAATACAAGGATACCATTCTCCTATAATATCACAAACTGTTTTGGGATTATAAGGGAGTATTTGCCTTGGCCATAACTGGGCACCCTGTGTAATGGATCTTCACAAGGGTCACCTTGTCTTAGAGAAGTTATGAAAAGAGACCGTGAGAGGATTTAACTAGGCCAAGGGGATGAGGACATGCCACATATACTCCTGTGGATTTTTTGAAGGGGAAACTTGGGTCTGCTGTTGCAGTGGACCTGGATAGAAAGGGAATAAGAATGTCATGAATAAAATATAGGAATTGTTATTATAACAGATGGAAACATCTCTTGGGCTTGTGATTATACAATATTCTCCCCTTTTTTTCCTGTTTGGAGACTAAATGATTGCTGTTCTCAAATGCGGTTTGGTTTGAAAGCAACTGAGACGATAGATACTAAAGCTATGGATGATGCTAAAATTATCCATACAAGAAGGCTAAATTAACCAAACCATACTTTAAACCCCATTTGACTTTATTAATCTTTGCAACTCAAGTGACACTCCCAATCAGAAGGGATTCTCTGTGCCTTGGGTCTGACTCTAATTGCCAGTTAATAAAAATTCCAGTGTATCCTTAATCAGCCAATTAACTGACCTAACAATTATAATAGGGAGAGAAGGCGGGAGGGGTCGAGACTGGGAATAACAAGATACGCCAAGGTGGAGTAGAATTCTTCAGAGGTTAATGGTGGACACTCTTTAAAGTAAAAGGATTTTCTTCTACCTTGATAGGTTCCTGTTTTTCTTTCCTTTCTGTCTTCCCTGATGTTTGTAATTGTTGGAACTCCTAATTGGCTGATTAGCTAATTACGAGAAGGGGTGGAGAATGGCTTAAAGATGTATAGAGTGTGTATTTTTTTTTAAAAAACATGGTTCTTTATTCTCTGAAAAAATATTTATCTGAAAATAGTTCACTGCAGTTCATTATTATATGAAATTTAGAGCATCTTTTTAACTGTCACAGTTGCCTCCTAATTTATAAATCCCATAACCTTAACATGTAAAATGAGATTGAAATATAAGATAAAATATCTGACACTCGGAAGCCAGTTTATTTTTTTACTTGAACATATGCGTCTTCACAAAAATTTTAAATAATGGTAAAACAGAAACTGTCGTAATTCAAATACTATAATATTGGGGCAGAATTATGCTTTTATTTGTACGCTGAAAATTGTAGTACATCAGGAGTCCTGCAAAAAGTGTACAGGTAGGTAAAATGCTCTTCTAAATTATCATTTACCATTTTACAAATATTCTCAGAAGTTGATAAGAAAAACAGTTGAGGATAAAAAGAACCAATTTTGCTCCAAGAAACTCTCAGTTGCTGGGGTTTTCCTTGGCAGATGCAAGCACATTGTTTTTTATATATTTGCTGACGGTAAATTATGGAAAGCTGCCAGAGGAAGGAAGCTCAAGGTAGATCTGCTGAACCTGCTCAAGCCCCAATCCCAGAGTTGTAAAGCACTCTTTAAGATTTATGAATTATATGTAATAATTGAGTCCTTTTATCACTATCTGTCTAGACTTTTGTCACTGGGGTATGGAAAGAGAGCATTTTAGAATGGGAAGGAAACTTAGAGATCACCTACTTCTGCCTTCTGGTTGAACAGAAGAGGACTGAGTCCCAGAGAGGGGAAGAGACTTACCTAAGGTCTCAGGAAATGTTCTTGCTGAGCTGGGAGCAGGTCTCCAGATTCCCAGTCCTGTGTTGTTTCCTTTCTTTCTATTTTACCTTTAAAAAAAAAAAAAAAGATACAGAAGGCCAGGGGGCAAATGCCAACCTCCATATTCTGTTAGAGACTGTTATAATGCAAAATATGTTGCATTCCGAGGCTGGTTTCCTTCATATTTTAATCATTCCTCCATGGGCAACTCAGAAGGCATATGTCTTAGTTTTATTCTTCTGAGTCCCATCCCTCTTTCACTAATGCATTATTAACATGTCTTCTTCCTGTCCTGAAATGTTCTCAGGGGGAATAACTGGATCCTGATTTTGGAGGTGGAAATGACTGTGGGATCTATTCCTTTTAGTCTGATGGCTAGGAAGTGCTGCCCTCTCAGTTCTCCCAAGATCCTGCCTAAAAGGATTGTTCAAAAATAGTTCTCTTAGGCTGTTGTTAGAAATTCCACTCGGCCCTGCAATGTATAGGTATCTTGATTTTTCTGTGTCTTTTCTGTTCAGAGGGAGAGGGTGTTTGTTTTTTTGTATTCTCAGCTTTTCGTTGTGTTTTGTTTTCAATCTTTAGGCTTTAAAATTTATTTGTGTAGAGACTTCTCTTATTTTTCTTACTGAGGGCTAGTTTCCCTTGAGCTTGTAAATTGCTTGTAAATCAAGATCTGATTAGGAAGTAATATATTCATCTGTAACTCCTGCATAAAAGTTATTCAAGTATTGTGACAAAATAAGTGTTGTTTACTTTATACATTTTCTGCAAATTCTAAAGATTTCGTCTAACTTAAAGGCTCTCATGGAATCTCGGGGATTGTGGCTTGCCCACTGAGAGTATAAAGGCTTGCTAAATTAAGTTGATTTGCCTGTGAAAGAAATGCTTCCATTATTCATGTCAGAAGCCTGTCACATCAAATTGAGGGAGTAGAGAAAACCCTTTTTTATCAACATTTAGAACCAAGAAAAACCAACCATTGAGGGCCTGAATTTCAATTGGGGAAAAAGTCAGGCTGAAAGCAGGGTTCAAAAAAAAAAAAAAAAAAAAAAAAAGAAAGAAAAAAAGGGCTGGGTATTTGTCTAATGTTGAAAATCAGTAGAGGAGATTGATTTAACTTTGGCCGAAACTTTTTATATAGACAGACAGAATGAAACTTCTTAAAGCAGCAAGTAGTACATACAATCTTGGTGTCTTTCATGTGTAAACTTGTCAAAAGTAGTTAAGCTAATTCAAATTTAAATCTCCTTGAATTCCTATTCTTGGACACTTAATTTGTTTATTTTAAAGGATTTAGGAATGCATTTCTTGGGGGTTACTTTTCAAACGTCGATGAATGTATTTTGTTTTTCAGGGTTCAAGATGATAGGCTCTGGTGTGTGATTAGAAGTTATATTAATAAGAGAAGGAAGACAGGCTGGTCAAGGACCAGCCCCCCCCGCCCTTGTTTGTATCAGGTATGTGGGCATTTGTCTCCCTGTGGATGTATTGTATACATGCACACGCACGCGCACACACACACACACACACACACACACACACACACCTAACTTCAAATGAAAAACAGGTCATTAAGAGAATAACAGAACTTGGAACAGTAAGGGGAGGACCATTTCCCAAGACAAAATATCCTCATGCAATTTTAGTTTAGGAGGATTCTCTCGTGTTTGCCAGGATAGTTGACTTTGTTAAATTTTAAGTATTTGAAAGACAATTATAACATAGGAAAAATTATTTATTTATGTGATGAAATCTGATTCTCACTTTTTTTTTGCAATATTTGATTTCTGTTAGCCTATGCATTTCAAGTGGTTGCATGCCCCAGTGAAGTCAATCACAAGAACAAAGTTTCTTACTTTTGTGGAATTAATCCTTACCAGCCCTCCTTTACCTTGAATATGTCTCCACCATTATTATCCAAGTGATACTCTTCTAATAGCAATTTTTATCTGATTTACAAAAAACATCTTTTGGGCTACTGAAAAATGTTGAACATCATTTTCTGTATTTCTTAGATACATTTTTGCAGCTTTTAACCTAAATTTCGCACCAAGAAAATTGCTCCAAGAATAAAAAATAGGGCAGTTTAAACTGTTTGAAGGGATTCCTGCTTCCCGCCACCCCCCTTCTTAAAAAATGAGGCCTGAAATCCTGTTAACGAAGAGGACTGAATCTTTTTCTCTTTTTTTTTTTTTTTGGTGGGAGGTTCGGCAGCACTTCAATCCTAAATTGAATTTTATGCTTAATTGATATTTGTGTCTAGTGGAAATAAGAGTTGGTTTGTGGTGCTCCCGTACAAAAGTAATTACTTCTCCGATTGACTGCAAATATGTGCAGGTTGTAGATGGGGGGGCAATGAATGAAATAGAGAGGCAATTGTACTGTGGAGGGCTGGAGAAGACAAGGATTAATGGTGAGCAGAATTGTAGTTTGGTGTTCTTTCAGGAACGTTACAATCTCTCTGAGAGTGAATGCAGCTAACGAGGAACCTATGGGGCAGAGGGCTGGAATGGGGTGGAGGCGGGGTGTGTGGGGGGTTGTGAACTGGTAAAAACAGAGAACCATGTCAAAGGAGGAATTGAATGTCTAACTTATGTGTATTTACAAAAGTACAAAACAAACAAAATAACAACAACAAAAAAAAAACCTTTCTAATTTGACCTGTGCTTTTTTTAGATCACGAAACCACCAGAGGTCATTGCCTATTGTGCAAAAAAACCAGCCCCTACTGGCTGGCTGTTTCCAACCATCAGAATATAGATTATTGTCTGGTGAAGCAATCGAAATGGGTATGCAACAGGCACTGAGGATGGCCCTAGTGAACTCCTCAAGTTTTACATTGGATTTTCCTCTCAGGAGAGGTTATCGTTTTTTAGGCAATTTGCAAATGCTGAGAGTGTTGGTTTTTTTTAATGAATGCAATTTGAAATATGTAGAATCAGGAAATGATGGCTTGTTAGAACTGGGAGATGTTTAGGAGTTGGATAGAGTTAACCAAGTCTTACAGATGAGAAAACTGGAACCTCGAGGGGAAAAGGAACACAGTTAGCATCAGAACCTTGTTTTTTTCATCCCCAGGTTAATGAAATTCTCACTAGTTTACGCAGGACTAACAGGTGCAGTTTTCCTCCACTTGCCCAAAAATACTGAGATGGACCATGTTAAATAGAATTTAAAGACCTCTGCAACTCCTAATCCCAGAGATAGCCATTTACAGCTAAGTGTATTTCTTCTGCATTCCTCTCCCCTAATACAAATATAAGCATCATTATTTTACCTTGGGTTTTTCACATTTTCATGCTTGTTTCATATATATATATATATATATTATATATAATGCATAATATTTTTCTCCTCGTGATCCAGGAGATCTTCCAATGTATATTACTTTTAGTCAATATGATTATAATAATTAATACAGATACATTATCAAAGCACATGGACATTGCAAAAAAAAAAAAAAAACCCTGCAAAATCACATGCAACAGAAAATGAAACTCTCTCCACCTTCCCCAACTTTATAACCCTATTCCACTAAATTCCCACTAATAGCTAGTGTATACCCTTCAAGCTCTAATCACAAAGTGCCCACATTTAAAATTTATTATAGATAGGGGATCCCGGGGTGGCTCAGCGGTTTAGCACCTGCCTTTGGCCCAGGGTGTGATCCTGGAGTCCCGGGATCGAGTCCCACATCGGACTCCCTGCATGGAGCCTGCTTCTCTCTCTGCCTGTGTCTCTGCCTCTCTCTCTCTCTCTCTCTCTCTCTGTGTCTCTCATGAATAAATAAACTCTTAAAAAATTATTATAAATAGGGATCAGACTTTGCACAGAACTCTGTAATTTTATTTTTTCACTCCATAACATCTTGTGAACTTTTTTTATGTGAGCACAAATAAATCCACCTTACCTTTTTAAGGGTTACATAAAATTGAATTGTATTGATTCTGATGAAATTGAGTATCCT
Source organism: Canis lupus baileyi (assembly GCF_048164855.1). NCBI lineage: Eukaryota > Metazoa > Chordata > Mammalia > Carnivora > Canidae > Canis > Canis lupus. The sequence continues at coordinate 13,579,343 of NC_132876.1, read as the reverse complement.
TTTTTTTTTTTTTTTTATTGGTGTTCAATTTACTAACATACAGAATAATACCCAGTGCCCGTCACCCATTCACTCCCACCCCCCGCCCTCCTCCCCTTCTACCACCCCTAGTTCGTTTCCCAGAGTTAGCAGTCTTTACGTTCTGTCTCCCTTTCTGATATTTCCCACACATTTCTTCTCCCTTCCCTTATATTCCCTTTCACTATTATTTATATTCCCCAAATGAATGAGAACATATAATGTTTGTCCTTCTCCGACTGACTTACTTCACTCAGCATAATACCCTCCAGTTCCATCCACGTTGAAGCAAATGGTGGGTATTTGTCATTTCTAATAGCTGAGTAATATTCCATTGTATACATAAACCACATCTTCTTTATCCATTCATCTTTCGTTGGACACCGAGGCTCCTTCCACAGTTTGGCTATAGTGGCCATTGCTGCTAGAAACATCGGGGTGCAGGTGTCCCGGCGTTTCATTGCATTTGTATCTTTGGGGTAAATCCCCAACAGTGCAATTGCTGGGTCGTAGGGCAGGTATATTTTTAACTGTTTGAGGAACCTCCACACAGTTTTCCAGAGTGGCTGCACCAGTTCACATTCCCACCAACAGTGTAAGAGGGTTCCCTTTTCTCCGCATCCTCTCCAACATTTGTTGTTTCCTGCCTTGTTAATGTTCCCCATTCTCACTGGTGTGAGGTGGTATCTCATTGTAGTTTTGATTTGTATTTCCCTGATGGCAAGTGATGCAGAGCATTTTCTCATATGCATGTTGGCCATGTCTATGTCTTCCTCTGTGAGATTTCTGTTCATGTCTTTTGCCCATTTCATGATTGGATTGTTTGTTTCTTTGGTGTTGAGTTTAATAAGTTCTTTATAGATCTTGGAAACTAGCCCTTTATCTGATATGTCATTTGCAAATATCTTCTCCCATTCTGTAGGTTGTCTTTGAGTTTTGTTGACTGTATCCTTTGCTGTGCAAAAGCTTCTTATCTTGATGAAGTCCCAATAGTTCATTTTTGCTTTTGTTTCTTTTGCCTTCGTGGATGTATCTTGCAAGAAGTTACTCTGGCCGAGTTCAAAAAGGGTGTTGCCTGTGTTCTTCTCTAGGATTTTGATGGAATCTTGTCTCACATTTAGATCTTTCATCCATTTTGAGTTTATCTTTGTGTATGGTGCAAGAGAGTGGTCTAGTTTCATTCTTCTGCATGTGGATGTCCAATTTTCCCAGCACCATTTATTGAAGAGACTGTCTTTCTTCCAATGGATAGTCTTTCCTCCTTTATCGAATATTAGTTGCCCATAAAGTTCAGGGTCCACTTCTGGATTCTCTATTCTGTTCCACTGATCTATGTGTCTGTTTTTGTGCCAGTACCACACTGTCTTGATGACCACAGCTTTGTAGTACAACCTGAAATCTGGCATTGTGATGCCCCCAGATATGGTTTTCTTTTTTAAAATTCCCCTGGCTATTCGGGGTCTTTTCTGATTCCACACAAATCTTAAAATAATTTGTTCTAACTCTCTGAAGAAAGTCCATGGTATTTTGATAGGGATTGCATTAAACGTGTATATTGCCCTGGGTAACATTGACATTTTCACAATGTTAATTCTGCCAATCCATGAGCATGGAATATTTTTCCATCTCTTTGTGTCTTCCTCAATTTCTTTCAGAAGTGTTCTATAGTTTTGAGGGTATAGATCCTTTACATCTTTGGTGAGGTTTATTCCTAGGTATCTTATGCTTTTGGGTGCAATTGTAAATGGGATTGACTCCTTAATTTCTCTTTCTTCAGTCTCATTGTTAGTGTATAGAAATGCCACTGACTTCTGGGCATTGATTTTGTATCCTGCCACGCTACCGAATTGCTGTATAAGTTCTAGCAATCTTGGGGTGGAGACTTTTGGGTTTTCTATGTAGAGTATCATGTCATCGGCGAAGAGAGAGAGTTTGACTTCTTCTTTGCCAATTTGAATGCCTTTAATGTCTTTTTGTTGTCTGATTGCTGAGGCTAGGACTTCCAGTACTATGTTGAATAGCAGTGGTGAGAGTGGACATCCCTGTCTTGTTCCTGATCTTAGGGGAAAGGCTCCCAGTGCTTCCCCATTGAGAATGATATTTGCTGTGGGCTTTTCATAGATGGCTTTTAAGATGTCGAGGAATGTTCCCTCTATCCCTACACTCTGAAGAGTTTTGATCAGGAATGGATGCTGTATTTTGTCAAATGCTTTCTCTGCATCCAATGAGAGGATCATATGGTTCTTGGTTTTTCTCTTGCTGATATGATGAATCACATTGATTGTTTTACGGGTGTTGAACCAGCCTTGTGTCCCAGGGATAAATCCTACTTGGTCATGGTGAATAATTTTCTTAATGTACTGTTGGATCCTATTGGCCAGTATCTTGTTGAGAATTTTTGCATCCATGTTCATCAGGGATATTGGTCTGTAATTCTCCTTTTTGGCGGGGTCTTTGTCTGGCTTTGGAATTAAGGTGATGCTGGCTTCATAGAACGAATTTGGAAGTACTCCATCTCTTTCTATCTTTCCAAACAGCTTTAGGAGAATAGGTATGATTTCTTCTTTAAACGTTTGATAAAATTCTCCTGGGAAGCCATCTGGCCCTGGACTCTTGTGTCTTGGGAGGTTTTTGATGACTGCTTCAATTTCCTCCCTGGTTATTGGCCTGTTCAGGTTTTCTATTTCTTCCTGTTCCAGTTTTGGTAGTTTGTGGCTTTCCAGGAATGCGTCCATTTCTTCTAGATTGCCTAATTTATTGGCGTATAGCTGTTCATAATATGTTTTTAAAATCGTTTGTATTTCCTTGGTGTTGGTAGTGATCTCTCCTTTCTCATTCATGATTTTATTAATTTGAGTCTTCTCTCTCTTCTTTTTAATAAGGCTGGCTAATGGTTTATCTATCTTATTAATTCTTTCAAAGGACCAACTCCTGGTTCTGTTGATCTGTTCCACAGTTCTTCTGGTCTCGATTTCGTTGAGTTCTGCTCGAATCTTTATTAACTCCCTTCTTCTCTTGGGTGTAGGATCTATTTGCTGTTTTTTCTCTAGCTCCTTTATGTGTAAGGTTAGCTTTTGTATTTGAGTTCTTTCCAGTTTTTGAATGGATGCTTGTATTGCGATGTATTTCCCCCTTAGGACTGCTTTTGCTGCATCCCAAAGATTTTGAACAGTTGTATCTTCATTCTCATTAGTTTCCATGAATCTTTTTAATTCTTCCTTAATTTCCTGGTTGACCCTTTTATCTTTTAGCAGGATGGTCCTTAACCTCCATGTGTTTGAGGTCCTTCCAAACTTCTTGTTGTGATTTAGTTCTAATTTCAAGGCATTATGGTCCGAGAATATGCAGGGGACAATCCCAATCTTTTGGTATCGGTTCAGACCCGATTTGTGACCCAATATGTGGTCTATTCTGGAGAAAGTTCCATGTGCGCTTGAGAAGAATGTGTATTCAGTTGAGTTTGGATGTAAAGTTCTGTAGATATCTGTGAAATCCATCTGGTCCAGTGTATCATTTAAAGCTCTCGTTTCTTTGGAGATGTTTTGCTTAGAAGACCTATCGAGTATAGAAAGAGCTAGATTGAAGTCACCAAGTATAAGTGTATTATTATCTAAGTATTTCTTCACTTTGCTTAATAATTGATTTATATATTTGGCAGCTCCCACATTCGGAGCATATATATTGAGGATTGTTAAGTCCTCTTGTTGAATAGATCCTTTAAGTATGATATAGTGTCCCTCTTCATCTCTCACTACAGTCTTTGGGGTAAATTTTAGTTTATCTGATATAAGGATGGCTACCCCTGCTTTCTTTTGAGGACCATTCGAATGGTAAATGGTTCTCCAACCTTTTATTTTCAGGCTGTAGGTGTCCTTCTGTCTAAAATGAGTCTCTTGTAGACAGCAAATAGATGGGTCCTGCTTTTTTATCCAGTCTGAAACCCTGCGCCTTTTGATGGGGTCATTAAGCCCGTTCACATTCAGAGTTACTATTGAGAGATATGAGTTTAGTGTCATCATGATATCTATTCAGTCTTTGTTTTTGTGGACTGTTCCACTGAACTTCTTCTTAAAGGGGAATTTTAAGAGGCCCCCTTAAAATTTCTTGCAGAGCTGGTTTGGAGGTCACATATTCTTTTAGTTGCTGCCTGTCTTGGAAGCTCTTTATCTCTCCTTCCATTTTGAATGAGAGCCTTGCTGGATAAAGTATTCTTGGCTGCATGTTCTTCTCATTTAGGACCCTGAATATATCCTGCCAGCCCTTTCTGGCCTGCCAGGTCTCTGTGGAGAGGTCTGCTGTTACCCTAATACTCCTCCCCATAAAAGTCAGGGATTTCTTGTCTCTTGCTGCTTTAAGGATCTTCTCCTTATCTTTGGAATTTGCAAGCTTCACAATTAAATGTCGAGGTGTTGAACGGTTTTTATTGATTTTAGGGGGGGATCTCTCTATTTCCTGGATCTGAATGCCTGTTTCCCTTCCCAGATTAGGAAAGTTTTCAGCTAGAATTTGTTCAAATACATATTCTGGCCCTCTGTCCCTTTCGGCGCCCTCGGGAACCCCAATTAAACGTAGGTTTTTCTTCCTCAGGCTGTCGTTTATTTCCCTTAATCTATCTTCATGGTCTTTTAATTGTTTGTCTCTTTTTTCCTCAGTTTCTCTCTTTGCTATCAACTTGTCTTCTAGGTCACTCACTCGTTCTTCCACCTCGTTAACCCTCGTCGTTAGGACTTCTAGTTTGGATTGCATCTCATTCAATTGATTTTTAATTTCTGCCTGATTAGCTCTAAATTCTGCAGTCATGAAGTCTCTTGAGTCCTTTATACTTTTTTCTAGAGCCACCAGTAGCTGTATAATAGTGCTTCTGAATTGGCTTTCTGACATTGAATTGTAATCCAGATTTTGTAACTCTGTGGGAGAGAGGACTGTTTCTGATTCTTTCTTTTGAGGTGAGGTTTTCCTTCTAGTCATTTTGCTCAGTGCAGAGTGGCCAAAAGCAAGTTGTATTGGGAAAAAGAGAAAAAGAGAGGAGAGAAAGAAGGAAAGAAAAGAGAAAGAGAAAAAAAAAGAAAAAAAAAGGGAAGAAAAAGAAAAAAAAATGAGAAAAAAAAAAAAGAAAAAGAGAAAGAAAAAGAAAGGAGAAAAAAAGGGGGTGGGGGAAGGAAACAAATCAAAAAGCAAAACAAAACAAAAACAAAAACAAAAACAAACAAACAAAAAAAGAACCACCGGGGAGTATCTTCTGATTCTGTGTACTTTAAGTCCCTTGGCTTCTCCTGGAAGTTGTCAGTCTAGCTGGTGTTCTGGGGGAGGGGCCTGTTGTGCTGATTTTCAGGTGTTAGCAGTTGGGGGAGCTGCTGTGCCCCTGCCTGGTGCGGGGCTCGGTGGGGGTTGTTTACCCCCTGAGGCCACAGGAGGAACAGCCCCAGTGGCGGGGCAGCTCTGGAAACCTGGATTCAGCTCCGGCAGGAACTCCGTCTGCAGGGCCTGGAGGCTCCGGGGCGGGGCCGCTGATCTGCTCAGCTGGGGCAGGAGCGTCCTTGCTGTCCTGGGCCCTCCCGGCCTCTGCCTGTCCCGGGGGAGGCGGGATCCTGGGCTGTGTCCCGGCGCCCTGTGCTCCGGAGCCTGCGCTGGTGGATTCGCGCTCCCGGGCCGCGCAGCCCCCTCCGTGGAGCCGCCGCCCGAGCCCCTCCGAGCTGCTCCTGGAACCGCGCAGGCCCCTCCGCACGGAGCCTCTTCCTCTGCCCGAGCCCCCCCGAGCTGCTCCCGGGGCCGCGCAGCCCCCTCCGCGGAGCCGCCCCCGAGCCCCTTCAGCTGCTCCGGGTCCCGCCGGGTCCCCCGTGCCCGCTGCAGCCCTTAGGGAGCTCGGCGCACTCTCCTGGGTGCGCAGTTGCTGTTACTGTCCCCGGGAGCCCGAGGGCATCCCCGCCCTCCTGGGTCCTGCTCCAACTCCCCGCGAGCCCCTTTCCGCCCGGGAAGGTCGGTGCAGCTCCTGCGTCTCCGGGACGGGGCTCTCCTGTCCTGGGGACACTCGCCCCGGCCTCAGCCCGGCTCCTCGCGGGGCCCCTCCCCCTTGGAGGCCTTTGTTTCTTTATTTCTTTTTCCCCGTCTTCCTACCTTGATAGAAGCGCGAACTCTTCTCACTGTAGCATTCCAGCTGGTCTCTCTTTAAATCTCAGGCCGAATTCATAGATTTTCAGGATAATTTGAAGGTTTTCTAGGTGGTTTGGTGGAGACAGGTGATTTGGAGACCCTACTCTTCCGCCATCTTGCTCCTCCCCCGAGTATCCTTTTGTTTCTTGAGAGTTGGTTGGTTTATTTTATTTTATTTTATTTTTATTTTTATTTTTTACTTTTTATTTTTTACTTTGTTGGTTTCTGCTGTGAACTCCCTGTTGATGGTTTTTCTGTTGCTGTTATTTCAAAATTGATACATAGAAACTTTCTGCATTGTGTAGCTAGTAACTGTCATAAACATTGCAAATATCTACTCCTGTTTGTCCTTTTTTTGCATATTTGTTTCTGGTGTCTTTTTAATTTCTATACAAAAGTTTTAAGTTTTGACGTACGTAAGCAAAGCTGTTAGGTTTTTCCTTGTTATTTCCTGGCCCTGATGTCAAGCAAAGAAAGACCTTCCAATCCATGATTAAAAACAAAACACAAAAATATCTCTCCTTTCTGGGGTAGCCCTGGTGGCTCAGCGGTTTAGCGCCGCCTTCAGCCCAGGGCCTGATCCTGGAGACCTGGGATCGAGTCCCACATCGGCCTCCCTGCGTGGAGCCTGCTTCTCCCTCTGCCTGTGTCTCTGCCTCTCTCTCTCTCTTTCTCTGTGTCTCTCATGAATAAATAAATAAAATCTTTAAAAAAAAAAAAATCTCTCCTTTCTTCTGATACTTGCATGGTTTTAAGCCTAGGCAAGGTTCACAGTAATGATGTTAGATCTCATGTTCTCACCACACACACACACACACACACACACACACACACACACAGAGGTAACTGGGAGATGATGGATATGTTAATTAGTTTGATTGTGGTCATCATTTCACAACATATACATATATCAAAATATCATATCACACATCTTAAATATATGCAACTTTTGTCAAAAAGAACTTTAAAAAATAGCACGGGTATTGAAGTAGGAAAGGCTATGTTTGAGTCATTGCTCTATGAATTTCCAGCTGTGTAAGCTTAGGCAGATCATTTACCTCTCTGTGCCTTGATTTCCCCATCTGTAAAAAGGGCTTAAAAATAGAGTCATTCCAAGGATTAAACAAATTAATGATTGTAGGGCAGCCCCGATGACTCAGCGGTTTAGCACTGCCTTCAGCCCAGGGCCTGATCCTGGAGACCTGGGATCGAGTCCCACATCAGGCTCCCTGCATGCAGCCTGCTTCTCCCTCTGCCTGTGTCTCTAACTCTCTCTCTCTCTCTCTCTGTGTCTCATGAATAAATAAATAAAATCTTTAAAAAAAATTAATGATTGTAAAGAGTCTAGCCCAATGCCTGGTACAGAGTAAGTCCACAGTAAGTTACAGCTATTATACTTATTTAAAATGTCTGTGATAAATCTGTAATTTATTTTGTCTATATTTTGGAAAAAAATGGAATTCTGAGTGGAATTACATTAAGCTCATAGATGATCTCTGGAGTCTAACATCTTTACCAAATTTAGTACCCCATGCAAGATTTAGGTCTTTTTTGTGTACTTCTCTGGGACTTTATCATTTTCTTGGTATGGGTCTCATACTTTTCTTATTATCTCTTTTTTTCCTGGGTATTTCATAATTTTTATTGTTTTTGAGAATGAGAGTAATTTTTATTGATATTGTGAATAAGATTTCTCTTTTTGTTACACCTACCAATAGGTTGTTGTTGGTATGATGAAAAGTGACTGTTTTAATGCAAAGCTTATGATTGGCCCCCTTACTGAACCCTTTATTAATTCTAATAGTTTATTTTCTTATTATCATGTGTTCTCCCTTTTAAACATTTATTATTCATTTCCTTTTATTGTCTGATTGCATTAGATAAAAGATTGAGAACAATATGGAGGCAGTGACATCCTTGTCTTGGTTTTGGTTTTAATTTTTATAGAGCACTGACCTTTATCATGCTATTGCCTTGGTTTCTGATACTGTTGTTATTGATAAAGATGTTTCTATTCTTACATTTCCCAGGTTTTATAATCAGGAATGGCTATTGAAATTTATTAAATGTCTTTTTGTCACATAATGGGATGACCTTTTAATTTTTTTAAAGATTTTATTTATTTATTTATTTAGAGAGAACATGAGGGTAGTAAGGGGCATGGAGGCAAACAGACTCCCTGCTGAGTGCAGAGGCCCGATGTGAAGTGGGGTTGACCCTGAGATCATGACCTGAGCCAAAATCAAGAGTTGGATGCTTAACCAACTGAGCCATCCAGGTGCCACATGATCTGTTTATTTATTTATTTTTAAAAATCTCATTAACCAGTTAATGCAATGAACTTATTTATGTTAAACTATTCTTACATTCCTAAATTAAAGACCTATTTGGGTATAGTGTATTGTTCTCTTATTGCACTACTGGCTTTGATTATATAAGCATTTACATTTGTGAGATTGGATTCGTATTATCTTTATCAGATTTTGTTTTGTTTTGTTTTTAGATTTTATTTATTGATTGATGAGAGACACAGAGACATAGGCAGAGGGAGAAGGAGGCTCCCTGTGGGGAGCCTGATGCAGGACTCAATCAGAGGACCCTGGGATTACGCCCTGAACCAAAGGCAGATGCTAAACCACTGAGCTACCCAGGTGCCCCTCTTCATCAGGTTTTGGAACAAGTGTTACAAAATCTTCCAAATTTATTGAATAAACTGTTTTCCACAATCTGGAATAAATTATATAACACAACAATTATCCATTTCCCAAACATTTGAAGAATGCAAGATTTAAAACAATTTTTTGGTGATAGATGTTTGAATTCTTCTGTGATTATTGTTCTACTTTATAGTATTTGTTGCTTAAGTTGATTTTGCTAATTTATGGTTGCCCAGAAAATGGTCCATTTTATCTAGTTTTCAATGGCATAAAATTGTGTGTACTGTTTTCTTTTACCTTGGAAAGTTTCTTCTGCATCCACTTTATCATTTCTTATAGTATATGGTTTTGTTTTGTTATCTAGTCACTTTGTTTTTCTAAAGGAAGTCATTGATTTTACTAATCATATCTTTTATGTCTTTAAAGGAATATATTAGTTTCTGTTGAATTTAAACTGATTTTGTCACCATACTTTGTTCTGGCTTCCCAATTTTTTTTCTAGTTCATTTTTAGTGGAATATGTAGCTTATGTACTTCCAGTGTTTCTTCTTTAACAGTAGAATAGTTTAAGGCTATCAGTTTTCCTCTGAGCCTGATTTTTATTGCATCTTATATATTTTGATCCTTTTCTATGGTCTTCATATTGTCTGTAATTCAGTTTTGATTTCCTCTGAATGGTTAAAAATTCACACTTACTTTTTAATACTAATTTCTTGTGTTACTTTTTAAATTGTGGTCAGGCAATACAGCATGTAAAGCTTTAGAGTTTTTAGCTTCTCCCTGAGGCTGATTAAAGTGTTCTAGGTGTTGTATCTTTTTCAGAAGTGTTCTAAGAATATTTGAGAAAACATTGTCTTCAGGATATAAAATTCTTTTTACATTAATTAAAAATAAGCTTACCCAATGTATAAACATTTATTTATTACATATTTACTTGACATCGTAAAATTCTGAGAGAGGCCTCTTAAAATTTCCCATATGATTATAGGTTTATTAATTAGCTATGTATTTCTAATATCTTCTTTGTAATTTTACCCTTAATTATTATGAAATATCCCTTTATGTCTCATTTATCCTTTTGGCTTTATAGTCAACTGTGTCATTAATATGGCCTCCTGTGTCCATTTTATTTGCTTTTGCCTGGTATATCTTTTCCCATATTTTATTTTTCACTCACTCACTTATTTATTTATTTATTTATTTATTTATTTATTTATTTATTTATTTATTAGATGATGGGAGAGACAGAGGGAGAGTAGAGAGAAACTCTTAAGCAGGTTCTACACACAGTGTGGAGTGTAAGGCAGGGCTTAATCTCACAACCCAGTGATTATGACCCAAGCCAAAATCAAGAGTCAGACACCTAACCCAATGAGCCACTCAGGTGCCCCCTCTTATCTCTTATTTTAACGACTGTCCTTACTATATCAAATTACTTTAGGTATTCCTCTGGTGAACAATTGATAGCTAGATTTTAAAAATTATTTTACTTAGTCTGAGAGTTTTTGTGTTTCAATAAGGAAAATTGGCACATTTGCATCTATTGTAATAACTTCTTTGTTCCCTATTCCTTCTATCTCTTAAAAAATATTTTCAGTTTAGTATGATTTTCTATTGTTTCCTTAATTTTATTTTCTCAATTTTGCTAGAGCAAACAAGTTTCATACTGTCCAGTTTTTTATTCTTTAGTTAATTAAATGTTCTACTTCAAATTTCTGTTCTATCATTTTCCTTTAAATGATTAACAACATACTTGAATCTATATTTCTGCATTAATTAAAAAAGTTAAACGGTAATTTTGTCTCTCCTTCCCACTTCACCCGACAAGATGAAAAAATTATTATACTTTTACTTTATTTCTTATTCCCTCTCTGTGGTATTGGATTAATCTGGAAAATGAGCTCTGGATTAGTATTGTACTTTCCCCTTATGTTATAACTCTATTTCAAGAAATACATTTTTTCTTTTTTTTTAAGATTTTATTTATTTATTCATAGAGACACAGCTAGAGAGAGAGGCAGAGACGCAGGCAGAGGGAGAAGCAGGCACCATGCAAGGAGCCCGATATGGGACTCGATCCCGGGTCTCCAGGATCACACCCTGGGCTGCAGGCGGCGCTAAACCGCTGCGCCACCGGGGCTGCCCAAGAAATATATTTTTAAAGGATTTTATTTACTTATTCATGAGAGACACAGAGAGAAAGAGAGGCAGAGACACAGGCAGAGGGAGAAGCAGGCTCCATGCAGGGAGCCTGGCGTGGGATTCGATCCTAGGTCTCCAGGATCACGCCCTGGGCTGAAGGCGGCGCTAAACCGCTGAGCCACCTGGGCTGCCGTCAAGAAATACTTTTTAACAGAGGCATTACACTTCCTGATCACATGATTAAGAGTGATTTGTGTTTTAAGTTTACTGGTTTATTTGCTTATCACTATTTTTATTTTGTCTTTTGCTTTGAGGTATTTACTTATATTTGAGATCATATTAGCCAGACTTAATAGCTAGAGTACATCTGTTGAGTAAATTTTTTTCAAAGATTTATAGAGACAGTGTGCACCTGCAAGCTGTGGGTAGCAGGCAAGGGATGGAAGGAGAGGAAGAGAGAGAATCTAAGCAGATTCCCCACTGAGCATGGAGCCCACCCTGGGGCTCGATCCCCTGACACTGAGATCAACCCCTGAGCAGAAACCAAGTCAGATGTTTAGCTGACTGAGTCACCTAGGCACCCCTGTGAGTGAATTTTTGACCTATTGCTGGGAACTTGGGTAAAACTTTTTATTATATTCACTTCATCTGTGTTAGAAACATTTTATTTTTTTATTTTTATTTTTTTTTAATTTTTATTTATTTATGATAGTCATACAGAGAGAGAGAGAGAGAGAGAGAGAGGCAGAGACATAGGCAGAGGGAGAAGCAGGCTCCATGCACCGGGAGCCCGACGTGGGATTCGATCCCGGGTCTCCAGGATCACGCCCTGGGCCAAAGGCAGGCGCCAAACTGCTGCGCCACCCAGGGATCCCTGTTAGAAACATTTTAAAATAAATTATAGACCTAATGCTGCTTCACCTGTACATAATTTCTATATGTTTTTTTTTTAAACAAAAAGGACATTTGTTTTCTGCACAAGTGCAGTGCCATTAGAGTTTTTGTTGTTATGACTAATGCTACTGTGAACATTTGTGTATGAGTTTTGTGTGTGTGTGTGTGTGTGTACGAGTTTTTGTGTGAACATATGTTTGAATTCTCTTGGGTAGATACCTAGGAATAGAATTGCTGGGTTTTATGGTACCTCTATGTTTAACCCTTCTAAGAACTACCAAGATGTTTTCCAAAGTTGCTGTACCATATTACATGCCACCACCAGTGTATGAATATTTGCATTTTTCCACATCCTCTATAACACTTGTAATTGTTGTCTTTTTAAAAAGATTTTATTATTTATTTGACAGAGAGAGAGTACAAGCAAGGAGAGGAGGAGAGGGAGGGCCCTGGGATCACCACCTGAGCTGAAGGCAGGCGCTTAACTGACTGAGCCACCCAGGCTCCCCTTAATTGTTGTCTTTTTGATTATAGCCATTCTAGTGAATGTGAAGTGGTATCTCATTGTGGTTTCAATTTCCATTTCCCTGATGACTAATGGTGTTGAGTGTCTTTTCATGTGCCTGTTGTTCATTTGTTTATCTTCTCTGGAGAAATATTTATTCAGATTCTTTGTCCATTATAAAAATTGAGTTATTTGTATTTTTATTACTGAGCTGTAATATTTTAATAAATACTAAATCTAAGTATTTCTGTTTTAGTAACAGATTAACAATTAACAAAATATTTCGATTTTGAGAAGGCCTACTTTATTTTTTCTTTTCTTACAGTATTGATGTCCAATGTAAGGAATCCTTGCCTAATCCAAGGTCATGAAGATTTATATCTGTTTTCTTTGAAGAATTTTGCAGTTTTAGTTCTTCCATTGTGATCTTTCATCCATTTTTAAAAGATTATTTGTTTATTTGGGGGGGGTGAGAGAAAGAGAGCATGTGCACGCAGGTGGGGTGAGGGGCAGAGGGGCAGAGACAGAGGGAGAAGCAGACTCCCCACTGAGAAGGGAGCCAAATGTAGAGCTCAAACCCAGAACCCTGGGATCATGACCTGAGCTGAAGTCAGATGCCCAACCAACCACCCAGGTGCCCCAGTCTTTCATACATTTGAGTACTTTCTGTATATGGTGTTAGGTAGGGATTCAACTTCATTCTTTTGCATGTGGATATCTAGTTGTCACAGCAATCTTTGTTGAAAAACAGTTCTTTTTCCTTTGATTGTCTTGCCACCCTTGTCAAAAAATCAATTGACCATGGACATAAGGGTTTATTTCTGGACTCTCAATTCCATTGATCCCCATATGTATCCTATGCCAGTACTATTCAGTGTTAACTCCTCTAGTTTTCTGAAATTGGAAAGTGTGAGTTCTTCAACTTTGTTCTTTTTAAAGATTATTGTAGCTATTCTGAATTCCTTCTATTTCCATATGAATTTTAGGATCAGATTTAGATTCTCTGCAAAAAAAGCCAGTGGGGATTTTTGGTGGAGACTGTGTTGAATTTGCAGATCAATATGAGGAGTATTGTCAGCTCAATAATATTAAATTTCCCAATCCATGAACAGGGGATGTCTTTTTATTCATTTAGGTCTCCTTTGATTTCATTCAATGATTTCTAGTGGACATGTCTTGCACTTCTTTTGTTAAATGTCTAACTATTTTTTGATGTTATTATAAATGGAATTGTTTTCTTAATTTTATTTTTGGATTGTTCATTGCAAGTATATAGAAATTCAATTAATGTTTGTATGTTGATTTGTATCATACAAGATTTCTAAACTCATTATTAGCTCTAGTAGCTTTTTGGTGGATTCTTCATGGCTTTTTCTATGTGAGATCATGTTATCTGCCAATAGAGGTGGTCTTAACTCTCCCTTCCCAGTCTGGATGCCTTTTATATCCTTTTCTGGTCTAATTGCCTCCGCTAGAATTTTACTAGAAGATTGAATAGAACTGGTGAGAGCAGACCACCTTGCCCTGTGTTGTGATCTTAGGGAGAAGGAATTCAGTCCTTCACCATTAAGTATGATGTTAGCTGTGGGTATTTCCCCTTCATTTAATGGAAAATTCTTTTTCTCCACTTTACATATGCAAGTACAGACCACTAAGTTTGAGAAACACTTGTAACTTTGTGACTCTATGCTTGCTCATGATAAGATTGCAAGCAGCGCAGAGAAGGACAAAGCACAAGACTTGAGATGTTAAGCATCCCTGTGATGCTTTCCTCACATCACTCACACATGTAGAAAATGGGTCCAAAAAAAAGGTTTTTTTTAAGCATTCACTCTCTAAGGCAATAAAAGTGTCATTCTTTCCCCTAACCTTGCCATTAAAGAGTTCCACGATTTTTATGGCCATCCCACAGAAGAACAAATTTCCAAATTTGAGAAAAAGGAGGAGAAAACAATTGTTTGTCTCATATATTTTTTCACCTCTGTGAGGTCTTCCAAAATGGCTTTAAAAAAATCCCACCCTCTTTTGAAAGTGCTAACCCCCACTTTAGAACAGCATATAGTGAAACTATATCACCTATTCCAACCCATGAGACATATATTAAAAGAAAAAAATTAAAGCACTATCTCTTGCAAACCCCAACAAGTCATACTAAATATTCAGTGCAGGCAAACAACTCCCAGAAAAAACCAAGAGACTTTCATTTTCCTTGAAGGGTTTACATCCTTGAAAGCCATTTTGCTTCTTAAGCCTGGTGTCCTAGCAGACTAGCCATGAGCTTGTAGGTGGAACAGTTTCTGGTGCCTCCCTCTGGTCTTTCTTTTCTTGTATTTCTAAAGCCTATCTTCCTTCATCTGATTTTTTTCCTTAACTATAAAATTGTTGTTCTCTTTGTCCAAGAAAGCAAATACCAGTCTCATTATTCTGCAGTTTCCCCCTTTATAAAAGGAGATCAAGGCCAGTCATCATTCAACTCAAGACAATTGCTGCTGTGAGGAAATGTAAGGACCAGGCTTCCCAGAGCCTCCAAATCTCTAAGAGAAGTGAGAATACATCTTTTTACTGGTTATTTGTCCATTTAAAAATTTTGACAAATTTTAATTTTTCAATCTGCCAGAGGCCATGTATAATCTCTAGTCCAGGTCCAAGTGGAAAAGGCTCAATTATCTTTTAAAGTGAATTTAAAAGTAAGTTAAAAATTCTATATTTACTCATATATTTTCCATTTCAAGTATCCTTCATTCCTTTGTGTACATCCAGATTTCCATCTGGTAACATTTTCTTTCTGCCTAAAAGACTTCCTTTAACATTTCCTGTATTCCAGTTCTGCTGGTAATGAATTCCTTCAGCTTTTGGATACATGAAAAAAGTCTTTATTTTAAAAAGATTTTATTTTGAACAATTTCAGACATATAGAGAAGTAGAGTGAATAGCTCAATGAACACTCATATACCACCATCTAGATTTAACAGTTGTAATAATTTCAGTATAGTTGCTTAATCTATTTTTGAAATATTTCAAAATAAATTACATACATCATATTTCACCCCTGCATATTTTTACACGCATCACTAACAAAAAGGACATTTTTTCCCCTGCCATTATCACATCTAACAAAATTAACAATAATTCCCTAATATCCTTTAACGTCTAGGGTGCATATAAATTTCCCTGATTGTACCAAAAATGAGTTTTTATAGCTGGTTTATTCAAACCAGATTCCAATCAAGGGTCATTTGGTGGTTATAGCTTTTAAGTCTCTTTTAATCTAGAACATTCCTGCTGTCTCTCCACCCTTCTCCCCCCATGTGTGATATTGTGATTTATAATAAAGAATATATAGTCGGTCTTCGTCTCTGTTTCTGGCACAGCGCTCCTAAAAACCCTTGGGATTTCCAAAGCAAGAGCAAAAAGGTGTCTTTTGTTATGTTAATAAGGTGACTTTTGGAAAGCACCTAAGGATGGAGACCGGTTGTCATGGGAACCAACCACGTGATTAGAGAGTCGGAACTTTCATTCCCACCCCCCACACCTCCAGGGAGGGGAGAGAGGCTGGAAGTTGGATCAGTCACCAATGGCCAATGATTTAATCAATCTTGCCTATGTAATGAAGCCTCCATAAAAACTCACAAGGACTGGATTTGGAGAACTTCCAGGTTGTTGGAGATCTGAGGAGAGTGGCATGCCTGGAGAGGGCATGGAAACTCTGTGCCCTTTCCCCAGACCTTGCCCTATGCATTTCTTCTATCCAGCTATTCCTGAGTTATATCCTTTTGTAATAACCTAGTGACCTAGTAAGTAATATGTTTCTCTAAATTCTGAGAGCTGCTCTGGGAAATTGATCAAACCCAAGATGGGGGTCATGGGAACATTTGATTGATATAGTCAGTTGGTCAAGTACTGGTAACAACTGTAGGGATGGGGATGGTCTTGTAGGACTGAACCCTTAACCTGTGATATCTGATCCTATTTCTGGGTAAATAGTGTCAGAATTGAGTTTAATATAGCACACCCAGTGGTGTTTGGAGAGTTGCTTATAGGATGTGTGGGTGAACCTCCCATCCCACATATGCATTTAGTGAGCAGAACACAAAAGATCATACATAACATTGATTTCTTTCAGATACCAAGTCAGCTGCCCTGTGGAATGCCCCACTTTCTGAGTTTTTCTCATTGTTTCCTCATGGTGTTGTTTAACTTGTTATTTTTTTTTAAAGATTTTATTTATTTATTTGAGAGAGAGAGAGTGAGTGAGGACAAGTTGGAGGAGAGGCAGCAGGGAAAGGGAGAGGGAGAGAATCCCAAGCAGACTCCCTGATGAGTATGGAGCCTGATGTGGAACTCGATCCCGTAATCCTGAGATCATGACTTGAGCTAAAATCAAGAGTTGGACACCCAACTGACTGAGCCACCTAGGCACCCCTAACTTGTTATTTTATCCCCTGTATTTCATAAAAAACTATATTAGAACTAAGGGCTTGATCTGGTTCTGGTTAAATATTTTTCTGCATGAATAATTCAGAGGTTATGGTGTACACATCAAGGGGCACATAGTAAATGGCTCATAAGTACCACTATCAATGATAACAAGATTCAACAGTGGATTTAGGTGGTGACAGACTAATTATTCCATTGTAACATTTTCTTCCTAGTGATTAACACAATCAGTGGAGTGATACTTTGGCATCATGGGAATATCCAGTTTTCCATCAGTAATTTACCCCAGTGGTTTATAAATCCATTGATTTTGGCTTGAATCTATTATTTCATTATGGCCAGGAAAATGGTGATATTTTTATTTCTATCATTCCTTCTTCAGTTATTAGTTGACAGTCTTCTGGAAGAATTTTTCCTCATTGACTGTGTTTGTTAGGGTTTTTTTTTTAATGCTCATTTTTATTAGAAAGGGTCTAAATTGCTCAGTATTGTTGACCTCAGGAGACCCAGGTGGGGGTAAGCTGACAGGTGGTTAGTGGACAAAAGTGAGTCTTTCTCTCACTCAAAAGTGAGTCCGGTTGTAACTAGATTACTCTGAGTACAGAGGGGGAAGATTGAGAGCCTTATAGACAGCATCCTTGATCTGCCTTGATCTTCCCATTGGAGGCCTCCTGTCAGAAAGGTAGATGCCAACTCTGAAGCTTTCCACTGTGCTTAAAGGTGACCAGCTGGTGTTTTATTTCTTCCCATGCACAGAGAAGTACAACTACTTCTTTTCATTTGCCCACTATGGCTTGATTTGTTTAGGCACTATGTAAAGTGCTTTGTGTTCACTGACTCAACGAACAGTCACAACAACACTTTGAGGTAACTATTATTTCCACTTTAGAGATGATGTAATTGGCGCTCTGATGGTTTAATTAACTTGCCTAGGATCATATAGCCAATAAATAGAACTGGGACTCAAACCCATGTCTGTAAGACTCCAAAGTCTATGCTCTTAATTAATTGACTCTGTAAGATTTGGGGGAAGGAAAAGACCATGACAGAAGAACCAAACCTATACTTGTTTCTTTTTTTAAAAAAAATATTATTAAAGTGTAGTTGACATAGAATGTTATATTGATTTCAGATGCACGCTTGTTTCTTTTGAGGGAAGTTCACTGGCTTGTAGTTTCTTACTTGGGAAAGAACATGGAACAGTGAAGGGAGCCAGCAATTGGATCCTAGTTATTTTTGTTAAGACATTTAGTTGTGAGAGCAAACTACATTAGAATGGACATCAGAATCCATGGAACAGTTTGACCAACTCACCCACAGCAATAACTTGATTCAGAGAATTGAGTGCAAATGAGATTCTCTGTCATTAATTAAAGCAGTATATGGCCAGACTCATCCTCTCTTGATGAGAGTGAGAGCCACTCTCTCTTCCTGACAGAAATCATGGCTGTTAAGAGTGTGCTAGACAATTACATCTTCTGATTTTCACTGATTTTCTCCTTACTTCTGACTTTAAAAGTTTTCAGGAAGGACTCTGATAGATTCAGCTTGCTATAAGTGTACAACCATGTTAGATTGTAGTGACTTCCATGGGAACTATTTAGACTAAGGGGAGGAGTGATTCTCTAAATCCAAGGTGGGGGTTACTGGTCCTAGCAGGGAAGGTACTATTTATTTATTTATTTTTTTTATTTTTATTTATTTATTTATTTTTTTAAGGTACTATTTAAAAATAAATAGTAGCTGAGGTCAAGGGGGGAAAAAGCCAGCCTTCTTGGGCAAAGAGATGACAAAAAAAAAAAAAAAACCTCCTTTCTTTAAGACTTTGCATCAAGTGACTGGGGAAGGGGAAGGAATGAGTGTTGTGCCGAGAAACTAGAAGCCAAAGGGCACCTGGACGGCTCAGTCAGTTGAGTGTCCAACCCTTGATTTCTTCTTATGTCATGATCTCAGGGTCGTGGATTTGAGCCGCATGTCAGGCTCTACACTCAGTGGGGAGTCTGCTTGGAATTCTCCCTCTCCCTCCTATTCCCTAACTGACTCGCATGCATGTGCATGTGTGTATGCACACACACATGCTCTCTCTCTCTCTCTCAATATAAAAAAAAAACTAGAGGTCAAGCCATACCTTCACTCATGGGACCTGAGAGTTTATTTCATTTTCCCAATAGTCTCAGTTTGGTAAGTGAAGTCATCATTATCTCCATGTAATAAAGCCTTCCCAGTCTTCTTGGGCAACGAGATGACAGTGGAGACTTCAGCTTTTTTGTGTTTTTAAGACTTCTTCAGTTTTTAAGTGACTTGCAACCATCCGGTGGGAGAGGTGGGATTTGAATGTGACTCTGTGTAAACTATGTGCTTAATTGTATCCCTAAAGTATGTTCTGAATGAATCAGTGAGTTTCTGGCCTCGGGAAAGTCATCTCTGCCCTAAATGAGACTTTACTTCCTATTTGTGTGCTTTTTAGTAAGGAGTGTGAAGTATGAGATGCAGACCTTTATTTTCTTTTAAGAGTACTGTGGTGACCACAAAAGACACCTCTCAGATCTCTGACTTCAAGGAGCCTGATTGAATGATGATCTCAGTCGCTAAACTCTGTAATCCTCCACTGCTTTGCATGAGACCAATTTTCCCATGAGCTACTCCCAACCAATGACTGAATTCACCAAGGATACTAAAGCAGACCCACTTTTGGGAGATACAGAACTCCTCTAAAGGGTGACTTTGGCTCCAGAACTTTCTGTTGGTCTTGTTGGAATTTTATTAGAAAATTAGTGTAAGACTTTTCATACTCAACCTTCCTTCCTTCCCTCTACAGTGTTAGATAGGTATTACTGTCTGACAGCTCTTGAGCCTCTTCTGGCTCTCTCCATACACATAGTGTATTTTCCCTTGTATATATTTTCTTCAATAAATCCCTCTTGGTATCTTCTCCTTCTTGGTGGACCCAGACTAACAAATACCTATTTCCTGTTGCATTGAGACTTCTCCAAGTAAATAATATCTGGAAAAAGCCAATTAAATAAATGGATAATGCAAAAGATAGACTGCCAGAATGGAACTGTTGAAGAAAGACAAATGGCCAGTTTATTGTATACTTTGAATAACAATTTTTTTCAGGTGATGGTGCAATTATAATTTGGTTATGGGTACTAAATTAATATGCATGTTAGCAACTCCCAAAAAATAGTTTCATTAAAACACTTATTTGAAAATTGGAACAAATATAATACCTTTGGGTTCGCACAAATCAGAAGAAACATGAATGCCTCTTGGTTGGCACCAATTCTGGAAAGATTAAAGATGAACAAAGGCCAGAACTTTCTAAGTAAGGATACAGAGAATTATTTTTCATGGTTAAAAGAGTTCCACAATAAAAGACACTTTTCTCTCTTCTGGGTTAAAGAAAGTAACTGTGTGTTTAGACTTTAAGACTGGATTCTATGTATTATTACAACTTCTAGGCAGCTGTAAGGTGAGGGTTTGGAAAGAAGAAGAGGGAAAGGGGAAGGAAAATGTAATATAAATGTCTGATGATGCATTTGGAAAGGATCTGAACATCAAATACTCTACCTACATGAATTGGTAACATTCAGATTTTAAAAGCTTATTATAAAATCACCTTAAATTTCTCAGTAGCCACATGTAACAAAGATATACTTGTTCCCAGATACTTAACATTTTAAATATTCATAGAAAATGAAATCATGAAATGTTAATTGAGTGCCCTACTGTGTGCATAGGAGTTTGCAAGGAAGCAGGAATATTGCAGAGAACAAGATAGATACAGAAAGATGTTTGTGTGACATTCTTTACTTGTCCATGGCCCTGCTGTGCTATCTCTGTACTTAAGAAAAATGGAAGTTCGCAGTAGAAATGTTCAATTAACTGTTAAACACCTTCGCCAATTAAGATATCATTTCCAAATCTGATGGATGAGTTCAAAATATCCAATTCATTCTAATCATCAGGCGGAAGAACAGTCCTACCCTCAAGGAGAAAAGAGCAGATAAACATGTAAATGAACTCACAAATCTTTTAGAAGTACTCTGCCTGGAATGACCGAATATTAATTTACAAAGTTTCCATCTGTTAAGTGATGAGCTGAATTATAGTGAGCAATGCGACATTCAATGATAATATAGTTATATTTTATTTTGTAGCACATTTAATAAATACTAGATTATAAGTGTAAAACACTGAGGGCATAGCTAGAATAAGAAAAACTCTGTTGAATGTCCATCCAAGGACTAAGTCCTATAGCTAGCATAAGCCTTTGCAAGAACCACAATTGCTCATCCAAGTCTTTTTTTCTATGTGGTGTTTGCTTTTCTTCCCTTATAGTGTCTCTATTCATATGCAGAGTATAATCTTAGAACTTAAGTTATAAATTACCAATGCCAGAAAAAGCTTTCCCTGACACTTAACCCTTGCGGATGACAATAAGGACTACACCGTGAGGACTTCCAACTACAGGGAGCATAAAAGACCGAGAGTCCCAGCTGCCATGCTATGGAATCCATCTCCAGGTTTGCATCCAAGCCATGTTTTCCTGGGGTGCTCCCAGTGAACGATTCAAACATTAGGATGACTAAGGTAGACTTGCTCCTGGGACACGTGGCTCTTCTTAGTGACTTTGGTTTAAGGAGTCCCCACAATAGCTTTGTGACTTCCCTTAGGCTGCACGGCAGTCTAGGGTGCTACCACCCAATCTTTTCTCCCTCTTTTCTTCATTCACGTCAGACTTGTATCATGGTCTGATGACTGTCCCTGTGTTTATCTGGCTTCCTCCCTGTATTCTCTCATGTAAGCATTCCCTTTAATATAATCCTTGCTCCCTTAATCCTGTCTTGGCCTCAGCTTTTCAGAAGGCTTGAACTAATGCAACCCTCCCTTCTCTGAGGTACCTCTACAATTGTCCTTATTTTAGTCTTGAGTGGACACTTATTTATTGTTTTCACATCTGTCTTCCATATTCTATTGTAACCTCCTTGAAGGTAGGGTTTATTATGTCTCATTTATGATTTTTATTCTTGGTGTTTAGCATGCTTTAGGTACATTATCAATATTTGTCAGGTGAATGGTGGATGAACGTATGAAGACAGAAGAGTTGTGAGGAGCCACTCAGAAAAATGTGATTTCAGATCTTGAATTTGTTGCTTTAGTAGCCATGCAACCTTGAGCAAGTACATTCTACCCCTTTTTCCTAATCTACTTTCTGTTTCTATGGATTTGCTATTCTGGACATTTCATATGTACCTTACATATTTGGCTTTTTTCAAGTAGCATGATACAGTCATTCTTTTTTTTTTAAGATTTATTTATTTGAGATAGAGAAAGAAATAAAGAAAGGGTACATGTGAATGTGAGTGGGGAGAGGGACAGAGGAGAAGGAGAGAGA
Source organism: Canis lupus baileyi (assembly GCF_048164855.1). Lineage (NCBI taxonomy): Eukaryota > Metazoa > Chordata > Mammalia > Carnivora > Canidae > Canis > Canis lupus. Next base: position 13,557,139 of record NC_132876.1, on the reverse strand, counting down.
GAGAGAGAGAATCTCACGCAGACTCCCCTCTGAGTATGGGACCCAATTCAGGCTTGATCTCATGACCCTGAGATCATGACCTGAGGTTAAATTAAGAGTTGGACGCCTAACTGACTGAGCAACCCAAGCACCTTCGCATGATGCTTTCAAGGCTCACACATGTGGTAACATATATCAGTACTTCATTATTTTTATGGCTTAATAGAATTCCATCTTATGGATAGATCGCATTTTGTTTGTCCATTCATAAGTTTATGAATATTTGAATTGTTTCTACTTTTGGCTATTATGAATTATGCTGCTATGATCATTTGGGTACAAGTTTTTCTGTTGACACATGTTTTCTATATATATATATATATATATATGGCAGTTCCAGAATGTTAAAGAAAGACAAATGGCCAGTTTTTGTATGCTTTGAATAACAACAATAATTTTTTATATTATATATTACTAGGTTATATGGTAACTTTATGTGTAACTTTTTGAGGAACTGTCAAATTTTTTTCCAAAGCAGTTAGAAAATATTATATTCCACTAGGAATACCAATTTCTCCACATCCTTGTCAACACTTGTTATTTTCTGTTTTCTTTTTATTTAACTGTAGCCATCATGGCAAATATGAAATGGTATCTTGGTGTGCTCTTGATTGGCATTTTCTTAATGATAATGAGCATCTTTTCACATACTTATTGGCTATTTGTATATCTTCAATTCAGATCCTTTGCCCATTTTTAGTTGGGTTTTTAGTCTTTTTATTGTTGAGTTGTGTTGTCTATATCAATTTTTCTTTTTTTATAATTTTTAAAAAGATTTTATTTATTTTTTCATGAGAGACACACACAGAGAGGAAGAGTCACAGGCAGAGGGAGAAGCAGGCTCCTCGCAGTCAGGATCCCCTGAATCGGGGATCATGCCTTGAGCCGAAGGCAGACGCTCAACCACTGAACCACCCAGGCGTCCCTCTATATAAGTTTTTCTTAAATCATCAACATGATATACAAATATTTTATCCCATTCTGTGTGTTTTTTCATTTTCTTTATACTGTTCTCTGATCTACAGAAGCTTTTAATTTTGATGAAATCCACTTCATCTAGTTTTTCTTTTGTTGCTTGTGCATTGGATGCCATGTTTAAAACAAAGCTGCCTAATCCAAAGCCCTGAAGATTTATGTCCATGTTTCCTTCTAGGAGTTTTATAGATTCAGTTTTAAAGTTTAGATTTTTAATCCATTTGGGGTTAATGTTTTTGTATGGTATGAATTAGAGGCCCAAATTTATTTTTTTGTATGATATCCAGTTGTTCTAGCACCTTTTGTTGAAATGACTATTCTTTCCTCATTGAATGCACTTGGCACCCTTGCTGAAAATCAATTAATCATAGGTATGTGGCTTTATTTCTGGATTCTCTATTCTATTTCATTGATCTGTATGTTTATCCTTCTGCAATACCGCATAGTATTCATTACTGTAGCTTTGTAATAAATTTTAAGATTGGGAAGTGTGAGTCTTCCAACTTTGTTCTTCTTTTTCTTTCTTTTTTAAATAAAGATTTATTTATTTATTTATTTATTTATTTATTTATTTGCTTGAGAGAGTGAAAGAGCTCATGGAATGGAGGGGCAGAGGGAGAGAATCTTCAAGCAGACTCCCTGATGAGTGTAGAACCTAACATGGGGCTTGATCTCACAACTCATGAGATCCTGACCTGAGCAAGAGACAGGATGTGGGGCTCAATCCCAGGACCCTGAGATTGTGACCCAAGTCAAAGGCAGACACCCAACTGACTGAGCCATCTGGGCACCCCAGTATTGTGGTTTTTTTTCTTTTTTCTTTTTTTTTGTTTATTCATAGACACACACACACACACACACACACACACACACACACAGAGAGAGAGAGAGAGAGGCAGAGCCACAGGCAGAGGGAGAAGCAGGCTCCATGCAGAGAGCCCGACGTGGGACTCGATCCAGGGTCTCCAGGATCACGCCCTGGGCTGCAGGTGGCGCTAAACCACTGCGCCACTGGGGCTGCCCAGTATTGTGGTTTTTTAAAAGATTTTATTTATATATTTGCTTTTAAAAAAATTTTATTTATTCATGAGAGACACACAGAGAGAGGCAGAGACACAGGCAGAGGGAGAAGCTCGATCCCAGGACCCCGGGATCATGACCTGAGCCAAAGGCAGACACTCAACTGCTGAGCCATCCAGGTGCCCCTTATATATTTTTTTAGAGAGAGAGAGTAGAGGGAGGGGCAGAGGGAGAGACTCTGTGTGGAGTGCAGAGCCGGAAATAGGGCTCCATCCCACCACCCTGAGATCATGACCTGAGCTGAAACCAAGATTCAGATACTTAACCAACTGAGCCACTGAGGGACCCCTATTTTGTATTTTGTTTATTATCACTCTTTATTATTTTTTCCCTTTTTTTTTTGCTCTGAGTTTAATGTGCTTTTCTTTTGTAATTCCTAAGGTGATAGGTTAGGTTAGTGATTTGAGATCTTTCTTTTTGTTTATTGCTGGTTTTTATAGGTATAATCCTTGTAGTCTCCCTGTATTTGTTGCATCCTGTAAGTTTTGTTATGTTGTATTTTCATTTTCATTTATCTCATTGTATTTTCCAGTTTCCCTTGAATTTCTTCCTTGACCCATTAGTTATTTAGAAATGTGTTGTTTAATGTACACATGTTTGTGAATTTCCAAATTTCTATCTGTTGCTGATTTCTAATTTCATCATTGTGGTTGGAGAACATTCTTTGTAGGATTTCATTTTTTATTTTTATTTATTTATTTATTTTTTTTAAAGTTTTCAGCGATTCTTTTTTTTTAATTTTTATTTATTTATGATAGTCACACACACAGAGAGAGAGAGAGAGAGAGAGGCAGAGACATAGGGAGGGAGAAGCAGGCTCCATGCACTGGGAGCCAGACATGGGATTCGATCCTGGGTCTCCAGGATCGCGCCCTGGGCCAAAGGCAGGCGCCAAACTGCTGCGCCACCCAGGGATCCCCGGATTTCACTTTTTAAAAAATTTACTGAAACTAGTTTTGTGGCCTAATATAGTATATCCTGGAAAATTGTTCACATGCACTTAGAAGAATGTGTATTTTATTGTTGTAAATAAAATGTTCTATATAGGTCTGTTAGGTTTAGTTATCTTCAAGTTTTCTATTCCCTTGCTGATATTCTTTCTGGCTAGTCTATCCATTACTGAAAGTGGGATACCAAAGTCTTCAAATATTGTCGAAATGTCTATTTTCCCCTTTAATTCTGTCAGTTTTTGTTTCAAATATTTAGTTGCTCTTGTTTAGTGCATAAATGTTAATATCTTCTTGGTGGAATGACCCTTTTATCATATAATGTTCTGTGTCTCTCATAACAATTTGTGTCTTAAAATCTATTTTTACATTGCCCCATTTTTAATAGCTAAGCATTGTATTTTTATTTTTTATGGTTTTTACATTATTATTTTAATCACCCAGAGCTCATCATAACAAGTGCACTCCCTAACCCCTGTCCTCTATTCCACCTATCCCCGACTCCATCCCCTCTGGTAACCATCAATTTGTTCTCTATAGCTAAGTGTCTTGATACTTAGCTTTGGAGCACCAGGCAGGCTCAGTCAGAAGAGCGTGCAACCCTAGTTCTTGGGGTTGTGGGTTTAAGCCCCATGTTGGGTGTAGAGATTACTTTAAAAAAATAAACTTTAAAAGATTCTCTTTCTTGGTTTCTCTCTTTTCTCCCTTGTTCATTTTGTTTCTTAAATTTCACATATGAGTGAAATCATACAGTATTTGTCTTTCTCTGACTTATTTCACTGAGCATTATACCCCCCAGTTCCATCCATGTTGTTGCACATGGCAAGAGTTCATTCTTTTTTTGGCTGGATAATATACCATCACACACACACACACACACACACACACAGACACCACATCTTTTTTATATTTGGGCTGCTTCCATAATTTGGTATTGTAAATAATGCTGCTATAAACATAGGAGTGCCTGCATCCCTTTGAATTAGTGTTTTTGTGTTTTTTGGTAAATACCAGTAGCACAATTACTGGATTGTAGGATGGTTCTATTTCTGTTTTTTTGAGGACCCTCCATGCTGTGTTCCACAATGGCTGCACCAGTTTGCAACCCTACCAACAGTGCACAAGGGTTCCTTTTTGTCCACATCCTCACCAACACCTGTTGTTTTTGTGTTTTTGATTTTAGCCATTCTGACAGGTGTGAGGTGATGTCTCGCTGTAGTTTTGCTTTGTATTTCCCTGACAATGAGTGATGTTGAACATCTTTTCATGTGTCTGTTAGCCATCTGGATATTTTCTTTGGAAAAATGTCTATTCATATCTTCTGCCAATATTTTATTTTAAAGATTTTATTTATTTATTCATGAGACACAGAGAGAGAGAAAGAGGCAAAGACATAGACAGAGGGGGAAGCAGACTCCTCGCAGGGAGCCCTATGAGGGACTGGATCCCTGGACCCGGGATCACACACAGCCAAATGCTCAACTGCTCATAGCAGACGCTCAACTGCTGAGCCACCCAAGTGTACCCTGCTAATATTTTAATTGGATTATTTGTTTTTTGGGTGTTGAGTTGTCTAAGTTCTTTATATATTTTGAATACTAACACTTTTTTAGATGTTATTTGCAAATATCTTCTCCCATTCTGTAGGTTGCCTTTTAGTTTTGTTGATTGTTTCCTTCGCTATGCAGAAGCCTTTTATTTTGATGTAGTCTCAATAGTTTATTTTTGCTTTTGTTTCCCTACCTCATGAGATGCATTTATAAAAGTGTTCCTACAGCCAATGTTAGAGAAATTACTGCCTGTGCTCTCTTCTAGGATTTTTATGGTTTTAGGTCTCACATTTGGGTCTTTAATCCATTTTGGATTTATTTTTGTGTATTGTGTAAGAAAATGGTCCAGTTTAATTTTTTTGCATGTTTATGTCCAGATTTCTCAACACGATTTGTTGAAGAGACTTTTTATCCCCATTGGATATTCTTTCTCACTTTGTCGAAGATTAACTGACTATATAATTGTGGGTTTCTTTTTTTAAAGATTTTATTTATTTATTCATGAGAGACACACACAGAGAGAGATGCAGAGACACAGGCAGAGGGAGAAGCAGGCTCCATGCAGGGAGCCTGACATGGGACTCCATCCCGGGTCTCCAGGATCACACCTTGGGCCACAGGCAGCGCTAAACCACTGTGCCACCGGGGCTGCCCTCCTTCTGGATTTCCTTTTTTTTTTTTTTTTTAATTTTTATTTATTTATGATAGTTACAGAGAGAGAGAGAGGCAGAGACATAGGCAGAGAGAGAGAGAAGCAGGCTCCATGCAGGGAGCCCGACGTGGGACTCGATCCCAGGTCTCCGGGATCAGGCCCTGGGCCAAAGGCAGGCGCCAAACCGCTGCGCCACCCAGGGATCCCTCTTTCTGGATTTCTATTCTGTTCATTGATCTGTGTCTATTTTGGTGGTAGAACTATATTGTTTTGATGACTACAGCTTGGTAATATTACTTGAAGTCTGGAATTGTGATGCCTCCACCTTTGCTTTTCTTTTTTAAGATTACTTTGGCTATTTGGAGTCTTTTGTGCTTCCATACAAGTTTTAGGATTGTTTGTTCTAGTTCTTTGAAAAAATGCTGTTGGCATTTTGATAGGAATTGCATAAATGTATAGATTGTCTTGGGTGCTACAGACATTTTAACAATAGTTTTTTTTTCAATCCATGAGCATGGAATGTCTTTCCATTTCTTTTTGTCATCTTCAATTTCTTTCATAAGTGTTTTATACTTTTCAGAGTACAAGTCTTTCATCTCTTTGGTTAGGTTTGTTCTTAGGTATATTATTATTTTTGTAAATTTTTGATGGGATTATTTTCTTAATTTCTCTTTCTGCTTCATTTTTGCCATATAGAAATGCAACATTTCTGTAGATTGATTTTATGTCCTCCGACTTTACTTAATCCATTTATCATTTCTTGCAGTTATTTGGTGGAGTTGTTAGAGATTTCTTTTTTTTTAAAGATTTTATTTATTTACTCATGAGAGACACAGGCAGAGGGAGAAGCAGGCTCCATGCAGGGAGCCCGATGTGGGACTCGATCCCAAGACTCCAGGATCACACCCTGGGTTGAAGGCAGTGCTAAACCGCTGAGCCACCTGGGCTGCCCCAAGAGATTTCTATAAATAATATCATGTCATCTGCAAATAGTGAAAGTTTTACTTCTTCCTTACTGATTTATATGTCTTTTTATTCCTTTTTGTTGTCTGATTACTGTGGCTAGGACTTCCAGTATGTTTAATAGAAGTGATGAGAGTGGACATCCTTTTCTTGTTCCTGACCTTAGGGAAAAGGCTCTCAGTTTTTCCCCATTGAGGATGATGTTAGCTGTGAGTTCTTCATATGTGGCCTTTATTATGCTGAGAAATGTTCCCTCTAACCTTACTTTGTTGAGGGTTTTTATCATAAATGGATGTTATACTTTGTCAAATGCTTCTTCTTCATCTGTTGAAATGATTATATGGTTCTTATTCTTTTTTATTTATAATTTTTTAAAGATTTACTTTAGAGAGAGAGAGAACAAACATGTGAGTGGGAGGAGGGGCAGAGGGAGACAGAGAGAATCTCAAGCAGACTCCATGCTGAGCCTGGAGCCCGACATGGGGCTCAATCTCACGACCCTGAGATCATGACTTGATCTGAAATCAGGAGTTGGATGCTTAACTGACTGAGCTACCCAGGCACCCTGGTTTTTATTCTTTCTCTTGCTGATGTATCATGTTGATTGATTTGTGAATATTGAACTACTTTTGCAACAACATAGGAATGAATCCCACTTGGTAGTGGTGAATTATTACTTTAATGTATTGTTGGATTCGATTTCATAGTATTTTGTTGAGGATTTTTGCATTTATATTCATCAGAGGTGTTGGCCTGTAGTTCTTTTTTAGTGGTGTCTTTATCTGGTTTTGAGTCAGAGCAATACTGGCCTATAGAATGAATTTGGAAGTTTTTCTTCCTTTTTCTTTTTTTTTGGAACAGTTTGAGAATAGGTATTAACTCTTCTTTAACTCTTTGGTAGAATTTGCCTGTGAAGCCATCTGGTCCTAGACTTTTGTTTGTTGGGATTTTTTGATTACCAGTTGAATTTCTTTTTTTTTTCTTTTTTCTTTTTTTTTTTTTTTTGCATCAAGGATTTATTTTTTTTAATTTATTTTTTATTGGTATTCAATTTGCCAACATATAGAATAACACCCAGGGCTCACCAGTTGAATTTCTTTGCTGGTAATCAGTCTGTTCAAATTTTCTATTTCTTCTTGTTTCAGTTTTGATAGGTCATATGCTTCTAGGAATTTATCCATTTCTTCCTGGTTATCCAATTTGTTGATACATAGTTTTTCATAATATTCTCTTTTAGTTGCTTGTATTTCAGTGGTGTTGGTTGTTATTTCTCCTCTCTCTTTTGTGATTTTATTTGTTTGGGTCCTTTCTCTTTTTTTCTTGATGAGTCTGGCTAGAGATTTATCAATTTAATTTTTTTTCAAAGAATCAGCTCCTGGTTTCATTGATCTGTTCTACTGTTTTGTTTTGTTTTTTGGTTCTATTTCATTTTTTTCTACTCTAATATTTATTATCTCTTTCCTTCTTCTGGTTTTAGGTTTTGTTTATTGTTTTCTTCGTAGCTCCTTTAGGTATAAGGTTAAGCTGTTTGAGATTTTTCTTGCTTCTTGAGTTAGGCCTATATTGCTATAAACTTCCCTCTTAGAACTGCTTTTGCTGCATCCCAAAGGATTTGAACCATTTTGTTTTCATTTGCATTTGTTTCCATGTACTTTTAAACTTTCTTATTTTATTTCCTGATTGGCCTATTTATTGTTTAATAACATGTTATTTAACCTTTATGTATTTGTTTTCTTTCCAGATCTTTATTGTGGTTGACTCTAGTTTCATAACACTGTGGTCAGAGAAGATACATGGTATGATTTTGATCTAAGTTTGTTTTGTGGCCTAATATGTGATCTTTTCTGGAGAATGTTTCATGTGCACTTGAAAAGAAAGTGTGTTCTGCTGTTTTAGGATGAAATGTTCTGAATATATTTGTTAAATCTATCTGGCTCAACATGTCGTTCAAAGCCATTGTTTCATTGTTGATTTTCTGTTTAGATGATCTGTCCATTGATATAAGGGGATGGTAAAGTTCCCTACTATTATTTTGTTATTGATACTTTATGTTATTAATTGTTTTATGTATTTGAGTGCTCCCATATTGGGTTCATGAATTTGGGATTCCCCTTTATGATTATATAGTATCCTTCTTTGTCTCCTGTTGCAGTCTTTGTTTTAAAGTCAATTTTGGCCAATACAAATATTGCTATTCTGACTTTCTTTGGCATCCATTTGCGTTATAAATGTTTCTCCATTCCCTTACTTTCAATCTGCAGGTGTCTTTATTTTTTCTTAAGATTTTATTTATTTATTTGAGAGAGACAGAGAGTGAGAGAGATACCAAGAGAGAGCACAATCAGGGTGGAGGAGAAGCAGGCTCCCAGCTTAGCAGGGAGGCCAATGCAGGGCTTGATCCCAGGATCCTGGGATCATGACCTAAGCTGAGGGCAGATGCTTACCCAACTGAGCCACCCAGGAGCCCCACTAATATACTTTATAGATTTTCCAATTCTCGTTATTGCATGTAAATGGAATTATACAATATGTAGTCTTATATGAATGACTTCGTTCACTTAGCAAGATTTTTCCAAGGTTCATGCACGTTGAAGCATGTATGAGTAGTTTATTCTTTTTATTGCCAAATAATATTCCATTGTATGCATAGGCCACATTTTGTTTATTCATTTATAATTTGATAGATATTTGGATTGTTTCCAGTTTTTGGCTATTATAAATAATGCTTCTATGAACAATATTATGCAAGGCTTTGTGTGAACATGTGTTTTCAATTTTGTAGAGTATATACTTAGTAGTGGAATTGCTGAGTTACATGGTAACTATGTTTAAATTTTCAAAGAACTGTCAAAATGTTTTCCAAAGTGGTGGCACTATTTGACAATTTCACCAGCAATATATGAGGGTTCCAATTTCTGTACATTTTTGTCAAAGCTTGTGTTTTTTACCTTTTAATTATAGCCATCCTTTTGTGTTACAGTGTCATCTCTTAGTGATCTTGATTTGCGTTTCTCTAATGACTAATAATGTAAGCATCATTTCATGCTTATTACCTACTTCTATATATTCACTGGGGACGTGTATATTTAAATTCTGTTCTAAAACAAAAACTTAAAAAAAAAAAGCTTAGACCAACGTTCTACAGATCTGTGATATAAATGACTTGCTCTTTTGGATTTGGTGACTTGCCCAATGACACACAGTGGATCAGGGGCAGAGATTGGCCCCCTACTACATGCAGCTCTCTATTACCTTTTGGTCCAGCAAATTACTTAATGTAGCTTACTGTCGTGGGGTGCAGGATCAAAGGCTATGTACACTGGCAGACCTAGGTTACATCTTGGTTCCTCCACTTCCAAGCTTTGTGACCTGAAACAATTGAATTAAGGTAGCTAAGCCTCAGTTTCCTTCTCTGCAAAATGGGGATGCTAATAGGACTTGATGTCCTAAGGATTAAATGGTATAATGTATATTAAGTGCCTGGGTATTTGTTTACAAAGGAAATGATCATCTACATAGAATATTCTAAAGGACTGACAAAAAACCTTTTGGAACTAAAAAGTGATTACTCATAGGATGTAAGGTTAATATATAAAAGCTATTGCTTTCCTATAGACCAATTGGAATTAAAAAATTAAAAATCAATACCATTTACAATATCACTGAAATTCAAATTCTCATATATAAACCTAGTAAAATACTTGTAAGATCTTTCTGATGAGAGAAATTTAAAAAGATCTAAATAAATGGAGGGATTATCTTATGTTCATGGTTTGAAAGACTCAATATTATTAAGATCTAATTCTTGACCTATAGATTTCAACTTGACCTGTAGATTCAATGCAATCCCAAACAAAATCACGGCAAACTGTAGATATAGACAAACAAAAAGGTATAGCAAAAGGCCTAAAACCGCCAACAAAATACTGAAGATGAACAAAGTTGGATGACTCAGGCTCCTACAGTAATCAAGACAGTGTGGTGTTGATGAAAGGATAGATAAATAGATTAATGGAACAGAATAGAGAGCTCAGAAATAGACCCAAATATAAACAACTATTCTTCGACAAAGGAGCAAAGGCAATTCAATGGTGAAAGATAGTCTTTTCAACAAATGGTACTGGAACAACTAGACATCCATGAAAAACAAATCCTAGTCACAGACCTTGTATCTTTCACAGAAATGAACTCAAAATAGATCATAAACCTAAATGGAATGTGCCTGGCATGAGGCAAGTGCTCCATCAATGGTCACCATGGTTATTTGGAACGGTTCTGATGCTTTCTTGAGTTGGCTGGCCAAGAATTTGTGATGTTTGAGGGAGGTTGAGGGGGCCTTCTAAGCAGCCTGGGTTTCCTGTAATGTGACGAGAGGACCATCTGCATCCAGGAGTCACATGGGGTCTTTATTACAAAGGCAAATTCCTGGGCCTGATGCAGACTCAGACTCTCTGTGCCTTTTGTGTTTTTTTGTTTTTTCTTAAATAACACCCTCTGGTGATTTTGATGCAGATTAAGGTTTGGGAATTTGGGGTGTAGAATTTAGCTCTGATATGGAGTCTGTCACCACTTGAGTTCAAATCGCAGTCCCACCAATTGAATTGCCATGGTGTAATGGAAAGAGAAGGCTCTGGATTCAGAGGAACCTGGCTTTAATTTCTGCTTCTGCCCCTTATTGACATTATGACCTTAGGCAAGGCACCCTCCTCTGTGAGTATCAATTTCTCTTTTGCTAAACGAGGAGAGTAAATTAGTGGTTCTTTCCTCCAAGGCTTGTTGGGAGGTTTAAATGAGATAAAGCCTGGCCTTGTGGGTATTGTCCAGTGTCAATTGAATTACATCTGAACAGCCAGCCAGAGGAACGCAGTAGAGTGGGGAAGAAGGAAAGGGAAACAGAGTACTTGGATGGTTGTAAAGGAGCTGTGGAGGTGGAACCTTGGGTAGCCAGAGCACAGCGAGTGGGCCATTCACAGTGTTGCAGGACCCAAGGAAATGATGCTGGGCAATTCCGTGGTTTAGCATCCTTTGGAAGCTGGGTGCCTGCTCTCAGACACTAATGGCCCTGATAGTGGAGATATTTGAGACCTGAGTGACTGCCTGATTTCTGTCTTTAGAGTTTGAAAAGCCAGTCATAGACCATAAGTATCCCCTTCAAGAACTGGCATTTTTTAAAGGAAGCTTGTTTATAATGTATACTCTTGGCTTCTTCAAGATGAGAAAAAAATTCCTGAGCCCCCTCTGCTGGCTGTACTGCAGAAGAGCAAGTGGGGAATTACCAGAATGATCTCTAAAAGCATTCCCACTTTGACCTGGACATAGAGACACCTACACTTACAGAAACAGAGAGCCACATGCAGCCACATGTCCTTACACATGGATCATACATGAAGACATGCACAAGCACATACTGACATAGCACACAACCCACACTTGTGCTAGGTGGTTGACCATACCAGCTTAGGCCTCAGACCATTTAGAGCTATGCAATCCTGAGCAGGTTTCTTTCCTTTTTCTCCCCAGATTTACTGAGGTGTAGCTCACAATATAAAATTGTATATATTTGGGGCACTTGAGTGTCTCAGTCGGTTAAGTATCTGCCTTCGGCTCAGGTCATAATCTCGGGGTCCTGGGATCGAACCCTACATCGGGCTCCCTGCTCAGCAAGGAGTCACTTCTCCCTCCCCCTCTGCCTTTCCTTCCAACTTGTGCTTTCTCTCTCTCAAACAAATAAATAAAATATTTTAAAAATAAAATTGTGTATATTTAAGATGTACAACTTGATGATTTGATATACATATACATGTATGAAAGATTCAACACAATCAAGCTACTTAAAATATCTACCACCTTACATAGCTATTGTTTTCTTGTTTTTAAGTTTCTTAACTTTTTAATTTTGTTATTTTAAAATGTGTGTATATACAAACATACTTATAAGTCTAGCTATGTGTATATTTTTATATGTGTATGCATATCTGTCTATATCATAATGTATGAAAAGGGCCTACTTGGCACATAGTAAGCACTTGGCAAATGAAAATTATTATGCTTTTATTACTGCCAAATTCAAGCTTTCAGAGCTTCAATTTTACTAATCTGTAAATTGTGTAAATTGGGAGTATTAACAAATGTTTATATGGTGCTTACTAAGTGCTAGGCACTGTTTTAAGTGCTTTCTATGTATTTTTTAATTTAATCCTCACAACAATCTTATGAAGTAGGTACTATTGTTACCCTCGTTTTGCAGATGAGAAAAATGAATTTCACAAAGGGTAAGTGACTTGTCCACTCATACAGCTAGTGTGTGGAAGAGCTGGGATTTGAATGCAGGCAGCCTTGGATCCAGAGAATGTTCTTAAACAGTAAATTATATCTGCCTCATGAGTAAGATTAAATTGGAAAAGTAATTTAAGATGTTGTAGGAAAATTGCTTAGCTAGGCACATCATAAACACTCAGTAAATACCAACTATTATTATTTACATTTCAGCCTTGCCACACTTACTAATTTGGTCTACATAGACATACAGATCTTCCTCCACTTACAAAGGAGCTCTATCTAGATAAACCCATTGTAAGTTGAAAATACTTTTTTATTATTCCTTTGGAAGGGGGAAGGAGCAGAGGGAGAGGGAGAAGCAGAGAATCTTAAGCAGTCTCCATGCCCAGCATGCAGCCTGACATGGGGTTTGATTCCACAATCCTGAGATTATGGCCTCAGCTGAAATCAAGAGTTGGATGCTTAATCTACTGAGCCAGCCAGGTGCCCCAAGTTGAAAATATTCTAAGTGGAAAATTCGTTTAATACACCTAACCTCTGAACACATATGAATGGATTAATTCATTTAGTGTAGTTATGTATTTAATGATATTTATTGAGCACACATTACATTATGTGAGTGGAGCTCTTTGAAGAACCAGGGCTAGGGCATTGAACACAACAGACAAATAATCCTTGACCCTGTGGATCTGACATCCTAGTGGATGAGAAAGACGAACAAGATTTAAAAAAGAAAAAAAGCCACTGTATTGTTGGTTAGATAGTGATCAATGTTCAAGAGAAAATGTAGGGGATAAAATGATTAGGGGGTTTACATTTTAGGTAAGGGTGGCCAAGGAAGGCCACAATGGTGGGTTGGGCCATGATCAGAAAGGAGGTGGTTAGAGGTGGTGGGTTCTGGATACATTTTGAAAGTAAAGCCAACAGAATCTGCTGATGGATTGGGTCAGGGTTGTGAGAGAAAGAGAGGAGTCTAGATGATTCTAAGACATCTGGCGCGAACACCCATAAGTGCAATTACCATTAACAGCTGGTGAATACTATAGAAGGAGCTGATTTACACTAGAATATTGGAAGCTGGGTTTTGAACACGTTAAGTTTGAGATGCCAATTGGATGTCCACATGGAGACACAAGTATGTACTTGAGTGTGCAAATTTGGAGTTCAGGGAAAAAGTTTGATCTGGGGATAAATGTATTTGTGAATTGTTGGAGAATAGATGGTTATTTAAAGGCATAAGACTGGATGCAATCACCAAGGGAGTGAATATAAATAAAGAAAAAGCTCAAGCACTGAGCCCTGAGGCAACCACAAAGTTCAGTCAGAAGATGAGAAGGAGCCAGCAAAGGAGATGATTTTTCAGGAAAATAAGAAAAGAGAGAGGATAGAGTGTGGTGTCCCGAGAGCAAGTGAAGAAGGGGTTTCCAGGACCAATCAATAAAGCCATCGATTGATCAATATTGCTGACGAGTCAAATAGCATGAGGAATGAAAACTGAGTCTTGTATTTGAAAATGTAGAGGTCACAGGTGAGCTGGAAAAGATTAAGTTCAGAGTGGAGTGCTGAGAGAAAAAGCCTGATTGAAATAGATTCAAGAAGAAATGGAGGAAAGGCAAACAGGGAGTAAAGATAACTGCTGAGCAAAGGGATGGAGCAAAGAGTTGGAGGGAAAGTGAGGTTGAGAGAGAATTTTTTTTTCATTGAGAGAAATCCTGGCGCGCTTGTAAGATGATTGGAATGGTTCAGAATTGCCGGATCGAGTAGAGGGGAAAGTTAATGATGGAGCGGAGTAAAGGAGGAATTAGCTGAAGGCATGGCCTTGAGTGGGTAGAAGGAATGGGACTGAATGCACAGGTGGAGAGCCTCCTAGCTGAGATTAATCTCCTAGTAACAAGAGAGAAAATAGCATATATGGGCAAAGATGCTGAAATGCTCTCAGAGAAACAGGAGGCGAAGTCATCAGCTAAGCATAGGGGTGGCATTTAGAGAAGAAAGCATGCTATGTTCTTCAAATAGATTTTCAAAATAAATGGACTTAGAGACTATAATATGGTTTGGGGGCAAGTTTAACATCCCACCTGAGATTAATAGTTATGAATTTATTATTTTTTATTATTTTTAAAAGAATTTATTTATTTATTAATGAGAGACACACAGAGAGAGAGACAAAGGCAGAGACACAGGCAGAGGGAGAAGCAGGCTCCATGCAGGGAGCCTGATGCGGGACTTGATCCCGGGGCTTTAGGATCACACCCTGGGCTGAAGGCAGGCACTAAACTGCTGACCCACCCACGGATCCCCCAATAATTATGAATTTATTTTATTTAATAGTTATGAATTTAAAGTGAAAGCAGAGAAATCATTGTGATTTTTCACCAACTCTGTTCAGGTAGGTGCAGGCACAGAGAAGATAAAAAATGGGATTTAACTAGGATCATTGCTATATAAGTGCCACAAAAGATTCTAATATGTGACCAAAATGATGTAAGGTGGGTAAGGAGAAGAGAGGGCATCAGATAGGTAGACAGTGAAAAGCTGGTAGGATCAATGAATTGGAAGTCTCACTGGGTTGACAGATTCCTGGATTTGTAGTGTAAGAGGGATTGAAATGAAAACATTGGGAGGGGGTATGATCAGGGAGGGTGATTATGATATTGAGACTGTGAACAATCTGCAGTTACTGATCATGGCCAGGCCTAAGTGTAGTTGATTAGAAATGGCTATAAGTTCTTTTCAGCTCCTCCTATCAAAACTGGAGTGCTTCCATGTCCCTTGAACCTGGACTGACCCTGTGACTTGTTTTGACCATGAGAAATTTCGAGGAGGAGGTGATGATGTATTATCTCTGAGCCTCAGCCTCAAGAGGCCTGGAGACTTCTACTTTGCATTGTAGGTATGCTGCCACCGCCACGTTAAAAACGAAAAACAAAGAACAAGTGCTTTAAGGATAAAAGATCACATGGAGAGAGCTCAGCCAACCCACCATCAGGGGCATGAGTGAGCCCAAGTGAGAGCGTAGAAGAACCAATCTATGGAATCATGAGAAATAATACATTGTAGTTGTGTTAGGCCACTAAGTTTTGGAATGTTTTGTTGTGCAGAGCAGATAACTAACACATAAAAGTATACCTTTGGGAGTGAGTGGCGAGATAAGGTCAAGGATGCAACCGTCGGAGGGGTGGAGTTCAAGGAACTGAGAAGCCAGGGTGTGGGAAGAATCATCTGTTTGTATTTTGAAATTGCCAGGAATTGAGGCAGGAGTAATGTTGGAAGGAGTGACAGTGTGCCAGGAACGAAAAATCTTCAAGAAATGAGTGGGTGTGATTTGCAGCAGTATGGTCTGATGAAATGAGATCCCAAGCTAGAGATTTCTATGCAGCTGGGTGTTTTTTATATGTACACACAGATATATGTAAATATTTATGTGGATTTTGTACACACATACAGATTTATGTATAGATATCTCATAGACGTGTTACAGATCTGTGTGGACAGATACACCAAGCAAGAAAATATGCACATAAGCACACACGCAGTTATACACCTAAATCTCTACACATGTACAGGTGTTATGCAGGTACCTATGAACTCAAGCCACATGTGCACAAGCATGCACCCACATAAGCATTCATAGAAACACACAAACCTAGTGCATACAAGCATTTACACAAATGCATAGACACACAAACGTGGGCATACATTGAACAAATACAGACATCCAAATACACTGCCTCACTCAGAGAGATGTGCAGAGAACCTGCGTACGCAATGGTAGCATGCAAATGTCTAGACGCATGTCTTCATCCAAATGTCAGCATGGACACATGGGCATTGATACACAATATGTACACCACACATATGTATAACCATAGAACATTCACACATGTACACATGTACCTGAACACGTAAGCACACATTCAACAGTTATATCCACACATTCACCAGAACAGAAACACACACACATATACAGATATAGGCACTGAAACATTTGGGGCCAAACACAACACATTTGACCACACACACGAGCACATACATACATATTCATGTAAACATATGAGTGTATA
The DNA here is from genome assembly GCF_048164855.1 of Canis lupus baileyi. Classification (NCBI taxonomy): domain Eukaryota; kingdom Metazoa; phylum Chordata; class Mammalia; order Carnivora; family Canidae; genus Canis; species Canis lupus. The sequence goes on along the minus strand of NC_132876.1, from coordinate 13,540,590 downwards.
CACATATATGTACTCACGGCCCATGGAGGCCCCAGTACCACCAACGCACTCATGTTGCTTTCGTTATATTTTGAAAGTATTTTTAGATTCAGGTTTGTGTTCTGCTTGTGTTTACCAATCTGTATAGCTTGTATATAGCTTGTATTCCAACTATATAGCAGCCGCTGGACTCCTGCTTCTTTGGGGCAGCAGAGAGAGCAGACCCCTGAGCTTGTAGAAATGCAGTGGGAAGTGAGGCTGGACAGGTAGTACCTTTGTGCTTGTAGTAGCATAGCTTGGTGGCTAGAAGTATAGATCTGGACTCTAATAAGACCCACTTACTTCTGAATTCCTACTGTTAGCTCTCCCTGTTGCTTATGGCCTATGTCTTCAGAGATCCCTGGGAGCAGAAAGCGTGGCTTGAGGGGACAGGCCACATGGAACAGATAAGTATTGTCCTTATGTGGTGGAAGAATGGGTGAAGACAGGGCTTGGAAAATTCAGAATAAAGGGGAATTTCTGGTGGGTAGGCCTAAGTGAGATGCTTCCATTAGAGGCCTTAGGTAACAGGGAGCCTAAGACAGAGCTAGGGTTCTTCAAAGCCCTCTTCCGAAGGCCAGCTCATAGGCTCCCAGTCTTCTTCTGTTCCTGGTACTGCTGTGGGGGATGGACACTGAAGGGAACAGCTGTCCCTGTCTTACTAATTGTCCCAGGGCCGTGGTGGATTGGAACACAGGCCTCTTCCAAGGCCCTCTACCTTTTAAAAAATTTGAAAAAAAAAGGAAAAGATCATAAGTGTACAGCTCAAAGCATTTTTACAAAGTCATATAATTGGGTGAGCAGCACTCAGATCAAAAAATCATAAAATGACTAGCACCTCCAAAATCCTGCACTTGTTCCCTTTCAGTCACTCTACCCCAAAGATAGCCTGGTTTCTAACAGCATAGAGTTGGTTTTCACATGTTTCCAAATGAAATCATATAGCTTATTCTCTTTTGTGTCTGGCTTCTTTTACCCCAAGAGGGATGTCTGTGAGGTTCATTATTGTCGCATAAATCAGTACCTTGTTCTTTTTTATTGTTGTATCGTATTCCAGTTTGAAGATGTACTGCGCTTTATTTAGTCACTTGAGTTGATTCACTAGTTTGGAGCTGTCACGTATATATACTATGAATGTTATAGTACATCTTTTACTGAACAGATGCCTCTACCTTATTGTTTATTTCTAAATTTTCATCCTTTATAAGAGGGCCACCTTCAGTTAGATAAGCTCTAGGCTCCACAAAACATGGATCGTTATCCTGCCCAGGAGCCAGGCTTTTTGAAATTTACCAAAGGCTGTACCATGGCACAACTCCAAGGGATAGCATTTTCATGCGTTGTGCATGACTGGCACCCCTAGGGCATAATACAATGGGTCCGGTGTCCCCTGGATTTGTGCAGTGGGCAGCTCTCCACCACTTTATTTCCCATCTATTCTCAGGAACTGGGAGATGGTTAATTTCACTGAACTCAGAAAGACCTTTTGTCAAAATCTCTTATCCTTTATGTCCTTTTTGATTTTGAATCATGGGCACAGAATCACAAGAGCCATGGGTCAATCTAAGCAGTGCCAACAACCCATCAGCTAATTCTATGGGAATAATAAAAAAGAACCCAAACAATTACAGTAGGTGTTTGACTTTATAGAAACCTAATCATGGAGCTCTTGTTTGTTTTTTTTTAACCCATTAAGAGCTTCTTCAGACGTTCGGTAGACACATTTTAAGTCTCTTCCAGCCCCTTTGGACAGTCAGCAAAGGAGAAACAAGTGGGTTTTGGAAAGGGAGGTTTTGTCTAAAGCAAGGCTCTAGTTTCTCTTTCTGCCCTAAGTTTCTAACGTAAAAGTGGGGAGTATGTTCTCTGAAGGCAGACTGATCTTCTTGCAGTCTCTGCTTGGCGGGTTCTGAGCTGGGCAAGTGGCACAAGCTCTCTAGGTCCCAATTTCTTCCTCTAACTCTTTCCTGCATTATGGGTCCCCCTGCAAGGGGACAGGAAGGGGAGTCATAACCACAGGGGACTAAGCAGCCTCCTCTACCTATGGCAAAGAGAGGGTGGCAGATCCAGAAACGGAGTACGACTACCCAGCAGGTGGGCAGAGGAAGGAACTCATGAATTCCTACCTGCTGAATGCAACAGGATGCGTCTTGTTTGAGCCATTTAGTGTCTTGGGGCTTTTGCAATGGGACAGAGCACAAGGTATGAAGCCTTGAGCAAGTTTACAAAGAAGCTTCTCCCGGGGACCCAGCAAGGGCTCTGTAGTTGGACAGAACTAAGTTCAAGTCTTGGCTTTGGATATCTTACACTCTGAGCCTCAGTTTCCTTATCTGGAAATTAGAGAAGAATAATTCCTGTCTCACAGGGTTCTATGAGGATTAATAAGACCATACATGGAGAAATGATACCTTTCACCTCATTTCCTCAAGTGTTTTCAGATCTCTGAGTTTCTGCCCAATGCAGTGGTCCTGAACCACATCAAACCCCATACCCCTTGGATAGAACACCTATTTTGTAATGACCTCTTTATCACTCTGAAAATAAATGCATTGATAAGATAGCCCCTTACTGCTCAGAGTTTGGCTCATGGACCAGCAGCATCATTGGCATCATCTGGGAGCTTGTTAGAAATGCAGAATTTTGGGCCAATTTTCAGGCTCACTGAATCAGATTCTGTATTTTAACAAAATCCCCACGTGGTCTATATGCACAATATAGTTTGAGACCCATTTTGATAATATACTTACACTCCTAATTAAATATAAAGAAACAAAATAACTATAATATAAAGGGAATATAGAATGAAAGTAATTGTAATAAAATTTTTTTTCCATACACAAAGGCTCATACTCAACTATAGTATAAGATATAATGAAATAGTTGGATGCTTCCACCTACATGTAGACTCAGTGTGAAGGTAAATAGCTCTGCCTGCAGAGCTGGTGTGTATCCGTGACCAAATTACCAAAATGCCATAAGATTATCACAGCTGGTGATGGTTTTTAAAAAAGATTTTATTTATTTATTTGAGAGAGAGAGAGGGAGCACACAAGTGAGAGGGAGGGACAGAGGGAAAAGGAGACTTCCTGCCGAGCAGGGAGCCTGATGCGGGGCTCAATCCCAAGATCCTGAGATCATGACCAGAGCCAAAGGCAGACACTTCACCGACTGAGCCACACAGGTGCCCCTCACAGCTGGTGATGTTTTGAAATGGTGGGCAGCTTTTGGTAAAGTACTGAACTAAACAAAGTATAGTGTGATCTTTCCTGGGTGTATGTACCATTGCATTCCTGGAAAATGCAGCATCTATTAAAACCAGTGTGTATGTGAGATGGAGTTAGGTTCAATATTCAAATAGTTATAAAAAGGGTTTCCCACTACACGAAAGCTTGATGAGACCTTCAAAAGAGATGTGTGAGACCAATGGGAAAAGAATAGTTTCTTCAATAAATGGTGTTGAGACAAATGGATATCCACATGTGAAGGAAGAAAACAGGACTGCTGTCCTACACCACTCACAAAAATTAACTCAAAATGGATTAAAGACTTAAATCTAAGACCTGAAACCATAAAACTCCTAGAAGAAAATACAGGGAGAAAACTCCTTAACATTGGTTTTGACAATGATTTTTTGGATATGACACCAAAATCAGAGGGCAAGATGATGATGAGAGGTTAATATCTAAAATATGTAAGGAACTCGGGTACTGAGGAGGGCACTTGACAGGATGAGCACTGGGTGTTATACTATATGTTGGCAAAACAAACTTCAATAAAAAAATAAAAGAACTTACAGCTTAATGTTGCCATAGCTTGGGCTAATAAAAATAGTTTTCTCGTAAAAAAATGATAAAATATGTAAGGAACTCATATAACTCAATAGCAAAAAAGCCAATCCAATTGGAAATTCAGGCAAAGAACCTGAATAAACATTTTCCAAAGAAGGTATAAAACTGGCCAATAGATGCATGAAAAAGTGATCAACATTAGTAATCGTCAGGGAAATGCAAATCAAAACCACAATCAGATATTATCTCACACCTGTTAAAATGGCAATTATCAAAAAGGCAAGAGATGAGTGCTGGTAAGGGTGTGGGGGAAAGGAAACCCTCTTATACTCTTGGTGGAAATGTAAATTGGAACACCCACTATGGAAAACAGTATGGAGATTCCTTAAAAATTAGAAATAGAAGGGCACCTGGCTAGCTCAGTCAGAAGAGCACAAAAGTCTTGATCCCAGGGTTATGAGTTCAAGCCCCATGTGGGGTGCAGAGATTACTTAAATAAATAAAACTTTAAAAAAACTAAAGGAGAACCCGGGTGGTTCAGTTGGTTAAGTGTCCAACTCTTGATTTTGACTGGGGTCATGATCTCAGGGTCGTGGGATTGAGCCCTGGGTTGGGCTCTATGCTCAGCACGGAGTCTGCTTGGGATTCTCTCTCTTCCTCTACTGCTCCCCCCACTTGTGTTCTCTCTCTCTTTCTCTCTCAATCAATCAATAAAATGAGAAATGGAACTACTCATGATCCAGCAATTACATGATTAAGTATATATGTGATGGAAATAAAATCAGTATCTTGGAGAGCTATCTGCACTCCTGTGTTCATTGCAGCATTATTCACGATAGGCAAGATATGGAAACAACTTAAGTGTCTGTCAGTAGATGAATGGATAAAGATTATACAGTGGAATATTATTCAACCATAAAAAGGACATCTTGCCATTTGGTCCAAATGAACGTGGAGGGCAGGCTGCTAAGTGAAATAAGTCAGACAAAGACAAATATTATATAATCTTACTTATATGTGGAATCTGAAAAAAAGCCGAGCTCATAGAAACATAGAGTGGTGGTTACCAGGGGCTAAAAGGAGGGGGAAATGGGGAGAGGCTGGTCAAAGGGTACAAACTTCCAGTTATAACACGAATAAGTTCTGGGAATGTAATATACAGCATGGTGACTGCAGTTGTATAGTTGATTGTATAGTTGAAGTTTGCTGGGAGTAGATTTTAAATGTTCTCACGAAAGAAAGAAAGAAAGAAAGAAAGAAAGAAAGAAAGAAAGAAAGAAAGAGAAAAGGTAACTATGTGAGGTGATGGATGTGTGAATTGACCTGATTGCAGTAATCATTTCAGAGTATATACATATATCAAATCACCATGTTTGTACACTTTAAATATATATAGTTTTATTTATGAAGTATTCCTCAATAGATCCAGGGGTGAAAAAGATCATGTGTGATGTGGGGCAGTTCTTTGTCATTTGAGGTTGCGTCTGGTTTCCTGGTCTCTGACTACTAAATGCCAATAATGACTCCCTTGGTCACTGTAGCAATCAAAGGTGCCCTCCAGTTTTTCTGGTGAATGTTCCCTAGGGGACGGCAGTGCCTAGAGTGTCAGAATGGAGTGGGGTCCCAGGGAGCCTTCAGAGTGTCAGAATGGAGTAGGGTCCCAGGGAGCCTTCTGACCAATCCCTAGACTTTTTTTTTAAAGATTTTATTTATTTATTCATGAGAGACACAGAGAGAGAGGCAGAGACACAGAAAGAGGGAGAAGCAGGGTCCATGCAAGAAGCCCAAAGTGGGACTTGATCCCGGGACTCCAGGATCACCCTCTGGGCCAAAGGCAGGCGCTAAACCGCTGAGCCACCCAGGCGTCCTACCAATCCCTAGACTTTTGAGATGGGAAAGCTAAGGCCCTTTCTGCCATATCCCTTTCTCTAGAGAAGGTTTTTCTCTTACTTAATGTTTCTTCTCAGTTTTGTGTCATATGTTGAATAAGAATAAATATTTTTTGTGTTTTATGTAAGTGTAGCTTACCTGATTTACAAATGAAGAAACTGAGACTCAGAGAAAGGATGGGACTTGCTTGACAGATTAATTTGCTGAGGTCCCTGTCCTGATAGGGTTTCCTATAGGTCCTTACAGTTGAAATAAAGTTGTTAATAATTCCGTTCTCATTTCCTTCTTCTCTTTTCCAGGTAGGTATTCTCTCTTCCGTTGACCATATCCAAATCTATCCAAAATGGTGGCGCAAATGTTGAAAATTAACATTTCTGCAATGAAATATGCAAAATTTTGTTTATTCATGAGAGAAACACACAGAGAGAGACAGAGGCATAGGCAGAGGCAGAAGCAGGCTCCCAGCTGGGAGCCTGATGTGGGACTCTGTCCCAGGACCCCAGCATCACGACCTGAGCCTAAGGCAGACACTCAACCCAGGTGCCCCGAAATATGCAAAATCTTAAGTAGATTCCCTTGCTATGGGATTTTGCAGATTGTTTATTACTTATGTAGAAGCTCATTTATTGCCAACTCATACTGCACAGGGGTTTTATGGATGCCTTGCATTGGCTCGTACTTGTCTCCAGGTCTTTATGAAGGCAGTTGGTTAATTGAGAATGCTACAGAGGACTCAGATGAATGGAGACTTGAGTCCTTGCTCTATCATTTCCCAGCTGTGGGGCCTTCGGACAAATGAGTTAACCTCCCTGAACCTAATTTACCTTCTCCGTTAAAATTAAGAATAGGGTAATTAATTCCAGTAACTCTCTCACTTTCGCAAATAGGCCCGGATGCTTCATACCACTGAGCCTCTTGCTTGTCATCCCCTCCCCTCATTATGCTGGAGAACTCCTACTTGTCTTTCAAAACCCTGCATGATGCATACTTTTCTGAGGCTCTTCTCCAAGCTCCACCCCCTCAGGCACTTTGGGCTCCCCCAGAATTTCTTTACAGACTTCTATTTAACCCTTAACTGTTGTGCTGAAATGACTGGTTTACAAGACTGTCTCTTCCACTGAACCATGAGCTCCTTGAGAGCAGGACTCTGTCTTACTCATCTTTGTAGCCTCGGTGCATAACTCAGTGTTGGCTCAGAGTAAGACCTCAATAAAGCTGTGTTTGAACATCAATATCAATTACTATCACTATCACTTTCCTTACTGGCACCTGTCATCTAGAACCATACCATTTGTTTTAACACTAAGTCATTTTCCTACTGATTGCTCTTGAATTGTTTCATAGATGTAACCCTGGGGTCCCCAACATGACTAAATTCCATAAGAGCAGGAAATTCTTGTATTTCTTTTTGTGTAGTGCCTAAGCACACATAGTAAGTTATCAACCACCACGAGTTAGATTTTTTAATTTTTTGACAATCATTTTATTTTATTTTAATATTGTTTTTAGAGAGGGCTAGAGGAGAGGGATAGAAGGAGAGAAAGATTCTTTTTTTTTTCCTTTAGAGAGAAAGAATCTTAAGTAGGTTCTATGCCCAGTGCGGAGCCCAACATGGGGCTCAATCTCATGACCCTGAGGTCATGACCTGAGCTGAAATCAAGAGTCAGACACTTAACTGACTGAGCCACCCAGGTGCCCACAAGTTTGATCTTGAAACAGCACTGTGCTATTGGGTTGCCACCATTTCAATGGTATTGCACTGACAGCAATTTTCCAGAAAAATAAGAATCTGTACTCAGGTAGAAATGATCTCTTAGGTTAGGGGATTCTCTCTTCCACTCAGCTAGTGATGGTGGATTTTATTATTACATATGAGCACCAGCAAAATTGAACTTGCTTGGTATTTGGACTCTTGCCTAATGTTGATTCCATTTAGTGAGCACAAACACCCTGATTATACAGGCAGTTATTCCATTTTAGAGATTGATATGGACAAAAAGATATTAGAACATATAGTAAAGCATTGAGAGGCTGGTCCATTGAACTATTGAAGGATTTGAACATTTAATGAATGAGTAGTTTTATAAATTATTGAATCTGAGCATCAAAAGACATTCTAAATCTTTTTTTGCACTTACAAATATTTACAGATCTTTTAAAGATCAAGTCTGTCATTATCAATTTCTGTGCTGTATATTGTCAATATCCACAGTGACCCCAGAGGAGCCTGTGCTGGCAGGAGTAATGCTGTGGTATGTTCAGCTCTGCTGGATCTCCATAGAGGGGGGCTGGAATGCCTTGTGGAACAATGCCCTGGGCTCCCGAGAGCAAAGAATGAAGGGCAGTCTAGTTTGATAACCACATTAAAGCACTACCAACATCTGTTCAAGCCAAAGACAACACTATCTCTAGGAATTAACCTTCTGAACCACTGAATCATTACCCTCAGCAGAGCGAAAGTTGGACAACAAGAGCCTATTTGTCAGTGGTTCCTCAGAGAGACGTGGTAAGCCATATTTTATTGCAAACAGCGTGAGAAGGCCTGGCTTGGCTTTATACATTTTAAACACAGAATATATTTATGTGGGAAACAAGCAGACAATGAATGTAAATAAACTTTTGATGATACCTTGTAGCTTTCAGCATTTATCCCATTCCAGAACAAATGGACCATGAGGCATTGCCCCAGAAAATAGAAGTTCCTGGATTTGTACTTAAATGTTTCTGTCTTATTTTAATGAAACAGTAGGTATCAATAATGAGAGTGTCAACAATGTGCAAGATATACTTCACATTTGCACTAATAGAAAAATTGCAACCCTTTGCTGAAAGTAATATAATTCACTGTGTCAAAGTAACTAGTTGGATGGGCTTTATGTAGCTGCATCAGATGGCGAGGGAGGCAAGGAGGATGGAAGGGGAAGATCTAATGAGAAAAAATTTTAGAACAGAAGCAAGAATAGAAAGCCTGTCATTAAGACTTTAGAAGACTCTGGAATTTGGAGGTGTCTTTCTTATAATGAAGACTGGCTGCAGCTTCTACTATGATAGGTTTTAAGCCTTCTGCCACACTAATTGAAAAATCCATGTCCAGCTTTTTTCTGATATATTTTTTTTTATTTTTTAAGTAGGCTCCACGCCCAGCATAGAACCCAATGTGGGGCTAGAACCCATGACCCTCAAATCAGGACCTGAGCCAAGACCAAGAGTCAGATATTTAACCCACTGAGCCACCCAGGTGCCCCAGTTTTCGGATCTATTTTTAATTGCAGTAAGCCATCATTATAGATATGAGGCTTTTTATTTTTATTTATTTGTTTTTTAAGATTTTATTTATTCATGAGAGAGAGAGCGAGAGAGGCAGAGACACAGGCAGAGGGAGAAGCAGGCTCCATGCAGGGAGCCTGACGTGAGACTCGAACCCGGGTCTCCAGGATCATGCCCTGGACTGAAGGCGGCGCTAAACTGCTGAGCCCCCTGGGCTCCCTGATTTGAGGCTTTTTGGAAAGTAATCTCGACCCAATGTGGGGCTCGAGCTCACAACCCCAAGATCAAGAGTCACATGCTCTACCAACTGAGCCAGCCAGGTGCCCCAATAGACATGAGGCTTTTATGCTAAACATGCCACAGAAGTGTGAGATTAAACTGACCTGTAGGGGGCGGGGCAAGATGGCGGAGGAGTAGGGTCCCCAAGTCACCTGTCCCCACCAACTTACCTAGATAACTTTCAAATCATCTTGAAAACCTACGAATTCAACCTGAGATTTAAAGAGAGAACAGCTGGAACACTACAGAGAGAAGAGTTTGCACTTCTAACAAGTACAACTCGTTTTAGCTACTCTGCACTGAGCAAAATGACTAGAAAGAAGAACTCACCACAAAGAAAGAATCAGAAACAGTCCTCTCTACCACAGAGTTACAGAATTTGGATTACAATTCGATGTCAGAAAGCCAATTCAGAAGCACTATTATAAAGCTACTGGTGACTCTGGAAAAAAGCATAAAGGATTCAAGAGACTTCATGACTGCAGAATTTAGATCTAATCAGGCCGAAATTAAAAATCAATTAAATGAGATGCAATCCAAACTGGAGGTCCTAACGACAAGGGTTAATGAGGTAGAAGAAAGACTGAGTGACATGGAAGACAAGTTGATGGCAAGGAAGGAAAAAAGAGAAAAATAATTAAAGACTATGAGAAAAGGTTAAGGGAAATAAATGACAGCCTCAGAAGGAAAAATCTATGTTTAATTGGGGTTCCAGAGGGCGCCGAGAGGGACAGAGGACCAGAAAGCATATTTGAACAAATCATAGGTGAGAACTCCCCTAATTTGGGGATGGAAACAGGCACTCAGATCCAGGAGATAGAGAGGTCCCCCCCCTAAAAATCAATAAAAACCGTTCAAAACCCCGACATTTAATAGTGAAACTTGCAAATTCCAAAGATAAAATCCTTAAAGCAGCAAGAAGCAAGAGATCCCTAACTTATATGGGGAGAAATATTAAATTAACAGGAGACCTCTCCACAGAGAATTAAAAATAGAACTGCCCTACAACCCAGCAATTGCACTGCTAGGGATTTACTCCAAAGGTACAGATGCAGTGAAACGGCAGGACACCTGCACGCCAATGTTTACAGCAGCAATGTCGACAATAGCTAAACTGTGAAAGGAGCCTCGGTGTCCATCGAAAGATGAATGGATAAAGAAGATGTGGTATATAAATATATATACAATGGAATATTCCTCAGCCATCAGAAACGAGAAATACCCACCATTTGCTTCAATGTGGATGGAACTGGAGGGTATTATGCTGAGTGAAGTAAGTCAATTGGAGAAGGACAAACATTATATGGTCTCATTCATTTAGGGAATATAAAAAATAGTGAAAAGGATTAAAGGGGAAAGGAGAGAAAATGAGTGGGAAATATCAGTGAGGGTGACAGAGCATGAGAGACTCCTAACTCTGGGAAACGAACAAGGGGTGGTGGAAAGGATGTGGGTGGGGAGATGGGGTGACTGGGTGACGGGCACTTGAGGGGGGTCCTTGACGGGATGAGCACTGGGTGTTATGCTATATGTTGGCAAATTGAACTCAGTAAAAAAAATACAAAATAAATAAATAAATAAACTGACCTTCATCCTTAGATTAGTGCCTGAGACATATGTATTTTATTTTACACTTATAAAGTATTTATTGTGCACTATTTTACTTATTTTTTTGCTCTGCATGATTCTGAAAGAAACATGTTAATAATGTGTGGTAACTGGCATCATAATTGCTATAAAAATATTCCCATTTTTTGATGATTCAAAATATATAGATTACCCATATATAGACTTTATATATGCTATGTAGTCTGCTATATGTAGTCTATATATATAGTCTATATATGTATATATACCAAATATTAAGTACATATATATGAAATACATACAACATATACAAAGCCTATAGACTTACTTTATTGTATAAAGTAAGACAGAGTGAAATGCTAGGGTTGTGGCTAACTGTCCTCCCCTTCCTGGAAGTCATCAAGTCTGTGTTGGGTCTGGATAGAGAAGGCTGTATTGGGAAATACCACCCTTGCAGTCATCTTAGTGGACCCCCCTCCCCATACAAGTATGGAGAAAGAGTTCAGTTTCAGTTCTAGCCTCTAAACTTGATCTGGATAGCCGATTGTAATGGTGGAAAACATAACTATGCTGTGGGAGGCCTGGAACACAGCAGGTGTTTAATGAAGGTTTGTGAGTGAGCGAGCAAGCGAGTGAGATAAAACTTTGGATGCAGGATGCACTTGCTCAATGGTTCTGCCAACATGGGCCATGGACTCAGGGTTCCCCCCTTTAAGGGGGTTTGCAAAACCAAAAGTATTTTTATGATAATACTAAGACTTTCTATGCCTTTTTCATTGTGTTGACATTTGCACAGAAGGTGCAAAAGCAACAGTGGATAAAGCTTCTGACATGTTAGCATGAATCAAGGAAGGGGCACTACGCTATGCTAGCAGTCATTGTACACTTCACCACCACTCACGGGTGAAAAAAGCCAGTTTTAAGAATGTCCTTGATGAAGCAGTACAAAAAATATTCATTTTATTAAATTTCGGCTCTTAAGTACTTGTATGCAGAAATCACTTCTGCACACTGAAATGTAATGGTTGTCTTGAGGGAAAGCATTTGTGCAGTTGTTTGAATTGCATACTGAATGAGCTACTTTTTTTTTTCCCCATGGAAGACCATTTTTTTTACTTGAAAGGACAACTGATGGAAAAACTATGGTTATTCAGACTTGGACATTTGGCAGATATTTTCTCAAAAATGAACAAAGTAAGTCTGTCATTACAAGGAAAACAGCTGACAGTATTTGTTGCCAATGATGAAATTGGAGCTTTCAAGCAAAATTAGAATTTTTGGAAAACTGTGTCCACCACTATTTGCTTGACAGTTTCCCAGTAGTGAAACAGTTTTCTGATGCTACTAGTGATGATATTAACAGATGTGATTTTTTTAAATATTGTATAATCAAAAGTGTAAATATTTGGAAGATCTTCACAACTCAGAAATCAGTATTTTTGAAATGATCAATGTACAATATTATGATATCATGCACAAATCAAAGATTAATGCAAAATACAAGACAGGTGCCTGGGTGGCTCAGTCAGTGGAGCATCTGCCTTTGGCTTAGGTCGTGATCTCAGGGTTCTGAGTTCGAGGCCCAAGTTGGGCTCTGTGCTCAGCAGGGGGTCTGCTTCCCCCTCTCCCTCTACCCCTTACCCTGCTCATGCTCTTCCTCTCCGTCTCTCTCTCTGTCAAATAAATAAATAAAAATTTTTAAAAAATACAAAACAGATCAGTGGACTTTGGTATAACAGAATATGTAAAGTTCATTGATATGATTTCAAACTCCACATTGCAGATGACCTTTAAGAAACTATCACTTTCTGAGTTTTGGTTTAATACCAAAGAAGAATATCCACAATTGTCTCAAAAGGTAATTAAAATGCTGCTTTCTTTTCCAAAAACACATATTTGTGTGAGACTGGATTTCCTTCATATACATCAGTAATAATATATTGCCAGAGATTGAAATTAGAAGCAGATATGATAACTATGAACTATCTGAAAAAGAAGCAAAGTAAACAATCCATCATTTATAATAGCATCAAGTATAATAAAAAACTTAGGAATAAATTTAAGAAATTTTTTACTTGAGCTTTATTTTTTTTTATTTTATTTTTTTTTATTTATGATAGTCACAGAGAGAGACAGAGAGGCAGAGACACAGGCAGAGGGAGAAGCAGGCTCCATGCACCGGGAGCCTGATGTGGGATTCGATCCCGGGTCTCCAGGATCGCGCCCTGGGCCAAAGGCAGGCGCCAAACCGCTGCGCCACCCAGGGATCCCCTTGAGCTTTATTTTTAATTAAATTAATTAATTCTTGATTCCAGTATACTTAACATACACTATTATATTAGTTTCAGGTGTACAATATGGTGACTCAACAATTACTCAGTCCTTATCATGATAAGTGTGCTTTTAATCTCCATCACCCATTTCATACCCCCCAACCTCTCCTCTGGTAACCATTTGTTCTCTGTAGTTAAGAGTCTGATTTTTGGTTTGTCTCTTTTTTCTTTTATCTTTTGTTTTGTGTTTTAATTAGGAATAAATTTAACTGAAGAGGTGAAAGATCTGTACACCAAAAATTGTAAGATGTTGATGAAAGAAGTTGAAGGAGACACAAATAAAATGGAAATATATCCCATGTTCACAGATTGGAAGAATTAATATTGTTAAGATGTACATAATCCTCAAAGCTATCTATACATTCAATGCCATCCCTATCAAAATTCCAATGGCATTTTTCACAGCCATAAAAAAAAATCCTAAAATCTGTTTGGAACCACAAGAGACCCTGAACAGCCAAAGCAATCTTGAGAAAGGAGAACAAAGCTGGAGAAATGACAGTTCCTGATTTCAAACTATATTACAAAGCTGCAGTAGTCAAAACAGTATGGTACTAGCATAAAAACACACACGGACAAATGGTACAGAATAGAGAATCTAGGGGTAAACCCATGTGTATGTGGTCAACTAACATTTGCCAAGGAAGCCAAGAATACTCAATGGGGAAAGGATAATTTATTTAATAAATGATACTGGAAAAACTGGAATATTCATATGCAAAAGAATGAAACAGGACCCCTGTTTTATGCCACTCACAAAAATTAACTCAAAATGGATTAAAGACTTAAATATAAGGCCTGAAACATAAAACTCCTAGAAGGAAACCGAAAAAAAAGTTCCTTGACATTGGTCTTGTCAATGATTTTTTGGATATATACCAAAAATGCAAGCAACAAAAGCAAAAATAAACAAGTGGGACAACATCAAGCTAAAATAAAAAGCTTCTGTACAGAAACAATAAAAAAATGAAAAAGCAACCTATGGAATGGGAGAAAATATTTGCAAATCATTTCTCTGATAAGAGGTTAATAATCCAAAATATGTAAGGAATTCATACAACTCAATTACAATCACCCCCCGCCCCTGCCCATAATCTGATTTTTAAAATGGGCAGGGGCTCCTGGGTGGCTCAGTTGGCTGAGCATCTGACTCTTGGTTTCAGCTTGGGTTGTGATCTCATGGGTCATAGGATCAAGCCCTGCATCAGGCTCCCTGCTTTAAGATTCTCTCCCTCTGCCCCTCCCCTACTCATGCGCACACCCACTCTCTCTCTCTCTCTCTCTCAAATAAATAAATCTTCAAAAAAAAAATGGGCAGAGGACTTGAATAGACATTTTTCCAAAGAAGATATACAAATAGCAAACAGATACATGAAAATGTGATCAACACTACTAATCATCAGGGAAATGCAAATCAGAACCATAATGAGATATAGCATCTCACACCTGTCAGAATAGCTGTATCAAAAAGACAAGAGGGGCACCTGGCTGGCTCAGTTGGTAGAGCATGTGACTATTGACCTTGGGGTCGTGAGTTTGAGCCCCACGTTGGGTATAGAGATTACTTAAAAAATAAAATAAAATAAAATAAAATAAGAGATAATGAGGACTGGCAAGGCTGTGGAGAAAAGGGAACCCTCATGTACTGTTGGCGGGAATGTAAATTGATACAACAACCATAGTAAATGTATGGAGGTTCTTCAAAAAATTAAAAATAGAACTACCATTCGATCCAGCAATCCCACTTCTGGGTATATATCCGAAGGAAGTGAAATCAGTATCTTTTTAATTTTTTTCCCGGTCGGCACGCCCGCTTTATTATTATTATTATTATTATTATTATTTATAAATTTATTTTTATTGGTGTTCAATTTGCCAACATATAGAATAACACTCAGTGTTCATCCCATCAAGTGCCCCCCTCAGTGCCCATCACCCAGTCCCCACCCACCTGCCTTTCTACAACCCCTTGTTCGTTTCCCTGAGTTAGGAGTCTCTCATGTTCTGTCTCCCTTTCTGATTGAAATCAGTATCTTGAAGAGATATCTGTACCCCATATTCATTGCAGCATTATTCCTAATATCAAGACATGGGAACAAACTAAATGTCCATCAATGGATGAATGGATAAAGAATACATATGATACACATAAATCACATATAATATTATTTAGTCATAAAATAGAAGGAAATCCTGCCATTTTTGACAACTGGGATGAACCTGGAGGGCATTATGCTGAGTGAAATAAGCCAGACGGAGAAAGGTAAATACTGTATGATGTAGTTTACATGTAGAACCTAAAAAAAGATGAACTCCTAGAAACAGAGAGTAAAATAGTGGTTGCTAAGGGCTGTGAGGTGAGGGAAATGGGGAGACATTGGTGGTCATGGATACAAGCTGCCAGCTATCAGATGAGTGAGTTCTGGGTATTTAATGTATAGCATGGTGACTATAGCTCACAATACTGTTATTATATACTTGAAAGTTGCTATCAGAGTAGATCTTAGATGTTATCACCACACACACACACACACACACACACGAGATTTATGCTTTATCGTGGTAATCATTTCACAATATGTGTATGTATCAGATCATCAAGTTGTACGCCTTAAATTTACATAATGTTACACGTCATTTATATCTCAATAAAGCCTGAAAAATAAATAAGTTTCAGAACAAAGAGAAGCAGATAAAAGAATCCAGCTGTTTTCTATTAAGCCAGGTATTAAAGATATTTACAAAAATGTAAAAAAAGCCACTTTTTAAACTCACTTTTTTTTAAGGATTTTATTTATTTATTCATGAGAGACACACACAGAGAGAGAGGCAGAGACACAGGCAGAGGGAGAAGCAGGCTCCATGCAGGGAGCCTGATGTGGGACTTGATCCCGGGTCTCCAGGATCATGCCCTGGGCCAAAGGCAGGCGCTAAACCACTGAGCCACCCAGGGATCCCCTAAACTCACTTTTTAAAAAAATAGTCAATTTTCATAAAATGTGTTAACATGTAATATATTTATTGTTATTTTAAGTAAATTAATAAATATATTTTAAATATCCATTTTAACTTCTAATATAGTGCCTGTAGAAGTACAACCCACACAAAACCTCTTTGAAATTGTCAATAATTGTTAAGAATTTGAAGAATCCTTGAGACCAAAAAGTTTAATAACTGCTCTTGTCAGTGGTTCTCAAAGAGTGGTCCTGGACTATCAGCGTCACCTAGAAACTTGCTAGAAACACCGTCCACTCCAAACCTATTGAATCAGAACCCCTGGCAGTAGGGCTGAGCACTCTGTTTTAACCAGTTCCTTGTGGTGGTGGGGTTCTGATCCTGGCTGAACTTTAAGAACTGGGCTTCAAAGTTGGACTTGCTCTGCACCAAACCCTGGCCCCGCCTACTGATCAGTGTCTATAGTTACCTTAAGGTCTGATAATTGGAGATGGTTGGGAAGCTGACTTCCCCAGCCGAGTGTTGTAAACTGGCGTTTGCTTCAAACTCATAAACAACTTTCACCCTAGTCCTCCATTACTTGCACCGTAGTCATTTAGGTGAGCACCACCAGGGAACTTGCCAGAACATCTAAGTAGTACCTTGGCCGGGGAGAGGAAACTGTTGGTAGAGCTTTAAGAAGTAGCATATAGCATTATGCCTTCGTTTTGGCCCCTACCCCATATGTGTTTCTACCACAATTCATTTTTTTTTCCATTTATTTATTTTAGGGGCATCTGGGTGGCTCAGTCAGTTAAGCATCTGCCTTCAGCTCAGGTCATGATCCCAGGATCCTGGGATCAAGGCCTTCATAAGCCTGCTTTTCCCTCTCCCTCTGCCATTCCCTCCGCTTGTACTCTCTGGCTCTCTCTATATATGTGTCAAATAAATAAATAAAATCATAAAAAAAGATTTGTTTGAGGTGGGAGGAGAGGGAGAGAGAGAATCCTCAAGCAGATTCCCCGCTGAGCGCAGAGCCTGCCTCGGGGCTCCATCCCAGGACCCTGGATCATGACCTGAGCCGAAATCAAGAGTCGGCTGCCTAAATGACTGAGCCACCCAGGTGCCCCTCTACCACAGTTCTTAATTGAGCTCATTTTCAGAAGCCTGAGATCAGAATAAGTTTTGTAATATTGTTGACATCATCTTTTGCCACGCCCTGGTTCCATTCCTGACACTGGGCACTGCCGGAGCAAACTCCGGAGGCCCTAGAGCTGCCCAGCATTTGCTTCACCTGGCCTTTGGTGGCACCGTTCACAGTCTCTGCAGTGCCTTGTTCATTTTTTTTTTAAAATTTTTATTTATTTATGATAGTCACAGAGAGAGAGAGAGAGAGAGAGAGAGAGGCAGAGGGGGAAGCAGGCTCCATGCACCGGGAGCCCGACGTGGGATTCGATCCCGGGTCTCCAGGATCGCGCCCTGGGCCAAAGGCAGGCGCCAAACCGCTGCGCCACCCAGGGATCCCTCATTTTTTTTTTTTACAGATTTTATTTATTTACTCGTAAGACAGAGAAAGGCAGAGACATAGGCAGAGGGAGAAGCAGGCTCCCTGCGGGGAGCCCGATGTGGGGCTCGATCTTGGGACCCTGGGATCACTACCTGAGCCGAAGGCAGGTGCTCACCACTGAGCCACCCCTTATGCAGTTCCTTCACTGCCCTGTCTTCAAATTCCCAGGGCTCTGGATGATAGCATTGAGTCTGGCTTCTATCTAATCAAGAAAATGGATTGACCTACTCGCCCAGTTATATTCCCAGCTATCTAAGCAAAAAAGCTGGGTATCATCCTTAACTCTTTACTCTCCATCACCCTCCACCTCCAGCTGCTGACAAATCCTGCCTATTCTGTTCCCCCCATCTCCCCCTTCATCCATTTTTCCTTCCTTCCTTCCTTCCCACACGAATCGCCCAGAACTCATTAGAGTCAGCCGAGTAAAGCGGTTAAGAACATGGCTTTCGGAGTCAGATTGCCTGAGTTTGAATCCTACCTGTAGGTGCGCCGAGCTCCCTAAGGGCTGCAGCGCGCACCGCGGGACCCGGCGGGACCCGGAGCAGCTGAAGGGGCTCGGGCGGCGGCTCCGCGGAGGGGGCTGCGCGTCCCGGGAGCGCGAATCCAACAGCGCAGGCTCCGGAGCACAGGGCGCCGGGACACAGCCCAGGATCCCGCCTCCCCCGGGACAGGCAGAGGCCGGGAGGGCCCAGGACAGCAAGGACGCTCCTGCCCCAGCTGAGCAGATCAGCGGCCCCGCCCGGAGCCTCCAGGCCCTGCAGACGGAGTTCCTGCCGGAGCTGAATCCAGGTTTCCAGAGCTGCCCCGCCACTGGGGCTGTTCCTCCTGCGGCCTCACGGGGTGAACAACCCCCACCGAGCCCTGCACCAGGCAGGGGCACCGCAGCTCCCCCAACTGCTAACACCTGAGAATCAGCACAACAGGCCCCTCCCCCAGAACACCAGCTAGACGGACAACTTCCAGGAGAAGCCAAGGGACTTAAAGTACAGAGAATCAGAAGATACTCCCCGGTGGTTCTTTTTTTGTTTGTTTGTTTTTGTTTTTGTTTTTGTTTTTGTTTTGTTTTGCTTTTTGATTTGTTTCCTTCCCCCATCCCCTTTTTTTCTCCTTTCTTTTTCTTTCTCTTTTTCTTCTTTTTTTTTTTTTTCGTTTTTTTTTCTTTTTCTTCCCTTTTTTTTTCTCTTTCTCTTTTCTTTCCTTCTTTCTCTCCTCTCTTTTTCTCTTTTTCCCAATACAACTTGCTTTTGGCCACTCTGCACTGAGCAAAATGACTAGAAGGAAAACATCACCTCAAAAGAAAGAATCAGAAACAGTCCTCTCTCCCACAGAGTTACAAAATCTGGATTACAATTCAATGTCAGAAAGCCAATTCAGAAGCACTATTATACAGCTACTGGTGGCTCTAGAAAAAAGTATAAAGGACTCAAGAGACTTCATGACTGCAGAATTTAGAGCTAATCAGGCAGAAATTAAAAATCAATTGAATGAGATGCAATCCAAACTAGAAGTCCTAACGACGAGGGTTAACGAGGTGGAAGAACGAGTGAGTGACATAGAAGACAAGTTGATAGCAAAGAGGGAAACTGAGGAAAAAAGAGACAAACAATTAAAAGACCATGAAGATAGATTAAGGGAAATAAACGACAGCCTGAGGAAGAAAAACCTACGTTTAATTGGGGTTCCCGAGGGCGCCGAAAGGGACAGAGGGCCAGAATATGTATTTGAACAAATTCTAGCTGAAAACTTTCCTAATCTGGGAAGGGAAACAGGCATTCAGATCCAGGAAATAGAGAGATCCCCCCCTAAAATCAATAAAAACCGTTCAACACCTCGACATTTAATTGTGAAGCTTGCAAATTCCAAAGATAAGGAGAAGATCCTTAAAGCAGCAAGAGACAAGAAATCCCTGACTTTTATGGGGAGGAGTATTAGGGTAACAGCAGACCTCTCCACAGAGACCTGGCAGGCCAGAAAGGGCTGGCAGGATATATTCAGGGTCCTAAATGAGAAGAACATGCAACCAAGAATACTTTATCCAGCAAGGCTCTCATTCAAAATGGAAGGAGAGATAAAGAGCTTCCAAGACAGGCAGCAACTAAAAGAATATGTGACCTCCAAACCAGCTCTGCAAGAAATTTTAAGGGGGCCTCTTAAAATTCCCCTTTAAGAAGAAGTTCAGTGGAACAGTCCACAAAAACAAAGACTGAATAGATATCATGATGACACTAAACTCATATCTCTCAATAGTAACTCTGAATGTGAACGGGCTTAATGACCCCATCAAAAGGCGCAGGGTTTCAGACTGGATAAAAAAGCAGGACCCATCTATTTGCTGTCTACAAGAGACTCATTTTAGACAGAAGGACACCTACAGCCTGAAAATAAAAGGTTGGAGAACCATTTACCATTCGAATGGTCCTCAAAAGAAAGCAGGGGTAGCCATCCTTATATCAGATAAACTAAAATTTACCCCAAAGACTGTAGTGAGAGATGAAGAGGGACACTATATCATACTTAAAGGATCTATTCAACAAGAGGACTTAACAATCCTCAATATATATGCTCCGAATGTGGGAGCTGCCAAATATATAAATCAATTATTAACCAAAGTGAAGAAATACTTAGATAATAATACACTTATACTTGGTGACTTCAATCTAGCTCTTTCTATACTCGATAGGTCTTCTAAGCAAAACATCTCCAAAGAAACGAGAGCTTTAAATGATACACTGGACCAGATGGATTTCACAGATATCTACAGAACTTTACATCCAAACTCAACTGAATACACATTCTTCTCAAGCGCACATGGAACTTTCTCCAGAATAGACCACATATTGGGTCACAAATCGGGTCTGAACAGATACCAAAAGATTGGGATTGTCCCCTGCATATTCTCGGACCATAATGCCTTGAAATTAGAACTAAATCACAACAAGAAGTTTGGAAGGACCTCAAACACATGGAGGTTAAGGACCATCCTGCTAAAAGATAAAAGGGTCAACCAGGAAATTAAGGAAGAATTAAAAAGATTCATGGAAACTAATGAGAATGAAGATACAACCGTTCAAAATCTTTGGGATGCAGCAAAAGCAGTCCTAAGGGGGAAATACATCGCAATACAAGCATCCATTCAAAAACTGGAAAGAACTCAAATACAAAAGCTAACCTTACACATAAAGGAGCTAGAGAAAAAACAGCAAATAGATCCTACACCCAAGAGAAGAAGGGAGTTAATAAAGATTCGAGCAGAACTCAACGAAATCGAGACCAGAAGAACTGTGGAACAGATCAACAGAACCAGGAGTTGGTTCTTTGAAAGAATTAATAAGATAGATAAACCATTAGCCAGCCTTATTAAAAAGAAGAGAGAGAAGACTCAAATTAATAAAATCATGAATGAGAAAGGAGAGATCACTACCAACACCAAGGAAATACAAACGATTTTAAAAACATATTATGAACAGCTATACGCCAATAAATTAGGCAATCTAGAAGAAATGGACGCATTCCTGGAAAGCCACAAACTACCAAAACTGGAACAAGAAGAAATAGAAAACCTGAACAGGCCAATAACCAGGGAGGAAATTGAAGCAGTCATCAAAAACCTCCCAAGACACAAGAGTCCAGGGCCAGATGGCTTCCCAGGAGAATTTTATCAAACGTTTAAAGAAGAAATCATACCTATTCTCCTAAAGCTGTTTGGAAAGATAGAAAGAGATGGAGTACTTCCAAATTCGTTCTATGAAGCCAGCATCACCTTAATTCCAAAGCCAGACAAAGACCCCGCCAAAAAGGAGAATTACAGACCAATATCCCTGATGAACATGGATGCAAAAATTCTCAACAAGATACTGGCCAATAGGATCCAACAATACATTAAGAAAATTATTCACCATGACCAAGTAGGATTTATCCCTGGGACACAAGGCTGGTTCAACACCCGTAAAACAATCACTGTGATTCATCATATCAGCAAGAGAAAAACCAAGAACCATATGATCCTCTCATTGGATGCAGAGAAAGCATTTGACAAAATACAGCATCCATTCCTGATTAAAACTCTTCAGAGTGTAGGGATAGAGGGAACATTCCTCGACATCTTAAAAGCCATCTATGAAAAGCCCACAGCAAATATCATTCTCAATGGGGAAGCACTGGGAGCCTTTCCCCTAAGATCAGGAACAAGACAGGGATGTCCACTCTCACCACTGCTATTCAACATAGTACTGGAAGTCCTATCCTCAGCAATCAGACAACAAAAAGACATTAAAGGCATTCAAATTGGCAAAGAAGAAGTCAAACTCTCTCTCTTCGCCGATGACATGATACTCTACATAGAAAACCCAAAAGACTCCACCCCAAGATTGCTAGAACTCATACAGCAATTCGGTAGCGTGGCAGGATACAAAATCAATGCCCAGAAGTCAGTGGCATTTCTATACACTAACAATGAGACTGAAGAAAGAGAAATTAAGGAGTCAATCCCATTTACAATTGCACCCAAAAGCATAAGATACCTAGGAATAAACCTCACCAAAGATGTAAAGGATCTATACCCTCAAAACTATAGAACACTTCTGAAAGAAATTGAGGAAGACACAAAGAGATGGAAAAATATTCCATGCTCATGGATTGGCAGAATTAATATTGTGAAAATGTCAATGTTACCCAGGGCAATATACACGTTTAATGCAATCCCTATCAAAATACCATGGACTTTCTTCAGAGAGTTAGAACAAATTATTTTAAGATTTGTGTGGAATCAGAAAAGACCCCGAATAGCCAGGGGAATTTTAAAAAAGAAAACCATATCTGGGGGCATCACAATGCCAGATTTCAGGTTGTACTACAAAGCTGTGGTCATCAAGACAGTGTGGTACTGGCACAAAAACAGACACATAGATCAGTGGAACAGAATAGAGAATCCAGAAGTGGACCCTGAACTTTATGGGCAACTAATATTCGATAAAGGAGGAAAGACTATCCATTGGAAGAAAGACAGTCTCTTCAATAAATGGTGCTGGGAAAATTGGACATCCACATGCAGAAGAATGAAACTAGACCACTCTCTTTCACCATACACAAAGATAAACTCAAAATGGATGAAAGATCTAAATGTGAGACAAGATTCCATCAAAATCCTAGAGAAGAACACAGGCAACACCCTTTTTGAACTCGGCCATAGTAACTTCTTGCAAGATACATCCACAAAGGCAAAAGAAACAAAAGCAAAAATGAACTATTGGGACTTCATCAAGATAAGAAGCTTTTGCACAGCAAAGGATACAGTCAACAAAACTCAAAGACAACCTACAGAATGGGAGAAGATATTTGCAAATGACATATCAGATAAAGGGCTAGTTTCCAAGATCTATAAAGAACTTCTTAAACTCAACACCAAAGAAACAAACAATCCAATCATGAAATGGGCAAAAGACATGAACAGAAATCTCACAGAGGAAGACATAGACATGGCCAACATGCATATGAGAAAATGCTCTGCATCACTTGCCATCAGGGAAATACAAATCAAAACTACAATGAGATACCACCTCACACCAGTGAGAATGGGGAAAATTAACAAGGCAGGAAACAACAAATGTTGGAGAGGATGCGGAGAAAAGGGAACCCTCTTACACTGTTGGTGGGAATGTGAACTGGTGCAGCCACTCTGGAAAACTGTGTGGAGGTTCCTCAAACAGTTAAAAATATACCTGCCCTACGACCCAGCAATTGCACTGTTGGGGATTTACCCCAAAGATACAAATGCAATGAAACGCCGGGACACCTGCACCCCGATGTTTCTAGCAGCAATGGCCACTATAGCCAAACTGTGGAAGGAGCCTCGGTGTCCAACGAAAGATGAATGGATAAAGAAGATGTGGTTTATGTATACAATGGAATATTACTCAGCTATTAGAAATGACAAATACCCACCATTTGCTTCAACGTGGATGGAACTGGAGGGTATTATGCTGAGTGAAGTAAGCCAGTCGGAGAAGGACAAACATTATATGTTCTCATTCATTTGGGGAATATAAATAATAGTCAAAGGGAATATAAGAGAAGGGAGAAGAAATGTGTGGGAAATATCAGAAAGGGAGACAGAACGTAAAGACTGCTAACTCTGGGAAACGAACTAAGGGTGGTAGAAGGGGAGGAGGGCGGGGGGTGGGAGTGAATGGGTGACGGGCACTGGGTGTTATTCTGTATGTTAGTAAATTGAACACCAATAAAAAAAAATAAATAAATAAAGTAAAAAAAAAAAAATGAATCCTACCTGTACTAATTTCTTACCGTGTCACTTGGACAAGGTTCTTAGCTTCCGTAGGCTTCAGTTTCTTTAAGCATTATGATGCTAATGGTTTGTACCTTGTAGGACTGTTGTTACAGGAATTAAGCAAGACAATTGTTAGATGCTTGGAACTGTGCCTGGCCTCTCTATTTCATTTAACAAGCACTTCCATGTGCCCTGCCCTGCTCTAGGGTATACAGTAGGTAAAATTAACAGTGCTCTAGTTCAGGTCCCAATTGTGTCTCCTGTGGTCTAATGCCATCTTTCTCTCTACTAGTCTCCCTTGCTCTGGCTCCTTCCAACCTACTCACCGCCCAGCAGATAGAGGAATCTCCTCTAAATCTCAATTGGATCATGTTTTCTCAGCCTTCAATGTCTTCCATTGTCTACAGGATAAAGTTCAGCCTCTGCCATGGTGAACAAGTTCTTCCTGGGTGCTTTGTGATCTACCCATACCGATGCGTGCTTCCAGCTTCTCTCCCCATGTTCCCATCATAGTCTTCTTCTCCCTGTTAAAGTACCTACCACTTTCTTGTGCTAATTCCTTGACAGACCTATTTCTACAAATGGACTTGGAGATTCTTTAAGAACAAGGACTCTTCTACTAGTCCCATCTGTGTTTCCGGGGCCAGTACAGAAACCAGCTAAGAGAAAATGGTTCACACTGTTTGTTGGAACACATAATGAGTAAACAAATGAGTTGCCTTTTTAGGCCCCATCTCCTTGGAATTCTTTCTCAAAACTTAATGGAACGTGTGGATTTTCCTGGGCCAGCCCAGACACTGAACATTTTCTCATGCAGGAGTCCTGATCTTAGCCATGAAGGAGAATCTTCTGAGGAACTTGTTATAGGGCCAATTCCTGGGTCCTCTTCCCTGGGAATTATAATTTATAAAGTATGAGGAAGGGCCTGAAATGTATATGTTAACAAGATCCCCCTGGGTCTGTGATCATCAGCCCAGTTTAGAACTCACAGCCTTTAGGGGCTCCAACTCCCTCCTTTTACAGATGGAGGAACTAAGGCCTCGAGATTACATGATTTGTTCAGTATTTGTCACATAACATGTCAGTGAAAGAGCTGGGATCCACTATACCAGTGTCCCCTCCTGCAATTTGCCCAGAGCAACACCATTTTTATCCACTCTATTGATGGAGTTCGGTAAAAAAGGGATTTGTTTTGTTTTGCAGTGAGAAAAGGTGCAACTTGAGGATCCTTATGTTCTAGCATGTTCACTGCCCTTGCTGGAGGGCTTCTTACCCACACTGATAGCAAGGCCGGGGGTACAGGCGGCTAAGCACTGAGCAGAGGTGGGAGGATCTGGATTCTCTTCCAGCTTTGTTGCCACAAGGCTGTGTGGTGGGGGACGTCACTTCACTGTTTGGGTCTGAGTTTCTTCAGAAATGGGCATGGCCAGGTCCACCCTGCTTACTGAGCAGGGTTCCCTCTTGGCTAATATGTTCATTTTCTCCATAGAGCCAAGCACAGGGCCTTGCCCGTGGCAGAAGTGGCCAGAGATGTTTAGAGATTGAACGAATGCATGTATTTGGGAACTGAGAGAGTTCTACGAACGTCAGCTATTCTTGCTAATAAATCCAAAAGCTCCAGTTGCTCGGGCCGAACAGGAACCTGCTTCAGAATGGTTCCTTACGGGACCAAACCACCTTAACAGACCTTTGTTTATGAATGTGAGAAAAGGACAACTACTGACCAGCCATGTCTACAAGATGTCAAAAGAGCCAGCTAATTTGGTCGATTCAATGAAAAAGCAAGGCCAACAGTATTGGGCATTGTGCTTCAAAGGAAGCTAAGTGGCTCGGAGCCTTTTCCATTGCTGCTCACTGGCTTGGCGTTATGTACACACAGCTATCCTTTCAGTTTCCACAAAATGGCTTATTTTCATTTCTGAAATGGCAGCCACGTGGGAGCCTCCGGTTGCTGTGGAGAAGGCAGGGAGAGGCCCAGCTGGTTGACAGCCACCAGGCTCCTCCAGCCCTCCGCTTTGCCTTGGCTACTGTTGGGAGGCGGGAGTCCAAGGTTTTTATAGTTCCTCTCTCGAATTAGTGCCCGCAGACTCTACAGCTATGAACATGCAATTAGTCTTTGTTTGTGCACAAAAGGGAGCTTGACCCTTGCCCGTCTTTGATTGGCATGTACAACTCTTGTAGCTACTTACCTAAGGCCCTCTCCGAGGAGCACAGCGTCTTGTTCCTGCACCTGCCTTCAGCTTTTCGCTTTTGTGACTTGTTTCCCATAATATTCGGCCCAACATGCGGCAAGGTTGCAGGGATGAAGGCGTCATGCAGGCACAGTAAGATTTCTTGCTTTGCAGGGAGGTGGGGGAGTAGGTGGGAGGGAGGTTTGAATCCGCAATCTGAGTTTTGGATAATTGCTGAGCCCCAAAACACTTAGCAGGAGCCCAAAGAACTGCTTTTTCTTAATAAATGAACACTTTGCTTGCTTTCAAAAGCAGACCTCCCATGTCATGGAAAACAAGCTGTATGCACAAAGCTTTACATTTCTCTCTCCGGTTCACCTGCTTTCTTACCAGCATAGAAACTTTGTAGTTGTTTTGAAAGACGACTGCTCTGAAAGACATGCAATTATTGTGGTCAGAAAATTTCTCTCTAAACCAGGCTTTCCCAGGTACTAGAAGGGTATTTATTAGCAGCTTGAATGAGTTAAATACTGTGGGGATGGATTGCATTTTCAATAAACGTTTTTAAGGAGCCTTATTTGTTTTCGGCATACTCATTTCTTACTCACCGTGCTTAAACATGCTGTGCCATATGACGATAAACTACTCAGCTGTGGCACTTGGGGAAAAACTCCAAAACATATCTGGTTTGAACTAAAAACCATCTCAAATTCCCAAATCTGCAGAGATTATTTAATAGATGGTTCAGAACAATATTAGCTGTTCCTTTTGGGGTGGCCGTTTAGGTTCGGGCAAGGTACTAGTTGCTTTATACATTTTTTGGGGGAATCTCTATGTTTTTTTTTTTATATTGGAGTTCAATTTGCCAACATATAGCATAACACCCAGGGCCCATCCCACCAAGTGCCCCCCTCAGTGCCCATCGCCCAGTCACCCCAACCCCCTGTCCACCTCCCCTTCCACTACCCCTTGTTCGTTTCCCAGAGTTAGGTGTCTCTCATGTTTTGTCACCCTCACTGATATTTTCATTCATTTTCTCTCCTTTCTCGGGGGGAATCTCTAAAACAGCTCTCCACGTTGGGCATTATTGTCTCCAATTTATAGAAAACTGTTGTTCCAGAGATGTTAGGAGACTTGACCATATTTGTTCAACTGCTGAGAGGCAGAGGGGAGATGTGGGTTTGTTCCTCCAAGGATGCTGCTGAGACCTTTTAAAACAAACAAACAAACAAAAAAATACACTAGATTTTACACGGTCAAGAGTTTTGTCTTTCAAGGTAGTCAGCCTGGGGACCTAGATGTACTTTCCAACAACTTGACTATATCATTGTCTTTGGGATGCTACTTGTGAGCTGATTCGTGCATTGTGTAGGGACATCTGCCTCACACCCTCTTATTCACACCGTACTGTTGACCGTCTTGACCTTGCCCAGTTTGATCATGTACTTTTTCATGAAACCTGACTTCCAGTCACTTTTGGCTGTTTTCAAAAATTGCCAACTCCGATGGCAAGGATTGGCCGAAATTGAGGACATTCAGAAGAAAGTGCTTCCAGTTCTAGAGATGGTTCTAACATAAGTATTTGTGCCCAAAATGGCTGTGACATTATGGTTGGCATAAGCATGTATATTTCCAGCCTTGCTCTGAATGTGTGAGCGCTGATGCGCTTAGGGTGGCACGGAATAGTAAATAGGAGTTTGCCCTTTGGCCCTGTGCTTCCTGAGTTTGAATCCTTTCTCCACCAGGTTATTAGCTGCATACCTTTGGGAAAGTTATTTACGTGCTGTAATATTAGTTTTCTTGCCTGTAAAGTGAGGATAATAATAGTGTCTACCTGAAAAGGCTTGCTGTTTGGATTTAATAGTAATATGTGCCATACCCTAGGTACACAGTAAATGCTCAATAAATGTTAGTTTCCTATGCTTGCTTCTTCTGCTGAGGTGCTTGGTGAAACAAGGTCTTTCTGTTTATGGTCTGTGACTCATAGAAGGTTAGTGCTGGAAGGGCCCTTTAAGATAATCTTACCCAGTAGTTTTTAAACTTCATTGTAACAGCAGCATCTGTAGTTCAAAGGAAAACTCAGATGGAACTGAATAACTACAACAGCCAGAGTGGAGCTCCCAGGTTAAGTGGGTGGGTCAGAGGTGGAAGGGAGCAGAGTCCCAGTATTCCACATTCTGCTTTACCTCTCTCCCTGTTTGAATTGTGTTGGCACCAGTGAATACTACTTCTCTACCCTTCCAACATGATTTTCAAATCTTTTTTTTTTAAGATTTTATTTATTTATTCATGACAGAGACAGAGAGAGAGGCAGAGACACAGGCAGAGGGAGAAGCAGGCTCCATGCAGGGAGCCCGATGTGGGACTCGATCCCGGGTCTCCAGGATCACGCCCGGGCCGAAGGCGGCGCTAAACTGCTGGGCCACCGGGGCTGCCCCCAACATGATTTTCAAGGGAAGTCCTACCCACACTTTAAAGCTCTACTTAAATGCTAAAACCTCCACAATGCC
Source organism: Canis lupus baileyi (assembly GCF_048164855.1). Lineage (NCBI taxonomy): Eukaryota > Metazoa > Chordata > Mammalia > Carnivora > Canidae > Canis > Canis lupus. Next base: position 13,511,966 of record NC_132876.1, on the reverse strand, counting down.
TTGCCAGAAAGAGTCAGCCAGAATAAATCTCTTCTCTTTCAATTCCCCATCAGCAATGTGTCTCTGTTTAGCAAAATTTGCCTTTTCTTACTTATTTTTATCTATCTATCTATCTATCTATCTATCTATCTATCTATCTATCTAATCTATCTATCTATCATCTATCATGTATATAACCCTTAGTAAGTGCCAGGAACCATTCTAAGATTTGTATAAATAAATTCCCTTAATCCTCTGTATATGTATTCTTTACACCAAGTTTTTTAAGGCCAGGCCCCATGTTTTAAGTATCTCTATGTCCCCCACATTGGGGGTTTACATATAGGAAGCCTTCAATTACTACTTATTGGGTTGTTAAATAAATGACCACAGATAAATCCAAATCATATTCAGGTCTAAGAAACCAAGGGAAAGATTCCCAATAAAATGTATTCTTTGCTTTTTCAAAGTCATCCTCTTAAAAAGTAACTTGAGACACTTCACAAATCCAGACCTCATTGATTTATGTCATGGCATGATGTGCTTGCCTGATTTCTTAAGCAAATATAGCCATTCTAATCCTCCTTTGGCCCTTTCTCCATCACTTGAAGGAAAAGGAGGCAGAAAAACTATCTTCTACACAGTTAATGCCTGAAAATATGCAAGCAATCTGAAAACCTCTAGACTAGATTCTAAAGCATGCCCACAATAAAAAGCAGAAGTTTGGGTGAATGTTCACAAATATCTGTTTTAGAAAGTCAACTGAAGAAACTAGCAATAAGAACTTTATTTAGAATCACAGAAATGCTATAGTTTATAATAGGGAAGAGTGAAGGGGAAATAATTAAAGAAGGCTTAGAAAATATATTGGGTCAAATTCAAGTGAGGAAAAAAACATAGTGAATAGTGGGAAAATGTGAGAAGTTCGGGGCTGTCTTTCTTCTGACATTAATATGTGGGGTTACTTCAGTAGCTAATTACCAAGCAGATTTAAGATAGAAGTCAGGGTGATCAGATGCCACAGGGCTTACGAAGGAGAAATTTGTTTTTAAATAATATGCAAACATCTTAAATCTTATGTATTTAACTTTATATATTGCCTCAGAGTATATAAGATGTACAGAAAACATTATTTTGGATTCCAGAAATATAAGGAAACGAGGATGCATAGATTTTTAACTCATACTTTTGTGCCTTGCAAATGGTATTGGTCAAAGATTGATCATCAGAGATGAAGCTTGTAGGATTTTTTTTTTATTTAAGGTATAATATCAACATTTAGAGGAGTGAGTCCTGCTGTGTTTGTTTTTACAAGGGTTAGTCCTATTACTTAATAATCATTCAGTATTCAATTCTTTTTTTTTAAGATTTTATTTATTTATTCATGAAAGACAGAGAGAGAGCGAGAGAGAGGCAGAGACACAGGCAGAGGGAGAAGCAGGCTCCATACAGGGAGCCTGACGTGGGACTTGATCCCGGGTCTCCAGGATCATGACCTGGGCCGAAGGTGGTGCTAAACCACTGAGCCACCCGGGCTGCCCTCAGTATTCAATTCTTAACTGATGATGAAAAAGGAAAAAAGCAGGGCTCTGATGATGGTTGCAATCTCCCATTGTAAAGCCAGTGTAGAAATACTTTCCGTATTGTGGATCTGGGATCAAAACTTGGGCGGTGCACATTTGATTTTGGCCATCATCAAGCCAGAGCTTGGAGGCTATACCATCTTGTGAAATGACAAGTCTCGAAGAATCAAAAGATGCCAAATTCTGTGCAAACGGGTTGGTTTGTGCATTTTTAAGGGAGGGGGGCTGACTTATATAATGCCACCGCAGACTTGAAGCTGCTGATTTTGAATGAGATGACAGCTCGAGAAAGAAGAAACTGTGCTTTGAAGGCAGCAGAAAAGACAAATAAATTGTTTGGTTAACTCTTATTCCTGCTAGCAGGTAATGTAACATTTAGAGGGAAAAAGACAGCAAAACTGTTATCTTTGGGATAAATTTTTAAAAATATCACCAGTTGATTGTCTTCCTACAAAATCGTCTCAAGTGTTCTAGGTGAAATTCCCCAGTGAAGCCCTTTTGAATTCTGTGGCCTCAATAGTATTCCTGCCCGCCCCCCCCCCCCGAATTTGTTGCAGCAAACACGAGGAGACATTGTAAGGCAGGATGAGGGAAGGCTCTGTGATAGACCGTCTCCTAGACTAAATACAGTTTTATGGGGTTGGGTTCTGCATAATCTGTAAAGTTATGTTTTACATGCTCTTTAGACACATTTTTTTGTACCAATAGATCATTTGTGGTTTGTGGCTGTTTCCATAACAAGTTTGCCATTCTGGCTCTTCTCCAGAAATGTGACCTCTTGATGCACCAGTGGTCCTCATCTGTGTGGCTGCACCTTGGTGTGTCACAATCAGTTGGGAATTGGATTGCAAGTAATATGATCTTACTGATATGTAAGAGTCTGGAGTTGGTGAATGATTGCCCCTTTTAGTGAATTAGACCTAGTCTAAAGTCATCCTTATGAAAATGTTGCTGTCATTCACTTGCATTCTGATATGCTTGCCTGGTTGGGAGAGAATGAGGTGGGAATTTGCATAATGTCACTTAAGCTTCTGGGAGCCAGGTCTGTATGGGAGCGTCTTCCATCCTGTGTCCCAGTGGATCTAAGGCTGAGATTGGCCATGCTCTTCCGTTGTTTCTATGAGAAACTCAGATATGAATTGGAGCTCCCTTCCAGGATCATAACCTCCCCCCAGGCCTGCTTGCTTATCCGCTGTAGTGCCTCAGCAACTCCTAGAGAAATTCAACAAGGGCTTACGCTAACTATGGGCAATTTTAATCCTTCAACTCCATTCAGAGGGATGAATAACTGAGGCCGTTCATTTGTTCAGTCACTCAACAAATACTCACGGAGTCTTTTTTTAATGTACCAAAGCACGACTTCATAGGAGAGAATTTGCATCTGGTGACACTTCAAAGATAAATTGGATCTCGTTAGTTTGAGAGGAGGGCATAGCATGAACAAAGACAGTGAGGGGGAAATGGAGTTTTCACAGAAGAACAACAGTCCAGAGTGACTGAAGGCCAGGGAATTTGGAGAGGTATTGGGGTATGTAGCTGGATAGTTTGGAGGGATCCTTCCAGATGGCTCAGGGACCTAATTCAGCCCCCAGTAATTAGAACTCAGAAGTGACTGTATTGCTTCTCTTTGTGATTTCCATTAATCTGTCACAATATGTACCCAATAAATTCCTGCTAACACAGCTGAATGTGAGTCTTTCTGTCACATGGAAAGATTGTCAGCATCCCTGGTCCAGTTTTGCCCCCACAGACCCTGGCTCTTGGGTATGGAGCTATTTTTTTAAAAAAAATTGAGATAGAAGTCACACACTTTAAAGCTTACTCACTTAAAGCGTACAATTCAGTGGTTTTCAGTGTACTCACAAATTTGTGCAATCTTCAGCACAATCTATTTCCAGAACATTTTCATCAATCCAAAAATAAACCCTGTACTCCTTAGCAGTGACTGCTCAATCCCCCACCCCTTAGGTAACTATGATTCTATTTTGTTTCTTTAGATTTACCTAATAAATATTTTAAATGTTTCATATAAATAGAGTCATACAATATGGAGTATTTCTGTCTGACTTCTTTCACTTATAATAATGGTTTCAAGGTTCATCTATGTGATAGCATGCCTCAATACTTCAGTCCTTTTTTGACAGACTACTATTCCACTGCATGGATATGCTGCATTTTGTTTATCTGTTTGTCATTTGATGGACATTTGGGTTGTTTCCACATTTTGGCTGTCATAAATACTGCTGCTATGGACATTTATGGACAGGTTTTTGTGTGGACGTATGTTGTCATTTGTCTTGAGTATACACTTAGGACCGGAATTGCTAGGTCATATGGGAACTGTGTTAACTCTATGTTTAACTTTTTGAAGGACTGCCAAACTGTTTCCCAGAGTGACAGCACCATTTCACGGTCCCACCAGAAATGTGTATGACAGTTCCGATTTCTCCGTATCCTTACCAACACGTGTTACTATCTTTTTTATTAAAGCCTTCCTAATATGTGTGAAGTAGTATGTCATTGTGATTTTGATTGGCATTTTCCTTTTTTTAAAAAAGTTTTATTGATTGAAGTAATCTCCATACCCAACGTGGGGCTTGAACTCACAACCTCAAGATCAAGAGCATGATTAATGATGTTGAACATCTTCATGTGCTTATTGGCCATTTATTTATCTTCTTTGGGAAAATGTCTAATCAGATTTTTTGTTCACTTTTCAACTGGGCTGTCTTTTTTATTTTTGAGTTACAAGAATGCTTTATATATTTTGGATACTAGACCTTTATCAGATATATGATTTATAAATATTATCTCTCATTCTGTGGTCTGTCTTCACTTTCTTGATGGTATCCTTTGGAGCACAAAACATTTTAATTTTGACAAGGTCCAATTTGGCTCTTTTTTTTGTTTTGTTTTGTTACGTGTGAGGATGAGCTGTTTTAAAGGAAAGAGCAGCCCATGGAAATGGCCACTGGCCAACTGGGGTTTGCTAGGGGTTGACATGTGGTTGGAATACCTTTAATCCTATTACTGGATTTAGATAACATTTTAGAATTAGATAATCACTATCTAGTTGTCAACATTTCTGTTGTTAACTTGGTGTATATAGGGGCCTGGACAAGAATGAAAAGACTGTCATCTCTGGGTCTCTGTTTTAAATGCCCCCAGATTGCAGGACTAGACTAGAAACCTGAGGGTTGGGGAAGAGCAAGGGCATGTTGCTGCACTTAACAGCAGCATTGAACCCAGGGCTGATTTCTAACTTAACTGTTTCAACCTTTGGCCTTGATTTGAATCACATTTGCACTTGAACATAAAGAGGGCCCCCACTTGTAAGATTGTAAGGAACATTTTAAATTATGAAAGTGATTAAAAATTGTACACAGCTTAAAAACTGAGAGAAAGCTGTTGGCAACTCTAGCTTGAGATCTGGTTGTATATAAAACAGCAAAGCAATTCTGAAGTTTTAAAAAGTAAGTTCAGGGGTGCCTGGGTGGCTTAGTTGGTTAAGCGTCCAACTCTTGATTTCGGCTCAGGTCATGATCTCAGGGTCCTGAGATGGAGCCCTGGGTCGGCCTCACACTGGGTGTGGAGACTGCTTGAGATTCTCTCTCTCCCTCTCCCTCTCCCTCTGCCCTTCCCCAGTGCTTTCTCTCTCTTAAAAAAAAAAAAAAAAAAAAGCAACTTCATGGTTGGGGAGGTGGGGGGTGAAATAGGTGAAGGGAATTAAGAGTACACTGACGGGGCAGCCCGGGTGGCTCAGCGGTTTAGCGCCGCCTGCAGCCCAGGGCGTGATCCTGGAGACCCTGGATCCAGTCCCACGTCAGGCTCTCTGTATGATGCCTGCTTCTCCCTCTGCCTGTGTCTCTGCCTCTCTCTGTCTCTATGAATAAATAAATAAAATCTTAAAAAAAAAAGAGTACACTGATGATGAGCACTGAGTAATGCATAGACTTGTTGAATTACTAGACTGCACACCTGACACTCATATAACACAGTATGTGAACTATAATGGAATTAAGCTTTTTAAAAAAGTGAGTTCATGGTTGTGCTGGGTCGATCTTTGCTGATTTCTGCTCTTGAGGATTTCTCTGCCTCTGAGCACTTTCCTCAGGGAATCTTCAGCTCTCACAGTTGGTAGGAATCTTGAAAGTCATCTAATCCAAACCCCCATCCCTCTTTCAAATCTGTTCTCCAACAATGAGTGGAATGTGGCCGAGGAAATGCCAGTAAGAAGAATGAAGGGATGGGCGGCTTAAAGATGCTATGCCTACTTCACAGGCTAAAGGAAGGGAGAGAGATGAAGTGGGGAAGAGGGTTGAATGAGAGCAAAATAAATCGGGTTTGTAAAGTCTGAGGAAGAAGCCCAGCCTTTGAGATTTAGTTGTGTCAAAAGATATCATTTTCCCCCAATTCCTGCCAGTTATACCTAATCACTCTCTTCTCTGGGGATCCTGTCCCATTTTATGAATTCTGTTCTAGTGCTGGTCACGATGTAGTCTGTGAATATATTTGTGTGTCCTTCTAGATCAAGAGCTCCTGGAGAAAAAAGCTATGGCCTCACTTGTCTGTGTAGCCTTTCCAGTGCCTGACCTAGCGACTCAACTGGCAGCATTGTGACATGGTGACAAATAGGAGCTTTAGGGCCTGTCAGGGGGACTCTTGGTTTCAGTAGCTCCAGATTGGAAATCCCTACCTGGCTTTGACCTGCCTCCTTGCCTTTAGGCAAGTCATTTATCCTGAGTCAGTGACCTCATATGTACAATGGGAAGAACAGTAGCTCTTCTCTCTGAGTTTATTTTTTTTAAACCTTTTATTTTTTAAGTAGGCTCCCTGCCCAATGTGGGACTCAAAGTCATGACCCTGAGATCAAGAATCCCTTGCTCCAGTGACTGAGCCAGCCAGGAACTCATTCTCTCTTTGAGTTTTTTTTTTTTTTAAGATTTTAATTATTCATTCATGAGAGACACAGAGAGAGGAATTTTAAGGACTATAGCTGAGCAGAGTTCTTGCTGCTTGGCAAATGATTGTTACTGAGACTTGGATTAGCAGGCCTCCCAGAAATGCTTGCTGGGATATTTGTGTGGGGGCAGGTGGAAGAGCCACGGACCACGAGGCACTGCTCCAGCTGGCTGCCTGTAGAGCTAATGCTGTCCTTAGTTCTTGAGCCTCAGAATGGTGACTTTCTGACTCTTGTCAACTGGACTAGCCAGGTTCAGCTAACTTATTAGTACCTAGCTCTGTTGTAATGCAGACTTGTTTGATTTGGTTTACTTGTCCCTTAATCTGGGGTGACAGATTGGGTTTCACCAGCATTGCACCCCGGCTGCTACCCGAGGAAGAGACAGGTGGCATTCATCCTAAGGAGTCAGGACGCAAACTTGTGTTCCTTGTTCCCTTCCAGAGCCTGACTACGGATAACTTTTACCTCTGGGATCCTTCGGTAGGTTTTCTCAGACAAAATGACAGCTACTTTGTCATTGGTAATCATACTCAAAACTGTGATTGCCATCAGGAATCATTTCCTCAACAACTGGATCTGTGCCTGTGCTCTGCTACCCCTTAAGGGGAGAGGAATGAAAAAAAAAAAGTGGGGGGGGGGAGGAATGAGAGAGATAGTCTTATGCCAGGAGAGCATTTGGTCTGGTGTGGGAGACAGTGTGGTGAGTGTTGTGGTGGGGGAAGCACACAGGGTGTCAACGGGGGGCACAGAGGAGGGGCACCATTCTCATCCTTGGGACTTTTCAGAAACTTCCTGAGGAAATGTTTCCTGATCTGAGTCTTGAAAGGGAAACCAAGTTATTAGACAAAACCAAGAATGGGAATTCAGCCCAATTAAAGGAAGAGAAGAGTTTGACTACAGTGTAAGATGTAAGGAGAGTAGCAGAGTGAGATAATAATATTAATAACAACAGCAATTCTGTTATTATACTCTATATACAATACATGTATTATTAACATTAATATAATATATTATTGATTAAATATAATACTAACTTACATATTACTGTTATTATAGCAGATAACACCTAGCACTTGCCACGCGTCAGTCACTGTTCACTATTTAATGATTGATAACTCATTTATTTTTATATTTTTTAAAGATTTTATTTATTTATTCATGAGAGACACACAGGAAGAGAGGCAGAGACAGAAGCAGGTTCCATGCAGGAAGCCTGATGTGGGACTCGGTGCCCTCAGCCAACCGCTGAGCCACTCAGGCATCCCTGATAACTCATTTAAATGTCCAAGCAAAACAGCTAATAATTTTAATGGCTAAAATTTAATGAGCACACGTTGTACACCAGGCACTAGACTAAATGGTCTTAATGCATGATCTAATTTAATCCATTTTTTTTAAAAAAAGATTTTATGTATTTATTCATGAGAGACACAGGAAGAGAGGCAGAGACGCAGGCAGAGGGAGAAGCAGGCTCCATGCAGGGAGCCTGACGTGGGACTCGTTCCCAGGACCCCGGGATCATGCCCTGAGCCGAAGGCGGATGCTCAACCACCGAGCCAGTCAAGTGTCCCTAATCTAATCTTATTTTATTCCTAGTATATAGACTAGGCAACTGAGCTTCAGAGAGATTTAAGTCATGAACCCCAGGCCACATAGATCACAAATATCTGAGCTGGGATTTGAACCCCAAGACTGATTCTTGACCACTAGGTTACAGAGAAGCAGCTGTTCCCTTTCAGTGCCTGTTGGACAGACACCACTATGGTGAAAAATGATCCCACCTTAGGTAAGATTGCCTGGATGCTAATTCAGCCTCTTGGAATTCTTTCTGGAATAAGGCAGGTTACAATAAAATAATGTGCACCCAAATGGATCCTGAAGCCAACACAGAGCTGAAAATTGATTACTTCTAAAGAAGGATCTCTCTGTGCAAGACTTGACAGGGTTCAGAAAACATTATTGGGCAGAATTTCTGCCTCCGTGAGAAGATCTGGGGTCCTGTTAGGTCTGTTTTAGAAACACCGTGAAGCCCGTCTAGCCAGAGTAAACAGAGCATCACAAATTGGGTTCCAATGCCAATGGCAAGGAGCTCTTTGTGCAAAAGGGCTCAATCTTCCTTCCAGGCCATGGAAAGCCAATTTCCTGTCTGGCAAAGCTTGACCTAGGTTGCATCCAGCTGCACTCCTCTGGGACTTGTGATACCACCTCTGCAACTTTGATTGTGTCTGTGGCTTCAGCTCTGTTTGCTTTTATACCTGAGTTCTGGCCCTGGCTCTCACATCCATTAGCTGTGTGACTGTGGGTGTGTCCCTTAACCTCTGAACTTTCCTCACCCATCATGTGGAGTTATTGGTTCTCACCTCCCTACCTCTCCAGATTGTGGGGGATAAAATGAGGTGATATGTGGGCCGAGGCTTAGAGAATGAAAAACATGAAATGAACATAAGGGGTGATTCTTATCCTCTGTCCATTTGGCTTGTCTCCTGCATTGACATTTTAAAATTCATTACGGACAGGAATATAACTTTCTCCTGACTTTTGGGAACTTGAGAATAGGAGTCTGTTAGTTTTGTTGAGCATTTGCCCAGAGGCCATCTTTGTGCTTCTGGCAACCTACTTTATTAGCCCTTAGCAGCTGTGTATTTCTTTCATATTATTATGATTTTATTTTGTAGAGTTTCTAGAGAGTGCTTCAACCCCCTGCCCTGCCCCGCCCCTGCTTCCTTTTGAAAATAGTGGCTCTTGGTTGTCCTCTGAGCTCTTGAATAGTAGCAAAAGCCCCAAGCAGGCCTGAGCAGACTCCTTTCACTTGTGTGGGTGAGCACACTAATGGCAGTAATTAATTGCGCGGGGCAGGGCTTTGTAAACTAAGGACAAGTGAGTGAGTCATGGTACACAGGCTGACCCCCTCACCTGGGCAGCCTCTGAGGACACCTGCCTCAGATCATTAAGGCCTCTTGCCCAATTGAGTCTGACCGCCTCTGCTGGTGGGAGTGAACAAAGCCAAGCTTTTACTAGCTGGAGTGCAGAGATGAATAGAATTAGGCTCTTCGGCCAGGCCTGGCCCAGACAGCTGCTCATGCAAAGGGGTTTCAAATGAACGTGTTTCTATTTAGAGCGTGTATGTTTTGATTGAATTTGAAGAAAAGCATGAGGTGGCTCCCCCTTTGGAAAACAAACTAATTATGTACTCCCGTGTTGTCTGGTGGTTGGAAGCTGGACATGTCCACAACAGCACTTCATGGAAAGAATTTTCTTCCCTGTTGAACGTGAGACTTGTCTGCAGGACCACAGCTGGTGCTTTTGCAAAATCACATGGCTAGTGGATTAAAAGGACCCTGTAGGGAAACCTTGAGCAGAGTAAATGTTCTTTTTTTTTTTTAATTGGGACTACCACTTCATAATTTTTGTGTTCCATTAATTTGAATTGGTACATGTTGGGTTTTCCCTGGAATCTGGATATAGGGTCGGGTCTCGTAAGGTGATTTGTTCTGTGTGCAGTTGAAAGGGTTCCAGGGAGGCAAGAGCTGGTGGACCAAGTGACACCCCAAGGCAGTTATTGGACTGAACCATTTGCATTTCCATTCAGGTCATGCTGTCTCGGCCAAGCTGTTGACTTAGCGCTGTTTTGACTTGGGTGGCTTTGACTCTTCCATTCAGGCTTTAGAAACATCATTGAGTTAACAGGCCACACACCAATTCACCCTTCTCCCTCCCTACTCTTCAATCCCTTTGTGTTAGATAAGGAGGCCTTTCCCTGCTACAAAAAGGTAGCAGGCCTAAGTTTCCATGAGCTCTATGCCCCTTATACCACCCCCAATTTAGTCTTTGTGCAAGGCTGCTTTTGTTTCCCTCCAAGAATTAAAAGTTAATTGATACCTCAAATGGATGTTGGTCACAAAGCATTTCGCCATCCAATGCAGTCCTGCATCCCATTAGATTAACCCTCTTCTTCAGTTCATTGTAAATAAACATCCCACCACAAAAAAAGCTTACCTACCTGAAGAATTGTATTCATTTGGGTTCTGCAGTAGGGCTAAAATTCTATGACAATGTCACTGGGTTAATTAATTTAGATTAATGACTCTTGGAGTCCTGTTTTCCTTTGCCGTTCCTATTTGTCACAGACTGCTGAACAAGTATTTCCAAATGTCTGAATTTATCAGGCTATCCAGAGTTCTTCCAGAGATGGGTAGTCATCTCAGCCCTAGACCTCTAATTGCAATACTGAAAATCCTCCTAAATGAATCAAATGTTGGATCCTGATGTGATGATCCAATATAGATGGGCTGTACATTCGTATTGTTCTGATAGTTTGTTTTCAGAGAAGAGAAATATGTAGGTTCTCTTCCAAACATGGAAGAAAAACATTTTCAGGGGGTCAACTAAAGGTGCAGTGGAATTCACCCAATTAAGTTGAGAAATACAGAAATAAAGGACATACTTATGTTAGATTTTGCAGTTACTCCAGAGTATGCAAGAGTGTACACCAGTGTTCTGACCTGTCCTGGAAGAATCTGGGTTTTAATAAGGTGTTCTGGAATTTTGGGGTTTAGATATGAGGAAGTTATCACTAATGATAAACAAACCTTCCCCATTAGCTAGTTTTTGTTAACTCTTAGCTAAGGCCACACAAATAGAATAATTTTTGCTGCCATTAGAAACATGGGTTTTCTTTTTCTTATAGGCTAAGCTAATCATTAATTCAGTAACATGGTGGAAGGGCTTGGTGGGCATTTAATATACACTTAATCAGGGTTCCTATTTCTATTCCAGATGGTCCCACCTGCCACATAATGTTTCCCACACCTTGTGGCGTATCAAAATGAAACCATGACTTCTCCAAAGAAGTCATACAAATGGCCAAGAGGCACATGAAGAGGTGCTCAACGTCATCAGTCATAAAGGAAATATAAATCAAAACCACGATGAGAGATTATTTCACACCCATAAGAGTAGCGAAAATGAAACAATCAGATATAGCGAGTGTTGGCCAGGACATGGAGAAATTGGAGCTCTCTTACTTTGTTGATGGGAATGTAAAATATGGTGTAGCCATTTGGGAGAACAGTCTGGCAGTTCTTCAAAATGTTAAACATAGGTTACCACATGACCCAGAAGTTCCACTTGTAGGTGAAACCCAAGGGAATGGAAAGCATATGTCTACACAAAAACTTGTACTCAAATGTTTAAAGCAGCATTATTCATGAGAGCCAAAATGTGGGAACAACCCAATTGTCCATTGATGGATGAGTGGATCAACCAAATGTAAAATATCCTTACAGTAGAATATTATTCAGCCCTGCAATGGAATGAAGTGCTGATACATGGTGTAACATGGGTGAATCTTGAAAACACTGGGCTAAGTTGAAGAAGCCAGACACAAAAGGGCACAGAGAAAAGCAATCTTTTGGGCAGCCTGTGGTTTAGCGCCTGCCTTTGGCTCAGGGTGTGATCCTCGAGTCCTGGGATCTAGTCCCACATCAGGCTCCCTGCATGGAGCCTGCTTCTCCCTCTGCCTGTGTCTCTGCACCTCTGTGTGTGTGTGTGTGTGTGTGTGTGTGTGTGTGTCTCATGAATAAATAGATTTTAAAAACAAAAAAATTATTAAAAAAAGAAAAGCAAAAAAAATATCTTTTGCCTACTACATTCAAGGTATTATGAATAACCAAAAAAGCCAAAAGCAAGAAAATATGATTTTCCTTGCAATGGGTACTCAAGGGCTTAAGGGTGTTTCAGTGACTCAGTACTTTGGTTTATATTTAGATGAAAGTAAATTGGTCCTTATTAGTTTTCTAAGCCATCCCCAAAATTCTAGTTGTATTTTGTATTTTGAAGTTTTCTGGCTCATTGGTTCAAGTGATGGAGTAAGGGCAAGCTGGTGGGTGGAACTTTTTAGCCTTTGTAACAAACATTTCCTCTGAGTTGCAGTCAGGTCTGTCAAAGCTCAAAGCTGGTGGTGGGAAACATTTAGACTTGCATACTGAAATGTTTAATTATAGAACAAATATTTCCTTCTGAAAGGAGAATAGCCACCTGCACTTGTATAGCTGAAGACTTAAGCCATTTGGAAATATCAGGTCCTCCTTTCCTTTGGTACCAACCTCTCCTTGATCAGAAAAATAAGCAATCCTGTCACTGTGGCCCAGAAACTGAAGGGAGCGGTATGCCCAGCCCACTGATTACTTACCAGTAAAGATAGTGACTCATGTTTTTGAGTTCTTACCAGGCAGCACTATACTAAATGATTTGCACCCGTCATTGTTAAATCCTCACACCTCGATCAGATAGATTTTATTATCATCTCTACAGGTGGTGAAGCTGAAGCACGAAAAGATCACACATCTACCAACCTGAGATTTAATGCCATGACTGTGATGCCAGAGTCCTGCCCTTAGCCACAACAGTGTTATCATGCGCCTTAGCTTTTCAGACTTCTCAATTTTTTAAATGCATGGGATTCCTATAGCTCTGTGACTATAGCATTGATGCTCAATTGGGGGTGCTTTTGTCCCCCAGGGGATATTTGGAAATATCTGGAGACGGTTTGGGTGGTCATGACTGGGGTTTAGGGTGGGAAATGCTACTGGCATTTAGTGGGTAGACATCAGGAGATGTCAAGGGTGCTGCTAAACAGGGCAGTAAGAGGACCACTGGACAGCCCAGGTGGCTCAGCAGTTTAGCACCGCCTGGGGCCCAGGGTGTGATCCTGGAGACCCGGGATCGAGTCCCACATCGGGCTCCCTGCATGGAGCCTGCTTCTTCCTGAGCCTGTGTCTCTGCCTCTCTCTCTGTGTCTCTCATGAATAAATAAATAAAATCTTTTTTTATAATAAATTTATTTTTTATTGGTGTTCAATTTACCAACATACAGAATAACACCCAGTCCTCATCCTGTCAAGTGCCCCCCTCAGTGCCCGTCACCCAGTCACCCCCACCCCCTGCCCTCCTCCCCTTCCACCACCCCTAGTTCGTTTCCCAGAGTTAGGAGTCTTTATATTCTGTCTCCCTTTCTGATATTTCCCACACATTTCTTCTCCCTTCCCTTCTATTCCCTTTCACTATTATTTATATTCCCCAAATGAATGAGACCATATAATGTTTGTCCTTCTCCGATTGACTTACTTCACTCAGCATAATACCCTCCAGTTCCATCCACGTTGAAGCAAATGGTGGGTATCTGTCATTTCTAATGGCTGAGTAAAAAATCTTAAAAAAAAAAAAGAGGACCACTAACAGCGTCACGCTGAGCCACTTTGGCACTGCAGACAAAAGGGAAAAATCAGCAAGAGCGATCCTGCCTTCTTTCAGTTTTGACATTTTGTTTATCGTGGATTTTTTGGCATCAATTTTGATCTAAGAATATATTAAAGTAGTATTTTTTTTAAAATTTTTTTATTTATTTATGATAGTCACAGAGAGAGAGAGAGAGAGAGAGAGAGGCAGAGACACAGGCAGAAGGAGAAGCAGGCTCCATGCACCGAGAGCCCGATGTGGAATTCGATCCCGGGTCTCCAGGATCGCGCCCTGGGCCAAAGGCAGGCGCTAACCCGCTGCGCCACCCCGGGATCCCTATATTAAAGTAGTATTAATCCTCGTTACTAAAATTTTTGGTGTCCCCTTACATTTTGTGCCCAAGGCAAGTGCCTCCCCCTGGCCCTGGCCCTGGCCCTGGCCCTGGCCCTGCGGCTAAACATTCTTCAGTGTATAGGACAGCCCCCAACGCCAAGACTTATCTGGCCCCAAATGTCAGTCTTTTTTTTTTTTTTAATAATTTTTTTAAAGATTTTATTTATTTATGAGAGAGAGAGAGAGAGAGGCAGAGACACAGGCGGAGGGAGAAGCAGGCTCCATGCAGGGAGCCCGACATGGGACTCGATCCTGGGTCTCCAGAATCAGGCCCTGGGCCGAAGGCGGCGCTAAACTGCTGAGCCACCAGGGCTGCCCCCCAAATGTCAGTCTTGCTGAGATTGAGAAACATAGACTGGAAGCAGTGGAGGGATTTTCCCCATGGAAAGGCAAAGAGCATAAAGGGAAGCGCAAATACCAAGCTATTACTCCAGCCCGGGGACTGCCAGCCGTTCCTCTCGCACAGGTGTCGTCTGCCTCTGCCGCCCGCCCCGGGCCCCCAGGCTGCCCTGCCCTCCAGCACCCGAGCTGTCATCTCGCTGTGAACTGGGTCATTGAACTGCGCTTGCACATGCTCGCAGAAACCATGCAGCAGGTTGCTCCAACTACACCCGCGTAGACCCGGGTGGTTGCCCCCAGCCACAGAAATAGGTTTCAGATCCTCTGCTGATAAATTTGGGGGCCGTTTTGCTAAAGAGCGTGGCTGATGGCACGTTGGGGGCCGCGGGGAGACACGGTCAGTTGTTGCCACTCAGGTGCTCCAGACTGTCTTTCCCGATGTCATGTCCTACTTTGACAGGAGCGCTAACCGGGTTTTATTTTATTTTATTTTTTATTTTTTTAAAAGATTTTATTTATTTATTAGACAGACAGACAGACACACACACACAGAGAGAGAGAGAGAGAGAGAGAGAGAGACAGAGACAGAGACACAGGCGGAGGAAGAAGCAGGCCCCATGCAGGGAACCCAACGTGGGACTCGATCCAGGGACTCCAGGATCACGCTCTGAGCTGAAGGCGACACTAAACCGCCGAGCCACCCAGGGGTCCCCGCTAACCAGGTTTTAAACCACACAGCTGTTCTGTTCTCGGCAAAAACGCCCTGTCCCTGCTTCTTGCTGCTCTGAGCAGGAAAGGATGCGGCGGGGCTGCAGGGACTTGCTGACGGCCTGAAGTTCAAATCCCTCCTCCTCTGTTTAGTAGATGCACGACCTCGGCCAAAGCAGGTAGCCTCTCTCGGCCTCGGTTTTCAGGGCCAGGCAGGATAATATCATGTAGCCGTAGCCGGTGGAGGCATTAGGGGGAGAACGAAATGTGATAGGTTGTGTAACCTAATACTCACTGAAGGTTAGTTCTGTTCCCTCCTGGGAAAAGTGTATCAGGACAGGTGAATTTTATTCAAAGGAAAGGCTTGGTGGTTCTGATTTTTCAGACATAGAAAAACGTCTTACTTCTCTTGGGAGAAAAATAAACTTGATTTCATCATCTCGAGCTGAAATAACGGTAGAACGTCAGAACCTTGTAAAGTTCTTAGAAGATTTCACCATACAGATCCATCCGAACATCACTTTAAGGCTAGCAAGCTGTTAATTTATTTGTCCACTTTTTCCTGAAGTAGATCTTTACCTTATTCCTAAAGCCATCTGGGCTGGTTTAGCTGGGCCAGAACCCAGAGCTAATGAGGCCAAGGTGAGGGCTGGATCCCCATGGGGAGCAGTTAGCTCTGCTCCCGTCTTTGGCCCGACCCTGGTCCCCTAACCCTACCAGCTGGCTTTCTACCATGTGTTTGCTCCAAGGGGGGTGAGAAGAAGAGTGTGGCTGTGGACCCTCACTACCAGCAATATAGCTGAAGGCCTGAGTGTTTGTGTGAAAAGGCTGCATGAGAAAACCGATTCCCCAATTCCACTGGGCCTTGACGACAGATGATCAGCATTGATGGTCATATAAAGGCACCGATCGCAGTACAGTTTATAATTATTTTCTTCCTAATTTATCTCCTTTTCCTGAATGACTGGCCCCATCAGAGAGTGGCAGCCACTTCCTGATGCTCCGACATGGTCCTTGGTCATTTAAGGCTGCATAGCTTATGCCTGCTGTTGTCAGCAATGCTGTGGCAAGAACCTTCTGTGAAGCTTGCAACCAAGGTTAAACATTGGGAAGAGGCTCTTGTTAGTAGCATCCCATTACTGTTGCTATGATACCTTTGGTGCGTTGACTACAAAGCATCAACAAAAAACCTCCTGATCCGAGGTGGAGGCAGTTTTTCATGTGGCTTTTGATTTGTCTTCTGTTGCATGTGTGTCTTTTAAAGGGCATTTGCTGACCCATTGCACCCGTATCACAGAACAGCACATGTTTTACCATTTTGGTTGTAAACAGAAAAATTATCCACTCAAATCCCCAGTAAAGAGATGGTTTCTCCCAGGACTTTTTACCTGTCTCATTCATTAGTCTCAAAACAGGAATGAAACCAATGTAAAATTATATCTCATTTGCACTCTCATCTTCAGTGTTTTACGCGCCTTCTTCGCCTTTTGGAAGCATTTCTGGTAGCACCATACGTAAAAACAGAAACTATATTTTGTACGAATACAATTATATACAGTTCAGGTAAAGAAATGTCAGAGGGAAGACTAAGAACATTTCCGGGCATGGCTATTTGTTATGGAAAATTTCCAGCATGTAAAAAAGTAGATTAATACAATGAACCCTCGGTACCAATCACCCAGTTTTCATGACCATGCTTGTTTCATCTCTCCCCTAATCTACCCCCCTTCCTAATTATTTTGAAGGAAACTTAAGATATCTCATTTCACCCATAACTATTTTTTTAAAGATTTTATTTATTTATTCATGGGAAACACACAACACACACACACAGAAACAGAGAGAGAGAGGCAGAGACACAGGCAGAGGGAGAAGCAGGCTCCATGCAGGGAGCCCGATGTGGGACTCGATCCTGGGACTGTGGGATCACGCCCTGGGCCAAAGGCAGACACTCAACCACTGAGCCACCCAGGTGCCCCTCACCCATACCTACTTTAATAGATAGTGCTGCAACATAAAGATGTCAAGAACATTTTAAATAGATTTGAAAAATGGCAGAAAATCATGTGATGGGGGAAATATCTTGAGTAATGTTGGCTCTCCTGGTACCACATTTTTTGCATCACAGACTTAAAACCTGAAGAATTGATTGAAGAGAGCAGAAGGGAACAGGATGTTTGGGAGCCCTTAGAGGACTGTCACGAGATAAAGCAAAGATATGGATAGCAAGGTGGGTGATCCAGAAGAAGTCTGCCACCAAGCTGTCCTGCAGACTGTGGCTGGGAAGAAGTCAGAAAGAAGAGTTGGGTCAATGATAGGAAGAGCAGCTCATCCAAAGGAGTACACCAAGTGAGGGGTGCCTGGGTGGCTCAGTCGGTTAAATTGTCTGCCTTTGGCTCATGTCTTGATCTCAGGGTCCTGGGATCAAGCCCTATGTCAGGCTTCCTGCTCCTCGGGGAGCCCACCTCTCCCTGTCCCTCTGCCTGCTGCTCCCCTTGCTTGTGCTCTCTCCACAAAATCTTTAAATAAATAATAAAATCTTTAAAAAGAAAAGTAGTAAACCAAGTGAGATTTGAGCAGATTGCTCTTATTTCTTTAAAAGTGACCCTGAGGTGGTGGAAAGGGAGGTGGGCGGGGGGTGGGGGTGACTGGGGGACGGGCACTGAGGGGGGCACTTGATGGGATGAGCACTGGGTGTTATGTTATATGTTGGCAAATTGAACTCCAATAAAAAAATAATAAAAATAAAAAATAAAAGATAAAAGTGACCCTGAAATCATCATAACGGTTGCCAAGATCTCGTGAGCACTTACTATATACATTGTACAGTTTGTGGATTATCTCCTGTAATCCTCAAAGTGTCAGCGCTATGTACTGTTCTTGTCCCCATTTTATAGATGAGCAAAGTGAAGCCTAGAGAGGTCTGAGGGCGGGGCTGTGATTCGAATGTAATCAGCCTGACCCCAGTGCCATGTTTGTAACTACCGGTCTGCCTTTCAACCAGCTTTGAAAGCAGTAGATTAAGGGTTCAGTATAGCTGTTTTAAGACTTCTGTCTTTGACCAGTGAGATTTAGAAAATGGATAGTCTTAAATTCGTGGGCACTGAGCCTTTTGTGAAACTCAGCTAAAGCTCATACCTGGTGATTTGGAGCACATGCCTCCATTCATTCATTTATTCATTCATTCAGCAAACAGTATGTGAGCAAGACACTGTGCTATGCCTGGACCATTCCTGCCCGGGTGAACCCTTGAGTGTAAACTCTTTGCTTCAGTGTGAGTGTACCTCTTTCAAAAGTGAAGAATGCCAAAATTAAAGCTTGAATGCTCAGTCATTTGAACTCTCGGCTGTGAGTAACAGAGACATTCATTCTGTAGTTTAGGCAAAAAGGAAGAATTTATATAGACCCTGGGGTTCTCAAGGAACCCAGGGGATAATGCAGTTGGACTTCAAGAATGACCTGGGGCCAGACATTGGGTTAGTGGTTGGGACTTTTCTTTCACTCCCTCTCGTCCCTGCCCCTCTCTGCATGTCAACTTGAATCTTTCTTTCTCTGCTCCCCAGGCTGCATGACAGTAGATGGCTATCCCTGGCATCCGCATTGGCACTATAGGTCCAGCTACTCAGGTTAAGCCCAAGTTTCTCTTCGTCTCAATTGCAAATTCATAGTCGGCTGCCCACAGTTGAGTCAGTCACCTGTGGTCAAGGGATGGGGGAGTCACACTGTACAGACATGGCTGCTGGTAGCCCCCCTCCCATAACCCCTCCATGAAGAAGGTGGGGTAGTATCCAGGGAAGGAAGGCAGGGGGAAGGCCAGTAAGACAATCTAATAGGCATTCAATGAAGAAAATGGTAACAGGGGATCCCTGGGTGGCGCAGCGGTTTAGCGCCTGCCTTTGGCCCAGGGCGCGATCCTGGAGACCCGGGATCGAATCCCACGTCAGGCTCCCGGTGCATGGAGCCTGCTTCTCCCTCTGCCTGTGTCTCTGCCTCTCTCTATCTCTCTCTGTGTGACTATCATAAGTAAATAAAAATTAAAAAAAAAGAAAATGGTAACAAATACTATAGAAGCACATTAAAATACATGTATTCTAGTTTCTAATACTTCTTTTTAAAAAACATTTATTTATTTTTATTTATTTATTTATTTATTTATTTATTTATTTATTTATTTATTTATTTAAGGGAGAGAGAGTGGGCCAGGGGACAGAGAGAGAGGGAGAGAGAGAATCTTTTTTTTTTTTTTTTTTGAGAGAGAGAATCTTAAGCAGACTCCCCGCTGAGCACAGAGTCCAATCCCAGGGCTCCATCTCACGACCCTGAGATCATGACCCGAGCAGAAACCAAGAGCTGGATGCTTAATCGACTGCACCACCCAGGTGCCCCTCTTATACTTCTTTCTGAGATGGAAATTAGGAAGCCAACAAATCAAATAATACTCAAATATCTGCCATTTGTCCACAGGCACAATCATGACAATTATTATATAACATGTATCCCACAGTATCAAATGACTTGTCTTGATTCTAGATAGAAACATTTGAAGTCTATCAGTTGGACTACCAAAAGAAAATTCTCACTGAGTACCTCCCATGGCCAGTGGAAACTTTTTCAGTTTTATTTCAGGTACCTAAAAGTTTCTAAATTGGAGAGAGAACTTTGAAACCTTATGCTTACTCAAGTTCTTGAGACTGCAAAAGGAATTTGCTTTTTACTTTCTGTACTTTTGGCAGTTAGGAGAATACAATGAATGCTACATGTCCCTGAGCACTGGTAATTGTGCTTTTAAAAATAATGCTTCCAGTTCCAAATTATACTCAGAATTAATCCCATAATACTCAAAAAATGCATTGCATTCTTATAGTGGGTGCCTTTTTGCTTTTAGCATTAGCTAATATGTCACTGTGCCTCACAAATAACACTGCCTATTGTATACTTGACTTTGCGTGTAACTGTGTGGTTGAAAGTAAGAAAAATCTTTCCTAGGTGGGGTGGTGATTTTCAGCTATTTAATTCAGTTTCACACTCAGTGAAGGAGAATGCTAGCAGTTATAGCAACATTATTATTGGAATTGGCCCGACTCATCAATGGCCTCCAATATTTGGCCAGTGAGACCTGGCAACAGTTGTGAAGATGCAGGCTACATGGAACTGAAGAGCCTGTCTGCGTTTTTCATTCCTTCTTGGGGAAGATGCAGCTTTTGTCAGAAGAGGGGGAGGCTCAACTCCTCAGGAAGGCGCTCTGTCCAAAAAGAAGCTGACTTTCTAGTTTAGACTCATGAAAAGTCATTGAGGGGATGCATGTAAATAAGAATTGCAGGGTCAATCCATCTGTCTTTAAGCCAGAATGATGCTTAACATTCCAGACCATGGCCTTCTGCAAACCACCAGAAGCCTCTTCAAAGGCCACCCCTGCCCTGTTCCCACCCTGCTAGCACAAGGGGGAAAATCCATCTTGAGATCTTTATTTTTTTTTTAAGATTTTATTTATTTATTCATGAGAGACAGAGAGAGAGAGAGAGAGAGGCAGAGACATAGGCTAGAGAGAGAAACAGGCTCCATGCAGGGAGCCCGATGCGGGACTTGATCCGGGATTCCAGGATCACGCCCTGGGCTGAAGGCAGGCACTCAACCGCTGAGCCACCCAGGCGTCCCCAATCTTGAGATCTTTAATAAGAACAATCGATAACCTTCTTATACTGCTTTACCATTTACAGATCACTTCCATGGGCAGCTTCTCATTGGATTAGAACCATCCATTTTACAGAGAAGGCTATTTGGTGTAAGAGAGAATACGCAACCTCTCTGTGGTTCCAATGCCAGGAAGTCACAAAGCCAGGACTGAAATCTAGGTCTTTGGCCCCAAATCCTGTTCTTTCCCAAGCATACACAAATGGCTTCTCTCATAGGTATGTATAGTTGGGACATCTCCAGGCCAAAGGATACCATGGCTTCTTGTCTCAAAGGAACTTGACAAGATTTAAGGACAGTTGTGTAGAGCAGGGATAAGGAAGTTGCTGTGTCATAGCTCCACGTCTAGCAAACGGATTACCACAGTTAATGATACATTAAGATTCCTCACAATTGCATCAAAAAACACACTTTGGAACTTTCGGGAGTGATGTGCAGGAGAAATAGAGCCTAGTCTGATAAGACGTTTGAAGACCTTTATTAGTATTTACTTACCTAGCTCGTGTTCCTGTTCTCTGAACATACCCCCACCTCACACTCCGGAAAAAGTAGGAAGGACATTGGGAAGTCCTTCCTAGCATTTTTTAAATACTTGATTTTGTTCAGATTTGTCCAGACAACAGATGTAGGCATCTGCTTTGGGGAAGTCTGTAGAATCACCTTTATAAAGTGAGCTCCATTTTATGATTTTAAAATGACTTGATTTCTAAAACCTTGGCAGTTTTCTCTAGAGGCACAGCAGTATTGTGAAGGGAGATCAGCCTGTCGTCCTAGAGTGTTTTTCTTACAGGGTTGTGTTTGCTTTTCTGTTATTCTCTGTCTTGTAGATGCTGCTGCAAAGCTATTGTTTATCTAATTTTCAATTATGAGCATGAGTACATTGGAGACTTATAATTATTTTAACTCCTCCCGTACAGATTCCTAACTAGAGATACTACCGAGGACACAGCCAGGACATGCTGTTGAACATGCTGTTGAGCCTCTTTTAAGTTTATATAAACACTGAATATAAATATCAACCTCACTGCACCCCCCCCCCTCTGGAAAGGAAAGTTCTGGTGCTTATGCAGTCAGAATTTTCTACATAGAAATCCGAGTGAAAGAGGACAAGATTTTAATGGGTGATAATAGTTGCATTATGGCCAGTTAGTTGCCTCTTGATTGTGTAGCAGAGTGAACTCTTTGCTTGATACATTCCCACCTGAACCAAACACTGTTATCTTCCTATTTCTTACACCCTTTCCCACTCACCTGGAACCGAACACTTCCCTTTGTTGTATCTTATCTAAGAACAAGGAAATGCCACTAGCTACAGGTAAATATGACCTTTGTGAACTAGCAGAAATGTTCCTCAATGGAATGGCTTGGAGCTCTGGTTTCCAACATGAGATTCATTTCAAAGTGGCCTAGTCAGAGTTTATACTTAACCATGGATTCCTTTGGAGTTGCTGGTGGTTTGTTGAGGCAATTGTGCCTAATGCTAGTAAAAACTGTATTACTTGCATTTATGGAAGTTTTGTTAAAATTTCTTAAAACAAGGAGTCAATACTATAACATTGAAAAAAATATAATTAGTTGACTTTGTGATAGAAACTAGTGGTACTGACTGCTAAATGGGGCTTGAACTTATAGCCCTGAGATCAAGGCCTGAGCTGAGATCCAGTCAGTCACTGAACCAACTGAGCCACCCCAGTGCCCCTAAATGGATATTCTTTATAAAATATCATCAGGGGTGACTAGATGGTTCAGTTGGTTAAGCATCCTACTCTTGATTTCGGCTCCGGTCATGATCTTCAGGTCATGAGATCAAGCCCCACATCAGGGGGGCTGAGTGTGGAGTCTGCTTGAGTCACTCCATACTGAGTGTGGAGTCTGCTTGAGATTCTCTCTCTCCCTCTCCCTCTGCCCCTCCCTTATGCTCTCTGTCTCTGTCTTAATAAATAAATAAATAAATAAATAAATAAATAAATAAATAAATAAATAATTTTTAAAAAGTCATCAAATACATATATTTAGGAAGTTGTAAAGACAAATTATTGTATAAAAATAGGTTTGCCAGAACATACACAGTGCTTAGTTAAATATGAATATTAGATAAACAATGAGTAATTCTTTTGTTTAAGTCTGCCCCATGCAATATTTTGGATCCACTTACACTAAAAAATTTTTGGTTTATCTGTAATTCAGATTTAACTGGGCCTCTTGTATTTTTATTTGTTAAATCTGGTAAGCCTAGTAAATAACACCTATTTCTCCATGATATGAAACCATCAGATCAAGTAATTCTTAATACACAGCTCAACTGAAACAAGCCTGTTAATAATGGGCAATCGACTGGAAAAGAGTATGTTTCAGCAGAATATCTATTAGTCTATTTTACAAATAATGTTAGAATTTTGTATAACGAAGTATATGCTTTGTATTCATTCTTAGAGCTCAAGGATCCTATGTTGTAATTAACCAATTTCTAGTAGACCACCCTGCCTTCTCATGTATGGATAACACTAGAAGGAGGTTGCAAATAACTAAAGGGACTAAATAGTTGATATATATCTGTTTTGTTGTTGTTATTTATTATTCTTATTCTTAGCAGCAGCAGCAACAATAACGAGGACTCACTATATGCCAGGCATTGTACTTGTAATGCCTTTTCTCAGATTGACTCCTTGTAACAGCTTCCTGAGTAGGATTTATTATTATTCTCCTTTTCAAGATGATGATTCTGTAGCTCAGAAAGGTTATATAATTAGCCCAAGAGCTACTTGGCAGAACAAATTCTAGAATTCTAAGTTTCTGATCACTCTGCTGAATTCCTTCTGTAAATGACTAACTCTGTACAGAGGTATCTCAACTTAAGATATGGGCCATGCTTTCACTTAAGTATCCATGGTATGGATTAATGTTGGAAAATTCTGCCTTGAGTTTTCAGATCTCACAAATAGTATAATAATACCAACTTAAGGACATTGTAGTTTGAGAATCGAAAACTGTTGAGAAGAATTTCATCTCATCAATTTCATTAATTTTATTTCGTACCTCATTCCAGAAAGCATTTCAAGCAACTTGATAACTTTTGTGCTGATTTATTTTCTGTTAAGATCAGGTTTTTAAAAAAATTTTGTTGGGAATGCCTACTCAGTCATTTATTTAGCAAATGCTCTGAAAGCATTGCTGTGCTTGACTCTTGCCCTTAAGGAACATCACCTGGTCTGGGAGGGAGATAGTTAAAACAGAATCATGGCAAAGTCGTCTCTCAAAGACTTGGAAATCATCCAGAGATTAAATCTGTTCCAACATAACCTGAAACAAGAAGAAAGACAATCGAAATGATTTCCACCCATCCCTGACCCAATTCAGAAATTACCACAAGTCTTGTGTTTTGCACTTTTCCTCTGAGCTCAGTGTTAGCACCCTCTGGGCTTCCCTCCCTTCAAGGAAGAACTGGCTGCACTTTCTCAGCTGCCCCTTTTGTCACCTGATCTAGGATAAAAAGGAATTGGGAACTTTTGATGACTGCTCCTGCAAGGCCACATCTGATGGACTGCCCTCGGGTGGGAAGATGAGCCTCTTGATGGATAACCTCGCTTAACCAGATGGCCTCCCCATTAGATCACATTCAAGATGTACTGGCTCCCATGCTTCCTCCGTGAAATTCCACAGAGTTAGAAGAACTCTAATTTTCTGGATGAGGATACTGAGCCTCAGAAAAGGGAGGGGACATGCTAGGGGAAACAGCTAAGCAATTATAGAGTCAAGACTAGAACCTGGGCCTTCTGGTTTCCAGCCAAAAAGTCCTGGTTTCATACTGTTGAGCTTTGTACTGTCTTCAAACTGAATGTGGTCCTCACGGTCTCCTCTTTGGTCTAGAAACAGATTCTGTGGGGTGTCTCATAGAATGTAGCCATCATTTGCCACGACCAGACGCATGCCCAATGAGAGTCCTGAAATAAATGACATATTCTCTCAGGTCGGAAAGCTGTCACATTTCAAGGCACACATTTGAAGCATAAACTAACAGCTCTTCCCCCACCAAAACAAAGCAGTTAGTAGTTTGTTGTTATTCCTGGGGAAACATCTTTCAAAACATGGTTTTTGGAGTTCTCTGAAGGAAGAAACTGGAAAGTTGGGGACAGAGGCATAGTAATAACCAGGTACAAGAAGTGGCATCCCAGAGGGTGGATTACAACCGGGCAGCTCTAATAATACCCGAGTCACTTCTGTTGATTGGGAAAGAGGAAGATGGATTTCTCTTTAAAGGCATTCTCATTCTTTATATATGTGTTCTAGGTAATAGCATTTGATTCCTGACTTTATCGAGCTCTCTATGAATAAACCAGAGCTGTTACCAAACTGTTTGAAAATAGCCAGCCAGAGAAAAAGGCAATCAGCACAGTTATTTGGTAATGCATAGAGACCGAGCTGAATTTGTGTGGCATTTTGTAGATCCTGCTTTGGTCAGGGAAGCCAGGATCAATAATTAACATTTCCCAAATGCTTTAAAATTATTCATTGATCACAATAGCATGTCTGCAAAGATATTTCCATATGAGAAGCATAAGGCTCTGATCTGTTTAGATCAGACCACCTGGTCCCCAATTGGCAGCCCCCAATTTACAAATGAATCATGTCATGTTCCAGACGTTAGTATGTGAGTCAGTTGGAAACCTTGAGCATGTTTTCACGTAGAAACAATATTATTTATGATGGTTTGTTTTTTTCGGCTATGGCAAACACTCTTGCCCTTCATTTACACCAGGGGTTGACTTCCAAGTTTATTTAATCATGGTGTAATTGACAGGCAAAAGTGTCACCAGTTAGCCTAGCAAACTAGAGGTGTGAGATCCCTATTTCTCAGAAGATAATGACAAGAAATTAGTGTGTGGGTGCTGTGATTCAGATTGCAGAACTCAAATCTACCTACCCAGAACTTAAATCCCCCAGAATTGCTCTGTCTCTATCATTTCTTATTTGTAAAGGGTTGAACTAGAATAACCTGTTGTGGTGCAGTCAAGAGGCAGCTGCTGTGGGGAGACCTGGCGCCTGAGCAGCCGGCCTTGAGAATTCTATGGTAGGGCACTGCCACTCATTGGTTCTGTAATATTGGACAAGTGACCCCTGTCCCCTGAGTGGTATTCAGGAAAGTAGAGTAAGACCTGTGGGGGGGGATGTATTCCTGGTGTGCTTTGGTTCAAGCCGATGTCCCATCCCCGGCTCACTAGTTCTACCTGGAGAAGGGGGTGAAGGAATGAAAGAGGACTCAGGAAATAACAAGGTGTTCAAGTTCCTACTTTTAAAATTAGAAATATATATATATGAATATAGAAGTAATATGTGCCTATTGTAAACAAATTGTGAAATAGAAATATTAAACAGAAGAAAGTAAAATAATAATAATAATAATTTTACCACCCACAGAAAACTAACATTAATATTTTGGTAATTATTTAACTAACATTAAATAATTTTTCTGTTTGTGAGCAAGCACACACCTTTTAAAAAGTTACAATGGGGGATCCCTGGGTGGCGCAGCGGTTTAGCGCCTGCCTTTGGCCCAGGGCGTGATCCTGGAGACCCGGGATCGAATCCCACATCGGGCTCTCGGTGCATGGAGCCTGCTTCTCCCTCTGCCTATGTCTCTGCCTCTCTCTCTCTCTCTCTGTGACTATCATAAATAAATAAAAATTAAAAAAAAAGTTACAATGGGATCCTACTAATATTGTTGGATGACTTCAAAAACTCTTAATAATAGCATATTGCTGATTATTTTCCGTGGTAAAAAATATGGGTCTACTTATTTCAAAAGCTTAGAAAATTTATAAGTAAATAACTATAGATCCACAGGAGCATTTTCAACCACCACTTGGTAACCTATTGTATGGAGAAAGTGTCATTTGTCTGACCAGTCCCCAACTCCTTTTTGATGCGCCATACAGACTTCCCTGCTTGGTTTATGCAGGCCCTGGAGAGCTATTGTTAGTATCTGTTCCCAAATTCACATTCGGTGGGGTCACACTGGTAGCTTAAAATGGCCACCCCGGGTGTGCTGACACCACAGAAATGAACAAATGCTACAAATGGGGCTGTTTCTTTCTCTCACTGCTGGGAGAGCTGGTTTACTAGCACAGCACAGAGCGTGCCTCAGCTCACTCTCTGCCCTCACTTTGCCTAGCTCAGCTGGTCCTGTGAAGGGGGATGCTTGGGAGCAAAGGAACCAGCAACAAATAATCACAGTAACAACCAGTCCTCAAACGTTGATAACAGACCCGTCTGTGGTTAATGCTCCCATCACAAAGTACAGGCATTGTATCCTAACAATGGTGCGTAAATAAATAATAATAAGGTTTTGGAGGCCAAGTGTTTTGGCAAATAAATTAAAGCTGTGTTATCTGTTAACCCAGTACCAAGTTTCTGATTGAATAGATTACAGATGAGTAGCCCAGCCAGCAAGAAGGAGCATCTAAAAGAAGACCACAAATGGTGGTTTTGCTTTTTGTTTGGGATTTGTGTTGTTTCTGCCGGGGAAAGAATGCTTACCAGTAGAATGGCTCCTGTGATCCCCAAATGATTGTTGTATTTATGTGGGACTTTAAACCCTGTGGGTGCAATACCGAGGATGAGGGCTGGGACTCTTGGGTTCTTCTTTTCTGGTCAGGGCAAGACTTACTTCTAGTTTTTGGAAGGGGTAGAAAAGAGGGCCAAAAAAATATGGGACTTATTACCCTTTGGGATGCCATAGACATGTCACTTCACTTCAAAAAGTGTGTTTTGCTTTTTGCTGGGACAAAGCAGCAAGGATATAGTGTTATAGGACACCTCATTAATCTCAGGGTTGTTACCTGCATCAGCTCATGTTTCTCTGTCCCTGACACAACACAGTACTTAGGGTGTCTCAGAAGCTGTGTTTTACAACATTCCTTTCCCTTATTCCCACATCACCTTTAGCAGCGTAGTGTGGGGGTGAAGTGTACCCGGAACCTGACACATCCGGGTTCAAAGCCCAGCCCCCCCACTTATAAACTATGTGACCCTGGCCATGTTTCATCAGATCCACTTTCTGCCTCAGTTTCTTTAGACATAAAATGGGACGATAATGGGCCTGTCTTGTGAGAGTCAATTGAAATGATGCGTATCAAATGCTTATTACATTGCCTGGCACTTAGCAAGTCTAGTACCATCATAATTTTCCTGTATCGGTCTAGTTCTTTCCATCCATCTTACAGAAACGCTATCAAAAAGACTCTCCTGACTACTCTCATGTGCCCCTGCCTAGGTGATCTTTGAAATGACTCAGCCCCTGCTTTAACAAAACTCATCTCCTGCTAAGCACCACACACACTGCCTAGTTCACCGGAACATCAGCTTTTTCTCATGAAACAGATCCTAGAATTTGTCTCCAACCTCCTTATCCTTCTAGGCCGGTGTCCTCCGAGAGTCTCCCACAATCCCCCCAGCCCACAGTGCTTTCATAAACTCACATAACTGATGTTCTCTAATTCTGTCTTCCTCTCAGGATTACCCACTTGGCCCTAACCTGTGACAGCTCTGGAGCTGCTATAACAGACTTGCATCCAACCCCCATGTCGTGTGATAACTGCTCCAGATTCGGAAGGCACAGGGGCAAGACCTACATCCGTCCACCCGTGTGTTGGAAATAGGTTTGCCAGATTCAGCAAATACAAATACAGGATTCCCAGTTACATTTGAATTTCACATAAGCAAAAGGTGATTTTTTGGTATGAGTATATCCCCAATATTGTATGGAGGAATATTTACACTAAACATTATTTATGGGTTATCTGGAATTCTAATTGAAAAGGGTATCCTATACTTTATCTGACAATCCTATGGGAATTGAGGAGAAAGGAGAAAGCAAAAGATCTGCGACAAATCCTGTGTATGCGGGTCCTCTGAGAAAATTGACTCATTTAATACTCACCTTTTAACTCATATCGTCACCTGGGTTCTCTGTCTACCAGGGCTAAAGTGTACAGTTGTGCACTGGGCACTCACAACATCATTTTGTCTTCATCATGTTGATATCAAGACATTTATTTTTAACCATTTTCTGGCAGATGCCAGTAAAGTGTCTTAATCTAACAATATCAATATATTTTGACAATTTGTTGGAAGATGGAATTAAGCATCTCAAGGAAGAGGCACCTTTTTCTGGTTTACGCTAAGGGGTCATATGGCCAGTGGTAACCCAGTCCCCATTGCAGATTAGCTATAAAATGTGCTACAGGATTTTTTAAACCATGAGTTGTGACCCATTAATGGGCTGGGAAATCGTTTCAGTGGGTCGCAACCAACATTAGTGATATAATGATGATGATGATAATGGAATAGAATATCAGAATGTATTCCACACAAGAAATGTGTTGTTAGAAGTTGTGATTTTATTTTACATGTTTTTGTCTCCTGTATGGTGAGAAAAAATATATTTTTGATTGTCTCTCACTGTCAGAAAGGTTTGAAAAGCACTAAAATGGTGGTAAAAACCTTGAAATCTTGAGATCAGATCAGGGTACAAATTCTGGCTCTGCTACATGAAGCTGTGTAACCTTAGGCAAATGACTTGACCTTTCTGGGCCTTGCTTACCCCATTTACAATTCGGGGATAATAATTGTGCCTGCCTCAAGGGTCGCACTGAGGATTTGATGAATTAATCCATGCAAAGCACTTAGCACAGGGCCTGGCATATAGCAGGGGATCAATGCAGTTTTTGCTGTTATTATCCATGATCGGTCCAGAGCTGCGAGGGTTGGGACAGACAGACTCACCAACTGTGTGAGCAGTGACAGCTGACAGCCAGATGTGGAAAGAAAGAGAATTCAGAATAATGCAAAAGCAGATGAGGTACAATAAAGGGTGTTCATATTGATGACCCTGAGTCATCAAGAAAAGGTTAAATGATGCCCAGAATGTTCCATTGAATAAAACAAACTCGTAATACGTTTAGAAGCCTCTTCCAGTGCAAACTATCCAAATAAATAGGATGAACACTTAGCAGAAAATCTCAGTTAATTGGGCGATCAATTTATATGGAGTTCTGATTCCACCAAAGTTCTGGTTCTGCTGTATGTTCGGATAAACGAGATATTCTAGTCCTGTATTTTTCCTATAAGCAGATCTTGACTCCCAGGTAGGTTGCAGGCTCTCTGAGGACACAGACTGAACTTTGCATTCCTTCTGGATCCCCTGCAGAGTCCGCATGGGGTCAGCACAAGGCTGTTGTACCTAGGCTCCCTATTCCCCAGGCTAAAATGTGGGGGCAGTCCTCCACCCCATATGCAGGATCCTTCTGCAAACTGGATCCGGTCCTAGCCCACACTGTGGGGGGAGGGGTGGTGGTTTTTCCTTCGTCTTGCTGCTAGCTTGCTTTGGGAGATGAGTGATGGCAGCACGGATATTAAGTCTGCAACTCTTCTCTTTCATAGGCATGTTGCTGCTTGTTAATTCTTGCTAGATGCTCACCAGGGGTGTGTGTGTGTGTGTGTGTGTGTGTGTGTGTGTGTGAGGGGGGTGAGCATGCATTATGACTTGAGAGCTTTTTATTAGACTAGTGTTTTAAAATTCTTTTGAGTATGAACACCTCTTGTTAAAATAGCAATCATCTTTACCAAGCAAATCAAACAGCTAATCTTGGGGACCACTTGATAAATTTTTAAAAATTGGTCAGTAATCACTTCCAAATCCATGTTGGGTCTGCGGCACAGCAATGCAGTATTCATTTAGAAAGACCATGGGTTCTCTCCAAGCATGGACATGTGTGAAAGCTGCTTTTTAATGTTTGCTATTTTCATCCACCCTCCCAACTGCCACAATGATGATGGTTGTACTCTTAGAATGTAGTGGTTGAGAAAAAACACTTGGGCAAAAAGCAGCTAAGAATCTAATGGCACTTTAAATGAATCAATCATAGCTACATCTATCTACATTAAAAATAGCACACATATGAACTAGTCACATTTTTAAATATATTGCTCTGCTAGTTCCCTGTACTGTTATTTCTTTAATGTCAGAAAGGGAGACAGAACATAAAGACTCCTAACTCTGGGAAATGAAATAGGGGTGGTGGAAGGGGAGCAGGGCGGGGGGTGGGGGTGAATGGGTGATGGGCACTTGACGGGATGAGCACTGGGTGTTATTCTGTATGTTGGCAAATTGAACACCAATAAAAAATAAATTTATTATAAAAAGAGATTTTATTTATTTATGAGAGAGAGAGAGAGAGAGAGAGAGAGAGAGGCAGAGACACAGGCAGAGGGAGAAGCAGGCTCCATGCAGGGAACCCAATGTGGGACTCCATCCAAGGTCTCCAGGATCAGGCCCTGGGCTGAAGGAGGCGCTAAACCGCTGAGCCACCCGGGCTGCCCTATACTGTTACTTCTTTGCAGTTGCATGACTTGTCATTATTTATTCATTTGTGGACTCCTGTTCCTCTGTGGCTGTCTCCTCCCCAACTCTGCGAGCCCCATGAGATCAGGGACCACGTCAACTTCTACTCACTCTTGTTTCTCCAAGGCTCAACACAGTACCTGCTACACACTCATGAAGTATTTGCTGAATGGGAGGAAAGGTTAAGTTTCTGAAGGTCTTTGAACCCCTGCTATTGCCTTGTTGTCACCCAGGCTGCTGTTAGAGGATGCAGGGGACTTGGTTCCACTTAAAAAAAATTGCTAAATGTGGACATGGATGGCAGCCTTGCTAATGCAACTTCTGGGTTTCTCTGTGGCTCTAGTGGAACTAACCAAAACTGAGCTTTGCTGAAGTTCTCCAGAGGCAATAGGCCACACACCCCCAGGTGAGACTGAGTACACGTGGGTGTCAAACAGTGTCTGTAGGATGTTATTCAGCAAACATAAGTACAGTGTGCTCCTGGGAGATGGAACAGGGGACCTAAGTTAGTCACAGAGGTGAGGAGACGCTGTTTGAGCCAACGACGAGAGGATATGCATGAGAGCTACCTGGGCCCTGAAGTGGGGAAGAAGGGAGTGTGCTAGAGGGATGGAGAGAAGCTTGGCGATGCCCATCGAGGGTACTGAGGGGAAATCATTGGCCTCTGAGACAGTTTCTAAATCTTGAGATGCAACTCTGACATTACTAAGATGTAATGTCCCCTGAGGGGAATTGTCAGGTTCAACTTGTGTAAAGTAAACGAATACATAAGTAGACAAATAAGTGAATGTTTTTCTACTTTTCATCCCATTTGAGACATATGCCGGTAACATCTTGCTGACCATCCTGCATATTTGCAGGTACATATGTGCCCATGCATGCACGGGTGCACACACACACACACACACACACACACACACACGCACGCGCAATTTTACCTAAATGGGACGATAGAATACAAGTTTTCACTCTGCACATCGTTCTTTAAACAATGTGCAGCCTTTGCTTCTTACATTCCATACTGTCCCTGCAAAGGTAACTGATGTGAATAACTGTCCATACCTCCATACATGCTTGCATAATCATATTTTTAAATTATTCTTTATTTTTATATGTATATATATATATATTTTTTATTGGAGTTCAATTTGCCAACATATAGCATAACACCCAGTGCTCATCCCATCAAGTGCCCCCTCAGTGCCAGTCACCCAGTCACCCCTCACCCCCCGCCCACCTCCCCTTCCACCACCCCTTGTTCGTTTCCCAGTGTTAGGGGTCTCTCATGGTTTGTCACCCTCTCTGATATTTCCCACTCAGTTCCCCTCCTTTCCTTTATAATCCCTTTCACTATTTCATATATTCTCCAAATGAGTGAAACCATATGATGATTGTCCTTCTCCGACTGACTTATTTCACTCAGCATAATACCCTCCAGGTCCCTCCACGTCGAAGCAAATGGTGGGTATTCATCATTTTTAATGGCTGAGGAATATTCCATTGTATACATAGACCACGTCTTCTATATCCATTCATCTTTCAATGGACACCGAGGCTCCTTCCACAGTTTGGCTATTGTGGACATTGCTGCTATAAACATCGGGGTGCAGGTGTCCCGGCATTTCACTGCACCTGCATCTTTGGGGTAGACCCCCAGCAGCGCATGCTTGCATAATCATAGAGGACATTTACATTACACACAGATAAGGGATGTTTTGGACATTTAGCGTAGAACAGTGGCATGCTAGTAAATATACTGCCACGCCTTGCCTTTCTCACTCAAGAGTCCACCATAGAGACCACCTGAATCTGTTAAATGGTGATATAAAAGGCTATGGTTTGGTTGTGCACTTAACTCAGCCATACCTCTTCTCACAAACGTTCCCTCCACTCCCAGTGATTTTCTTTTCTTTTCTTTTTTAAGATTTTTAAAATTTGAGACTTAGAGAGGTAGCAAGGGAGAGCATGAGCAGGGGGGAGAGGGAGAAGCAGGGAGAGAGGGAAAAGCAAGCTCCCCACTGAGCAGGGAGCCCAATGTGGGGGCTCCATCCCAGGACCCTGGGATCATGACCTGAGCCAAAGGCAGACACTTAACTGACTGAGCCACCCAGGTGACCCCCCTCAGTGCTTTTATTTCTATGTAATAGATTCCCAAGAGTGCCATTGCTAGGTTGACGTGTATCTATATTTTTTATTTTAGTAGATAATACCAGATTCCTCTTCAGACAAGATATAAAGATTATCTTTTTTACCAGCGATATATGAGAGTATACTTTCTCCAACATTTCAAGCATCCACTTTGATAAAAAACAAATTTAGGACAACGCTTCAATTTGTGATTAGCTATTTGTCAGCTTAAATTATGAAATACTCTTGAATATGAAAAACAACTTGAGTATATTCAACCTCAAGGCCAGAGCCCTAAGTAGGAAGATGCTTTGACTTTATCCACTTTATCTTATTTTTTACATGTGATATATAATTTATTTCTCATGAAACCTGTGAGATCAGTACTATTATAATCCAATTTTCAGATAGGGAAACGGGCATGGAAAATACATACAGTTAAGTGATTCAGTAATTGGCCAATGGTCATAGCATTTGGGTATGCACTAGACCCTGCTCAACTGGTTTGGTTTGCCATATTTTTGTATCTTTACTCTCTTTCACTTACTTCAAGAATTTTTCCATTTGTTCATTTATGTTTAAATTTTTAGTAATTGATTATCATTATGCATTATTTTTAATGCAAATAATAGTAATGGTGAATGGTAAACAATAGTAATAGTGGATGTCTAACAATTTGGGTTAGTAATAAAAGATGTCTAACAATAGAATTTATATTTAGGATTTTAAAAGTTATGTTTTTAATTTCAAAAATAATACATGTTAATTTCCCCAAAATAGATAACTAAAACAATTATCCACTTTATCTTAATGCAACTTGGGTGGATAATAAACATAGCTATGGGTTGCTAAGAGCTTCTGCTATATCCAGCATTTACAAAGCACTCTCATTTAAACCTTAGACGTATGAGGAGATTCTCTTATTACTTTCACTTTGCAATGTAGAAATTAAGGAACAGAGAAATTGAGAAATTTACCAAAAGTCACATAGCCAGGGATCCCTGGGTGGCGCAGCGGTTTGGCGCCTGCCTTTGGCCCGGGGCACGATCCTGGAGACCCGGGATCGAATCCCACGTCGGGCTCCCGGTGCATGGAGCCTGCTTCTCCCTCTGCCTGTGTCTCTGCCTCTCTCTCTCTCTGTGACTATCATAAATAAATAAAAGTTAAAAAAAAATTAAAAAAAAAAAAGTCACATAGCCAGGAAATGACAGAAATGGATTTAAGTTCGGCATAGGACTTCTAACTACAACAACAACAACAAAAAAAAAAAAAAAAAAAAAAAAGGACTTCTAACTACAGCGCCACTAGACTTTGATAGTGTGGATGCCTTTTTACTGCTGTAGGTTTAAGGCCAGGCCTGATATTTGTAGAAGTGCACCTTTGCTCTTTATAGAGATAATGAAGAATAATGAGGGGCTATATTATGTTTGGATATATCCCCTTGTTTGGACCAGGGCAATTGGATGTGGGTGGCTCTGTCTTGCAACCCTTGAGAGGGTCAAGTCCCTCCTGAGGGGCACAGAGTGTCCCCTCAACCAATGAAGGTCATGGTCCTAGGATGAAAGGCTAGAGGTGATGTGTGCAGTAGGCATTGGGGGGCTGGATTTTTATCTCCTCTCCCCAGGCGGAATTTCTGTCATTCAGAAACTGGACATCTTTCCTGAGATATTCCTCCTCCACAGCCACTTTGTTGCCATAACCTTTCCAGTCATTCTTAGCAAAATAAGGCAGGTTTCTGGGGAATAAGTATTAGGGCAACTAATCGCCAGGCCTCAAGTGTGTTTTCGTCCCTGCAGCTCTGTTTCTGTGCTGACAGGACCAGATCGGGATGCGTTCTTTAATGTCACTGTGATAGCACAAGTACTTATGCAAATAGATTCGCAGAGGCCATTAATTTCCTCGGTACAGAATTCCAGCCAAATCTTCCTCATGAGAGTGAAGGACACATTACAATTCTACCCCAAGAGATGCTTACAAAGAGTTAATCAGATGCAGATTGGTTCATCAAATAAAGGGAATCACTGATATTAATGCTTTGGCTGGAAATTGTTTCACCTTGAAAGGGTAATCATAACTATCATTTATTGAGCACCCAGTAAATAGCAGGTGATTTACATACATTATCTCATTTGATCTGCACCACAGCCCTAATGAGGTAGGTACCATCGCTGTACCCATTTTGCAGATGAAGCAGTTGAGGCTGGAAGGTTAGGTGGCTTTCTGTCTAAGATCATACACTGAGGAAGTGATAGAAGCTGGGGTTGGACACCAGTAGTTTCTCAGCCTTCTGTAGCCTTCTGCTCTGCTCTCAGCCTCCTCAGGCTTCTGGAGCCATTCCTTTTTCAGAGACAGTTGCATCTGAGCATCATCACAGATATTAGTGACTACAGTTTCCACTTATGCAAGACTTACCATATGCTAGGCACTTCACGTCTATCCAATCCAGTCTGAGTGACTCTTAAACATGTGCTTTTAGTTTTTTATTCTCTATCACCCCATCTCTAGAGGTGAAGTTTTTCTATGCAGAACAAAATTACATGCTTATTATTTGCCAAGATGACTATTTTCACATAGAGCATCACGGATGGGTCTTGTCCTTGAGCCTTATAAAACATAAACAGACTTAGCCACTTGCTCTTGTCTCTCAGCCCTAAGGAACATTGCAGAAATTAGACCAACAGATCTGTTGGCCAAAGTCTTCAAGGGAGAGTCTTCTTGTGGTGAAAAGCAATGATGACCACTGAACAGTTTAGAGTGCAGTGGTGGGTAGTGGGAAGACGCCTGATTTCCGAGACAGAACCGCTAAAGGCCCAGCTCTCCCATCTGTCAGCTGTGTGCCCTTACATAAGGAAATGTGCAAAACCTTTGTGAGCTCACACTGTGTAAGAGAAGATCAGCATGGGAATTTCCATGTCCCTAATCGATCTTTTTCATAGCAAAACCAAAGGCTGCAGACCCCCAAATCTTGCCTTAAACCTCACTCCCTTCTGCCTACTGGACTCTAGTTCTCTTTGCCGATTTAGTCTGAATTGCCCACCATATAGAGTAGTCAGTGATAATCAGTCCTGAGTGAACATTAGAATCATATGGGGAGCTTTTAGAAAAAGTTATAATTGCCAAGCACCCAATGACAGATGATTTATATATACTATCTTATTTGATATTCATTACAACCTTAATGTAGAAGATGCCATTATTGTGTCCATTTTACAGATGAGTAAATGGGGCTTGTTCTCTCCCTTTGAAAATTTGATTTGACACAGGTCTCAGAATTTAGGATAAAGCTTTGCAGGTCATTTGAATAGTAGCCAGATGTGAGAGACCTTGACTGAGAGACAAAGGAGTCTTGTTATGGGCTGAATATTTGTATTCCCCCCAGTTCATATGTTTAAGCCCTAACCCCCAATGTGATGGTATTAGGAGAGGGGTGCTGTGGCAGGTAAATAGATTTAGATTAGGGCATAAGTGTGAGACCCACTCATGAGACTCACAGTGGGATTAGTACCCTTATAAGAAGAGAAAGAGCTAGTGTACTCTGGGCACACACTGAGAAATGGCCATGTGAGCACACAGGAAGAAGGCAGCCATCTACAAACAAGGAAGACTTTTTTTTTTTTAAGATTTTATTTATTCATTCATGAGAAACACACAGCAGGGGCAGAGACACAGGCAGAGGGAGAAGCAGGCTCCATGCAGGGAGAGCGACATGGGACTCGATCCCAGGTCTCCAGGATCAGGCCCTGGGCTGAAGGCAGCGCTAAACCACTGAGCCACCCGGGCTGCCCCAGGAAAACGGTTTTTACTAGACATCAAAGCTGCCAACATCTTGATCATGATTTCCCAGCTTCCAGAACTGTAGGAAATAAGTGTCTGTTGATTAAAGCCACCCAGTCTGTGGTATTTTGTTTATAGCAGCCCGAACTGATTAAAGCAGGTCTGAATCCTAGCTATACAATAGATCACCTGAGTAGCTTATACAAAATCCATATTCCTGGGCCAGACTCTGGAGGCAGTGGAAACCACAGAGTTGGGTAGTAGAGGACACTATGTCTCCAGAGACCGCTGCTAAGATATGACTCATTGGAGAGGAGAAGAGACTTGCCCACTGCCAAATCCCTACCGACCCTCTTCATTAAGGGCCACAGGAGCATTCTACTTGAACTTTTGACCTTGATTTTTGCTCTCCTCTAATCAATTCTTTACTGTCACAAGAGTGATGTTTCTAAAACACAAAGCAGACATTATTACTCCTTTACTCAAAACCACCGAGGTGCATTTCCATTTCTAGAAAGAGAAAGATGGAATAGACATACTTTCCCCTATTCCTTCTGCTAATATCAGCTAAAATTCCTGGACATTAGTTATAAAATAAATGCAAGAAGACACTGAAAGGTGGAGAGCAGAAGCCAGACCAGCTAGGAACCTTGGGATGTGAAGAATGACATGGTGGTGAGGTCTCTGGATTTTCTTGTTGACATATATATCCCGGACTTGGAGCTGAAGACAAAAAACGTACCAAAATCTGGAATGAAAGAGGGGATGTCACTAGAGAACCAATAGACATCAAAAGGATAATACAATTATGAACACATACATTTGACATTCAAGATGAAATGGACCAAATTCTTGGAAAACAACAACAACAACAACAACAACAACAACAACAAAACTATCACAAATTACCCAATGTGAAATAGATAATCTGAATAGCACTGTAATTATGAAGGAGATTGCATTTGTAATTTAAAACTCACAAAAAAAATGTCCAGAGTCAGATGATTTTTTAAAAAAGATTTTTATTTATTTATTCATGAGAGACAGAAAGAGAGAGAGAGAGAGAGAGAGGCAGAGACACAGGCAGAGGGAGAAGCAGGCTCCATGCAGGGAGCCCGACATGGGACTTGATCCCGGGTCCCCAGGATCACGCCCTGGGCTGTAGGCGGCACTAAACTGCAGAGCCACCAGGGCTGCCCGGGTCAGATGATTTCACTTGAGAATTCTAACATAGGTTTTTTAAAAAAATCAATAATAATTCTTCATAGACTTTTCCAGGAATAGAAGAGAAAGGAACATTTCTCAAATCAGTATACAAAACTGATTAATCTGATATCAAAACCAGGCAAAAAAAAAAAGGAAAGGTAAAGACTGATATCTATCCTGGATATAGATGTAAAAATCCTTAACAAAATATTGGAAAGTAGATTTCGAGAATATATAAAAAACTAGAAACATATACCTTTGCCACATAGAGCTTATTTTAGGGATTCGAGGCTGGCTCAACCTTCAAAAATCAATTATTGTGATCCATCACATCAACAGGTTAAGGAAGAAAAATCATATAAATTGTAGTAAAAGCATTTCACAGAATCCAATTTACTTCTGATAAAAACTCTCAATAAATAAAGAACAGAGGGCAACTTCCTTAACTTGATAAAGAGCAGCTACAAAACTATAGCTAACATCACACTTAATAATGAAAGAGAGAATGCTTGTCCCCAAAGATTGGCAATAAGGATATCTGCTCTCATAACTCTTATTCAGCATAGTGATGGAAGACCTATCCAGCTCAACAATGCCAGAAAAGAAAATATAAGGCATACAAATTGGTAAAGAAAAATATCTGTTTGTATTTGATGTGATGATCTACATAAAAATTTTCAAGGGATCTACAGAAAAACTCCTAGAACTGAAAACCAAGTTCAAAACAAAAAACAAAAAACAAACCAAGTTCAAGTCACAGGATACAAAGATGAACTTACAAAAAGATGTCAGCAAGATGGCAGAAGAGGAAACTCTAAACTTTCTGTATCTCCATGGATCCACTCTCTGTGAGAAATCCAGAAACTAGTTGAGAGGCTCCTACACCCCAGGCAAGTGCCACATTAAAACTGGCAGGAAAACATGAGACACTCCCTCGCCATAGTCCCCAGCACAGCAACATAGGGAACTCCCAGCTCTCAGTCTTCCTGGAGAGGGAAAGAGCTGGACTGTGCTTCAACTGTTCCAACTTTTCTGGGTGCTGCCCAACAAACTGGCTTCTCTCTCACAAGTCTCAGAGCACTGACAGGGCTTCAGGTGCTAAAACCCTGGGGGCTACAGAGAAGGAAGGTGGTGGTTTGAACTCACATGTATCCACTTGCCACAGCTTCTCACCTCAACTCAGCACAGAGCAAGTGGACAAAAATTCCTGTTTCTCTCTGAGGAGAGGAAGAGTTGGTCTACGTACCCAACATTCTAACTTATCTGGCTGTTACCCAAAAAAAGTGGCTCCTGTCTCTCCTGTATTGGAATGCTGAGTGGACCCAGCATATTCTAGATCCCAGGAGCCTACAGAGAATAATGGCAGCAGTTTGGACGAATGTGTGGGCACTTACACAGTTCTTTCCCTCAGCTTCATCAGAATAAGCAAGCTAAAAACCCCAGCTTCCAGCTTCTCCTTAGGGAAGGAAAGAATTGGACAGCATATCTAACATCCTGATTTTTCCAGGTACTGTGTGAGGGACTGGCTTCTGTTTCCTTTCTCAGAGTGCTCTAGGACTTGGCATAGGCTAGACCACACATAACAAAGATGGCCATTTGAATTCTCACGTGGGCACTCACCACTGCTTCTCCTCCTGCTCAGCACAGAGCACGTGGGCAACCCCCCAACTTTTACCTTTTCCCTGGGGAGGGAAAGAGTTGTACTGAATGTCAATCATTACAACTTTTCTGGTGGCTGCCTGAAGGACTGGCTTCTGTTTCACCTGTTTCAGAGTGATAATAGGACCCAGCGTATTCCAAATGCCCAGGGTTACTGACAACAAAGACAGTGGTTTGAACTAGCACGCTAGTACTTGCCATAGCTCTTCCTCTCAGCACAGAACAAGTGAGAGAAAACCCCCAATTCCCAGCTTGCCAATGAGGAGGGAGAAAGTTGGAGTGCACATCCAATGTTCCAGCTTCTCTGAGTGCTACCTAAGGGACTGGTTTTTGTCTCACCTGTCTTAGAGCAGTGATGGGACAGACCTGATATACTCCAGATGTTTGGGGGACACTAAAAGCATAGACAGTGGTTTGGACCGTCATAGAATCTCTTTTTTTTTTAATTTATTTTTTATTGGTGTTCAATTTATTAACATACAGAATAACCCCCAGTGCCCGTCACCCATTCACTCCCACCCCCCGCCCTCCTCCCCTTCCACCACCCCTAGTTCGTTTCCCAGAGTTAGCAGTCTTTACGTTCTG
Source organism: Canis lupus baileyi (assembly GCF_048164855.1). Classification (NCBI taxonomy): domain Eukaryota; kingdom Metazoa; phylum Chordata; class Mammalia; order Carnivora; family Canidae; genus Canis; species Canis lupus. Next base: position 13,471,324 of record NC_132876.1, on the reverse strand, counting down.
TCTCCCTTTCTGATATTTCCCACACATTTCTTCCCCCTTCCCTTATATTCCCTTTCACTATTATTTATATTCCCCAAATGAATGAGAACATATAATGTTTGTCCTTCTCCGACTGACTTACTTCACTCAGCATAATACCCTCCAGTTCCATCCACGTTGAAGCAAATGGTGGGTATTTGTCATTTCTAATAGCTGAGTAATATTCCATTGTATACATAGACCACATCTTCTTTATCCATTCATCTTTGGATGGACACCGAGGCTCCTTCCACAGTTTGGCTATCGTGGCCATTGCTGCTATAAACATCGGGGTGCAGGTGTCCCGGTGTTTCATTGCATTTGTATCTTTGGGGTAAATCCCCAACAGTGCAATTGCTGGGTCGTAGGGCAGGTCTATTTTTAACTGTTTGAGGAACCTCCACACAGTTTTCCAGAGTGGCTGCACCAGTTCACATTCCCACCAACAGTGTATGAGGGTTCCCTTTTCTCCGCATCATCTCCAACATTTGTTGTTTCCTGCCTTGTTAATTTTCCCCATTCTCACTGGTGTGAGGTGGTATCTCATTGTGGTTTTGATTTGTATTTCCCTGATGGCAAGTGATGCAGAGCATTTTCTCATATGCATGTTGGCCATGTCTATGTCTTCCTCTGTGAGATTTCTGTTCATGTCTTTTGCCCATTTCATGATTGGATTGTTTGTTTCTTTGGTGTTGAGTTTGATAAGTTCTTTATAGATCTTGGAAACTAGCCCTTTATCTGATATGTCATTTGCAAATATCTTCTCCCATTCTGTAGGTTGTCTTTGAGTTTTGTTGACTGTATCCTTTGCTGTGCAAAAGCTTCTTATCTTGATGAAGTCCCAATAGTTCATTTTTGCTTTTGTTTCTTTTGCCTTCGTGGATGTATCTTGCAAGAAGTTACTATGGCCGAGTTCAAAAAGGGTGTTGCCTGTGTTCTTCTCTAGGATTTTGATGGAATCTTGTCTCACATTTAGATCTTTCATCCATTTTGAGTTTATCTTTGTGTATGGTGAAAGAGAGTGGTCTAGTTTCATTCTTCTGCATGTGGATGTCCAATTTTCCCAGCACCATTTATTGAAAAGACTTTCTTCCAATGGATAGTCTTTCCTCCTTTATCGAATATTAGTTGCCCATAAAGTTCAGGGTCCACTTCTGGATTCTCTATTCTGTTCCACTGATCTATATGTCTGTTTTTGTGCCAGTACCACACTGTCTTGATGACCACAGCTTTGTAGTACAACCTGAAATCTGGCATTGTGATGCCCCCAGATATGGTTTTCTTTTTTAAAATTCCCCTGGCTATTCGGGGTCTTTTCTGATTCCACACAAATCTTAAAATAATTTGTTCTAACTCTCTGAAGAAAGTCCATGGTATTTTGATAGGGATTGCATTAAACGTGTATATTGCCCTGGGTAACATTGACATTTTCACAATATTAATTCTGCCAATCCATGAGCATGGAATATTTTTCCATCTCTTTGTGTCTTCCTCAATTTCTTTCAGAAGTGTTCTATAGTTTTGAGGGTATAGATCCTTTACCTCTTTGGTGAGGTTTATTCCTAGGTATCTTATGCTTTTGGGTGCAATTGTAAATGGGATTGACTCCTTAATTTCTCTTTCTTCAGTCTCATTGTTAGTGTATAGAAATGCCACTGACTTCTGGGCATTGATTTTGTATCCTGCCACGCTACCGAATTGCTGTATGAGTTCTAGCAATCTTGGGGTGGAGACTTTTGGGTTTTCTATGTAGAGTATCATGTCATCGGCGAAGAGGGAGAGTTTGACTTCTTCTTTGCCCATTTGAATGCCTTTAATGTCTTTTTGTTGTCTGATTGCTGAGGCTAGGACTTCCAGTACTATGTTGAACAGCAGTGGTGAGAGTGGACATCCCTGTCTTGTTCCTGATCTTAGGGGAAAGGCTCCCAGTGCTTCCCCATTGAGAATGATATTTGCTGTGGGCTTTTCATAGATGGCTTTTAAGATGTCGAGGAATGTTCCCTCTATCCCTACACTCTGAAGAGTTTTGATCAGGAATGGATGCTGTATTTTGTCAAATGCTTTCTCTGCATCCAATGAGAGGAGCATATGGTTCTTGGTTTTTCTCTTGCTGATATGATGAATCACATTGATTGTTTTACGGGTGTTGAACCAGCCTTGTGTCCCAGGGATAAATCCTACTTGGTCATGGTGAATAATTTTCTTAATGTACTCTTGGATCCTATTGGCCAGTATCTTGTTGAGAATTTTTGCATCCATGTTCATCAGGGATATTGGTCTGTAATTCTCCTTTTTGGTGGGGTCTTTGTCTGGTTTTGGAATTAAGGTGATGCTGGCCTCATAGAACGAATTTGGAAGTACTCCATCTCTTTCTATCTTTCCAAACAGCTTTAGGAGAATAGGTATGATTTCTTCTTTAAACGTTTGATAAAATTCCCCTGGGAAGCCATCTGGCCCTGGACTCTTGTGTCTTGGGAGGTTTTTGATGACTGCTTCAATTTCCTCCCTGGTTATTGGCCTGTTCAGGTTTTCTATTTCTTCCTGTTCCAGTTTTGGTAGTTTGTGGCTTTCCAGGAATGCGTCCATTTCTTCTAGATTGCCTAATTTATTGGCGTATAGCTGTTCATAATATGTTTTTAAAATCGTGTGTATTTCCTTGGTGTTGGTAGTGATCTCTCCTTTCTCATTCATGATTTTATTAATTTGAATCTTCTCTCTCTTCTTTTTAATAAGGCTGGCTAATGGTTTATCTATCTTATTAATTCTTTCAAAGAACCAACTCCTGGTTTTGTTGATCTGTTCCACAGTTCTTCTGGTCTCGATTTCGTTGAGTTCTGCTCGAATCTTTATTAACTCCCTTCTTCTCTTGGGTGTAGGATCTATTTGCTGTTTTTTCTCTAGCTCCTTTATGTGTAAGGTTAGCTTCTGTATTTGAGTTCTTTCCAGTTTTTGAATGGATGCTTGTATTGCGGTGTATTTCCCCCTTAGGACTGCTTTTGCAGCATCCCAAAGATTTTGAACGGTTGTATCTTCATTCTCATTAGTTTCCATGAATCTTTTTAATTCTTCCTTAATTTCCTGGTTGACCCTTTTATCTTTTAGCAGGATGGTCCTTAACCTCCACGTGTTTGAGGTCCTTCCAAACTTCTTGTTGTGATTTAGTTCTAATTTCAAGGCATTATGGTCTGAGAATATGCAGGGGACAATCCCAATCTTTTGGTATCGGTTCAGACCCGATTTGTGACCCAATATGTGGTCTATTCTGGAGAAAGTTCCATGTGCGCTTGAGAAGAATGTGTATTCAGTTGAGTTTGGATGTAAAGTTCTGTAGATATCTGTGAAATCCATCTGGTCCAGTGTATCATTTAAAGCTCTCGTTTCTTTGGAGATGTTGTGCTTAGAAGACCTATCGAGTATAGAAAGAGCTAGATTGAAGTCACCAAGTATAAGTGTATTATTATCTAAGTATTTCTTCACTTTGGTTAATAATTGATTGATATATTTGGCAGCTCCCACATTCGGGGCATATATATTGAGGATTGTTAAGTCCTCTTGTTGAATAGATCCTTTAAGTATGATATAGTGTCCCTCTTCATCTCTCACTACAGTCTTTGGGGTAAATTTTAGTTTATCTGATATAAGGATGGCTACCCCTGCTTTCTTTTGAGGACCATTTGAATGGTAAATGGTTCTCCAACCTTTTATTTTCAGGCTGTAGGTGTCCTTCTGTCTAAAATGAGTCTCTTGTAGACAGCAAATAGATGGGTCCTGCTTTTTTATCCAGTCTGAAACCCTGCGCCTTTTGATGGGGTCATTAAGCCCGTTCACGTTCAGAGTTACTATTGAGAGATATGAGTTTAGTGTCATCATGATATCTATTCAGTCCTTGTTTTTGTGGGTTGTTCCACTGAACTTCTTCTTAAAGGGGAATTTTAAGAGTCCCCCTTAAAATTTCTTGCAGAGCTGGTTTGGAGGTCACATATTCTTTTAGTTGCTGCCTGTCTTGGAAGCTCTTTATCTCTCCTTCCATTTTGAATGAGAGCCTTGCCGGATAAAGTATTCTTGGTTGCATGTTCTTCTCCTTTAGGACCCTGAATATATCCTGCCAGCCCTTTCTGGCCTGCCAGGTCTCTGTGGAGAGGTCTGCTGTTACCCTAATACTCCTCCCCATAAAAGTCAGGGATTTCTTGTCTCTTGCTGCTTTAAGGATCTTCTCTTTATCTTTGGAATTTGCAAGCTTCACTATTAAATGTCGAGGTGTTGAACGGTTTTTATTGATTTTAGGGGGGGAATCTCTCTATTTCCTGGATCTGAATGCCTGTTTCCCTTCCCAGATTAGGAAAGTTTTCAGCTAGAATTTGTTCAAATACATATTCTGGCCCTCTGTCCCTTTCGGCACCCTCGGGAACCCCAATTAAACGTAGGTTTTTCTTTCTCAGGCTGTCGTTTATTTCCCTTAATCTATCTTCATGGTCTTTTAATTGTTTGTCTCTTTTTTCCTCAGTTTCCCTCTTTGCCATCAACTTGTCTTCTATGTCACTCACTCGTTCTTCCACCTCGTTAACCCTCGTCGTTAGGACTTCTAGTTTGGATTGCATCTCATTCAATTGATTTTTAATTTCTGCCTGATTAGCTCTAAATTCTGCAGTCATGAAGTCTCTTGAGTCGTTTATACTTTTTTCTAGAGCCACCAGTAGCTGTATAATAGTGCTTCTGAATTGGCTTTCTGACATTGAATTGTAATCCAGATTTTGTAACTCTGTGGGAGAGAGGATTGTTTCTGATTCTTTCTTTTGAGGTGAGGTTTTCCTTCTAGTCATTTTGCTCAGTGTAGAGTGGCCAAAAGCAAGTTGTATTGGGAAAAAGAGAAAAAGAGAGGAGAGAAAGAAGGAAAGAAAAGAGAAAGAGAAAAAAAAGGGGAAGAAAAAAAAACGGAAAGAAAAAAAAAAGAAGAAAAAGAGAAAAAGAAAGGAGAAAAAAAGGGGGTGGGGGAAGGAAACAAATCAAAAAGCAAAACAAAACAAAACAAAACAAAAACAAAAACAAAACAAAACAAAACAAAACAAAACAAAACAAAAAAGAACCACCGGGGAGTATCTTCTGATTCTGTGTACTTTAAGTCCCTTGGCTTCTCCTGGAAGTTGTCCGTCTAGCTGGTGTTCTGGGGGAGGGGCCTGTTGTGCTGATTTTCAGGTGTTAGCAGTGGGGGAGCTGCTGTGCCCCTGTCTGGTGCAGGGCTCGGTGGGGGTTGTTTACCCCGTGAGGCCGCAGGAGGAACAGCCCCAGTGGCGGGGCAGCTCTGGAAACCTGGAGTCAGCTCCGGCAGGAACTCCATCTGCAGGGCCTGGAGGCTCCGAGGCGGGGCCGCTGATCTGCTCAGCTGGGGCAGGAGCGTCCTTGCTGTCCTGGGCCCTCCCGGCCTCTGCGTGTCCCGGGGGAGGCGGGATCCTGGGCTGTGTCCCGGCGCCCTGTGCTCCGGAGCCTGCGCTGTTGGATTCGCGCTCCCGGGCCGCGCAACCCCCTCCGCGGAGCCGCCGCCCGAGCCCCTCCGAGCTGCTCCTGGAACCGCGCAGCCCCCTCTGCACGGAGCCTCTTCCTCTGCCCGAGCCCCTCCGAGCTGCTCCCGGGCCGCGCAGCCCCCTCCGCGGAGCCGCCCCCGAGCCCCCCCGAGCTGCTCCGGATCCCGCCGGGTCCCGCCGTGCGCGCTGCAGCCCTTAGGGAGCTCGGCGCACTCTCCTGGGCGCGCAGTTGCTCTGTTACTGTCCCGGGGAGCCCGAGGGCATCCTCGCCCTCCTGGGTCCTGCTCCAGCTCCCCGCGAGCCCCTTTCCGCCCGGGAAGGTCGGTGCAGCTCCTGCGTCTCCGGGACGGGGCTCTCCTGTCCTGGGGACACTCGCCCCGGCCTCAGCCCGGCTCCTCGCGGGCCCCTCCCCCTTGGAGGCCTTTGTTTCTTTACTTCTTTTTCCCCGTCTTCCTACCTTGATAGAAGCGCGAACTCTTCTCACTGTTGCATTCCAGCTGGTCTCTCTTTAATTATCAGGCCGAATTCATAGATTTTCAGGATGATTGGAAGGTTTTCTAGGTAATTTGGTGGAGACAGGTGATTTGGAGACCCTACTCCTCCGCCATCTTGCTCCTCTCCCCCGTCATAGAATCTCTAAGCAGTTTTTCTGCTTTCATGAAGATTTTCTACTCTAAGAGACCCATCTATGAAGACTGGGAGAAGTGGGATTTTTCCTAATGTATAGGTATCAACACAAAGAGTCAAGGGAAATGAAGAAACAGGAGAAATGATGCACGTGAAGGAAAAAGATACAACTCCAGAAACTGACTTTAATGAAACAAAGGTATAAAATTACCTGACAGAGAATTTAAAATAACCACTATGAAAATGCTCAATGAACTAAGGAGAACAATATACATACAAAGTGAGAATTTAAACAAAGAAACAGAAAGTTTAAAAAGAACCAAACAAAAATCTTGGAACTGAAGAATACAATAACTGAACTGAAAAATTCAGTAAAGGTTCTATCTACAGTGGAATAGATTAAGCAGAAGAAAGAATCAGTAAACTCAAAGACAGGTAATTTGAAATTATCCAGACAGGGGAGCAAAAAGAAAAAAGAATGAAAAACATTTAAGGGACGTATGGATCACCCATCAATTGGAGCAATATATGTATTATGAGACTGTCAGAAGGAGAAGAGAGAAAGGACCAGAAAGCAATTATTTAAAGAAATAATGGCTGAAAACTCTCCAAGTCTGAGGAAAGAAATGAGTATCCAGATCCAGGAAGCCCAAAAACTTCTAAGTAAAATGAATCCAAAGAAACTACACGCAGACAGATTATGATCATATTGTCAAAAGTCAAAGACAAAGAGAGAATTTTCAGAGCAGCAAGAAAAAAGTGACTTGTCATGAACAAGGGAAACTCCCATGAGACTGTCAGTGGGCTTCTCATCAGAGACCTTGTGGGCCACAAAGCAGTGGGATGACGTATTCAAAATGCTGAAATTTTAAAAACGTGCCAACCAAAATACTATATTCAGTAAAACTGTCACCCAGAAATGAAAGAGAGGTACAGATTTTCTCAGACTAACAGAAGCTGAGGAAGTTCACTACCACTGTACTTGCCTTACAAGAAACGGTAAAGGATGTTCATGTTGAAATAAAATGATGCTAAACAAAAGCACAATAGCATGTGAAAGTATAACTCATCTTTATAGACAAATACAGAATGCCATATTACTCTAACAGTGGTGAATAAATCATTTTTAATTCAAGTATAAAAGTTAAAGACAAAAAAAATAAAAAACAACTATAACTATAAAAGTATGTTAATGGATAATATAAATGGACAATATAATAATGAATGTAAGTAAACATACAACATAAATGGGTGTAAATTGTGACATCAATAACATAAAGTATAGGGATAGAGTAAAAGTATAGGGTTTCTGTATACAATTGAGGTTAAGTTGTTATCAGCTTAGACTGTTATTACAATATGATTATTTATTTAAGGCCCATGATAGTCACTATGAAAATACCTATAGAAGTTACACAAAAAGAAAAGGGAATCAAAGATAATTAACACAAAAAAGGTAATGAAACACAAAGGAAGACAGCAAGAGAGAAAAGAAGGACAAAAGAGATAGAAAACAATGAACATAGTGAACATAGTAGATCCTTCCCTATGTATTATTTAAATGTAAGCAGATTAGATTTCCTAATCAAAATCCATAGAGTGGCTGAATGGATAAAAAAAAAAAAATAGATCCAGGGCAGCCAGGGTGGCTCAGTGGTTTAGCGCCGCCTTCGGCCCAGGGCCTGATCCTGGAGACCCGGGATCGGGTCCCACGTCAGGTTCCCTGCGTGGAGCCTGCTTCTCCCTCTGCCTGTGTCTCTGCCTCTCTTTCTGTCTGTGTATCTCATGAATAAATAAATAAACAAAATCTAAAAAAAATAGATCCAACTACATGTTGTCTACAAGAGACTCGCTTTAGATTCCAGGGCATATATAGGCTGAAAGTGAAGGGATGGAAAAAGAGATTTCATGCAAATGTTAACCAAAAAAGATAAGGTCAGCTGTATTTATATCAGGCAAAATAGACTTTAAGTCAAAACCTGTCACAAGAGACAAAGAAGGACATTATATAAAGAAAAAGTCCCTCGGCTTTGTGGCTGCCTGGGGTCTCTGGCCAGCCTTCCTGGTTGGGCAGGCTAGAGGCTATGCTCTCCAGGTGTACACAGCTTCTGACTTAGCTCTCTGCCTCAGCACAGCTATAGGATGAGCTCTAGGGCTGCTACTGACTGTTAGCTTGAGACCCAAGCCAGGCAGATCTGCCAACTGAGCTCTCCGACCACGTAGGTACAGTGGTTTGGCTCTGCACACAGGCAGAGCCACTTGAGTATTGCTGCCAATAGGAATGTGGTCCGTCATCTTGAAAAAAAAGAAGGAATGTGCCCATCAAGGTCTGTGGGCTCATTCCTCTGAGTACCACCCCTTCTCCATCTCCCCAGTAGTCCAGTCTCAGCGACTCCCCCAGTGATCCTTGTGGGGCAAGATCCAAGTGGGCCTCCCAGGGTGCATCCTGCAATGCTGGGGAAGCTGGATGTCCACCTTGGGCTCTCTTTTTCCCAGTGGAGAAACCATAGGCCCAAGGGGATCCTCTTGGTGTCACACTGTACTGTCCTGGGAGAGGGCGATGCAGTCCAAACGAATCCTTTCCCCTTTCCCTTCTTTTTTTGATTTTATGTTTTAAAAAAGATTTTATGTATTTCTTCATGAGAGACAGAGAGAGGGACGGGGGGCCAAGAGAGAAGCAGGCTCCATGCAAGATGCCCGACATGGGACTCGATCCCAGGTCTCCAGGACCACATCCTGGGCTGAAGGCGGTGCTAAACTGCTGAGCCACCTGGGCTGCCCTCCCCTTTCCCTTCTAATACAGTTTTTCTTACTCTCTGTGATCCAAAGGTGGTACTTCAGCCTCACCTCCTGGTTCTGGAATTTTCAAAAAGGTAATCTTGTCCGTGGATAGTTATTAATCAGTCTTTTTGTGAGGGAGACTAAAGTCAGGAATGACCTGTTTGGCCATCTCGATCCTATCCCTCCCTCCCTCCTTCCTTATATTTTTCCCTCCCTCCTTCTCTTCATTTCTTTGGACTACCTTCTTATTTTCCGGTGCTTATAAGATACTCCAGTATTCTCTTGAATGTTTCTTCCCCCAGTTCTAGAATGAGCCATTTCTCCAGAGAGCAATGCTTCCTTTTATTGTTCTTTGTTCCAAGCATGTGATTGCTTCTAGGTTCTCTAAGTGACAGAGCAAGGAAAGATATGTGTATGTGCTAACCTGTGTATATATGCATATTTATAAATATTTCCAAGTGCAACTTGTCACTTCTTGCTTCAATTCTGCAGTCTAGAGACATCAAACTGCTCTGATCTTACCTACACTTACTCTGGTTGTCACCTCTGGGCTCTGGTTTGTGCTGTTACCCTGTTTTTCCCTCTTCAGGAAGCCATCCCTGACATATCCAGCCTGGATTCCAATGACCTTCATTTGTGCTCCCATGACACACGTGTATCCCTTTACCACTGCACTATTGTGCAACGTTTCAATGACATCCTGTCCCTCTCCCTCCTCAATAGACTGTGAGCAACCTGTGGCGAGGGACTGGGTCTTATCAATGATGATGTACTCAGCATTGGTCTCAGGGTTTGTGTGTTCACCACTTCTCACAAAAGAAAGTGAACATTCACTGCCCAAGTGCATCTAGATTTGTTCATGCGTTGATTCCTTCAAACAAGGAATTGTATTTATTTGAATCAAACAGTTAGTTAAATTTATTTTTAACCTATTTTTAAAAACTGAGCTGGAGAGGAGCGCCTGGGTAGCTCAGTCGGTTACGCTCTGCCTTCAGTTCAGGTCATGATCCCAGGGTCCTGGGATAGAGCCCTGCATCAGGCTCCCTGCTCAGTGGAGATCTTGTCTCTCCCTCTCCCTCTGCACCTCCCCCCACCCCCTACTCTCCACTCCCCACTAGTGCTCTCTCTCTCTCTCTCTCTCAAATAAATAGAATCTTTTTTTAAAAAAAAAACTGAGCTAGAGAGGTGTTTTGGCACTGCTTAACTGGAATTTAATTACAGAATTTAGACTTTCAATATTAGCAGAGACAATGCAAAGGTAAAATTAGTCTCAAAGGAATGAGAGCCCATTGGACGTGTTCCAGTTTTCCTCCTCCTCACGTGATGATACATACCTAGTTAACAAACAAGAAACCCAGTTCTTCCTCCTCCATTAGCCCTAAACATCACCATCTCCTATGTCAGGCTTTAGAGAGGGCTTTGCCTGGATGTTATTAATGAAAAAGATAGATCCTACCTTCTTTCCACAACTTTCCAGAGTGTAGCTGTGCAAGAGGTCCCACTTAGCCTTTGCCTTTTTTACATTTTGGAAATAGAGCTTAGCATTTTTCTTTAATTTTCGATCAGTTCTGTAAATATTAATACCAACTAATGCAACAATATTCTCTTATGTGTCATGCTGACTGCTGGCTTGACAAAATCGGAGATGGCTCCAGCCAGTCATTTTTGGTTGGAAGGATTCCGTTCTGAGCCCCCCCTTCGCTGAAGTAAAAGGGGTGTGCAATTATCTGCTTTAATGATAAGCCTGGGATTGAGCTGGGTCAGAGATTTGGGTACCTGCCCACTTTCTCACAACATCAGGAAATAATCTCTAAACATGCTGGCCTGGATTTCCTCTAAAGTTAGCTTGGCATAATTGTATTTTTCAAACCAAAACATATTGGGGCTATTTTAACTCTGATATTGTGACTCCAGGAATACTATTGAAAAAGATATTTTGAAAGCCTCTTTTTTGGAGAGTTTTATCTTGTGCATAACTGATGAGACCAATTTATAATACAAAAGACTCCAGCAATCAAATACCAACAATTTTTACTCAAACAGTTCTCCGTGTAAACTTTCCTTTGTGAGAACTGATGAACAATAGATCACTGTGTAGGAATCAACAGTACCAGTGAGCAAGAATCAGTTTATTCTTATTTTTAGTAGAATCAAAAGGTAAATCTCTTTCGAATGATTTATAGATCTGTAAATTATATGTCAAAATCAGCAGGATTTTGAGAATACCAGTGTGCTGTTAATAAATGACTGGTGCTCTGCCAAAGCAGGACCTATAACAGGAAAGGCATATCTACCATCAGGATTTTGCCTTCAAAAGCTACATTTTAACTCCTACTTTAAATAACTCCAATTGAAGGAAACAGATTGGTATAGTAGAAGTGTGGGTTGTGTTTTGTGACTGGCCATCATAGTTTGGCCCTTCTGGGAATGTAGGAAAAAAAACCTAGCTTTTTAAATAAAGCATCAAAATCTGCAAGCTTTTGCAGGCCAATGGTTAATTCTAATATGAAATGACTGAAAGGTAGGTTACTCAACCCACATGACTCAGGTAGGGGGTGTGTGTATTGGGCAGGAAGGAGTGGAGAGTAATTACAGAAAAGCATAGTATGTCAATTCCTTTCCATGAGCTTCTCTTCTTAGCTCCTTCTAACATTACTTCACCAAATTCTGCTTTCCGTGACTTTACTTGTATTGTTCTCCGCTCATGTCCCATCATTCCAGCCCATGCCTCATCTCAACAACTTTAGTACACAACTATGATAATAGTTATGCATCTAGTGAACAATGTACACGTGTCAAACTCTATGGTAGACACTTTACACACATGATGACATTTAATCTCCACAATACATTGTAAGAATGGTGGAGGGTAATAGGAGTAGGTTTGGAGAAAAAAGCAGGAAGCAGATCAGGTAGGGACTTGATGGCCACAGGAGCAACTTAGATTTTATTCTGAATGGGAATTCATTGGAGGGTTTTAAGCAGAAGAATGATATAATCAGATTTGCACCATGAAGTGAACTCTCTGAATATCTGATAGAATGTTGACTGGGTCAGGAGCAGAAGCATGAAGTAGTGAGTAGTTATTGAGTAGTTATTATTAGTGACTACTCACTATTATCATTAGTGAATAGTTATTGAAATGATCCAGACAAAGGAGAATGGTATCTTTGTCCATAGAGGTAGTGATGGAAGTGGTAAGAAGTGCCTAGATTCAGGGTATATTATGAAGAAGAAAGAGTTGGCCATTCTTGCTGACGGATTTGATGTAGAGTGGTGAAGGAAAGAGGTTTAAAGGTGACTCCAACCTAAAGGATGTTTTTTTTTTCTTTGCCTGAGCAACTGGGTAGATGGTGGTGCCATTTACTGTGGTGAAGAACACTGGAGAAGGATTTGGAGTGAGAGTGAAAATCAAGAGTTCAACTTTAGGCACATAAAGTTTGAGATGCTTATCATATACCCAGAGGAGAGGTCAGATAGATAAGTGGATATATGCATCTAGAGCTCAGGAAAGTTTACTACACTTTGCTCTGTGTTGGGGGCTAGAATATTAAAGGAAGCTGTTAACCTAGGGAGTAGAAGACCAAGGAAAAACTTTTGTTATAAGCAACTGAATCAAGTTGCCACTGGCTTAACAGATCTTCAGTATTATTATATAATAATAATAAGTCCTGACAATATGCAATAAGACCTGGTTCTGGACTACAGTCCTGGGAATCATGTAGGATCAGCACAGAATGCCGATAAAAGGAAGCATGGAGCATAGACAGGATGGGAAAGGAACAAAATTATATGCTATTCAAATGAGTCTCCACACAAGGATTTTAAAATACATGAAAAAGATTGGCACTAAGAAAGACCACCATGGAAATAAACAATCAGAATGTGAATTCATTCAGGATGAAATGATTTTCTGGAAAAGCCCATCAAAGATTTTGTTAAGTATGATGGGGATGCTCAAAGAAGTATACAAATAACTTTAATTTTAAAATAGCAGGAAATTAAAGGGCTGCCTGGCTGGCTTAGTTGGTGGAGTGTGCGACTCCTGATCTCAAGGCTGTGAGTTTGAGCCCCAAGCTGGATGTAGAGATTACTTAAAAATAAAATCTTTAAAAAATAAATAAAAATAGCAGGAAATTATGGAGCAAACAGAAAATAAACAAATGAAAGATGAGACCAGATGGATACGAAAGAACCAATTAGAAATCTTGGAAAGGAAAATAAAGTCATTTAAATGCAAACTTAAGGGAGTATATACTTGGGATTGGACACAAAAAAAGAAAATAGCAAAGTGACAGCACTGAAGAATGCCAAATGTAGCACAAAAAGAGAAAGATATTTTAAAAAATATAACAGTGAAGAAAATGGACTATATTGAGAGGAATTCCAGAGATGGTGAAGAAGATTGCAGGGAAATAGTATTTGCTGATATAATAGAAAAGAATTCCAGTCTTGAAGAAACACCCGAGTCCTTAGTTCCGGAGTGTACTTTGGGTATTGAGCAGGATAAATGAAAATAATAGCTAGGTGCATCAAAGTAGAACTGCAGAACATTAAGGATTAAGATAATACCTTAAAAACTACCAAAAATAAAAGACTGATTTGAGTTTATTTTTTATTTGAGAGGGGAAGAGGCAGAGAGAGTCTCAAGTAGACTCTGTGCTGAGTGCAGAGTCCAATTCTTTTTTTGATGTTTAAAGAAATGTAAAATTAATACTTCAGACAAAATAAATAATATTGGACTGTTCAGTTTGTAGTTATGCTAAAATCTGTCATATTCAGTAGTATAAAATCTGTCATATTCAGAATTGACAATTCTAAATAATTTTAGACTGTGTCAGAAAAAGGTGTAACTTTATATGTCCTTAAAATATTAGGGATAACCAGTTAAAAAAAGAAATAGTTTCTATAGCTTCAAAATTTAGAGAGGAAAAAATATATAGAAAACTTTCTAAGTCCAACTAAACGCAGGAAAGGAGAAAAATGAAGCAAAGAAAGTGATGCTAAACAAAAAGCATGATATTTCTAAAAATGTCAGCAACCACTATAAATGCGAACAGATTAAATTTAGTTATGTAGAAGAGACTGTCATATTATTTATGAAACAAAGTCAAGCTATATGCTGTTTGCAAGATACCTAAAGCCAAACCAACAGAACACTGATATTAAAAACATACAGCAAATATATGCCATCTAAATTTTAACCAAAAAAAGCTAGTGAAGCAAAATAATATCTAACAAAATAGAATTTGAGAGAAAGTATGTTAATAAAGATAAAGAGGAACAGTGCTTAAAAACACATTAACTAGATGTAATAACGGACTTGTATTGTCCTAATAACATAACCTTGAAGTATGGAAAATAGGACTGTTAGATATAAAAAGAGAATTTAATAAATCCATAATTACAGTAGGAGATTTTCGCATGCCTCTCTTCAAAAATGGAATGATCAATTGGATAAATGTCCAGGAGAGAATCCAGAATTACTCAGCATCTTAAGAACCAGAGAAAATTTCAACTCTCATGGGAAAAGATGATCAACGGATGTCAAATGCCAAGATGATACAGTTGTTGAAATTATTTGATAAAGATATTAAAAGCAGCTCTGAAATGCTGTAATAAGAAAGGGGAAATGTTTTTGAAATAAATGGAAAGACAAAGAAAAATCTCAGCAAAGAAGTAGGAAATATAAAGAATAAACAAATGGAAATTCTAGATCTGAGAAATACAATAATTAAAATATAAAAACTCACTGCTTGGGCTCAAAAGTAGAATCAAGATGAGAGGAAAGAGTAAAAGTTCTTGAAGAAAAATCAATAGGAATAATTCAATCTGAACAAGAGAGGAAAAAAGGTATCTAAAAAAATATACAGGGGTTTAGGGACCTGTGGAACAATTCCAAGTCTAACACTCCTATTATCAAAATCTCAGGCGGAGAGGAGTGTGTGGGACAGAAAACATATTTGAAGAAATAATGACTGAAGACGTTCAAAATTTGGTGAAAGATATAAACAGGGAGATTACAAAAATTCAGAGAAACTCTAACACCATTCAGAATAGAAAAAAAAAGGATAAATTAGGCTATATCAAAGTTAAAAATGTTGGTTATGAGAAAGACACTGTTAAGAGAATGAAAAGACAAAGTACAGCCTGGGAGAAAATATTTGCAAGTCACATATCCACCACAGGACTCATAGCCAGAACATGTAAAGAACTTTGAAAACTTAATAATAAGGGAACAAGCCAATTTAATAAAAAGGGCACAACTTTACAAAAGAAAATATATGTATGGCAACTAAACACATTAATCATCATAGAAATGTAAGTTAAAAAAAAAAACACACCAAAGCTGGGGGCTCACAATGCCTGACTTCAAGCTATATTACAAATCTGTGATCATCAAGACAGGGTGGTACTGGCACAAAAACAGACACATAGATCAGTGGAACAGAAGAGAGAATCCAAAAGTGGACCCTCAACTCTATGGTCAACTAATCTTTGACAAAACAGGAGAGAATAACCAATGGAAAAAAGACAGTCCCTTCAATAAATGATGTTGGGAAAATTGGACAGCCACATGCAGAAGAATGAAACTAGACCATTGTCTTTCACCATACACAAAGATAAAGTCAAAATGGATGAAAGACTTAAATGTGAGACAGGAATCCATCGAAATCCTAGAGGAGAAAAACAGACAACAACTTCTTCAACCTAAACCACAGCAGCTTCTTGCAAGACACATCACTAAAGGCAAGGGAAACAAAAGCAAACATGAACTATTGGGACTTCATCAAGATAAATGGTTTCTGCACAGCAAAAGAAACAGTCAACAAAACTAAAAACCAACCTATGGAATGGGAGAAGATATTTTCCAATGACATATCATATAAAGGACTAGTATCCAAGATCTATAAAGAGCTTATCAAACTCAACAGCCTAAAGGGAAACTATCCGGTCAAGAAATGGGCAGAAGATATGAACACATTTCTCCGAAGAAGACATACAAGTGGCCAACAGAAACATGAAAAAATGCTCTGCATCACTTGCCATCACGGAAATACAAATCAAAACCACAAGGAGATACCACCTCACCCCAGTGAGAATGGGGAAAATTAACAGGACAGGAAACCACAAATGTTGGAGAGGATGTGGAGAAAGGGGAACCCTCTTGCCCTGTTGGTGGGAATGTGAACTGGTGCAGCCACTCTGGAAAACTGTGGAGGTTCCTCAAAGAGTTAAAAATAGATCTGCCCTATGACCCAGCAATTGCCCTGCTGGGGATTTACCCCAAAGATACTGATGTAGTGAAAACCTGAGACACCTGCACCCCGATGTTTATAAGCAGCAATGTCCACAATAGCCAAACTGTGGAAGGAGCTGAGATGTCCTTTGGCAGATGAATGGATAAAGAAGATGTGGTCTATGTATACAATGGAATATTCCTCAGCCATCAGAAAGGATGAATACTTACCATTTACGTTGACATGGATGGAACCGGAGGGTATTATGCTGAATGAAATGAGTCAATAGGAGAAGGACAATTATCATATGGTTTCACTCATGTGGAATATAAGAAATAGTGTAAGGGATCATAAGGGAAGGGGAACTGAATGGGAAAAAATCAGAGGAAGACAAACTATGAGAGACTCTTAACTCAGGGAAACAAAGTGAGGGTTGCTGAAAGGGAGGTGGGTATAGGGATGGGGTAATTGGGTGATGGGCATTAAGGAAGGCACGTGATGCAATGGGCACTGGGTGTTATATGCAACTGATAAGTTATTGAAAACTACATCTGAGACTAATGATGTACTATATATTGGCAAATTAAATTAAAAAATATAAGTTAAAACCACAATGGGACACCATGACTCTTATATTAGAATGGATAAAATTTTAAAAGATCGCTTCCATATCTTGGCTTTGTAAATAATGTTGCAATGAGCATAGGAGTGTGTGTATCTTTTCGAATTATTGTTTTCACTTTCTTTGGGTAAAAAGATATGGAAGCAACCTAAATGTCCATCAATTGGTGAATGGATAAAGAAGATGTGGTATATATATGGATATCCCATACATATATATTCCATAAACATATATACATATGGATATACATATATACCTCAATAAGATTTTTCTTTTTTATAGCTGAGTAATATTCCAATATTCCATTACTCAGCCATAAAAAAGAATAAAATCTTGTCATTCATCACAACATAGATGACCTAAAGCGTATTATGCTAAGTAAAATAAGTCAGAGAAAGACAAATACCATATGATTTCACTTATACGTGGAATCTAAAAAACAAATGAACAAACTAACAGAAATAGACTCATAACTGTATAGAACTGGGGATTGCCAGGCGGAGGGGGTGGGGGATGAGAAAAAATAGGTAAAGGGGATTAGGAGGTACAAACTTCCAGTTATAAAATAATTAAGTCGGGGCAGCCCAGTGGCTCAGTGGTTTAGGGCAGCCTTCAGCCCAGGGCCTGATCCTGGAGACCCGGGATCGAGTGCCACTTCAGGCTCCCTGCTTGGAGCCTGCTTCTCCCTCTGCCTGTGTCTCTGCCTCTCTCTCTCTGTGTGTGTGTCTCTCATGAATAAATAAAATCTTTAAAAAAAAAAAGAATCTCTGGACCAGGGGCACCTGGGTGGTTCAGTGGTTGAGCATCTACCTTTGGCTCAGGGCATGATCCCAGGATACTGATGTGGGATCAGGCTTCCTGCAGGGAGCCTGTTTCTCTCTCCACCTTTGTCTCTGTCTCTCTCTCTCTCTCTCTCTCTGTGTGTGTGTCTCTCATGAATGGATAAATAAAATGTTTAAAATAAAATAAGTCATGAGGATGAGAAGTACAGCATAGGGAATATAGTCAATAATATTGTAATTAACTTTGTATGGCGACAGATGGTGACTATATTTATGGCGAGCATTGCATAATGTGTAGGGTTGTTATAGATTTAAACTAATATAACATTGTATGTCAACTACAATTTTAAAAAAATAACAGGAGTGTGGTAGAGAAAGGATAAGACAGAACCAAAGGTAAAAATGGATTTACATTCAGGAAAAAAAAGATTGATCATGTCAAGTGGTGAGAATGTAGAGGAACTGGGACTTTCATACACTGCTGGTGGTACAATCACTTTGAAAAAAAAGTTTGACAGTTTCTTAAAAAGTTAAACACCTGCATGTGTTCTAGCCATTCCTAGGTGTTTACCCAAGAGAAAGGAAACCCTATATTCGTACCTAGACTTGTACATGAATGTTTCTAGCACCTTTCTTGTAATAGCTAAGCACTGGAAGCAACCACCTGTTTAACAACAGGTGAATGGACAGTGTGTGGCTAAATTTTTTTTTGTGGAATACTCAGCAATAAAAAGCAATGAACTACTGATTTACACAGTGTAGGTAACTCAAAATAATTATACCCAGTGAAAGAAGGTAGTCACAAGAGGATGTTCTCTGGGATTCCATTTATATAAAATTATAGAAAATGTAAACTAATGTGTAGTGATAGAATGAAGATTAATGGTTGCTTGGGGATGGAGGTGGTGAGGGGGAGGAGGGATCATCAAGAGGCATGAGGAAACTTTAAGGGATTATAGTTGGATATATTCACGATTGTGATTTGGTGTGATGGTTTACCAGATGTTTATGTATATTGAAACTCACCAAATTGCACATTTTGAATTTACGTAGTCTACTTTTTTAGTAATCTCTACACCCAACAAGGGGCTTGAATCCACAACCCCGAGATCAAGAATCTCATGCTCTTCCAACTGACCCAGCCAGATGCCCATATGGAACATTTTATACATAACTATCACTGTAAAAATCATAAGGAGATTTTGAGATCAAAACACGTGCAAAGGTTACAATTTAGGCAGCTACTAAATCATACAACCGATCTAAGATGTTATTTTGATTTTTAATGTAGTATTAAAATAATGAACAATTAAGGAATGCATTTCATGTTTAAAGATGTTTATGCGGTGCCCCGGTGGCTCATTCGGTTCAGCATCTGCCTTCAGCTCAGGTCATGATCTCTGGGTCCAGGAATCAGGGTCCTGGGATCAGGGTCTGCATATGGTCCCTGGGTCAGGCTCCCTGCTTGGTAGGGAGTCTTCTTCTCCCTCTGCCCCTCCCCTGCTCTTGTTCATTCTCTCTCTCTCTCTCAAATGAAAAAATATCTTTTAAAAAGATATTGTTTAAATTCAGGAAAATATTTATTTTCAAACAAAGTAAAAGTTTCATTACACTCTAAAACTTTATTCTTTGAATTGCACTTTGCTTCACCAATTTAGACGTCAATAAAAAAAATTGATTGCATGGAATCTCAGCCGAAGTAACTCAAGTTGGTCTTTGTCTTTATAATCACTGTGCTATAATTTTAAATTTAGAATCTACTTTTAAAATATGGATTATGTGGGGATCCCTGGGTGGCTCAATGGTTTAACGCCACCTTCAGCCCAGGGCATGATCCTGGGGTCCCGGGATCGAGTCCCACGTTGGGCTCCCTGCATGGAGCCTGCTTCTCCGTCTGCCTGTGTCTCTGCCTCTCTCTCTCTCTGTGTGTGTGTCTCTCATGAATAAATAAATAAAATATTTTTAAAAATATGGGTTATGTGTATTATATATGGCCACAGGGATCGCAGTCTGGAAGTGTGCTCAAAGCAAGCTCAAATGATTCTAAATGGTTAAGAACTTACTTTAGAAAAGAACAGCCTCTCCCTGGGACCAACTATTTGACAAGAATTTGTCAAAGTAACTTCCTTGTAGAATAAGATGATTATTAAAACATGCATTCTAAAAATTGGCTAATTTGGACCTTACATATATATTAAAATTTAGAAATGGTTGATTATGGTGCTAATAAAAACAAGATTGCCTTTTACTGGGTTTTGTTGTTCTTATATTAAAATTCTCTGTGGACACTGTTTCCTCTTTGTTTTTTGTTTTGTTTTGTTTTGTTTTGTTTTTTTGCTGTTTCCTTTTATTGCCTGCAGGTGGGCAGACCATTCCCACTGCCCTACCCATGGTAGGCCATTCCTCCACCCAAACCTTCGTAACAAGAAAATAGCCTAATTAATTGCTCTTGCATTTGTGGCCTCCAAACACCATTATTTTAGTGTGTGGGGGTGCTGTTGGTGACTTTCTATAGGGTGAGATTTTGTCTCTCTGAAGGCCTTTGGTGGCTTACAGCACTGGGTGGGGTACAATGCACACCACAATGGCATACGTCACCCGGAGGTGGTTAGGTGACCTGAAGGTGCTTTTGTTGTCTACTGTTTTAGGAGGAGTGTCATTGTCACCCACCACGCATTAAACCCTCTTCCCATCTGGGTTCTGGCAATCTCAGCTCTGACTTTGTGCCCCGTCTCTACACCAAACACACATAGAACCACCAAAGCTCTTTTTCTTCTTGCCTGTGGGACAAACTGCTGAGAATATTTGTGTTTAGTTCTCAGTCCTCATGCAGTCCTTATCCCCATGTCTGGCTAACTGTGGACCTGCCAGTCTGGCCCCCAACCGTCCAGGACCTCACCTCCCTCTCTACTCACATGCCTGTCTCTTCATTTTTTCCCCTTCATCTGTCATAGACACACAAACACATTGCCTTTTCACAACTTGTTGACTTTCCTTTTATCAATCTGTGTACCCTGTTGCTCCAGATTTGATCTTTATGTGTTTGACCAGTTCTCCACAGCTGCTTCAGAAGATGCAAGGTTTCTAGCCCATGCTTGGCATTTGCTAGCTGTACAGGATGTTACTTGGAACTTTTGGATTTTCCAGTGCTTCTTATTCCCTCTCGGCTCATTTTCATTTTGTTTCTCACTCAGCTTGTGGTAACAGATGAATATCGTTGGCCTTATTGCTGTGTTAGGCATTCTTAAGGAAGAAGGGGATGCTCGAGGAGTTTTTTTTCTCAAATTCCTTTGAAGAGGTCTTTTTGGCTTTGTGGTTTTCTTCTGCACCTGGAAAGGCAATGGAGTGAGTCAGCATGGGATTTGTTTGGGGGAAGAGAATGGGAATGTATAGGAATGGGGCTCCATGAGTAGAGATGTGGGTTGAGGAAGGGGTTTGTGTCAGGCAAGGGTAGGGCAGGGGGCTTGGGGAGATCTCTGGGGAAGAAGAAGAGCATGAGTAAGATCATCTAACCTTGCCACTGGCTCTGGGCTTTGGTCGACAAGAACTCTTCTTTTTTCTGATTCTTGGGGCTGGCTGTTTCATGCTTTTGTTTGATTGTTTCATACTTGTGCTAGTCTCCTCTGGTGCACAGATCTTACCAGCCATGTTAAAGCCTCTCAGTGGTCTGCCCCAGGCCTGCTGACCAGTGAGGAGCCACGCCTTCAGCTTTGTTTGGTCATCAGGGAGATCCCCTAGCCAACGATTGTGTTGAGGTGGCTTGGGCATCACAAAGCACTGCTCATGACACCTCTGTAGGGGCAGGGAAGACAAGATGCTACAGTTGGAGAAAAGGGGTATTTCTTTAATAACCCCTAAAGATCCAGCCCAAAGTGACCTGCTAACCCTCCATATTTCCCCATGGTCAATTCTAGTGGGTCATATGGCAGGGAGAGAGTGTTTCCTCCAAGACATTCCCCACAGCCGCCTCATTCAGTGGTTCATTCTGTTCTCTCCCATTCTTTACCATAACCTACCATTTTGGATATCTTAGCCTAAAATCTCTCCAAGGTAATGCGGTCTTCTTATTTAATTTTCTGGGGAGATATGAATCATTCCACTCTCCTCTAGCAAATTTCCCTTTTGTGTTTGCTTTTGTATGGCTCATGAACTAAGAAAATTTTTTAAAACATTTTTAAATGATTGGGGAAAAATAAGAAGGAGAATATTTCATGATGTGAAAAGTATATGAAATTCAAGTCTCAGAGTCCATAAGTAAGGTTTAATTAGAACACATACACTCATTCATTTAAATATTGTCAATGGTTACTTTCACCTACCACAGGGTTGAGTAGTTGTGACAAAGACTGTACAGCCTGCAGCATGCAAGGTATTTACTAACTACTAACTTTACAGAAAAAGTTTGCCAACTCCTGCTCTTTTCTGTTCCATTGATCTATTTGCCTAGCCGTATGCCAATACCACACTGTTTTGATGACTGCAATTTTATAGTAAGTACTAAAATGAGCTAGTGCAGCTTATTCAACTTTGCTTTTTTTTAGAGCCCTTCACATAGTCATATAAAATTTTATATATTTTTTATTTTTTTCAAGATTTTATTTGAGAGAGAGCGAGAGCGAGAGAAAGAGCATGAGTGGGGGAAGGGGTAGAGGGGTGGAGAGAGAGGGAGAAGCAGGCTCCCCGCCAAGCAGGGAGCCTGATGGGGCTTGATCCTAGGACCCTGGGATCATGACCTGAGCCGAAGGCAGATGCTTAACCAACTGAGCCACCCAGGTGCCCCTATATAAATTTTTAAATAATCTTTTCTGTAACTGTTAAAGCCTGCTGTGATTTTATTCTGATGGTGGCGAATTTATAAATCAATATAGGGAAAATTAAAATATTAACAATGCTGGGACTTTTGATCTGTGAACATGTATCTCTCCATTTATTTAAGGTTCTTAATTCCGGTCCACAATGTGTGTCAATTTTCAATGTACAGCTCTTACACAATTTTGGTTAAATTGATTCCTAAGTATTTTATATTTTGAACTAGTATTCTTTTAAAAGATTTTACTTATATATTCATGACACACACACACACACAGAGAGAGAGAGAGAGACAGAGAGGCAGAGACATAGGCAGAGAGAGAAGCAGGCTCCATGCAGGGAGCCGATACGGGACCCCAGGATCACGCCCTGGACCGAAGGCAGGTGCTAAACCACTGAGCCACCCAGGGATCTCCCTTAAATTAGTATTTTTGTATTCTTTGGGTAAATACCAAATAATACAATTGGTGGATTGTAGGGTAGTTCTACTTTTAACTTTCAAGCACCCTCCGTACTCTTTTCCACAGTGGCTACACCAATTTGCATTGGTGGAAGTGGAAGAGGGTTCAACAGTGGAAGAGGGTTCCTTTTTCTCAACATCCTCACCAATACCTGTTGTTTCTTGTGTTGTTTATTTTAGCCATTCTGACAGGTATGAGGTGGTATCTCACTGTAATTTAGGTACGTCTCCTGAGGCACGGGAAACGAAAGCAAAACATCAAAATAAAAAGCTTCTGCACAGCGAAGGACACAATCAACAAAACTAAGAGGCAACCAACAGAATGGGAGAAGATATTTGCAAATGACTTATCCAATAAAGGGTTAGTATCCAAAATACGTAAAGAACTTATGAAACTCAACACCCTCAAAATGAATAATCCAATGAAAAAATAGGCAAAAGACATGAATAGACATTTTTCCAAAGAAAACATACAGATGGCCAACAGACACATGAAAAGATGCTCAACGTCATTTATCATCAGGGAAATGCAGGTCAGGATAGTTTTTTAAAAATAAAATTGCTGTGGGGCACCTGGGTGGCTCAGTCAGTTAAGCAACTAACTCTTGATTTTGGCTCGGGTCATGATCTCAGGGTTATGGGATCGAGCCCTGTGCTGGGCTCCACGCTCAGCATGGAGTCTGCTTGTCCTTTTCCTTTGCTGTTCCTCTCACTCCCTCCTCTCTCTCAAGTAAGTAAATAAAATCTTTTTAAAAATTAATAAAATTGTATTTAAAAAATATTTAATTTATTTATTCATTGGAGACACAGAGAAAGGCAGAGACATAGGCAGAGGGAGAAGCAGGCTCCCTGCAGGACTCCATCCCAGGGCCCCAGGATCACAACCTGAGCCAAAGGCAGATGTTCAACTACTGAGCCACCCAAGTGTCCCAAAATTGTTGTATTGATTTGCTAATATTCTGTTAAGAATTTTTTTAAAGATTTTATTTATTTATTTATGAGAGAGAGAGAGAGAGAGGCAGAGGGAGAACTAGGCTCCATGCAGGGAGCCTGACGTGGGACTCGATCCCGGGTCTCCAGGATCACACCCTGGGCTGAAGGCTGCACTAAACCGCTGAGCCACCCGGGCGTCCCATCTGTTAAGAATTTTTGCACCAATTTTCATGAGTGATTTTGGTCTGTAGTTTTCTTTCTTTTAAATTTCTTTGTCAGACTTAGATATCAAGGTCATGCTGGCCTCATAAAACCAGTTTAGAGAAGTTTTTGCCTGTATTTTCTGAAAGAGTTTGCCTAAGATTGGTATAAAATTTTTTCTTAAGTTTTTGGAGTGTTCTCCAGTGAAGCCACTGACTCTTGGAACTTTTTTGTGATAAGGTTTTATGTTTTGAATTGATTTTGATAT
Organism: Canis lupus baileyi; assembly: GCF_048164855.1. NCBI lineage: Eukaryota > Metazoa > Chordata > Mammalia > Carnivora > Canidae > Canis > Canis lupus. The sequence continues at coordinate 13,447,063 of NC_132876.1, read as the reverse complement.
TTGCATTATTAAAAGATTCCAGTCTTGTGTTAGTTTTGGTAAATTGTTTTTCAAAGAATTTTTCCATTTCGTCTAAATTGTTGAATTTGTTATCATGAGTCATGCATAATATTCCCTTTGTAGTTTTTAAGTATCTATAGCGTATCTAGTGATGCCACTTCTATAATTCCTGAAATTTGTAACTTGTGTTTTGTGTCTTTTTGTGTTGGTTACTTCTAGCTAGGCTTCTATCAATTTTATTAATTTTTAAAAGATTTTATTTATTTATTCATGAGAGAAAGAGAGAGAGAGAGAGAGAGGCAGAGACACAGGCAGAGGGAGAAGCAGGCTCCATCCAGGGGGCCTGATGTGGGACTCGATCCTGGGTCTCCAGGATCACGCCCTGGGCAGAAGGCAGGCGCTAAACCGCTGAGCCACCCAGGGATCCCCCTCAACTGTATTAATCTTAAAAACTACCCTACTTTTGGTTTTCTTGATTTTTCTCAAATGTTTTGTCTTTTCCTATTTTATTGATTTCTGTTCTTTGTCTCTTTTTCTATTTAATTTTGATTTACTTTACTTTCTTTCTACAGCTTCTCAAAGTAGAGTTTTGTATCATTCATTTTAAACCTCTTTTCTTTTTTTCTTTTTTTTTACATTTTTTCTTATTGGAGTTCGATTTGCCAACATATAGTATAACACCCAGTGCTCATCCCGTCAAATGCCCCCCTCAGTGCCCATCACCCAGTCACCCCATCCCCCCGCCCACCTCCCCTTCCACTTCCCCTTGTTCATTTCTCAGTTAGGAGTCTGTCATGTGTTGTCACCCTCTCTGATTTTTCCCACTCATTTTCTCTCCTTTCCCCTTTAATCCCTTTCACATTTTTTATATTCCCCATATGAGTGAAACCATGTAATGATTGCCCTTCTCCGATTGACTTACTTCACTCAGCATAATACCCAGAATTACTATTTACAACTGCTTTAGCTGCAACTCTCAAAATTTGATATATTGTGCTTTCTTACCCAGTTTATCTTTTAATTTCACTCATGATTTCTTTTTAAACCATGAGTTATTTAGAATTATGTTTCTAATTTCCAAATATTTGGAGATTTTCCATTTATGTTTTTGTTATTGATGTCTAATTTAATTCTACTGTGGTTAGAGAACAAAATTTATGATTTAAATCTTTTAAAATATCTGAAACTCATTTTATGGCCCAGAATTAGGTCTATCTTGGTTGGTGTAGGCCAAAGTTGGTTGATAGTAGTTTTCTTTTTTTTTTATTTATTCATGAGAGACACACAGAGAGAGAGAGGCAGAGACACAGGCAGAGGGAGAGGCAGGCTCCATGCAGGGAGCCTGACGTGGGACTCGATCCTGGATCTCCAGGATCACGCCCTGGACTGAAGGCGGCGCTAACCCTCTGAGCCACCAGGGCTGCCCGGTTGATAGTACTTTTCAAATGTTATGCATCTTCTCTGATTACTTTGTCTTCTCGATTTATCCATTATTAACAGAAGAGAGTTTAAATCTCCAGCTATGATTGTGGATTTTTCTTTTTCTTCCTTTATTTTCGTAAATTTTTGCTTCATGTATTTTGAAACTCTATTTTTGCATACTCATTCAGGATTGTTATATATTCTTGGTGCCTTAATCCTATTTTTATTAACAAATGATCCTCTTTATCTCTGGCAGTACTCCTTGTTTCAAAATCTACTTTGTCTGACATTAATGTAGCCTCAATAGCTTCCCTACGTTTCATGTTTGCATTGTATATCTCATTCCATCCTTTTACTTTCAACCTAATTGTGTTTTTATATTTCAAGTGTGATCTTGTTAAGAGCATATAGTTAGGGATGCCTGGGTGGCTCAGTGGTTGAGTGTCTGCCTTTGGCTCAGGATGTAATCCTGAGGTCCTGGGATCGAGTCCCACATCAGGGTCCCCTCAGGCAACCTGCTTCTCCCTCTGCCTGTGTCTCTGCCTCTCTCTGTGTGTCTCTCATGAATAAATAAATAAAATCTAAAAAAAAAAGAGCATATAGTTAGATGTTGATTTTTTTAGAGTCCATCAGCATCTTTTAGTTGAAGTGTTTAATCCATTTATATTTAATTGAATTATTGATATAACTGTGTTTAAGTCTATTCTTTATTTGTTTCCTAATCCCCCCTTTTGTTATTTATTTTATTCCTTCTTTCCTATCTTCTTTGGATTAATTGAACATTTTTTGTATTTCATTCTATTTCATTTCTTGGCTTTTTAGGAATAGATTTTGTATTATAGGTTTTTTAGTTGTTGTAAAGATTACAGTAACTAATCGCTAACTGCATTTTACACAGAAATAAGTTATACCAATTAATGTGTAATAATATTACAATAATTACACTTACACATCCCTCTTGTCCTTAGTGCTTTCATTGTCATATATTCTACTTTTACTTATAACTCAAAATACATTTTTGTTAATTTTTGCTTTCAACATTCAATTGCCTTTAAGAAATTTAACAAAAGAAAGAAAAATTGTATTTTGTATTTACTACCTATTTAACATTTCCAGTGCCCTTCATTGCTTACTTATATCTGAATTTCCATCTTATTATCTTTATCCTTCAGCCTGAAAAACTTTCCTTAGCATTTTTATAGGTTGGATGTGCTGTCAACAAATTTTCTCAGCTTTTGTCCTTCTAAAACTGTTTTTATTTTGCCTTGAGTTTTGCAAGGTATTTTTCCTGGATGTAGATTTTTCTTTTTCTTCCTTATATATTGACAGCATTTAAAAAATTTTAGCACTTTAATGATGTTATTCCTTGATTTTCAGAACTCCACTGTGTCTGATATGACACAATGGCTGATATGAAGCCATCTATAATTATTGTTTCTCTGTTCTTAATGTATCTCTTTTCCCTAACTGCTTTTAAGACTTTATCTTTGTAGCAGTTTGTTTATGGCGCTAAGTTTAAGTGAGATTTTCTTTTGGGAGGTCACTAATTTTCCTGGATCTGTGGGCTGCTATTTTTGGTCAGATTTCAAATATTTTTTTTCGACTTTTTCCCTTTTTAGAATTACAATGTCACATATCTTGGAGTCCTGGATTTTGCTCCAAAAGTAACTGAGCCTCTCAAATTTTTTCAGTGTTTTTCCCTTTTTACATCATTTAGGATGAATTTATTACCTATCTTCAAGTTCATTGATTCTTATTTCCATTATATTCCAGTTTACTGTAAATTTTTAAAAATCCAATGAATTTTTCATTTAAGTATTGTATTTTTGGGACTCCTGGGTGGCTCAGCGGTTGAGTTCCTGCTTTTGGATCAGGGCATGATCCCGGGTTCAGGGATCGAGTCCCACATCAGGCTCCCTGCTGGGAGCCTGCTTCTCCCTCTGCCTATGTCTCTCCCTCTCTCTCTCATAAATAAATAAAATCTTTAAAAAATAAAAAATAAAAAAATTGTATTTTCCAGTTCTAGGCTTTCCATTTGGTTGTTTTTATAGCTTCTGAATGTCTTCTGAACTTTTCCATCTTTTCATCTACTCTTTTCCTGTATACATTTTTTATTGATATAAAACTCATAAAACAGAATTATCTATCCTTTTTAAAGTGTGCAATTCGTGGCATCTAGTACATTCACAATGTTGTGTAACCAAAACCTCTACCTCCTTCCAAAATATTTTCATCACCCCAGGCAGAAACTCTGTACATTAAGCAGTCACCTTCAACTTCCCCCAGAACCTAGAAATCACTAATCTGCTATAGATTTGACTATTGCCGATAATTCATACAAATGTAATCATACAATATATGACTTTTGCGTCTGGCTTCTTTCACTTAACATAATGTTTTCAAGGTGTGTTCACGCTGCAGCGTGTATTAGAACTTCATTCCTTTTTATGGCTGTGTAATAATCCATTGTATTAATATACCATATGTTGTTTTTCCATTCAACAGTTGATGAAAATTTAGTTTGTTTCTACCTTTTGACTATTACATATAGTGCATCTAGGAATATTTGCGTGCAAGTTTTTGTTTTATTTTTTTATTTTTATTTTTTTAAGATTTATTTATTTATTTATTTATTTATGATAGACAGAGAGAGAGAGAGAGAGTGAGAGGCAGAGACACAGGCAGAGGGGGAAGCAGACTCCATGTGAGGAACCCGACGTGGGACTCGATCCCGGGTCTCCAGGAACGCGCCCTGGGCCAAAGGCAGGCTCTAAACCGCTGAGCCACCCAGGGATCCCAAGTTTTTGTTTTAATAAAACAAACAATGTACATTGTTTTATTGTTTTTGTTGTTATATACATAGAGTGTGGAATTGCTGGGTCACATGGTAACTCTATGTTCAACTTTTTGAGGAATCATCACACTGTTTTCTACATCATTTTACATTTTCATCAGCATTGTGTGAGGGTCCAATTTCTCCATATCCTTGCCAATGTTTGTTATTGTCTCTCTTTTTATTATTGGCATCTTAGTGGATGTGAAGTGGTATCTCACTGTGATTTGATTTGTATTTCTCTAATGTATGTTAAACATCTAATATGCTTATTGGCCATCTGTGTATTTTCTCTGTAGAAATGTTTATTCAAGTCCTTTGCCCATTTTTAAATTGAGTTGTTTGTCTTTTTGTTGTTGAGTTGTATGAGTTCTGCTTACTAGACCCTTATCAGATTTGTGATTTGAAAATATACTATCCCATTTTGTGGTTTGTCTTTTCACTTTCTTGATAGTGTTCTCCAAGGCACAAAAAATTTAAGTTGTGATAAAGTCCAATTTATCGATTTTTTCTTTTGTCGCTCATGCTTTCAGTGTCATGTGTCGAAATCCACTGCCAAATAGAAGATCATGAAGATGTGTACCTGTTTTCTTCTTAGAGTTTTATAGTTTTAGCTGTTATATTTGGGTCACTGATCCATTAAGAGTTAATTTTTTTATACGGTGGGAGACAAGCTTTCAGCTATAATATTAATTTATTTATTCAGATTATATCAGCCATTGCTAGTGGTTTCTTGGGAGGAAAAAAAATTTCCTTTATCTTGAGAACTGCCATAAGCTCCATCTTCTGCTGCTTAATTACTGCTTTGAACATGTCTCAATCCACTTGAAGAAGGAATAGCATCAAGAGCTCCAAAACCATTTAGTTTTACATTTGACATCTTCAGCCACCTAACACCAACCTACCTTTCCAGGTATATCTCCTGACTTTTCTCTAACTAGATCCTCTAAGCCAGGAAAAGTACCTGCTCATTGTCCATCCCTACCTCAAGCTCAACAACCCTTTCTTTTGTGTCTTACTAGAGGCTATGTCTGTCTCATTTATCACATCCAGCATCTAGCATGGTGCCTAGCACGCAATAGTGAAGTCACTCCTTACACATGAGATGGGTCCTAGAGTCAATATGCAAAATGAAAAGCACATAGAGTTACTTTTGATGATGCCTTAGGGAGGTGCCACAGCAGAGAATGACAGCCTTCTCTCAGAATGTCCAGCATGGCCAGCCTTTTTTTCAGTGTAGATACAGATCGCTGGGTTGTTCTTTTTGATCCTCAGTTTAAGTAGTTGGTTTGCACTTCCAGTTGGCCATACTGTATGAAAAACATATATCTTTAAACAAAAGGATGACACTCAGCAAAGCAAGCTGTTCACACTAGGAGCCTGAAGAACAGATTCATGCCTCTCATCTCACACTTGATCCGGGGTATATATTAATTGAGTGTAATGGTGGGAGGATTTGCCCATACTATTTAAACAGCTCTCTCCTACTGTGTATTGCTGAATTCATGTAAGTGAAATATGCCTATGAATGCCAATATCATAGACACTCAAAAAGTTTCTTTGCATGAGTGACTTAATTAATTAATGCTGTTCTCTCTACTTGAATGTCTTCTTTTTGTCTCTGCCTATCAAAACGCTATACATTTTTCAGAGCTGAGCTGATGACCCACTTATCCCCCCAGCAGGCTAATTATTTCATTTATTAGGTGTCTACTCTGTAGCAGACAATGCAAAACACCTTATATGCTTTGCCCTCCTTAAATCCTCACAGCAGTCCTATGAGAGAGGAATAATGAATATTTTTCCTGATTTAGGGATGAGAATACTGAGATTTAGAGAGGTTAGCTATCTTGCCTAAGGTAGGTATCATCTACCTTGTTCACTGCTGTCTCTTTAGGACCAAGCACAAGGTCTGGCATATAATACACACTCAACAAATATCTATTGACTGCATGGGATGACTGTCAGATTCTAAGCCTATATGATTAACTTCTCACCAGGGCTTCTTGACCTGTTTCAACTCATGGCCGCAGTCATACTTTCTTACTCTATTATCCACATATTGGCCCGAGGCAAGAATATCTTGTGAATCTTCTTTTGCTTTTAAATTGTATTACAAAACCTATAAGTATCTTAAATGTTTTTTTTCAAAATACATCTGCTCCTGGAGAGTCTGATATGCTTCTCAGCTCCTGTGATGCTTCCTCCTAACCTTCACAGTTCCCATAAGATGTAAGGTCTCTCCTACCCAAATAGCATTGAACCAAACATTGCTTTGTGTTCTGGGGGCTTGAATACACATTTCATTTTCTCCCTTAGGTAGATGCTAACTGACCAGTATCACTCTCCGAAACATTCATTACTGAACACCAGTCTTGACAAACTAAATGTCTCGAGATAGTTCTTCTGCCAACACATTCAGTACCTTGACAGTCTGGACCAAAGTATATGTCTGAGCCTTGCAGTCCTCCTGGTTTCTTTCACATAAAGGTCCTGCTGCCCAGTCTGAGAGGAACTGGTCAGAAGATGATCATACCCAAGTCTGCTTGGTCGGGGGAGGCTATTTTCTCTGGTAACTGGCAATTTTTGAAACATCAGAGATATGAAAAGTGCATTTTGCTGTTGACTGAATGTGCAAAAGAGAAGGTAGAAGAATGACTTCTTAAACATTGATGTGATTTATTTAGAGCTTCTGGCTTATTGATGATGCAGACATATCTGCTCTTATTGTTTCATGGAGCCCTGGATCATTCTGAAGTTCTGGTGTAGAAACATTTAGCTTTTATTAATTAGAAAAAGAGAGACACGGGCGCCTGGTTGGCTCAGTGGTTGAATGTCCGCCTTTGGCTCAGGTCGTGATCCCAGGTTCCTGGGATCGAGTCCTGCATTGGGCTCCCCATGGGGATCCTGCTTCTCCCTCTGCCTATGTCTCTGCCTCTCTCTTTGTGTCTCTCATGAATAAATAAAATAAAATCTTAAAAAGAAAGAAAGAAAGGAAAAGAAACAATGATAAGCTATCAACTACAGTCTTTCATCTTTTTTAAATAAGCAGGTTTGAGGTGAGATTTACAAACACAGAAATCATGGTTAGAAGGGACCATATAGTAAAAGGATCCAAGTTTCCATTCAGGAAATTATAAATGGAAAAATATTGTAGTAAGTCTCACTGTATGCCATGTCCTTTAAATGTATTAGCTCATTTAATTCTCACCACTCCGGGTTGTAGGTACTGATCTCATTCCTATCTGGTAGATGAGGAAATTGAGGCTTGCAGATTATGACTTGTTCATGATCATAACCTATAAAGGCAGAGCTGAAATTTGAATCCAGATCCAACTCTAGCTCCTGTGCTCATTTTATGATACCACACTGCCTCTCACTGGCCCTTATTAACCTATGATAGTAATAGTCAACAGTTGGGGCAGCCGGGGTGGCTCAGTGGTTTGGTGCCACCTTCGGTCCAGGGCGTGAGCCTGGAGACCCGGGATCGAGTCCCAAGTCGGGCTCCCTGCATAGAGTCTGCTTCTCCCTCTGCCTGTGTCTCTGCCTCTCTATCTCTCTCTCTCTCTCTCTGTGTGTCTTTCATGAATAAATAAAATATTAAATAATAGTAAACATTTATTGGGACCTCTGTGAGCAAAATAAAGGAAAACTAGATGCAGTACTTGTGCTTTATAGATAATAGCTACCATTTACTGAGTGCTAGCAATAGTAGTAAGGGCTGTAGATATAATAGCTCATTTCATCATCAAAACCATTGTGTGAGGTAAGAGTTATTAATATTCCCATTTTACACCTGAAAGCATTAAAGCTTGGGGGGGGGTGTTTAAAAGTAACTTGCCCACAATTACTCAGCTAGAAAGTTTCAGAGCCAGGTTTCAAATCTATACGTCAGTTGCCAGAGCTAGAGCCCGTATGTTGCTAGTTCAAATGTGAATATGTATAAGACTCAACCTGAAGAGGCTATTAAAATGTGGATTCTGGAAGCTCAGTCAGTTAAGCACCTGCCTTTGGCTCAGGTCATGGTCCTGGGGTCTTGGGATCCAGCCCCGCATTGGGCTCTCTGCTCAGTGGGGAGCCTGCTTCTCCCTCTCCCTCTGCCCCACCACCCAGCTTGTGCTGTCTGTCTTCCTCAAATAAATAATCTTTTCAAAATGTGGATTTTTTGGCTCTATCTCTGAGAATCTGATTGATTAAGTCCCTTTAAAATACTTTATTCCAGCATTATTGAGCTATAATTGACAAATGTCATAGAGTTGGAATCATACAGCCTTTTCAGACTGGCTTCTTTCTCTTAGCAATATGCTAACTATAGAGACAATAGGAAGATCAGCGATTGTCAGGATTCAGAAGGAGGGAGGAATGAATAGGTAGAGGCAGGGACTTTTAGGATGGTGAAATTATTCTATACGAGACTATGATGGTGAATACCTGACATTATGCTTTTATTAAAGTGCATAGAAGTATGCAACACAAAAGTGAACCCTAATGTAAACTAATGACTTTCATTAATCATAATGTATCAATATTGGTTTATCAAATGTAACAAATGTAACAAATGTACCACACCGATATAATTTTATTTAACGGCTCATCTATCTGAATAGTACTGACCTCACAGACCAAGTTGCAAAGTGTTTCCTAGGGTAGCAGTCTTCTTGGTTCTCCTCTTGACATAGAACCTACAGTTTTTAAAAAAGATTTTATTTATTTATTCATGAGAGACGGGGGGGGGGGCAGAGACACAGGCAGAGGGAGAAGCAGGCTCCATACAGGGAGCCCGACGTGGGACTCGATCCCGGGTCTCCAGGATCAGGCCCTGGGCTGAAGGCAGCGCTAAACCGCTGAGCCACCCGGGCTGCCCAGAACCTACACATTACCAGGGACCTGGGGTGGGAGAGATCAGGGCCCAGTACCCGTGGCCGGCTGTGCCTGGAATAGAGCTTCTGCCCTACAAATGCAGGCTGGCTACAGGAATGGACTATAGACTTCTCCGCTGTGCTTGCCTAAAATATTTTCTGTAACACAGAGCTGGGGCCAGCCCCTCCTAGAGAGACACCATGGCCCTAGAGTGAAAGCTGAGGGGAGACTGGTCCCTATTTTTCTGACTGCACCTGCCAAGAGTAGAGCTCTCAGAGTAATTTCTTCCAAAATCGTGCTGGTGGAGAAAGAACAGGTGATGATTCAAAGGCCACAAAGTTGCCTATCATGACTTAGCAGATTTTCTTGAATGTATTTGTCTCTGTTCTATGCCCTTAGGACAATTTTTGGAGACTTTAAGTGATGACTTCAAATAATGTTTTTCCAGGGACGTAGTTGTTTATTAGGGAGTCAGTAACTGCACTCCTCACTCAACCACTCTGGGAATCTTACATAGGATTTTAACTTCTGTTATGTTAGCAGATTCCCTCCCTTGCTGACTTGACTTCGAGTGGCTATGTTGTCAGGTACTCTGTGGCAAAGGCTATGTTGTCAGTTATGCTCTAGGAGCTGAGGGCAGCTCTGACTGAGAGAGAGAAAGCAACAAGAAACTGAGACCCTTGGTCCAAAGGGCAACAAAGAACTGGATTCAGTCAGCAAACACGTGAGCTTACAAATGAATACCCAGCTGAGCCTCAAGATGCAACCACAACCCTAACCCACACCTCGATTGTAGTCTTTGTGAGATCCAGAAGCAGAGGACCTGGCAAAGCTGTGTCACAACCCCTGACCCACAGAAACCGTGAGATCATAAATGCCTGTCGTTTTAAATTACTAAGTTTGGGATCATCTGTTACACATTGACAGAGAACTAATACGATGGCATAAAATAAAATATACAGGATCACGCATTATATTGGAATACAGTTATTATAACATTTTAAAGACAAGTTTGTGATATAAGATAATGCGTGCTTCTTTATTAATGCATTAAGTAACAAGATCTAGTCGTGGATCTAATATTTGCCACTATTTAAAAGAACTGATGAGCAGGGCACCTGGGTGGCTCAGTCGGTTGACTGACCCAACTCTTGGTTTCGGCTCAGGTCATGATCTCAGGGTCATCAGATTGAGTCCCATGTCAGGCTCTGTGCTCAGCTGGGAGTCTGAGATTCTCCCTCTCTCTCTCTCCCTCTACCCCTCCCCCTGCTCTCTCTCTCTCAAATAAATAAATCTTTAAAAAAATATAAAAGAACTGATGAGCATAACGTATATTTCAAGGTATCTGCAACAATAGTAATGTGAAATGAAACCATGTGTGATGGCTTTTGGTGACAGATTTGCAAGCAGTGTTAATACTACTGTGGAGTGTTGCCTACATTCATACTTGAAAGAAATGTTAAATTTTATTTAGAGGTTAGTGAAAATAAAGATTTAGATTTTCCCTCTCCTTAATTACAAAGGCACCCTGCATTCCATCCACAAAACCCCTAAGGTTAAAAACCCCTGATACAGACTCATTGTTTGCTAGAGTCCCCTGATGCCTGTCTTTTCTATTCCTGTTTAAGTAGCCTCTCTGCCCTAGGTCATCCCGTCTCCTTTCCTAATATGTCATCTGGAAATTTCCCTTCTTGACTAAACTTTTTTTAGGAGCGTGTTTGCACCAATTAATTGAAATTAATTACAACAAATTTAATATCCTTCAAAATTTTAAATGCACATAACTTGATCCAGAAATTGTTTCTAGAATTCATCCTGCAGGTGGACAAAGATATATGTAGAAGGATATTCATTACAATCTGCTAGTAATGCTAAACAACTAAATGTACATCAATAGCAATGTTGTATAAATTACCATTTACCTTACAATTATTAAAAAAGACAAGGAATTATATGTACTGCTACGAAATGATCTTTAGGATTTATGAAGCAAAAAATGCACGATCAGAGCACTAGGTATAAAAAAAAGAACACTAGGTATAGTGTGTTTCCATTTGATTATGCATAGAAGTTTTTGGAATTATATACAAAAAACATTAATACCGTGTACCCATGGGAGGCAAGAATAGAGACCTCAGAGTCTGAAACTGGAGGGGCATGTAAATTTCATTGTATGTGGTTCCCAAATTGTGTGCCAAGTTGCCCTGAGACACTGAAGGATAATTTAAAATTCAAGGCAAATGTAGTGATATTAGAAACTGTGAAATTGTAAAAACTAAAAGAAAAAATTGTAAAAACTACTTAGGCAAAGGAAGTTCATTGTTTCAGCATTAGATCATGACACTTTCCTTTCAATCATGTTATATCTTTGCAAATTTGAGTTTGGGGCAGTTGCTATGATAAACTAACAAATGACCCTGTTGGATCACCCAAAAGACACCCCATTTACATTTCAATTTATCTTCAGCCCAAAATGACTGAAGAGGCCCTGATAATATAGGTAAAAAGACCCAGAGGATATTCTTATTACTGGACAAGGGAAAACTTCCCAAAACCCCAGATAGTATTACTATAGGATTAAGGTAGATATCATCATCAATTTATGTTTTAGAAAACCAAGACTTCTTTAGACATTGTTAGTAGCATCTTTGAAAGATGCTCAGATTAAGGTAACACGATGTGATAATGGAGTAGGAATAGAGAGAGGATTAACATGCATATTTCTATTTTGGAAGCCATTAAGGGCTCATGGCTGCCTTTTGAGATAGAGCAGCTCAGTATTTCTGGCTCATCCCCTTTGATTGAAAGTGTTTTTACTGGACTGACCAGATTTCCTCATTGCTCTGTCCTCAGGCAGAGGGACTTCCTCTAAATATATTGAAGGAAACCAGGGGTCATGGTCTGGCTTCTTTTTTTCCCTTGAGACTTGTGTAGGGTGCCTAGTTCAAGGGACTTGGCTGAGGTCAGGCACCCATTAAGACTATGGCACAGCCAGGACTTCAAAGTAGGTTCTCTGGTCTAAGTTCAGTGCTCTATCCAGTCCATGTCACTGCCTCCATGTGAGAGCATGAGGGACTGAAGTTTCATGCTTTGACTAACTGTAGACTTAGGAAGTCCAGCCAACAGTGAAGAAGATCTAATTCTAAGATTTCTCTAATCCTCAGGTTCCTCACTTATTGAATGGGGTTGATCATACATATTCCATGGGATTTTGTGACAATTTAGTGACATAATTTAGGTAAAGCACTTTATGCAGTGTTCTAGCTCAAGGTACATATTCAGTAAACCTTGAGCCCTACTCTTGGCTAAGACCTTGATCTCTGGAGTCAGTGACACAAATTTCCAAGTTCCAGTTTTACTACTCACTAGATGGGTGACTTTGAGCTGCTTATTTTTTAAAATATTTTATTTATTTATTTATTTATTTATTCATTTATTCATGACAGAAGGCAGAGACACAGGCAGAGACACAGGCAGAGGGAGAAGCAGGCTCCATGCAGGGAGGCTGATGTGGACTCGATCCCGGGACTCCAGGATCACGGCCTGAGCTGAAGGCGGCGCTAAACCGCTGAGCCACCCAGGGATCCCCTGAGCTGCTTATTTAATGTCTCTGACCCTTGTTTTCCTCCTCTGTCTCATAGGATTGTTATGAGATGCAATGAAATCATGTATATGAGACAGCGAGTACAGTGCCTCTCACAGAGGAAGTAATCACCTTTAGTTTATGTTACATGATTATTAATGGTGGGGCTACTAAGAGAAGTTTAATGTGAGTCCCCTGCCTGGAGCAATCTTAACTGTTTATTTTTTTAAGATTTTATTTATTTATTCATGAGAGACACGCAGAGAGAGATAGAGAGAGAGAGGCAGAGACACAGGCAGAGGGAGAAGCGGGCCCCATGCAGGGAGCCCGATGCGGGTCTCGATCCTGGGACTCCAGGATCACGCCCTGGGCCGAAGGCAGATGCTCAACTGCTGAGCCACCCAGGCGTCCCAATCTTGCCGTTTAATGGTGAAAGACAACCCCTTGAACTTGTGACTGGGGTCCTTCATGTCCTATTTTTCCTCCTCTTTGTCTCCTGCACTCCGGTTAATCCCACGCACAAATTCTTCCTTCATACTCAGAAGTAAAGGGCCAACAGCACAGAACATTACTTCTCTCAGTAGGATTTGCAGTTTTCAAGGGACCAATGGTGTTAAGTCCCAGCCCTGGTTTATTTTATTTTATTTTTTCTTAATTTTTATTGTAATAAGATCTACTTTCTTAACAGTATGGAAATCTATACTTGGTCTAGAAAACATTGTCAAGTACATTGTTGGCTTAAATTAAGCTCTAATGAGTTCTACTTTGTTTCATATCTCTTTTCCTATATTTATTTTTATTTTTATTTTTTTATTTATAAATTTATTTTTTATTGGTGTTCAATTTACCAACATACAGAATAATACCCAGTGCTCATCCCGTCAAGTGCCCCCCTCAGTGCCCATCACCCAGTCACCCCCACCTCCCGCCCACCTCCCCTTCCACCACCCCTAGTTCGTTTCCCAGAGTTAGGAGTCTCTCATGTTCTGTCTCCCTCTCTGATATTTCCCACTCATGTTTTTCTCCTTTCTCCTTTATTCCCTTTCACTATTTTTTATATTCCCCAAATGAATGAGAACATATAATGTTTGTCCTTCTCCGACTGACTTACTTCACTCAGCATAATACCCTCGTTTCATCCACGTCGAAGCAAATGGTGGGTATTTGTCGTTTCTAATGGCCCAGCCCTGGTTTAGAGCAGAGTTTCTCAATCTTAGGATCACTACCATTTTGGGCTGGGTAATTGTTGTGGGGGACTTTCCTTTGCATTGTAGGTTGTTTAACAGCTTCTCTGGCTTCAACTCACTAGATGCCAGCAGTGCACCAACCCCCTTTACAGTTATGACCATTAAAAATATCTCTAGACATTGTCAAATGTCCCCTGGGAAGAAAAATCACCCATAGTTGATTCTAATCACTGGTTTAAAGGATTCTGTGAGGACATGAGGTGTTCCAGAATATCTTAAAATCACAGCAGGGATTATAAGTGTAAATGCCTACAGGAGCCAGGCAGAGATGGAAATGCAAGGGAACAGAGGAGTCCAATGCAATAAAGAGTGATGGGGCTTGTGGCAAACTAGAGAGTATATGCCATATCTAGAGTCATTCAAAAGCAACATTTAAAAAAATCTCTATGATCCAGACAAAGCATATCTGAAGTTTAAAATGAGCTGCCGGGGTGCCTGGGTGGCTCAGTCAGTTAAGCATGTGCCTTCAGCTCAGGTCATGAACTTGAGGTCCTGGGATTGAGCCCCTGCTCAGCGGAGAGTCTGCTTCTCTCTCTGTCCCTCCCCCACTCCCTGCTCATTTTCTCTCCCTCTCTCTTTCTCAGATAGACAAATAAAATCTCTTCAAAAAAATAAAATAAAAAATAAGATGAGCTGCCAGTTGGGATACCCAGATGTAGACTGCCCCTTAGAATGGCTCAACTCTGGCACACGCTCTCTTCATTTGATGTCCCCTTCCCATTCTGCTATTCCCCCCACCTCCCCTTTCTGCCTTCAAAATAAGGATGTCCCTAGATAGCCAAGCCATATTAGGTCATCCTAAAACACAAAATTAATTTTAAAGTCCACTAAAACTTCTCAAATACACATGTGCTCTTCAAATGAGCAAATTTCAAAGATTATCCCTTAATTTGAAGCTGCCTATACGTTCAGTGGAAAGGACAATGACATGTACTGAGTAGTAAAGGCAGGAGAGAAAAATCCGCAAAAGAACACCAGAAAAACAGAGATCAGAATGTTGACAGGGATTGTGTCTGCGTGGATTTCTTTTTTCTTCTCCATTTCTGCTTTTCTATATTTTAAAAAGTGGTTAATGTTATACTGGGAAACGCCTGCTCTTGAAAGGAGAGGGACTCTGTGCCATCCAGCGCTTGCTCAGGTGGGGAAGGTGTCATGAAATCAAATACATGATAAAAATTCCAGCGGCCAAGCTAGCCCTCCCCAACCCCGCACTGTTGGAGGCGTCGTGTCTGATGAATAACAAGAGAACCTGAAGTTCCCCGCGTGTGGTTATTAACATTAATAATAATTGGAACACTAATCTCTGCCCACCGCGTTCTGTTCTCTGGTTGCTTTCTGCTGCTTTTTAATGACGCGCTTTTGCTTTTTCCCATGTACTCCGCATTATACACATGCTGTACTGCTCTACCTTCCCTCGATTTATGCATGTCTCTAGCAGATGGTTGGGCCAGTCCACCTCCGGTGCTTGTTTAGCATAACAGAGAGCTCAACAACTGGGGCGGCTCACAAGGTTCAGCTTGCCTCTCTGGATCCTGGTGGGGCGAACACACTGGGTTAAGGCCAACACTTGCCATCTCTGACCCTACCTTTGAGTTTTCCTATTCGCTTTCTAAGAGTTGTTTTTCCTCTCCCTCTTTATTCTCTCCCCCTAATCCTTTTTCTCGGTGTTCCCTAATTTCTGTGAGACTTCCCACGGTGGTGGTAGGGACAAGGAATTTTCCAGAAAAAAAAAAAAAAAAGCCATACCGAAAATCCAGTATTGGGAGGCCCTGCTAATCTCTGGCTGAGTCTTAGTGAGGACTGGAGAGTGGTCTCTCACTTACCCACTCCTTTTCCCTGTCTAGAGAAAGATGTGCCACATCAACCATAGTCTTGTCAGCATGGTAGGATTTTTGAACCCATGAAGATATGAACCATTAAAGAAATTGGGGTTGACCTCGAGTAATACGCTTCTGGTCTTTTGAAGCATGTGGAGTAGTTCAAGTCACCTCCCAGGAGTTTGGTCTTCTGGCTGCCTCAATTCAGAGCTACATTTATCCCCACGCTCTCAGCACATTGCTTTTAAACTCCTGCAGGTCTAAGGAGTACTTACGGATGCTTACTATGACAAAACGAGCTTCATTTTTTTTTTTTTCACATCTGATCTGGGTCCTACGATCTTTTAGGCTTTTATGTATGAAGGACAAATTTCACCTTTAAGGACATCTGAGGAGTTGAAGGTTGTTATTGTTCTAGGATGTTACAATTTTTGCCTTAATGACTTAAGATGCACACAGCTTGAGATGAGAGCTGTAAAGTGCCAGTCTGAAGTTTGCTGTAATGTGACTTCCATGTGGATGAAAAAAAATTGATTTCTAATTCATAAACTATATCCCCAGATGCCAGTCATTACGGACTTTCCCAGTTTCAGCTTAAAAGTACTCTGAGCAATGTATTCACAGAAGGGAGAAAGGGGGTGTGCTTTCTTCTCACCCCCAGGTGAAGAAGGGAAAAATGGAACTTTGTGGAGAGGAAGCCAAGGAAACAGTTGGGGTGGTGTGATTGCTGGGGGAGGAGCCTGGGTAAATGGTGGTCCCCATATATTTTCAGGACGGCTCTTTTCTCTCCAGAGCTGGAGGAAAATCAATATCTTGTTTTCAGATGGGTAAATGGAGTCGTCTCTTTAAAGTGCCCCGGTCAGTTCACCACACGTCGGGCAGCTGCTGCTTTCCAGGCTGCCCCGCGATTCCCAGGCTAGGAGGATTGACAAGGCGATGATAAACTAACGTGCCCCCTCAGCTCTGGGTGTGCGCCATTGTTCCCGCAGCTGAGACCCTCTGCTGCTATTTGCTTTCTCCCACATACATTATTCAACAGCCCAGGAAAAGGCCAAGAACCTCTTTCATTCAGGAATTCTGTATTAAAATAATCAATTTCAAACTGAAGCCGGGAAGGCCAGCTTGCTACAGGGAGAGCCTATTAATAAGCCACCAGTCTTTTCCATTTGCATTGAACTCATGCTGTATTGTGGTAATATGGGATTATTTTTTTTTTCAGTTTCCTCCAAGAAACTAAACATCACATTGGTTCTCCTGCTCTTTCATAAAGAGCATGTAGAAGAGCTTCTTCGTTTGATCCCGTCATTAATAGAACACTAGAGGCCATATTTGTGCCTGCTACTCTGCACTGGCTAATTCTGATTTTGAAAGTACTTTAAAAAAGCCATTAACTCTCCATGAAATGTAGCAGGAAGAAAAGTTTTCAAGTGTTTTGTTTTCCATTCATTGGCCTTCCATTTCTTGTCTTGCCTCTCCTGCCCCCTGCCTCTAACCATCCCCCACATACACACACACACATATAGAAGTTGTGATATTGAAGCACCAAGCCCAAAAGTTAGAAACCTCACATATATAAGCCAGGATAAATTTTAAGTGCTTTTCAGCAGCACCATGAGATGCTCTCCCAAATGGGTGAGCTTTTCCTATTTGGTTAATAAAGGGTTAATCACAAACGCCCTTTTGTGGCTGCCTTTTTGTCAGAATTCTAAGTTTACATCAGTTCTTTTCCATGCCATTAAACAACTCAGTGACCAAAAAGTAACTATTAGTAATCACTATTATGTAATGGGCTCAACAAACATTTATTGAACACCAACTGTGTGTGCAGGAAGTCCTCAGAGCGTTGACTTGGGGCACCACGATGAAAGAGTTGTGATTCCCCAAGTGTCCCATGAAACATAGATTTTTAATAGGGTTGCCAGATTTGGCAAATATAAATACAGAGCCCTTAATTAAATTTGAATTTAGAGAAATAAATAGTTGTTTAGTGTAAGTATTCCTCTGTGCGACGTTTCAGACATACTTATACTGAAAGACTTCTGGGTATCTCAAATTTAACTGGGAGTCCTACAGAATATCTCAGAAGTCCTATTTTTTAAAAAGGAATTCTTGATGTAGTCTTGAAGGTTTTGAGATTGCTGTTTTCTTCTTCCCCCCTCACCTCCGAAGCTTAGACTAGAAATTGATTCACTGAAGACTTCGTTAATAGGGTTCATGTTAATCAAAATTTTACTTTTCCATGCAAGAGGCAGCTTTTTCAACAAATTTATCCAGGGGTCTTCTTTCATCTTTTTTCTTCAACAGGTGGCATAAAAGAAATACTTTTCAAATTTTTATGATAAATTATTTTTTTTTAAAAGTACTAAACTCTTGTCAAGTAATTCTCAGATAACTCATAAAAATATACATTCCTATCCCAGGAGTCTGTGGATTTTGTACAAATAAAGAAAAGTTACCCAGAGTAATTCACTGCGTATCTACACTGTGCCAAGGACTGCTGAGCATTAGCAAGACAAAGCAGAGGCAAGTGTATCCGTAGAAGTGCCCAGAGTATGGAGGCTCAATGAATAAGAGCTACCACTGACTCTGAGCATGTCCCAGCAGAGGAGAAACCCACAGCAGCAGTGCCTTGCAACTAGTGGTAGGGTCCATCCCAGAAGACAGAGGACTCAGTCAGCCTAGTTTCTGCAGAGTAGGTAAAGTTAGGACTTCCACAGCACGTGGCTGTTGTCTACAAGGATAAATCCTGGTTAATTCTGTAGGGGCAATCTAGGTGCCGAGGGAGCTAAGACACAACGACTGCCCTCCAGGAGCTCCAAGTGGAGTTGCAAAAGGCAGACATACAAAGACAAAATAGGTGTCAAGAGATTGGCCATAACGTCAGGCTTATTAATTACAGGCATACGATGTGCCAGGCGTCACGCTAAGTGCTTTCCATGCCTTGTTTCCTTTATCCTTATAATATCCCTTTGAGGTTCCCCATGTTCTTCTTTGGGGACTCAAAGGAGGGAGAGAACTCCTCTGAAAATTGAGTCTTTCCATGCAGCAAGTATATGATTCTCTTTTCAAATTTATCTAATTTGTCTGGTCCAATGCTAATAGTATGTTGATTTAATTAGATTGCAGTGGCTTTATAATGTGTCTGGATATCTAGTCCCACAAAATGACATTTTAATTTATTGTGGAAAAAGGTGATTTAATAAATGATAATACATCTGACGTCTTCCTAGAGGAAAGTAACATTGCATGGACACTATCTTCCAACATATATTAAAATAAACTGCAGATGAAGACTGAAATATAAACAAAGTAATAAAAATCTTGCAGGAAATTCCTGCAGACTACACAGACCAAGCAGGAGACAAGACTGGATACCAAGAAGCTATAAAAGAAAAGATGGACCTACCAGATACTATATGAATTTAAAACTTGTATATGCCAAAAGAAACTGTCAACAACGCCTCCAGACAAGTAATAGATTTATAAAATTATTTGTAACCCAAAGGACAGATAGAAGGTGTATCTACTGTATACAAAGAGGTCTTGCAAATTAAATAGAAGGGGTGAGCACCCCAAAATAAAGATCACAAAGGATGTGAAGAGACACATTCACAGAATGATAATCCAAAAGGCTAAGCAAATTTAGGACGAGATGCTCAAATTCCCTAGTGGTCAAATAGCCTCAGACTAAAGTAATAATGTGGTGTCGGGTTACATCCACCAGACAGGTGAAAATTATTTTTATTTTTATTGCTATTTATTTTTTTGTGAAAATTATTTTAAGAATATCAGACAGGTGATAGTACTTTTTCCTGAATGGATGTTGAAAGATCCTGCAGTATGCTTTACCTAGGCAATCCTGCTCCTGAGAATATGTCCCGTGGAAATAAAAGCACAATACACAAGTCTCTATATACAAGCACGTTTATTGCAGCATTGTTTGTGGACACGCACACACACCCCACACCCCCATTTCCCCCCCCTCTGAAATGAAAACAAAGAGTATGCTATAAATAGAGAGGATGCGTGAAAAATTAGTAATACAGTTGACCCTTGAATTACCTGGGGGTTGGGGCACTAATCCCCTAGGCAGTCAAAAATCCACATATAACTTTTTAATCCCCCCAAACTTAGCCTACTGTTGACTGGAAGCCTTATTGATAATGTAAGCAGTCAGTTAACACATATTTGGTATGCTATAGGAATCATATACTGTGTTCGTACAATAAAGTAAGCCAGAGAAAAGAAAATGCTATTTTAAAAAAGTCACAAGAGAAAAAAAAAACCATTAACAATACTGTACTGTATTTTTCCATAAAAAGCTGTATATAAGCCAGTTTAGACCCACGTTGTTCAAGGGTCAACTCTATACTAATGCAATGGAATATTATGCAGACATAAAAAATAATGAAAAAACCCCAAATAATGAAATAGAGCTTTACAAATATGCATGAAAATAAGATGCAGAAAAGTGTGTTAAATATCTCATTTTTATGAAATACATGTTTTAAGCTATGTGTGTAATTTGTATATAATTATTTGGCCAGGAAGAAAAATATGAGAGGACACATAGTAAGTCGTTACTATAGGTTAGATGGTTAGAGTGGAGAGGGAGATGGGGGAGTAAATAATGTGGGTGGAGGAGTGGGCCTGTACCAGGGGAAAATACAAAGATCATACTAAGGAAAAACCCCATGTATGTGTGTATTTTTCTTCTTTTCTTTTTTTTTAAAAGATTTTATTTATTTATTTATTCATGAGAGACACACAGAGAGAGGGGCAGAGACACAGGCAGAGGGAGAAGCAGGCTCCATGCACGAAGCCCAATGTGGGACTTGATCCTGGGACTCTGGGATCATGCCCTGAGCCAAAGGCAGATGCTCAACCGCTGAGCCATCCAGGCATCCCTGTATTTTTCTTCTTCACGAAAAGTCTAGGAATTCATTCTGCAACCTCTTTTTTGTGTAGCCTCAAAGAAGGTAATCATTGTTAGGTCTATTGCTGGTGACTGCAACTGTCAGCCTGCGTGCAAGGCCAGCTCCCTGGTGGAGGAAGAAAATTCCAGTCGCTGTGAGGCGGAACCTTCATTAGAGTGCGGGGACCATGGTTTTGCCCAAGACCACGAAAATGCAGAGGGTGCATCCGTCCACTTTAAATAATGCTCTTCAAAACTTAATTACTAGTTAGCAAGAATTGCTAGCTAAAATGGGAAGTTCCCCTGGTGTCACACATACAACCCATCCCTGTGTCATGTCATAAGTTATGGAATTGATTGGAAGGCTGTTCCTCTACCTCTATGCCAAAATTCTTCTGGAAACTGTGGTCTGTCTTTCAAATAAATCTAAGTAAGAAGGGGGCACCTGGGTGGCTCAGTGGTTGAGCGTCTGCCTTTGGCTCAGGTCGTAATCCCAGGGTCCTAGGATCGAGTGCCGCATTGGACTCCCCACAGGGAGCCTGCTTCTTCCTCTGTCTCTCTCATGAATAAATAAATAAAATATTTAAAAAAAAACATGACTAAGTAAGGAAATATATCCTCGAAGAGTTATAAGTTATCTATGCTGCATTTCTTTTTTTTTTAATTTTATTTTTTTATTCATGAGAGACACACAGAGAGAAGCAGAGACACGGGCAGAGGGAGAAGCAGGCTCCATGCAGGGAGCCCAATGTGGGACTCGATCCTGGGACTCCAGGATCACGCCCTGGGCCGAAGGCAGGCGCCAAACCGCTGAGCCACCCAGGGATCCCTATGCTGCATTTCTAATAACGTACTTGCAATGGGTAATGGGGAGCTTCCCATTCATGGTTCCTACAGCCAGGAAGGAGGTCCATCAATCCGATACAAAGATGCAGGATACAGCCATCTTCACCTCTCCAGGAAGAAATGACAGGAGCCTGAGCTGAGGCTTGGGCAGTGCGTGTGGAAAAGACTGTTTCTCAAAGCCATGTAAGTATTTTGAAGGGAAACTTAGATGGTACCATTTGTAGAAACAGACAAGTCTGGAAGAAGAGTAGGTTTAGGGAGGTGAGAGATTTTAGACTGTCCACAGGTGGAATTGGAGATCCATGCCAGTCATGGTGGCGGTAAAGGATGAGCAGGGACTTGGAAACATGAGCCTTGAACTTAAGAGAGAGGAAAGGTCTGCAAGAGAAGCCTCAGTTGCCAAGAGTCTAGAGAGAGAAGAAAAGAGGAGAGGCAGAGACTGCAAATGTCATGTCATGTAGGGATGGGTGGAGGAAGGATGAAGGTGGGACAGGGGGGACAGGAAGCCAGGAGATAAGGGCAATGTCTGCCACCAAAGCCACGGTTCTGTGAAAGAGCTTGATCAGCACTGGCACATGCTGCCTGCTGAGTGGAAATGTGGAGGACGGGTGGGAAGCACTTGGAGTAGGCAATTAGAAGTGATCATTCCAGAAAAGCATGTCAGTAATCCATTTGAAAGCCGGATGGTGAAGGTTTAAGGAGTAGTTGGTAAAGAGGCGGAGGCAGTGAATGTAGACCACACTTCCAAGCTGTTCAAGGTGAAAAGTGGTGGCAGAAAGAAGCAAGGTTAAGTGAGAGCCACTTGGGGTGGTAGGAACGTGGTCATGTTAAGGGTCGAGAGAGAGGGGCCACGTGAAGGGCGAGACAGAGCTTTAAAAGGAACATAATCAACTGATTGAATGATGTCCCTTGGCAGCAAGGGAAGCAAGCCTAGGACAGGGGAAGGAATACGATACAAGTTTCTTTTAAGACTTGGAGATGAGGAAAAGGACTGGTGAGTGGGAGGAAGGATGGGTGGATGGATGCAGAGAAAAACGTTTAAACAATGTTGATGATTTTTTATTTTTTTAAAATATTTTATTTATTTATTTATTTATTTATGAGAGACACAGAGAAAGGCAGAGACACAGGCAGAGGGAGAAGCAGGCCCCATGCAGGGAGCCCAACGTGGGACTCGATCCTGGGTCTCTAGGAACAGGCCCTGGGCTGAAGGCAGCGCCAAACCACTGAGCCACCCAGGCATCCTGATTCTTTTAATTATAAACAAAATACATGTCTGTTTTAGGGAAATTGGAAAATGCAGAAAGTTGAGAAGAAGATGGAAGTAACCTGTAGTCCCGTCACCCAGGGATAACATTTGGTTATATTTCCACGTATTATTTTCTACACAAATGTTTACTTTTGTCTTAAAAATTTGGGAGCCTAGCGTGTGATTTTGAACGCCCTCTCCTTAATTCTTCCTGAGTATATTTGAGCATTTTCTCATTCTTCTATATATTCTTTGCAAACAGCACTACGAATGGCCGCAAAATTGAAAGACTGTGACCCATTTTGTTTAACTATTTTTGTCTTAGTGAGCAGTCCTGTTGTGCTCAGTTTGTCCATGTTATAAATAATACCAGCATTCTTAGGAAGGATTCCCAGAAGATAGATGACCAAGTAAAGTTGTGAATTTAAAAAAAAATTTAATAGATTGCTTTCCAGAAAAGGTGTATCAATGTATACTCCCAGCAGGCTTAGTGAGGGTTACTGTTTCATCTCACCCTCACTAAATGTGGATGTTGTGATAAAATACACACAAACAAAAATGTCTTTCTAATTACTAGGCCAAAAACATATGTTATTTTAATCTGTATTTCTACTATTACATATAGAGTTTAACGTTTTAAATATCTTGATTAGATTTTATTTTTTATATGTATATTTTTTATTGGAGTCAGCCATTGATTAGATTTTTATATTTCATTTGTGTACCATCTACTTTTGGTCTTTCCTTTTTTTTTCTATTGGGCTGTAAGTTTTCCCTGCTTCCTTCTACAACCTCTTTACATAATCACAATACTTACAAACACTGTTACATTGTTTCAAAGCAAAAAAATCTTAGTTTTTGGTAGGTCTTTTAATTTTGTTTTTTGTTTGTTTGTTTTTTAGGTCTTTTAATTTTGTTCATTGCGTGTTTAATCTACAAAAGTTTTCATTTTGAATATGGTTGACTATATTATCTTTTTTCTATTTCTTTTATATTAAGAAAGTCCTCTCTAGCCCCAAGATATTTAAAAAATTCACTTTTATTCTTGTCTATGCATTTATGGTTTCATTTTTTCCACTCTCTAAACCACCTGAAATTGATTTTTATGTGAAATATGAAGAAGTGATCCAATTTTATTTATTTCATCATAGTTAACCAATTCACCCAACACCATTTGTACATTATATTTCATTTTCTTTCTGATTTGGGATACAACTTACTCTTAGACTAAAAAACATTTAAAGATGTGACGGTCTTTTTATGTATGGGCCACCATACATTCCTTTGATCTGTCTGTCGTTCAACTCTAGTTCTAGTGCTGCTTTGTTTTAATTACTGTAGCTTTAAATTGTGTTTTAATATTAGAAGATAATAGTTTCTCTAGCCTATTGCTTTCTAAATGAACTTAGAATCTCTCAAGTTCTCCTTATAAAAATCCTGCTGAAGTGGTTATGGCAATAGCATTAAACTTATAAGTTACTATGGGAAAAATCAACATCTTGGCCCTCTAGTTATATGAGGCAGCACAGGTATTGGTAAAGTGTTCAGCCTTGGAAGTCAGACTACTTGGGTTCAGATTCTGGCATTGCTATTTCTTAGCTGTGTGACTTTTAGAAAGTTACTTAATCTTTCTGTGCCCAGTTTCTTTTTTGGGAGGGGGGCCAAGGGGAGGGTCAGAGGCAGAAGGATAGAGAGAATCTTAAGCAGGTTCCGTGCCCAGTGCGGAGCCTGATGCAGGGCTTCATCTCACGATCCTGGGATCATGACTCAAGGCGAAATCAAGAGTGGGACACTTTACTGACTGAGATGTCCAGGTGCCCCTATGTTCCAGTTTCTTAATCTGTAAAATGAAAATACTATTAGTACTTACTTGTAGGGTTTGTGTACAGGTTAAGTAAATTAACACCTGTGTAAACAGGAACTTAGAACAGCACATGACACACAGTAAGTATTTTGTAAAAACTAAGTGTGGTATCTCTCCATTTATTAAAGTGGGCTGGGGCCTTTACGTAAAGTACAGGCAGTCCTCTCTTTGCATGGTTCTGATATTCACGATTTTCACTTACCATGATTTAATTAAATAACACCAGGCTGCTGACAACACGATTGAATTTCAGTCAACGTGGTGTATTAACTGAGTTATTGCATAAAGTACAAACTTAGGCTCTCTCTTCAGTCCACAAATTCACCATGTGAGTAACAAAAGCTTAGTGTCATTAGTGAGCAGTTGTATCATTTCTCTCAAAGTCTATTGGTGATTGTTCGCTGAGCAAAACTGTGTGGTTGTGTTGCCTCTTTGTCTCTCAGTGATAAACTCACATAACATTTTATAAAATGGACCATTGAAAGAATGAATTGGACAAGAAAGATAAAAAGTGCAGCAAAGAAACCAAAAGTGATATTGCTAGAAGCGAAACACAGATTAGAAACATAAGTGAGGTTAAAAAAGAAATAGCTAAACTTGGGAATTGGAGAGATCCTAGAAATGCAGCCCGAGAAATTTTTTAAAAAAGATTTTTATTTACTTATTCATGAGAGACACACAGAGAGAGGCAGAGACACAAGCAGAGAAGCAGGCTCCTCGCAGGGAGCCCGATGCGGGCCTCGATCCTAGGACCCGGGGATCTCGCCCTGAGTGGAAGGCAGATGCTCAACCACTGACCACCCAGGTGTCCCAGCCCCAGGGATTTAATGAGGGTGAAATTATTGACATAAATGGTGTTAGGAAAAGTTGTCGTGACAAAAAGAATAAAGATGTCCCAAAGACAGTGACACCAGCAAACATCCACATGTAGAGGGGATTCTTGGAGAGATTTCACCACACTGAAAGTGTGAAGGATAAAATGCAGAATGTTGATCCAGAACTTTAAAAGGAGTTTGCCAGTTTGTTAAGGTGTAGAACATATAGCTCGCTGGCTTGTATTGTAAGTTATGAGGAGAAGGAAAGCACTGTGAAAACTAACATTGGTAAGTTTATTACAAAGTAATGCAACATTTTTATTTTTTTTATTTTTTTAATGCAACATTTTAATATTCAGTGTTTCTAAGGTTTAAATGGCAGTGTACTACCAAAATAGTAATTTAATTTTTTCCCATTTCCTTATAAATTTATAATGGAATGGGCAGTAAGAGAATTTTTAGTGTTTTGATAAAAATTTGTAAAGGTCCTAGAACAATTGTAATTTTCTCCATGGATTATTAAGATTACTTTGCATGGTTTCAACATTTATGGTTTAGCTTTTGGTTCTGTATTACCTGGCTTGTAACTTTTTTCATATAGGCCATCCCATACACACATTTCTTTTTTTTTTCCAGACACACATTTCTTAGTAAGATTTTTTTCTTAGTTGTTTAAAATGTATTGTTGTTGCTGGAAGCTGGATTTGTTTTTGTTATTTTGTTTTTATTATTTCTAACAGGATATTGCTAATGAATAAGAAAGCTCTTGCTTTTTGTGTATCTACTTAGTGTCTGAATACTTTCAGCTCTTGCTATACCTAACAGATTCTCGGTTGATTTGGCGCCTGTCTCCTGGTAATTACGGCTCCAAATTTTACATGGAACAGGTGCATAAAAAAGATAAAATCAAAATAAAACAAAACTCTGGCTAACTCAGAGAGAGGGTTGCTTGCCTTCTTCTGTTTTGGGGCTAGGTCCTTGTTTCTGACAGCATAGGTCAGTGGGCTTGTTTCCAAAGCAGTCTTGATGGCATGGAAGATGACCCTGAGTTCAAATCTCCAATGGCCACATACTAGCTGTGTGATCTAAAACCTGCGTGGACTAAACCTTAGTAAGGACATTTCCCTGAGATAGAAGGATTAAGTGAGATACTGCGTATAAAGCGCCTCTCTGGGAGTTAGCACGAAGAACAAGGTCAATAACTGTTAAGTATTATTATTTTAGTATTATTATTTTAATATTTTTATCTTTTTGTATTGAGATATAATTGACATATAACATCATGTTAGTTTCAGGTGTACAACATAACAATATTTGTATATATTGCAAAATGATCACCACAATAAGTCTAATTTAACATCCAGCACCACACGTAATTACAAATTTTTTTCTCGTGATGAGAATTTTTAAGATCTGCTCTCTTGGCAACTTTCAAGCATACAATACAATATTACTAACTATGGTCTCCATACTGCATTATCATCTCCGTGACTTGTTTATTTTTAAAATTTTTAATATATTAATTTATTTTGAGGCAAGGAGGGGCGGAGGGAGAGGGAGAATATTAAGCAGACTCCACACCCAGCATGGAGGCCCAGGTGGGGCTCGATCTCATGACCCTGAGATCATGACCGGAGCCAAAATCAAGAGTTGGTTGCTTAACCGACTGCATCACCCAGGCGCCCCATGACTTGTTTCTTTTATTTTTTGACTTGTTTCTTTTATAACTGGAAGTTTGTACCTTTGAATCCCCTTCAACCATTTCACACCACCAGTCTGTTCTACGTATCTGAGTTCAGTGGGGTATATGTGAGATCATACAATATTTGTCTTCTCTGTCTGATTTATTTCATCTAGTATAATGCCCTCCAGGTCCATCCATGTTGTCACAAATGGCAGGGTTTCCTTATTTTTTAAAAGATTTTATTTATTATTTATTCATGAGACACACACACAGAGAGAGAGAGAGAGGCAGAGACACAGGCAGAGGGAGAAGCAGGCTCCATGCAGGGAGCCCGACGTGGGACTCGATCCCGGGTCTCCAGGATCACACCCTGGGCTGCAGGCGGTGCTAAACCACTGAGCCACCCAGGCTGCCCAGTTTCCTTATGTTTTATGGCTAAAATTCCATTGTGTGCGTGGGTATACCACATTTTAAAAATATTTTATTATTTTAAAAGTTATTATTACTTACAAACAATTTAGTTTTTCCTGGCCCAGCTGTGCTGCTTCGGCACCCACCCATGCTTTGTTTAAGGACTTTCTGCCAGGACTATGGCACATGGTTGGGTATGTTGCTGGTTTTCAATGTCATTGCATCTCTTTAGCTCCGTGGTTTCTTATGTATTTAAGTGAGGAAAGTGGCTTCTGTTTTTAACTCAGAAGTCAATAAGAAGACATCCTGAGTTGGAAAGAAGGGTCTGGCATAGATATGTCTTCTCTCATTCTTCCCACATTTATTTGGTTGATACAGCCTGTGAAGCCCATCTCTAGAGCCTCTTGTATCCCCCCACCACTCCCCTTCCCTTTCCATTCCCACTGTCTTACATCTGGACCTTGGCTTGCACTTGAACGTCTGTGATAGCTTCAATTTTATATTTAAAGATTTTATTTATTTAGAGAGAGAGTGTGTGAGCAGGGGGAAGGGGAAAGGGCAGAGGGCTAGAATCTCAAGGAGATGGTGCTGAGTGTGGATCCTGATGTGGGGCTCGAACCCAGGGCCACTAGATCGTGACCTGAACTGAAATCAAGAGTCCGTCGCTTAACCCACTGAGCCACCCAGGTGCCCCTCTGTAATAGCTTCTAAATAGATCTTTCTGTGAACAAGGGGTGGTAGAAAAGGAGGTGGGTGGGGGCGACTGGGTGACGGGCACTGAGGGGGGCAGTTGATGGGATGAGCACTGGGTGTTATGCTATATGTTGGCAAATTGAACCCCAATAAAAATAAATTAAAAAAACAAATAGATCTTTCTGCCTCTCTCTTCTGACTGCGGTTACCCAGACCTTGCATCAGGAAATTCTTTCTTCTTCTTCTTCTTCTTCTTCTTCTTCTTCTTCTTCTTCTTCTTCTTCTTCTTCTTCTTCTTCTTCTTCTTCTTCTCCTTCTTCTCCTTCTTCTCCTTCTTCTCCCCCTTCTCCCCCTTCTCCCCCTTCTCCCCCTTCTCCCCCTTCTCCTCCTTCTCCTCCTCCTCCTTCTTCTTCTTCTTCTTCTTCTTCTTCTTCTTCTTCTTCTTCTTCTTCCTCTTCTTCTTCTTTTTTTAGGAAATTCCTTCTAAACCACTTCCCTAACTTACCGTCTCACCATTGCTAATACCATTAGTAGCTTCACCTCCAAACATGCCCAGTTACTCCTCATTCTTCAAATACATCTGTGCTTTTCTGCTACCATGTGTACTCACAATTGTTCCTCCAGCCTAAAATTCTTGCCTCGTCCCACCTGCATCCTTTAAAACCCTGCTCATTGTCATATGCCATGCCTTCATGAAACCCTTCTTGATTTTTCTTTTCCTACCCTCTCCCTCAGAAATCAGAGCAAATAATTTCTTCTTCCGTGTTACAAACTTATTTGCTTGTACTTAAATTTTCCCTTTCTTAAATTAAGTTCTTCTTAGAAGTAGAGTAGATCTCCTGGGATGTCTGGGTGCTCACTCAGTTGAGCGTCTGCCTTTGGCTCAGTGGTCCTAGGATCGAGCCCCGTCTTGGGCTCCTTGCTCATAGAGGAGCCTGCTTCTCCCTCTCCCTCTGCCTCTCCTCTGACTTGTGCTCTCTCCCTCTCTCTCTCTCAAATAAATGAATATAATCTTTAAAAAAAAGAGAGAGAGAGAGAGAAGAAGAAGTAGAGTAGATCTCCATAAACTGAAAGTTTCTCAAGCACAAGAGCCATTGCCCCAGCATCTGGAGACGTCCTGGGGGATCTTAACATTGTATTGTATTTGTCTGCTTGCCATTCACCCATTTCCCCACTTGCCCCCCACATTTGAAGAAAGGTAAGGACGGTGTCTTGTTCACTACTGTATCACTGGTGCCTAATTGCAGAGCCTCGCACATAGTAGGTGCTCAATAAAAGCTTGTAGAATCAAAGAATAGCCCTCCTGCTTCATTGACCCCCCCCGACCCTGTGATTCGGGCCTCCTGTCTACTTCATCAGCTACTGCCACCGCTCGGAATTGCCTGCTTCACCTCTCAGATCTTGAACTCTGCAATGCCTGCCAATGACCGAAACTTTCCATATTTTGGCGGATTTTTTCAACCCCATTGCTGTGACTGATGGCCCCCTGACCTCTCCCTGTTCTTCCAGTCAGCCCCTCTGTGACTTCCTTCACCTCCCTTCTCAACTCAACATTCTGTTTCTGTTCTTTCCAGAGCTCCAGCTAGGGTGGGGTCACTGGGGCACAGAAATTTAGAGGGCACCGCATTTTTCTCCCACCACCTCTCTGGTCTCTGTTGGAAGCCTCACCCTGGCCCCAGGCCAGCCCCCTTGGCAGTCGCAGAGATGGATGGAGCGAGAGGCCCGAGGTCAAGGGCTGGGAGCGCACCAGCCAGGGGACCTTTTGTGCACAGGGCTGCCCCTCCCCCTTCCAAGAGCAGCTTCCATTGAAGAGAAGGCAAGTTTCACGCTTCTTGCCCCGGGCGCCAAAAATGCTGGTTAGGGCTCTGGTTCTGTCCTCCCTTCCCTCACCCCTTGACACTGTGCCAACCTCATGCTGCTTTCCCTGCTTCAGAGCTACAGCGAGCCCTGTCACTGGGCTTCCTGGGACCACCACCAGTTCCAGCCGGCTGCCCTTGGTAGATGCTTGATGGCTAGCTGCTCATCTGTCCTTTTAACTGCTAGAGGATGGATCTTGGGCAGAATTTGTATTGGGAATATTTTGTTGCAGGATGCAACACACACACACACACACACACACACACAGAACCTGAGAGTGAGCTGACAAGTCCCTCTCAAAGCCTCTGTTGCCTCATCTGTAAAATGGAAATGATAATAGTATCTACTTTATTGCATTGTTCTAAGGCATAAAGTGCACAGCAGAGTGCCCAGTACATACAGCAAGCACTCAACAGACATGAGTTACCTCCCTTGAGTTTTGAATTATCCTCCTGCATTTGCTCTTTCTAAGACTGTAGTGAGGATTACATCAAACAAACAAACAAAAAAAACTAGTGAACACACTTGCTATAGTAGGTTTAATAAATGTTAGTTAAGACCAATTCCAGAGGCCAGGCAGCAGCTCTTCTCCCCTCCCTCTCCCCATCTACACCGCACCTCCTCAATACTATCCCCATCAATGATCTGAAAGGCTCCTAAGAGCATTTCCCTTTCAGGATCTAGAAACTCAAAACATCTTGAGCTGATGCCAAGAATGTTCACTGCAATCAACTTTGTCTCTGTCATAAAGAGGCCAGCCTTGGGTTTCGAATTTTGCCGCTGAGTGTTGGTCTCCTCCTTGACTGCAGTAGGAGATTTAAGTGCAGTTGAAATCAAAGCCGTTTGATTCTATCAGTGGGTTTTTAAAACCCAGGGACATTTTTTTTTTTCTAGGGACATTTTTATCCATATTTTGAAATCTCAATCAACTGTAAGGTCAGAATTGCAAAAAAGGTTACTATAAAGTTCTTTACTCACTTTTACCCAAATGTGTTTCTTTTCCAAAGCCCAGCATTCTATGTGCATGTTCATTGTATGTTGTTTCCAGCTGACTTACCTTTAGAAAAGTCCTAGCCACAGGAAATGCGTGCCCTGGAAGTGACTCGGGCCCTACGAGAGCACATATCTTGCACACTTAACCGCCAAGGAAAGTGGACTCACAGCTCCACATGTGAACTAAACCAGGTTCTATTTTGCTATGTCTGGAAACACCTGATTCTGTTAACATTTTGCTTATTGTACAAGAATGATGTTTTAAACTAGCTCATAGCATTTTCGGAACAAAATATTTAAATTTTGATAAGGTCCAATTTTTCAACTTGTTTCCTTTATGGTTTGTGCTTCTGGTGTCAAGTATACAAATCTCTGGTCCCAAAGATTTTCCCCTATGTGTTTTTTTTTTCCCCTGAAAGTCATGTATTTTACATTTAAGTCTGTGACCCATTTTTGTATAAGGTGTGCCTATGGATGCCCATGTGTATCACTTGTTGGGAATAGTTTATTACCTCCATTGAATTGCTTTGCAGCTTTGGGAAACATCCGTTAGGCACATTGGTATGAATCTATTCCTGAGTTCTCTATTCTGTTCCATTGATCTATGTGTCTATTCTTTGGCCAATACCACACTGTCTTGATTATTATAGGTATAGAGTAACCCTTAATATCAGGTGGAGTGATTCCTCCCTCTTCTTTCTTCTTTTTATTCAAGATTGCTTGAGCTACTCTAGGGCCTATGACTTTCCATATAAATTTTAGAATAAGCTTGTCTGTATCTACCAATCCTTGCTGATATTTTTATAGGAATTGCATGAAATCTATAGATTGGTTAGGGAGGAATTGGCATTTTTACTCCGATGAGTCTTCCAACCCATGAACACAATATATTCCTCCATTTATTTAGGTGTTCTTTGATTTCTTTCATCAATGTTTTGTAATTCAAGTGCACAAGTCTGTACGTGTTTTGTTAGATATGCACCTAGTTCATTTTTATTTTTTTTTCTTTTTTAAATATTTTATTTATTTATTCATGAGAGACACTGAGAGAGAGAGAGAGAGAGAGAGAGAGAGAGAGAGAGAGGCAGAGACACAGGCAGAGGGAGAAGCAGGCTCCATGCAGGGAGCCTGATGTGGGACTTGATCCCGGGACTCCAGGATCACACTCTGGACCGAAGGCAGGCGCTAAACCGCTGAGTCACCCAGGGATCCCCTAGTTCATTTTTCTTAAAGTGATTGTAAATTATACTGGTTTTCCGTTTTGGTTTTTAGATGTTCATTGTTAGCATAAGGAATGCAACTGATATTTTGTGTCTTGTATCTTGCAACCTTAATGGATTAATTTCTAAGTTGCAAGAGTTTTGTATCAATTTCTTGGGATTTTGTATTTATACAATCATGTCATCTGCAATATAGTTTTATTTCTTCCTTTTCAATCTATATGCCTTTTATTTCTTCCTGCCTGTCACAGGGCTAGAACTCCTAGTACTATGTTGAGTAAGAGTAGTGAAAGTTGACATCATTGCTTTATTTTGAATTTTAGGGCGGAAAAGCCTTCAGCCTTTCACCGTTATGAATGATGTTAGCTGTGGGTTTGTAGAAGCTCTTCATCAAGTTGAGGTTGTCTTTCTTCATTCTTAATTTGCTAAGAGATTTCATTTTGTTTTTTAAGTTATGAATGGTAGTTGAATTTTGTCAACTGCTTTTTTCTGAAACTATTAATATGGTCATTTGATTTTTCTCCTTCAGGCTATTGATATAGAGGTTACATCAATTGATTTTTTTCATTGATTTTGGGATAGTGAGCCAGCCTTGGTTAATAAATTCCATTTGGTCACTGTTTGTAATTCTTTTTGTACGTTGCTGTATTTGAGTTGCTAATATTTTTATACATTGCTATATTGGAGTCAATACTTTTTGAGGAATTAAAGTTCTTAATGGATATTGGTCTGCTGTTTTCTTTTTTCTTTCTTTTTTTTGTACTAAGTCTGGTTTTCGAATCAAAGTAATGCTTGCCATAGAAAATGAGTCAGAAAGTGCTTCTTATTTTATTTTCTGAAAGAATTTGTGTAAGATTGGTGTTAATCCTTTAAATGTTTGGTAGAATTCTCCAATGAAACCATCTGAGCTTGGATATTATCTTTTAGGGGGAGTTTTTAATTAAATACAATTTCTTTAATGGTCATAGGACCAAAGAGGATGCCTATTTCAACTCCACTGAGGTTTGGTAAGTTGTGCTTTTCAAGGAATTGTTTCTATTTCATCTTAGTTATCAAATTAATGAGCCTACAGTTGTTTGTAGCATTCTCTTATTTTTCCTTTAATGGATACATGCTCTGTAGTGTTATTCCTGCTTTGTGCCGGATGTTGTTTGTGTCTTCTCTCTTTTCATCTTTCTCACTCTTTTATTGATTTTTTTTCAAAGAATCCATGCTTTGTTTCATTGATTTTTCTCTCCTGTTTTTCTATTTTCAGTTTTATTGATTTGTTTGCAGCTTTATCCTTTTCTTCCTTCCTTCTGCTTGCTTTGGGTTTATTTTGCTCTTCTTTTTTTAAGGTATAGGAATTTAGATGATTGATTTGAGATATATCTTACTTTCTCATATTAGCATTTAGTGCTATACATTTGCCTTTCCACACTGATATAGCTGAATCCCATATGTTTTAATAGATTGTATTTTCATTCTCATTCAGTTCTCTATATTTTATTTAGTTTTTAAAAAGATTTTATTTATTCAGTTCTCTATATTTTAAATTTTTTATTTGAAACTTTATGATCCATTGATTATTTAGAAGTGTATTGCTTAATTTCCAAATGTTTGGAAGATCTTTTGTTATCTTTCTGTTATTGATTTTTAGTTTGATCCCACTGTGCTCAGAGTATATACTCTGAATGGTTTCAGTTCTTTTTTTTTGAGAGAGGAAGAGAGAAAGCATGCAAGCGGTTGTGGAGTGGGATAGAGGGAGAAGAAGAGAGAGAACCCCAAGCAGGCTCCATGCCAAGTGTGGAGCCCCATTGTAGGGCCCAATTTCACCACCCTGAGATCATGACTTGAGCCCAAATCTAGAGGCAGACACTTAATCAAGTGTATACTTGACACCAAGAACCACCCAGGTGCCCCTAACTTCAGTTTTTTAAAGTAGCTTATAGTGTTTGAACACTGTGAGAAATAGCATTTTTCCATATTTCAGGCATTTGGGGAACAAAGTGCTGTTAAGAGATGCACGATTCTTTTTGTTGGGGGACCGGAGGTTATTACTTCATGAGTGCCTATTGCTCACTCCCTCACTGAGTGCTTTACATACATAATTTTGTCTAATGCTCTCAATAACCCTTTGAAGTCGCTACTCTTATTAACCCCACTTAAAATATGAGAAACCTGGGCAGCCCCGGTGGCCCAGCAGTTTAGCTCCATCTTCAGCCCAGGGTGTGATCCTGGAGATCCTGGATCAAATCCCACCTCAGGCTCCCTGCATGGAGCCTGCTTCTCCCTCTGCCTGTGTCTCTGCCTTTCTCTCTCTCTCTCTCTTTTTCTGTCATTAATAAATAAACAAAATATTTAAAAAAATAAATATGATAAACCTGAGAACAAGAGTTTAAGTGACTTGCCTAATTTCACTTGGTAAACATGGGATTTGAATTTTAGCCCTTCCATCCCGAAAACTCTTTCCACTAGAAAGTTACAGGTGAAAAAACTGGTAAGGACAGAAGAAATAAAGGGTAGTAGGAAAAAAAAAAAAGGGTAGTAGGGACCATGTCCTAGAAAAGCAAGCAGGCAACCAGTTATCCAATGTCCCTCTTGTTGCTACTTTCTATGATGATGTTTAGATACCTACATCAATTTGATATTTCATTTTTATTTTTTTTTTATTTTTTTAGATTACATATATTTTAATAAACTAGTATATCATAATAAAACAAAGAAGGTAACAGATTGCAAACAACTAAAACCTATGTCAAAGGTATTAACTTAAAAAAAGTATTACTGACATAACAGTGAAATTTTAAAGTGCCAATTTCTTGTTATCTGTTGTTCAATAATGGTACTTGAAATTTAAATAGATGACACATTATCAGGTGTCATAGTAAGTTAAAGTGTATTTTTAAAATAGATGTGTTATTTTGAAAACAACTTCCTAAGCCATTTTTTAAACTGTTTTATTTTGAGAATTAAAGAGAATTTGGCCTAATGGTTGTTTAAACAAATTCCTGTGCTAATAGCATTCTACCATTGTAAATATCAGCGCTCATAACATTACATATTTCAGTAAAAGTGAAAAAATAAAAAATGTTAATGACAATATCCTTTTTAAAATTTCAGTCTATGAAATATTTTCCAGTATTCTGAGCTTATCTTTATATTTTTGTGTCTTTCATGCCCTCCTTCCCCTTTCTGTTCTATCTGGACCCTCAGGGGATGGAGGATACTCACCCAAATGGGGAGGGTGAATCTCTTCACTCAGGGACTGATATTTGATTTTTAAAATCTTAATTCAGATGATACGGATTTTTGGGGGGGCCACATAATGTCAAATAATTAGTTTGATTATAATAACGTAGAGTTTAATGGCAAAGTGCCTTAAGATGTCTGTAGAATAGAGAGTAAAACACCTAGTCCCAAGAGTTGTAGGACTGAGATAAGGGATCTGAAAGTGTTTCACCATCAAGCACTATACAAATTTATGAGATTATTATGATGATAATAGAAATGATGCTAATGTTTATGTAGGAGCCAAGCCCCTGTTCATCATATAGAACAAATATTTTCAGTCTTGAGGCTACAGACCTCATGGGTAGGATTCTCTGAGGCTGTGTGTAAACAATATGGGAAGGTGCATTTGGGGGAGGGAGACTTATCATCTCCTCCCAAAGAATATTTGGAACTGACTAACTGCATGAGTGTATAAATGAAACGGGAATGGCTGACCATGTGATATACAAAATAGCACACAGTCACAGACTTCTGCATACTGAAGTGGTTTTGTCGGGTGCAGCCAACTTGATGAGGGTTTCTTTTCTTATCCCTAGACATGAATGGCCTATATGCTACTTCCCACCTGAACTGAGCTTAGCAAGAAGCATATTCACATGGCAGTGTGTATACCCGGATAGGAAGCTTCAGGCATTTTACAGATGAAACCATCCTCGTTAAGTTTCAATTTTGAACAGGTCTGTACATTAGCTAGTTAGGAACTGGGATATCTGGATTTGTAGAACGAAGAGGATTCTATACTTGGAGTGTTACCATGGAACAACTGAGGACACAGGGACTGTGAAATCTCTGCCACTGGTGTAAAAGCCACTCCCCAGCCCCCACCCCAAGAAGTGACCTTTACACTACAAAATTGGTCTAGACCAGGCAACACATTGTAAGGTGCACAGAGGAAGCTCAATGAATGACTCAGAATCCAGGCGATGAAAGAAGATTCAGGCAAAACTGGGAGAGATGCTATTTCTTTAGCCACATTTGGATAAGGAATGGCATAGCTCCAATGATAGGAGGTATTAGACATGATGTAAGAGCTGACCAGTTGGCATTTATGAGGCTTGAGTTAGCATGGCACAAAGCTGGACGTCAAGCACCTATGTTGGGATTGGGTCTCAAGACCCAGTCTGTATCAGACCAAATGTCTATCTGGAATGACTTGAAAGACATGAAGTGCAAGAGAACATGGTCATGGTCCCAGAGGAAAACCGAGATAGGTATCTTTGTAGTATCAGTCCTTGAATGTGAGGGGCTATAAGTTTGCCTAATAAAATACAGGATGACAATATGTCATGGGAAATACTATATATTATTTGTCCTTTATCTGAAATTCAAATTTAACTGATCATCCTGTATTTTTATTTGCTGAATCCGACAATCCCAGATGAGTGAAAAGCCATTTTCCAGGGACAGTACCTGAGGTAAGAAGACTAGTAATTCTCAGACTTTTCTTTTAGATAGGCCCCAAGGTGAGGCTTGAGCTCACGACCCTGAGATGAAGACCTGAGCTAAGATCAAGGGTCGGATGCTTAACTGACTGAGCCACCTAGGCACCCCTTTTTAAAAAATGTTTTAAGTAACTCTCAGACTTCAATGTACATACACATCACCTGAGAAGTCAGCAGGTATGGGATGGGCCTCAAGCACTTGCAGCTCTAAAATGTTCCCAGGTGATGCTGATGATGTTGGCTACAGACCATACATTAAACAGCAAGGGGCTAGATGTTTCAGTTACTGAGGCACCTTTCCCATTCCACAGTAAAAGTTCAGTCATTACCACCTAACTCCTCAAGCCCCAAGTGGAAGAATGTCTTCAGTTGTGTTGCAGATAGTGCCCAGAGGTGAAGAATTTGGAGTCCATATTGGGTGGACAAGGCAAGCAGAAACTCTAGCAGAATGGAGCAGTAACAGGATTCATTGTTCTAACCCTGTGGTTCCCAAATTGTCTGCACATCATTATCATCAAGAAATCTTTTAAAAATTCCAGAGCCCAGGCCCTCCCAGACTAAGAAATCACAATCTTTGGAGGGTGGGTGGGTTGGAAATGGGCATTAGTATTTTTGAAGCTCCCCAGGTGATACTTATGCGCAATTTGGGGAACCACTGTTCTAGTGCCAGTACTGGCAATGAGAGAACCTAGGCAAGAACAAAAAACGCTTTTATAGTTCCAAAAACTGAGCTGGAGGCGGGGGGATCCAAGTGGATGGGCCTAAGGAACCTCCGTTGGCTTAAAAGAAAGCATAAACTCTTAAGCAGTTATCAGAAAAGCTACTTTTAAGGCCCCCTCTTGGATGTTCTGATTGGTGATTTCTGGAAGCTCCAAGGCCTGACTTTGATTTATCACATTTCTAGTCTCTCTGGGACTGACTGTACTTTAAATTTTCCCAGTCACCCACACCTTCTGCCTGACATTGAGCACAAATATTTGGAACTGTGGCAAATCATCTGCTGATACTACTTGGACATGAAAGCATGTGAAAAAAATCAGCACTGTGTCTACATGAGGTAATTATATTCTCTCGTCTTGCTAAAACAAAACGAAAACAAAAATGTAAGAAACCACCTTTGCTTTCTACAGCACTGGCTCTCAAACTTGGCTGCACATTGGGATCGGCTGGGAAGCTGGAAAAATACTGATATATGGTCTTACCCCCAGAGATTTTTTTACTTAATTGATACAAGGTGCAGAATGGGCTTTGGGTTTGGGTTTTGGGTTTTTCAAAAGAGCCCTAGGTGGTTCTAATGTTCAAAGCATTTGAGTACAAGTGGGTAAAGCACTGGGGCTTGTTTTGTGTTCCCAAACCAGGAGTATCAACATAACTTGGGAACTTGTCAGAAATGCAAAATCTAAGGACTCACCCCTGGCCTAGGCATCTGGAATCTCTAAGGGTGGGGCCCACCAATCTGCTTTTTAACGAGCCATACAGGTAATTCTAATGCTTGCTCAAGTTTGAGACCCACTGTTTTTGGACTGCGATGCTAACTGTGCATCTGAAGGTAGGTTCTTAAACTTCCTCAGCAATTTCTGTTTTTTCAAAATGGTAGCCATATGAATGCACGCATTGCCAATTACTGATTTAATATCCTCAGTAGGTATATGTGCCTTACTAAATGAAGTAATATATAAGGTTAAAATGCCTTCACTGCTATTTTGCTACCATGTTCACTTTCATTCTCTCTCTCTCTCTCACACACACACACATAAGCACACACACGCACCCAAGTCCACTGCAATTGCAAAGAGAGTAGCACAGAAAGGGAAGAAAGGAGAAGAGGTAAAGCCTAAACAGAATTCTTAGTTTGAAGTATAGGCTCAGAGATAAATTAAAATTGACTTGAAAGAGTAATGCTTAGTAGAAGATGGACAGAAGGAGCAGCAAATGACCATAATGTTTACATGATATGGGGGGATCCCTAAGCCCGGTCTGTTTCTACCAATCAATGGTTCTTAGCCATTTCATCTTGCCACCTTTTGGCCCACACCCTGGCCCAGACGAAGTCTAGGAACTGTGGGTCCTATTTCCCAGTCAACTGCTCTTTGGTGCTTGGTATGATTTTTAAGCAAATCTCTTAAGGGGCTTACGGTTTCCCCCAATTTCAGTATGTGAAAAATATGAACCTATGCTTTTCCTATAGTCTGCCCAGGGGATCCTGAATCTTCCTGGCACTGCCAATCCTCTCCAGGGCTCCAACCACAGTGGGGACAAGAGATAGACTGCCGCTGTGCGAGAAAACAGGATACTTTACCCAGACTCAGGTTCCCTCTGGGACTGGAGAATCTTAGATTGTTGGGCGGGAGGGCAACAGACAAGGGAAGGATGTGAATGCAGCCACCTTTATCTTTTAAGACTCTCCTTTTTCCCTCCAGCCGAATACACATGCATGCTTTTTGTCCTTAAAACTTTGTAATCCTGAGCCTTCAAACCTATTTTGTGTCATTTACATAAAACATTAGACTTTGATGTAATTTTTATGAGCCATGGACAGAAAATAACTCCTTTGTAACTATTAGCATCAGGCTTGTTGGGGGCCTCCTCTAGACAGTTTCTAATAGAGAAGACCATGTAGACAATAGAAATTTCTGGCGAGTATAAACTTTATTTTTTATTTATTTATTTTTTCAAAGTATAAACTTTAGAGATCTTACTTTATGGACCAGGAAGATGAGGCTTAAAATCATCAGTTATTTGAAGACCAAGTTCTTAACTATGCCCCGTTCTGGAAGTATCTAACCCAAATGCAGACACTTCTCTAAAACTTTATTTTCCTCAAGTTCATTCTTTAATCATGAGCTCAACACATGCCTTTTGTAATGCTCAAACCACGATACAGGCTTTGCAAACCACGATCAAGCTGAGGGGCATCTGGGCTGTAAGCCTTCCCTTCCTGATGATTGTGAACATACCTATCAGCTAGTAGCAGGGATGAGCCTTGAAAAGGTATTGCCACAAGTCCCTCTGTTCTCTCTGTAAAAGTGTGATGAACAGTGTTTGCTATAACTGTAAACATGCTGTGTTAACTATTTGAATCAAGTCTGTTGAAGCCCAAAGTTTAGGATGATAGCAGCAGACCTGACATCAATGACTTCCTCTTTTGAGTGGGGATATGGCTCTGGCTCTTGGTATATAGTCCTCAGGATTGCAATCTTGAAATCTTTCCCTCCCATCCTGGAGGCACAACTTTTGGGAACTCCTTTTATCATCTATGGGAGGGGGTGGGTTGAAAGTCGCGTCTGTACGTGTTTTCTGTGCTAATCTGAGAGCTGGACTCAACCCCAGGACTTGGGTCACTTACACACAGAGATCTCATTGTGATGAGAGAGGAAAGTGGCAGTTCCTCAGCTGCACTTTGAAATTCTGCATTAAAAAAAAAACTCACTAAGTATTCATAAGCCTCTTATTTAATGAATGAATCCCTTTGTGTTTATATCCTTCACAACTCAGGGAACAAATAGGGTTTAGTTGCTAGAAAGTGAAAACTTCAAACTCATCAGAATGGGAGAAATAGTAGGCAATTTAGATGAACAGTGGAAATGACTCCATCCCAATCTCTTGGTACCTGCTCTAAGGGCATGCCCAACCAATGCTATCTTTTTCAGGGTCTCCACCTCCATTTTAGGGCATTCTCCAAAAAGGGGCAGCAAGATGTTGGCCAGCATAAATCCAGATTGAGTTGGTGATGTGCTCACCTGAAATCCAGAGACAACAGATCAACCCAGTGAGTTTTGGTAATTACCTATTGCTGGTGAATGGCTTGACTACTGTCTGCCACGTGCCTTCCTCTTGCTTCTTCCTCTTATATCTGAGATTGGCATTTACTTCTCCAGCATGAGTAAACCACTGAGGAAGCATTCTAAAGATCCAACTCTCTCAGAATAGATCCAAAAGAAAGTTCTGAGTTCACATGATTTCAAAATGGAAATGGGATAAATTCAGTCTTGGGTCCTCCCACTCATAAGGGTAGTTTCAAGAAGCTCTTCAATATTAATTAGTAAGCTGTGAATTCAGTTCTGTGCAATTATGATGAGCCAGTTTTTGGAGTATGAAAGAGCTAACTTATCGTATTTTTGAATTACTCATCTAGAAGCCCGAGTATTTTTGTATTTCCATATTTCTCGAGTAGCACTTAATTTAATCTTAGCCCCATTTCTTTCAATAAACCATTGTTGCGTCTCATAAGCAGCACAGCTTCTTCCTCTAACTCATCTCCCCGTGAAATTGGTTTAATGAAGCAGAAAGGTATGAAGCATTAGCAACAGTGGAATCCATGTGGTAGCACTTCATTTTTCAGAGGCACTCACATTTCCACCCTAATTTATAAAATCAGCACACAAATGATTTTTATCACGGCCATTACATCAGTATAAATTACTGCCTTTTTTTATAACACGGCAGTTAGTCAAACTGTTGAAATGATATCTATTAGTCAAGGATGGGGGGAGAGGTGGGTAAGAGTTAGTGAAAATGAGGGCTGATGGTTGTCTTACAGAAACACTAATATTAATTTACCATAATGAACACCGATGGGGTATTTTGCAAACGTACAGATGAAAATTAAATGCACAAAGTGAAGCAAATGGGTCAATTTGTTCAGGACAAAGAAGGGGACCTTCAATAAACAAACGGTGCTATATAGAGACAGGCAGCATGCAATTAGTCAAGCACTCCTCCTGTCCGGTGGGCAGGCCGCAGCCACCCTGGGCAGGAGCCATTGTGGTTCTCTCACGAGTGGGTGCCGTCATTTATCTCATTGTAGGAACTGTCATCCTGGTTTTGTGCCCTGCAGCCTTACCACTTCAAATCCATCCTGCCAGAGCCTCCTTGGAGAGTACTACCCACTGGCATCTCTTCTTTTCTCCATTTGCCACCTGGGTTGCTTGCTAGAACCTAGCTTCCCCCCTTTCAAGTAAGGCAAACCTCAGGCATCTGACCTCGCTAATATGGACACATGATCATTTGGGTGGGATTGGATGGATGGCTCCCTTTGCTCTGGCTGTGAGCAACAGTTGACTAAGCAAACAGTTTATGACTTAGTTTCTTTTGGAGAGATGGGATGGATGGATGGATGGGTATAGGATGAGTTTAACCTAAAAGAATGGCCCATGTACTTCAGAAGTAACATTTAAACATAAGCAATTTGTGTATGAATTGGAAGTCATTCCTGTGCATGGAAGGTGCGGTTGCTCTGGGTATACTTCTGTGCTGTGAATTCTATGCAACAGTAATTGAACAATATTGAAAATGCATTTCCTGGGGCGCCTGGGCAGCTCAGTCCACTGAGCCACTGCCTCTTGGTTTAGGCTCAGGTCATGATCCCATGGGTCATGAGATGGAGCCCCACTTGGGACTCTGCTGTCAGCAGGGAGTTGGCTTGAAGATTCTCTCTCTCTGTCCCACTCCCCACTTGCACATGTGTACTTTCTCTCTCTAAAACCAAGTCTAAAAAAAAAAAAAGAGAAAATGCATTCCCTTCTTTTTTTTTTTTTTTTTAAAGATTGAATTATTTATTTATTTATTTATGATAGTCACACACACACACAGAGAGAGAGAGAGAGAGAGAGAGAGACATAGGCAGAAGGAGAAGCAGGCTCCATGCACCGGGAGCCTGACGTGGGATTCGATCCCGGGTCTCCAGGATGCGCCCTGGGCCAAAGGCAGGCGCTAAACCGCTGCGCCACCCAGGGATCCCCATTCCCTTCTTCTTACTGGCTTCACTACCATCTACCAGTCTAACTTAATGAGAATATATAAAGTATGGGAAATTCTGAGTTCTATATTTAATGATTCATTCCATTAAAAATATTTCTTCAGGGGATCCCTGGGTGGCTCAGCGGTTTAATGCCTGCCTTCGGCCCGGGGCATAATCCTGGAGTCCCGGGATGGAGTCCCATGTCGGGCTCCCTGCATGGAGCCTGCTTCTCCCTCTGCCTGTGTCTCTGCCTCTCTCTCTCTCTCTCATAAATAAATAAATAAAATCTTAAAAAAATATTTCTTGGGCATGTGCTATATGCTAGGAACTAGGCTAGGTGCTTAGGATCCAGTGGCAAATGAACCTGCTAGTGGAGAAAGCAATCACTGAATAAATAATTCCAAGCAAGATTTATAGGGTTCCCAAAGTTGGTTGCGATTCCACATGGGTTTCTATTATCCCTTGTTACTCAAGGCCAGTTGTGAATTCAAGGAATATGAATTCATTGATCATAGTCAGTGACCATGTCTGTTTAGGTCTTGGTAATTCAGGTGCATACTGTTTTTTTTTTTTTTTTTACCAAATTTGGGATACTATTGAATGGTATCAAGTGACAACTTAACATTGATTTTGGAGGTCTGCAACCTGCAATGCCTGGTATTTTCAAAGAAGTGGTTCTTCAGCAGTTGAGACATAGATTGCAATGAAATTTGTCACCCTGTAAATACCACAACTATTTGCTTGTATTAAATGGGGTCAGTAGTTCACAAACCTAGCAATCTTAATATTAGATAAGCCAAAGTTAGTGTAATCCGCTTTGTTGACCTGTCCTCC
The DNA here is from genome assembly GCF_048164855.1 of Canis lupus baileyi. Classification (NCBI taxonomy): domain Eukaryota; kingdom Metazoa; phylum Chordata; class Mammalia; order Carnivora; family Canidae; genus Canis; species Canis lupus. The sequence continues at coordinate 13,403,465 of NC_132876.1, read as the reverse complement.
ATTTGTGTTTATTCTCCTGAAACCATTGAAGTTTCTTATGCTCTAAAACCAGGGTTGGCAAACTATGGACTATGGGCCAATTTAGGGCCACTTCTTATTTATTGCAGCATAATTTAAAATAGCCAAGACATGGAAATAACCTAAGTGTCCGTCAATAGATGAATGAATAAGGAAAATATGGTATATATACACAATGGAATACTACACAGCCATAAAAAGTATGCAAAGATAGTTTTATTGGAACAAAGCCGTACTCATTGATTTGTGTATTGTCTGTGACTACTCTTGTGTAATAGCAGTGTCATTGAGTCAAATACTATATGGTCAACAAAGCTAAAAATACTATCTGGTCCTTTTTTACAGAAAAAATATCCTAGCCCCTTGTGTAAAACTACTGACAGAATGTGACACTTTTGGTAAGGTACGTAAGGAATTAAAGTTACATCTCTAAGGCCATCATCTAAACAAGAGATCCTTCCTCTTACTTAGATGAGGACAGTCAATAAAATCAGGAGATGTGTGTGTGTATAAAATCACAAAGAATGGATAACTTAAAATCAAATAAAAAAGATTCTTATTCTATCATAGAACTTTTGATACCAAATTACACTATTTATTTTTAAGTAATCTTTACACCCAACATGGGTGAGATCAGGAATGGCATGCTCTACTGACAGCCAGGTGCCCCTCTTGCTTTTTCTAGGTTATTGTCCCCCTGTCTCTTGGCATTACTGATAGAAGCCCACAGCCTTTATAGAAAACCACTCTGCTTTCTTGATCCAAGCCTCTACAGTGAAACAATAGCTTCATGTGGACACCTGCCCTATGACCATACAAAGCAGATTTGATATGTGGCTCTGAACTTTACTAATTGTATAAAACTGGGCAGGTTACTTAACCTTTCTGAAACTCAGTGTCTTCACTTTTAAAGAAGGACAATAATAGGACTTACCAGACAGGGTTGTTGGGAGGAAGGAAAGAAATAGTATACATAAAACCCTTGGACCAATGCCTAGCACAACATATTGCTCAACACATGGTAGCTGCTGTCGATATTATTTCCCCATCCACTTCAAAGACCACTGCCACTGCTTCCCACGATTTTCCCCTCTCCTTTGCCATAATCCATGGTAAATATATCCTCTATTTAGGCTTCTGAGGGATACCCTGACTTCTTTACTCCAGGTGAGTTTTATAGCCATTTACTTTGGCCATCATTCTCAATGGTACATTTTAATTTTTTTCAACTAATATCAACTTTCTTTTTAGAGAAAAATGTGCTGAGTGATTTCATTTAGATAATATTCTTGAAATAATAATTTTAAAAAAGGAACAGATTAGTGGTTGCAGGCACAGGAAAAAAATAAATGATCAGAAACTGCCCCTGAGAAAGTTCAATGCTGGACTTCCTATACAAAGACTTTAAAGCAACTGTCACAAATATGCTAAAAGATCTAAAGGAAGCCATGGAAAAAAACTAAAGGAAATCAGGAGAACAATGTCTCACAAATAGAGCATATCAATAAAGAGATAAAAATTATAAAAATGAAGGAAATAGAAATTCTGGAACTCAAAAGCATAAAAACTAAAATGAAAAAGTCAAGAGGGGTTCCACAGCAGATTTAACCAGGAATAAAAAAAATAATTATAAAACATGAAGATAGGTCGATTGGGATTATCAAATCTGAGGAACATAAAGAAAAAATAATGAAAAATGTACAGAGACTAAGAAACCTGAGGGAAACCTTCAAACAAATGAGTATATTGTTAATAAGAGTCTCAGAGGAAGAGAAAAAAAAGGAGCAGAAAGAACTGCTGGTATAAACTCAAAGAGATCCACACTAATATGCATTATAGTCAAATTGTCAAAATAAAAGAGAAAGAGTAAAACTTGAAGTCAGCAAGACAGAAGTAAGTCATCATATATAAAGGGTACTCAATAAGATTAATAGCCAATTGATCCTCAGAAACCATGATGGGCAGAAGACACTGGTATGACATATTTAAAGTGCTAAAAGAGAGAATTATAAACTAAAAATTCTATGTCCCATGAAACTATCCTTCACAAATGAAGAAAAAATTAAGATATAACAAGATAAAAGCTGAGTTTTTCACTAGTAAACCTACCTTATAAGAAGTGCTAAAGGGAGTCCTCTAGTCTAAAATGAAAGGACACTGAACAATAATTAGAAAGCAAACAAAACAAATCAAAACTACAATGAGATACCACCTCACACCAGTGAGAATGGGGCAAATTAACAAGGCAGGAAACAACAAATGTTGGAGAGGATGCGGAGAAAAGGGAACCCTCTTACACTGTTGGTGGGAATGTGAACTGGTGCAGCCACTCTGGAAAACTGTGTGGAGGTTCCTCAAACAGTTAAAAATATACCTGCCCTACGACCCAGCAATTGCACTGTTGGGGATTTACCCCAAAGATACAAATGCAATGAAACGCCGGGACACCTGCACCCCGATGTTTCTAGCAGCAATGGCCACGATAGCCAAACTGTGGAAGGAGCCTCGGTGTCCAACGAAAGATGAATGGATAAAGAAGATGTGGTTTATGTATACAATGGAATATTACTCAGCTATTAGAAATGACAAATACCCACCATTTGCTTCAACGTGGATGGAACTGGAGGGTATTATGCTGAGTGAAGTAAGTCAGTCGGAGAAGGACAAACATTATATGTTCTCATTCATTTGGGGAATATAAATAATAGTGAAAGGGAAAATAAGGGAAGGGAGAAGAAATGTGTGGGAAATATCAGAAAGGGAGACAGAACGTAAAGACTGCTAACTCTGCGAAACGAACTAGGGCTGGTAGAAGGGGAGGAGGGCGGGGGGTGGGAGTGAATGGGTGACGGGCACTGGGTGTTATTCTGTATGTTAGTAAATTGAACACCAATAAAAAAATAAATTAAAAAAAAAGATATATTCAAATCTTAAAAAAAAAAAAAAGAAAGCAAACAAAGAAATAAGGTGGAGCAGTAAAGATAGTCATAAAAATAAATGGAAAAGAGAATAGTATTGCATTTTTGGTTTTAAATTCTTTTTTTTCCTATATGATTTAAAAGGCAAATATTTGGGGCTGGCTCCAAATGTTTGGAGGCTCAGTTGGTTAGGCATCTGCCTTCAACTTGGGTCCTGATCCCAGGGTCCTGGGATCCAGCCCCACATCAGGCTTCCTGCTCAGCGAGGAGCCTGCTTCTCCCTCTCCCTCTGTCACTCCCCCTGTTTGTGCTTGTGCTCTCCCTCTGTCAAATCAATAAATAAAATCGTTTTAAAAATTTTAAAAACTGGGACACCTGGGTGGCTCAGTAGTTGAGCGTCTGCCCTTGGTTCAGGTTGTGATCCCAGGGTCTAGGATAGGGTCCTGCATCAGGCTCCTTGCAGGGAGCCTGCGTCTCCCTCTGCCTATGTCTCTGCCCCTCTCTCTCTCTCTCTCATAAATAAATAAATAAAATCTTTTTAAAAACTAAAAAAACGAAAAGGTAAATGTTTAAAATTATTATAAGTCTTTGTTGATGGACACACAATGCCGATAGATAAAGTTTGTGACAGTAACATAAAGAGTGGAAAGAATTGTAAAGCAGCAGAATTTTGTATACTGTTGAAAGGAGGTTGGTCCTAATTTAAACTTAATTGTTTCAAAATTAAGATATTCATAGTAATCCTCAAGGTAACCACTGAGAAATAAACTAAAAATGTACAGAAAATAACAGAGAGGATCAAAATGGTACACTAGGGGGAAAAATCAGTCACAACAGAAGGTAGTAATGGAGAAATTAAGGAGTGAAAAAAAGTATCAGACCTACAGAAAACAATTAACAAAATGGCAAAAGTTAAGTCTGGTCTTATCAGTATTTATTCATTTTTAAACTTTTTAACAGTAATCTCTATGCCCAACTTGGGGCTCAAACTCAGAACCCCATGATCAAGAGTTGAGTGAGCCAAGTGCCCCAGTAATCACTTTAGATAAAATGGTTTAAACTCTCCGAACTCTCCAAGTAAAAGGCAGACATTGGCAGAATGGACAAATAAACATAGTTCAAATATCCAACCATAGAAGAGTAACTAGATTCAAAGACACAAATCGGTTGAAAATAAGAGGAAGGGAAAATATGTTCCATGCAAATAGTAACCAGAAGAGCTGGTGTGGCTATACTAATATCAGACAAAATAGACTTTAAGTCAAAAATTGCCACAAGAGACAAAGGATGCATTACGTACATAATTCATCAAAGGGATAATTCATCAAGAAAATATAGCAATGATAAACATATATGAGCTTAATAACAGAGCCCCAAAATATATGAAGGAAAAACTGATAGAATTGAAGGAGTAATAGACATCTGTACAATAGTAGTTAGTAGACTTAAATATCCCATGTCGAATAATGGATAGAACAAGTAGAAAATTAATAAGAAAACTGGAGATTGAACAACACTTTAAAACTAATTAGATTTAGCAGACATATATACAACATACGGTCTAACAGCAGGAGGAAGCAAATTCTTTTCAAGTGCACGTGGAACAATCTTTAGGGTAAGTTATACGTTAAGTCACAAGAGAAGTTTCAATAAATGAAAATTTTCAAATCATACAAAGAATCTAATCACACTGGGATGAAACTAGAAAGCAATAACAGGAGGAAAACACAAATTTCTCTAAATGTAAAAATTAACACACTCTTAACCATTGAGTTGCAAAAGAAATTACAAGTAACATTAGAAAATACTTTGAGATGAATAAAAACAAATAAACACACACACACAGAAAACACAACATACTGACATGTATTGGGTCAAAGAAAAGTCGTGCTCAGAGGGAAATTTATAGCTGTAAATGCTTGTATTATAAGAGAAGAAAGATCCCAAATCAATAACCTGACTTTACACCTTAAGGAAAAGAAGAGCAAGCTAATATCAAAAGCTACGAGAAGGAAGGAAATAATAAGTATTAGAGTGCAGATAATTAAAATAAAGAATATAAAAACAATAGAATCAATGAAATCAAAAGTTGGCTCTTTTGAAAAGATCAACAAAACTGAGAAACCTTTATTTTAGACTGATCAGGAAAACAGGAGAGAAGGTTTAAATTACTAAAATTATAAATGAAAGTGACATTATTACTCCAGACCTTAAAGAAACAGAAAGGACTATAACAAAGTACTATGAAAATTATATGCCAACAAATTAGATAACCTATATAAAATGGACGAATTTCTAGTGGCACACAAATTACCAAAACTGACTTAAAATAAATACGAAATATGAATTGACTTAAAGCAAGTGCAGAGACTGAATCAGTAAACAACATCCTAAAAAAAGAAAAGCCCATGACCAAATGGCTTCATTGGTGAATTCTACCAAATATTGAAAGAAAAGTTAACATCAATCCTTTTCAAACTTACAAAAAGTAAGTGAGGAATTAACACTTTCTAATGCATTCTATTAGGCCAGCATTACCCTGATACTAAAGCCATACAAAAACATCACAAGATGCTCGAAATCACTGATCATCCGGGAAGTGCAAATCAAAACTACAATGAGATATCAGATTACCCTGTCAGAATGCCTAAAATCAACAACACAGGAAGCAGCAGGTATTGGCAAAGATGTGGAGAAAGGGAAACCCTCCTGCACTGTTGGTGCAACCTGGTGTAGCCACTCTGGAAAACAGTATGGAGTTCTTCAAAAAGTTAAAATAGAACTACTAGGGCACCTGGGTGGCTCAGTCAGTCAAACCTCCAACTCTTGGTTTCAACTCAGGTCATGATCTCGAGCTCTGAGCTCAATGTGGAGTCTGCTTAAGATTCTATCCCTCTTCCTCTGCCCCTCCCCTGCTCACATGCACACTCTCTCTAAAATAAGTATAAGTTAGTGAATAAATTATTTAAAAATAGAACTACCATATGTTCCAGCAATTACACTACTAGATGTTTACCCAAAGAATACAAAAAAATTCTAAATCGAAGGGATACATGCACCCTGATATTTATAGCAGCATTATCTACAAGAGCCAAATCATGGAAACAGCCCAAGTGTCCATTGACAGATGAATGGATAAAGGAGAGGTGGTATGTGTGTATGGGGGTGTGTGTGTATACATAGATATACATATGTATTCACACCTACTCATATATTACTCAGCCACTAAAAAGAATGAAATCTTACCATTTGCAATGAAATGGATGGAGCTAGACAGTATTATGCTAAATGAAATAAGTAGTTAGATAAAGATGAATATCATATGATTTCACTCCTGTGAGGAATTTAAGAAACAAAACAAGTGAGCAAAGGAATAAAAGAGAGAGAGAGAGAGAGGCAAACTGAGAAACAGACTCTTTTTTTAAAGATTGATTGATTGATTTCTCATGAGAGACACAGAGAGAGACAGAGGCAGAGACCTAGGCAGAGGGAGAAGCAGGTTCCCACAGGGAGTCCAGTGCAGGACTCGATCCCAGATCCTGGGATCATGCCCTGAGCTGAAGGCAGATGCTCAACTGCGGAGCCACCCAGGCATTCTGAGAAACACTACTCTTAACTGTAGAGAACTGATGGTGACCAGAAAGGGAGGTGGGTGGGGAGATGGGTTAAATAGGGCATAGGGGTAAAGGAGTGTACTTGTGATGAGCACTGGGTATTGTATGGTAGTATTGAATCACTAAATTGTACGTCTGAAACTAATATTATACTGTATGTTAATTAACTGGAGTTCAAATAAAAACATTTCTAACTGGACATCACAAGAAAATAATACTATATACTAATATCCCTTATGAATATAGATATAAAAATCCTCAACAAAATATCAGCAAACTGAATCCAGCAGCATCTTAAAAGTTTAATACACCATAACCAAGTGAGGTTGATCCTAGGAATGCAAGAATGGTTCAACATATGAAAATCATTTGGTGTATTACACCACATTAATAGGCAAAGGGAAAAAAGCACATCTCAATTAACACTAGAAAGACATTTGACAAAACCCACTATGGTTTCATGATAGAAATACTCACAAACTAGAAATAGAGGAAAATTTGTCAATATAAAAGCTCTATATGAAAAACAGACAACTAATATAATGGTCTTTCAATGGTGAAAGACTGAAAGCTTTTCCCTTGAGGTCAGGAACAAGAGAAGGGTGCCCACTACTACTACTTCTGTTTAACATTGTACTGGAAGTTTTAGCTAGGGCAATTAGAAAGAAAAAAAGTGTTCATATTGGAAAGGAAGAAAGGAAAGTCAATTTTCAGATGATATGAAATTATATATAAAAAATCCTAAAGAATCCACAAAAAATTAGAGCTAATAAATGAATTCAGCAAAGTTGTATTATACAAAATCAATACCCAAAAATCTGTTAAATTTTCATACTTTAGTGCTTAGTCATCTTTAAATGAAATTATGAAGACAGTTTCATTTATAATAGCATCAAAAAGAATAATATGTTTAGGAATGAATTTAATAAAAGAAGTATAAAACTTATACTCTGAAAACAAAACATATTTGTTTTTTTAGATTTTATTTATTTATGTATTTATTCATGAGAGACACACAGAGAGAGGCAGAAACACAGGCAGAGGGAGAAGCAGGCTCCCTGCGGGAACCCAATGTAGGACTTGATCTCGGAACCCCGGGATCACGACCTGAGCTGAAGGCAGACACTCAACCACTGAGCCACCCAGGTGCCCCTTCAAAACATATTTGAAAGAAATTATAAAGACCTAAATAAATGGAGATGCCTCATGTTCATGGATTGGGAGACAATATTGCTTTAATGGTGACACTATCCAAGGCAATCTACAGCTTCAATGCAATCCCTACAAAACTTACAGTTATCAAACAGTGTGGTACAGACATATAGATGGACATATAGATCAGTGGGATAGAAATGAGAGTCTAGATTAATGTATCTATTGTCAATTGATTTTTGACAAGGGTGCTAAGTCCATTCAATTAGGAAATAATAGTCTTTTCAACAAATGGTTCTTGCAAAATTGAATAGTGACATGCAAAAGATTGAATTTGGACTCCCTAGTTAAGACTACATATAAAAATTAACTAGAAATGGATCAAAGACTTAAATGTAAGAACAAATATTGTAAAACTCTTAGAGGGAAATGTAGGATATATCTTCATATCATTGGATTTGGCAATGGATTCTTAGATATGACATCAAAACATAGATAACAAAAGAAAAAATGGATAACATAGAATTCATCAAAATTCAAACTTTATATGTTTCAGAGGGCACTATCAAGATAGTGAAAAGATAACCTAAAGAATAGAAGAAAATAGGGATCCCTGGGTGGCGCAGCGGTTTGGCGCCTGCCTTTGGCCCAGGACGCGATCCTGGGGACCCGGGATCGAATCCCACGTCGGGCTCCCGGTGCATGGGGCCTGCTTCTCCCTCTGCCTGTGTCTCTGCCTCTCTCTCTCTCTCTGTGACTATCATAAATAAATAAAAATTTATTAAAAAAAAAAAGAATAGAAGAAAATATTTGCAAATCACATATGTAAAGGATTTAGTATCCATAATACGTAAAGAGCTCTTATAACTCAACAACAAAAAGACAAACAACCTGATTGAGGAGTAGTCAGAGGACTTAAATAGATATTTCCCCAGTGAATATAAATAAATAGCCAACATGCTGGTAGTGAGAATGTGAAATGGTGTACTTGCTTTGGAAAACACTTTGGCTGATTCTTCAAAATGTTAAACATTGAATCACCATAGGAACCAGCAATTCCATTCCTACAAAAGAATTAAAAACATAGGGACGCCTGGGTGGCTCAGTGGTTGAGTGTCTGCCTTCAGCCCAGGGTGTGATCCTGGTTCTGGGATCAAGTCCCACATCGGGCTCCTTGTATGGAGCCTGCTTCTCCCTCTGCCTGTATCTCTGCTTCTCTCTCTGTGTCTCTCATGAATAAATAAATAAAATCTTTAAATAAATATAAGACTTAAGAGTGTATTTTAAAAAAAGAATTGAAAACATATTTAAGCAAATGAATGCATACAAATGTTCATATCAGCACTACTCACTTTAGCCTCAAGATGGGAAAGAATAACAAGTGTCTATCAGCTGATGAGTAGACAAACAAATATGGTATACCCATACAATTGAATATTATTTGGCCTTGAAAAGAAATGATATAGTGATACATGTTACAACATGGATGAACCTCTAAAACATGCTGATCAAAAGAAACCAAAGAGAAAAGGTCACATATTATATGATTCCATGTATATTAAATAATCTAGAATTGGTAAATCTATAGAAACAGAAAGCAGATTAGTGGTTTCCAGAGCTGGGGTAAGGGAGAATGGGTAGTGACTGCTTAATGGGTATGGGATTTCCTTTTGGAGTGATGAAGGTGTTTTGGAATTAAATAGAAGTGATGGTTGCCTAACACTGGGAATGTACTAAATGCCTTTGAACTGCATGCTTAAAATGCTTCATTTTATGTTATGCAAATTTTAAATAAATTTAAAAAGTGATCATGCTATGTGCCATGAGGAGAATGGATTTGAAAATAGCACGAATGGAAATGAGACCAGTTAGAAGGCTATCACAGTGGTCCAGATGAGAGATGATGGGGGCCTCAATTCAGATGCTGGCGGTAAGGATAGAGAGAAGCAGGTTGCTTCAAATTATTTAGGAACCAGCGTATACAGGACTTGGTGGCCAATGAGATGAGGTATGCATGGCAGCAGGCCCTGAGGATGTCTCCGAGGTTTTAAGACTGGGTACCTAGTCAAACAGCAGCACCATTGGGATTAAAACACATTTTACAGATGCACAATTAGGGAGGCCATTGGCTTGCCCACTGTCCCACAGTGAGCCAGTAAGGGAAACCTGTGCAGTACTGCTCTCCTGCTCTTCTGACTTCTGGTTCAGGAGCCTTTGCACATAATATAGCAAAGACGAGTACAGACTTTAAGAAATACCTGGAATATTTTCAAATAACTGCATAATTGAGATCTTATTTGCCTTCATTTTAATACCTGTGTTTGCAATTATGAAGTTTTAGCCATGACCATATTCTGATGTAAATACATCTCTCCTCTCTGAGCCCCCAGCGGCTGCCACCTCCCTTTATTATGCTTTCTATCCGGGACTGACAACCCTGAAAGGCCCTTCTCTCATTGACCTTTCCTCTTGCATCAGCACAACCCAGGAAATGTAATGTAGCTTTTCCTCTGCTCTCCAAAAACAATATAGCTGTAAGGGAATGAGTTTCTGCAGCTACCAGCTTTCTGGGGTTGAAATAGAGATGAGCCACTCAGAGCACCCCAAGTATAGGGATGAGTAGAAGAGGCTTTGGGCTTGGGGTTGGGGGCTGGGCAGGAGAAAGGAGACAAAGCACGTGACCCTATCATGGGGACCTCAGTCCCAGGAGGCAGTGGGGGTGGGAGCACAGCAAAACCTCAGCTGCTAGAGAGGAAGAGCCAAGACCTTTTGTCTCATAATGTATGGAAGAGTGTGCGCATGTATGTGATGATGATGATTAAATGGTACATGGTATCAGCGAAAATTGTCAGCACAGATGCTGATTAGGGATGCTGAGGAACTAATAGTATGGAAGGAAACTGGAAAAATTGGTCTGAGTGTGGAAAAGTAATACTAATTACAATCATTTATGCGAACTGCTTACCATTTATGACTAATTACCACCCAACACAATAACCATTAGGTATATCATTAAGTATGTGTCAGATTAACTTTGTTGTCAGTTTTATTTGTGATTAGAACAGTAAACTCTGCATGTATGCTTGCACTTAATAGTTTGTTGCTCATGCAAGCACGGCTGTCAGCTCACAATTTAAAAAAACATTATGTTAGGGCTGGAGCGTGGCAGGCTTTGAATTCCAGGCTAAGTAGTTTGTAGTTAATTTAGGAGGCAATGGGGAGCCCTTACAGGATAATCAACAGGGGAGATACATGATCAGTGCTGTACTTTAGGAATCACAGACTGGCAGGGCTGAAAGATTCCTTAGAGATTACTTACCCAGTGGTCACCATCCAGGAGGCATGGCAATCACACCGAGGGTTCTCGAGGGGTTGTCAAGATTTCAGAAAGACTACAGGGAGCCATGCACCTCTCCATAATAAGGCTGTACATTTCAACTGCAGCATGAATGTTATTTGTTTGGGGTTAGAATTAATCAAACTGGGGCACTGATCAGAAGCATTAATTGGCAGTTATGAAGTCTGATTATTTATTTTTACTTTTAAAAAGATTTATTTATTTCTTATTTTAGAGAGACAGAGAGAGAAGAGAGAGAGAGAGAGTAGGAGCAGGGGGAGGCGCAAAGGGAGAGAATCTCCAGCAGACTCCCTGCTGAGCACGGAGCCCAACCCTGAGATCAGGAGCTTGATCCCATGACCCTGCAATCAGGACCTGAGCTGAAATCAAGAGTCGTATGCCCAACCGACTGAGCCACCCAGGTGCCCCGATTATTTTTTTTTAATGGGAAAACAAGTTAATTGTTTCTTAGCAAATGAAAATTTTAACATTAGAATTTTTTTTTCTAATCATGGGCTCCACAAATTAAAAACAAAAGAAAAGGGGGTCTTGAGTCGTGAAAAAGTTGGGAGCCTCTTTACAATACAACCAATCCTTTCATCTCCAGATGGGAAAACAGAGACCGATGGAACTTGCCTTAGAGGAAGATGGACAAATGGATTGGACAGTACAAGTAGAAGGTAAGCAAAGTTAGATACCACAAAATCAGTTCCGTAGGCACTTGAGGTGCATGGATCAGGGTGGTACAAATTGGTTTACAAAGGAGAAGGGCAGATGGGAGAGAATCAAAAGGCAGTGCCACACAGGATCACTGGTTGGATGTGGGCAGAGAAGAAGAGAAAGAAGTTGAAGAGGACTCTGAAATTTCCAGTGTGGCTGAATGGAGCAATGATGGCATCATCAGCAGAAATACAAAAAGATGGAGGAAGAATTGGTTTTGGAGTAGAGGGGAATCATGAGTTTGGTTTTAGAATATATTGCCCATAACTTGTAGTGGTGAGTTTTCAAAAAGAACATGGTGATAGAAATTGGAAACACGTGGGTTTGGCTTTTGGTAAGGAATTTTTCTTTCTGACTCTCATTTTCCGTATCTATAGATTTGGGGCAATAATATCTACTTTGGGATTAGTGAGATGATTAAATGGGAGCATATACATAGAGTACCTAGCACAATATCTAGCATGTGGCAAGTGCTCATTTCTCTTCTCTGGAGGATGTACCGAGATAGAAATGTTTGAGAGGCAGTTAAGAAACAAGGAAGAGTTCAGGAGAGATATCAGATCGCAAGTCATATGTTTAGGATCCAAAAATGTTTTTTATTTATTTTCTTTTTAATTGCAAAACACAGATAGTGCTTTCTCAGGGTCCCTGGGAGGTGGATGTCACCAGGACATAATACAGGAGAAGCCAAGCCATACTTACTGAGAATTTGGGAAGGACTCCAAAGGAACTCCAGCAAAGGAACCCGAAGGAATGGACAGAGGGGGATAGAGAGCACACTGCCAATGAAGCCGAGGGAGGCAAAATAATTTGAAAGTGGAAGACGTAGTCCATAGGGTCAATTGCAGTAAAAAGATCTAGAAAATGAAGACAGAGATGAGGCCATTAGGAAGTCACTTTTAGAGACCTCAGGGAATTTGGGATGAGTTAAATGAGGGGTTAAGTAGCAAGTGAAGGTAGGTCAGTAGAGTCAGTAAAGAGAAAGGGACCCTTTCAACATGGACCATGAAACAAAAGGGAGAGATGATGGTAACTCAAGAGGAGCAGCCACAAGGGAAGGTCATTTCAGGCTACTTAAAACCTGAGCATGTTGTTGACCAAGGGAATGAACCGGTGGAGAATAGGCTGATTAGACAGGAGAGAGAGGACATATTTGTTAAGCAGGGTCTCTTAAGCTGTTATTCATTGGCAGCCCCAGGCCATGGTCACTTAAAAGATGTGCTTAGCGGAGGACCTAACGTTTAAGCCAAGAGAAGTCACCTGAGGTCAAACCAGAAGCAAGAAATCCCTTTGGAACGGTTTCCCTTTGCTTGTGAACAAACCACCCTAAACAAGGAGCTACTCTTCTCAGCGTGCAGGGTACCTCGCATGCTTTAGGGACTCTGAATTCTGATTATGGCTCCTTAAGGCAGAGGGCCCAAAATTCTGTCCCTTAGGGCTTTTTGGTGCAATTAAGCTTTAATGACAGAGTCATTCTTTTTTTTTTTTTATTGGAGTTCAATTTGCCAACATATAGCATAACACCCAGTGCTCATCCCATCAAGTGCCCCCCTCAGTGCCCACCACCCAGTCACCCTCACACCCCACCCACCTCCCTTTCCACCACCCCTAGTTCGTTTCCCAGAGTTAGGAGTCTCTCATGTTCTGTCTCCCTTTCTGATATTTCCTACTCATTTTTTCTCCTTTCCCCTTTATTCCCTTTCACTATTTTTTATATTCCCCAAATGAATGAGACCATATAATGTTTGTCCTTCTGACAGAGTCATTCAAATTAAACCTTCCTTCCTCTTTAAAGTATGGAACAAGACCCGCCTGTTTACTATTACTATTTAACATTATTCTGGACATATTGGCTGATGTAATTAGGCAAGAAAAAAATAAGTTAAAAAAAATTGGAAGAGAGACTTCTGGAATGGTGGTGGGAGAAGTTTGGCACATTCCCCCTGCAAAACAACCATTTACCCATTAGGGTAAAAATCATGTTTTAAGACACACACACAAATATTTAAAGTCTCCGGAAATTGTCTCAAGGCATAAAGAAAATGGAGAAATGTTTATTCAAGAAAATCTACTAAATCTTGGTAAGAAAAGTGAGACTCTGTGTCATTTAAGCCAAACCTGCTCCCATCCCCTACCCTACCCCAGGTCACTTATAGCAGCTCCGTCCCTAGATGTGGCTAAGAAGATGAGGGCTCCCTCTGCCCCAGATTCTAGTCCAGGGCTACTATTTCACAACCAGAAAGGCAGGCTCTGGGGTGCCTGGGTGGCTTAGTTGGTTAAGCATCCGACTCTTGGTTTTGGCTCATGTCATGATCTTGGGGTTGTGAGATTGAGCCCTGCGTTGGGCCCTGCACTCAGCTCGGAGTTGGCTCAGGGTTCTCTCTCTCTCCGTCTCCCTCTGCACCTCCCCTACTCATGCATGCTCTCTCTGTCTCTCTGTCTCTCTATTTAAAAATAAATAAAATCTTAAAAAATAAAAAAGGCAGGCTCATCACCCCAACCCCATGTTGCAGAGCCACTATTCAGGGAGCTGCAGCCAAGAGGACTGGTGCTCCCTTCCTGTATTCAGCTCCCACTTGTAGGGCAAAGGCTCTGCCCTTGTCATGACAGACTCCAATGGCTCTTGCTCCAACTCACCCATAGGTTGGTGGTAGGTTCCATGTTTGGAGGGCAAGCAAGCAAAAGAGATCGAGAGATGTCACCTCCGCAGCAGTGCCTTCTTGGAGAGCAGAAGTGTCAGGGAGAAACAGACCACTGCCCAACCCCGGGCAACCACCAGTCTACTTTCTAGCACTATAGATGTGCCTATTCTGGTTATAGCATATAAATGGGATGATGTGATATGTGGCTTTTGTGTCTGGCTTCTTTCACTTAGCATGATGTCTTCAAGGTTCATTCACACGATAGCATGGATCAGTACTTCATTCCTTTTTTTTTTATAGTGGTAAAATATGCATAACTTAGAATTGACCAATTTAACCACTTTTAAGTATACAGTTCAGTGGCATTAAGTATGTTCATATTGTTATGCAACCATCACCACTAACCATCTCCAGAATTTTTCATCATCTGTACCCTTTACACAATAATACCCAATTCTCCTCTCCCCCAGTCCCTGGTAATCACTATTCTACTTCCATCTCCATGAATCTGTTGGGGCTACTTCACGTATGCGCAATCATACAATATTTGTCTTTTTGTGTTTGGCTTATTTGGCAGAATCAAAGTCTAGTATATGGAAATATCACATTTTGTCTACCTATTCACCAGGTGATGGACATTTGGGTTATTTCCACCTTTTGGCTATTATGAAAACTGCTGCTATGAACACCTGTATACAAGTTTGTGTGTGGACATGTGTTTTCCTTCCTCCTAGGCATATACGTAGAAATTGCTGGTAAATGTGATAACTATGTTTAACCTTTTGAAGAGCTGCCAAACTGTTTTCCAAAGTGACTGCATCACTTTACATTGCCACCAGCAATGTGGGGTTCCAATTTCTGTCATCCTTGCCAACACTTGCTATTGACTTTTTAAAAATTATAGCAATCCACTGCTGGGGATTTACCCCAAAGATACAGATGCAGTGAAACGGCAGGACACCTGCACCCCAATGTTTCTAGCAGCAATGTCCACAATAGCCAAACTGTGGAAGGAGACTCGGTGCCCGTCAAAAGATGAATGGATAAAGAATCTGTGGCCTATGTATACAATGGAATATTCCTCAGCCATTAGAAACAACGAATACCCACCATTTGCTTCGACGTGGATGGAACTGGAAGGTATTATGCTGAGTGAAATAAGTCAGTCGAAGAAGGACAAACATTATATGGTCTCATTCATTTGGGGAATATAAAAAATAGTGAAAGGGAATAAAGGGGAAAGGAGAGAAAATGAGTGGGAAATACCAGAGAGGGAGACAGAACATGAGAGACTCCTAACTCTGGGAAACGAACAAGGGGTGGTGGAAGGGGAGGAGGGCAGGGGGTGGGGGTGACTGGGTGACGGGCACTGAGTGGGGCACTTGATGGTGAGCACTGGGTGTTATGCTGTATGTTGGCAAATTGAACTCCAATAAAAAAAATTTTAAAAAAATAGTGAAAGGGATCATAGGGGAAAGGAGGGGAACTGAGTGGGAAAAATCAGAGAGAGGGAGACAGGACATGAGAGACTCCTAACTCTGGGAAGCAAACAAGGGGTGGTGGAAGGGGAGGTGGGTGGGGGGATGGGGTGACTGGGTGACGGGCACTGAGGGGGGCACTTGACGGGATGAGCACTGGGTGTTATACTATATGCTGGCAAATCGAACTCCAATAGAAAGTATACAAAAAATAAAAATTAAAAAAATAAATAAAATAAAAATTATAGCAATTCTAGTGGGTGTAAAGTAGTATCTCATTGTGGCTTTGGTTTGCATTTCCCTAATGGCTAATGATTTTGAGCACCTTTTCATGTGCTTGTTGGCCACTTGTATATCTTTAGAGAAATGTATATTCAAATGCTTTGCCCATTTTAAAATTGGGTTGTCGTTTTTTATTATTGGTTTGTAAGAATTCTTTATATGTTGTAGAAACAAGTCTCTTGTCAGATATATGATTTGCAAGTATTCTCTTCCATATTGTGGCTTGTCTTTTCACTTTCTTAATGGTGTCATTTGAATCATAATAGTCTTTAATTTTAATGAAGTCCAATTTATCTACTTTTTCTATAGTTGTTTACACTTTTGGTGTCATGTCTTAGAAGCCATTGCCTAATCCAAGGTCATGGAGATTTACACTTATTTCAAAAATGAAATACGTGGGACTACCAAGAAGATAATCACATGGAAAAAGTTATCGAACTATTTGAAAATCTGTAATACAGTCTTATATAGAGATACAGATTTATCTTTATGAACTTAGTAAATAAGATCTATTGGTAGGTTTAACAACTATTATAATTTTGAAGTGGTAATGAACATAATGATATTTTGAAATATCTACAAGTCTAAAGTGATAGGAAAATATCTGTGATTTCTATTGGTGACCAAGTCATAGGTGTTGCTGATATTACTTTGGTCTGTTGCTTATACCATAACAAAAGGAACTGCTTAATCTCAGTCAGAAGTTAGTAGAAGTAAAGCTGTAATTTTTCCTACTCAAGTTAATAGGTCCTCTGACTTCTATCTGTGGATCCTAGGTTAAGAACACTTACTGTAGATGAAGTCAAAGCTCCAAATGAATAAGAATACTGTAAAATTTTGTTCAAAGGTGTTATTAACAAAGCAAGATTTACCCAAGAAATCCAAATGTTGAGTAATCAACAAAAAGGCAAAAGTTATGTTGAAATGATGACAGCTGACTTAGACTTAACTATTATCTACCTTGGTTGGGGACAATTAATTCAGTGTAGAAAAATATTTTGGTAGTCCCTTCCTATTCAAATGTGATCAACAAAGATATAATATTACTATCCTTTTAATAACTGGACTAATGGGATTCAAATTTTATCTAAATACTCTAATTCACTCTAATTCCAACTGAAGGTTGAAAACATACATAATTTACTTTCTGGTTGGATTTATTCAAACTGTTCTCAGAAGAGATGAGTTTGTTGAGGCAACCAGCTGCTCTGGACATTCTCAGGTAGAAAACTGTACTCAACTGTAACGGGGAAAAAATAGCAAATACTAGAAATAGATTACAGAAAAGAGTGTCTGAGGGAAAAATTAATGAGGGGTTATATTTCCTAGCTCGCTGGAAACAGATATCTCCCTCTAATAATCTGTTGATATGTTTGCTGTTATTATGGTTTTGAATAGGTAATGCATTTACATGGTTCAAAAGTCAAAGTGATGTAACAAGGAATCCCAGAAAAGGCTTAGGTCTCACCTATAGTACCATTTACCCTACCCCCCAACCCTATAGGCAATGATTCTTTATGATACGAAAGTAAATATCTGTGTTTGTACCCCTTTCTTACACAAATGGCAGCATACTATATATACTGTTTTGCATCATGCACTTTTTGCTTAATAGTATATCCTGGAGAATTTTCTATATCAGTGTAGTAAGAGTTTCCTCATTCTTTTTTACAACTGATGAGCATCCCATGGTAGAATATACATACCATTGTTTATTCCACCTATTCTGTTTGATAGACCCTAGAATTGTTTCAAGTCTTTTCTCTTAGTAGGTCTACTTTTAAACCTTTACACATTTTATTTAGAAGTTGCATTAGTTTAGACCCTTTGGGTTGCAAGTGGCAGGAATTCTATTTAAATTAGCTTAAATCTAAAAAATGGGATGCTTACTACTGAGTGGTAACTCATCCTTCCCTCCTTTTTGCCCATTCATACTAGCATGAAACCTTTGCTTTTACAACACACATCTGGCCTTTATTTCTCTTCTTTACCCATAAGCCCAGTACCATCCAAGTATCACTGCTTGGAATCTCCTTGATCTTTAAATCAAAAACAGAGTCAAGCCCAGGAGTCATAGGTCAATCTTATTATAAGGTGGCCATCCAGATGATTCATAGCATGCCTACATAAAGGTCTTGTTTAGATAAGCATCAAAACAACATAAAATTAAAATATTCTCATGGAGACCTCATCTTCTCCCAGAATCATTTCTGGAATTCCAAGTGGGGAAAACACTGGACTTCAGGATATGTTTTCGGGAATATTTTAGGTGCAAAACTAGGTGTCTTCTAACACCAAGAAAGAGAGAGTTTGATTCAAGACAAAAATAGGCATTTCTGAATGAGCAGACTGTTGCCCAGGGAGTGGGGATAATCTACACTTCAGATACATAAACAAGTATCTGCTAAATTTTGCTACCACAAGAAATCACTTAGTGAGTGGAGAAGTTGGCCTGGCCTGCATCAAAAAGATCATCCTATGCAGTGGATGGAGAACTTTTTTGAAAAATATCTTTTTTTATTTTATTTTATTTTATTTTATTTTATTTTATTTTATTTTATTATTTTATTATTTTATTATTTTTTTGAAAAAGACCTTTGAAAGGGCTGGAAAATAAGACCTATATGAAGAAAGTAAAATGAATTGGTGTTATTCAGTTCGGGGATGAAAAGGATGAATTAGAGTTGAATATATGAATCAAGATGAAGATCAGTTAATCTCTGTAGGAGGAAGAGAAGTGACCTTCACTTGCAGGTAGATTATGAATGAGGAAATGCTCTCTGATAATTAGAACAACAGCAATGGAAGAGGATTAGGAGTCCCTTTGCTTAAAGGTAGAAAAGCCACCATCTGTTTATGTGTGGAAGATGGCTGTCAAAGACTCTTGGGGCACTCCTTTTAAGCATACTGGTAGTGTCCATGGACCTCACTAAGGGTTGAGGTAAACTAGAAAGGAGCTATGCATACCTTTGGGGATTTGAATCAGTAGACCCAGCTTAAGAAAAGATTCACATCTCTTCCCAAAATCTATTTTAGCTGGTAAAAGATTTAAATCACAGGTGTGTCCATTTAGGAAATGGCTGGAACTCTTAGAAGAGAGAATAATGAGTTTTGCTGCTCTTAAAAGCAACTTGTGGGGGTGCCTAGGTGGCTCAGTTGGTTAAGCATTTGCCTTTGGCTCAGGCCATGATATCAGAGTCCCGGGATCGAGTCCCACATTGGGCTCCCTGCTCAGCAAGGCGTCTACTTCTACCTTTCCCCTGCTCCTTCTCTCTCTCTCTCCCTCTCCCTTTCTCAAATAAATAAATAATCTTTTTTTAAAAAGTGAGGCTCCTGGGTGGCTTAGTGGTTGAACATCTGTTTTTGGCTCAGGTCATGATCCCAGGGATCCTGGATCAAGTCCCACATCAGGCTCCCCGTGAGGAACCTGCTTCACCCTCTGCCTGTTTCTCTCTGTGTCTTTCATGAAGAAGTAAATAAGATCTTTATTTTTTTTTATTTTATGATAGTTACACAGAGAGAGAGAGAGGCAGAGACACAGGCAGAGGGTGTGCATGCACCGGGAGCCCGACGTGGGATTCGATCCCGGGTCTCCAGGATGGCGCCCTGGGCCAAAGGCAGGCGCCAAACTGCTGCGCCACCCAGGGATCCCAAATAAGATCTTAAAAAAAAAAAAAGCAACTGTGATAAGTTTCATGTTCTCACTTAATTGAATAAATGTCCTGGGGTTAACCTTATCTCAGGCTATTCTGCAAGGCACAGCTTGACATTGTATCTATTTGGGGTTTTATCCCCCCAACTCAATCCTTGTGCCATATACCTAGGGTGATCTTGTTTTCTGAAAAATATTTGCAACGTGTGGTTTGAGAAAAACATGCTTGGGAATAGTGGTTGGCTTATCCTATTTATACAGTCAAGATTTATTTACTCTGTACCTACTATATACTAAGCACTATCCTTGCTACTTGGAAAACAGCAGTGAATCAAACATGTAGAGTTTTCTGTCTTTGTGGAACTTACATTATTGCGAGGGGAGAGAAATGATAAATAAATATTTTAAATATTTATATTTTAAATTAAATATATTTTATAGTTTAAATTAAAATATTTATATTTTAAAACTAGGCAACTTGTGTAGTATGTTAGATAGTAATAAGTGCTACTGGAAGAAGAAAAGGCAGAGCCAGGCAAGGTGGATCAGGCATGCTGGTGTTAGGAGCAGGAAGCAGGTTGCAGGATTAAGGTGGGTGGTTAGCGTAGGTCTCTATGAGAAAATCAGTTTTGTTCAAAAACCTTAAAAATGCAAGGAAAGGTGGACATCTGTGGGGAGAGAGACCTAGGTCTATGGGACAGCCAACGGGAAGGCTTTGAGACAGGAGAGTGGTTGGTGTGTTCATAGAATGGCGAGGAGGCCAGTGTGGATGGAGGGGAGGGAGGAAGATCAAGAGTAGTAGTAGAGGAGGGGCAGATCCTGAGGGCCTTGTCGATCACAGGAAGGGCTTTGGCTTTTACTTTGAGGAAAATGAGAGTCACTGATATGTTTTGAGCAGGGCACTGTCAGATCCGATTTCTGCTTTTAAAAGATTGCTCTGACTGCTCTGTTCAGAATAAACTGCAAGGGAGTGAGACGTGTGGTTTCCATACCCATGGATTTACCAGAGTTTAGTTCAATAACAGCAGCACCCAACAACATGCTTCAAATTTCAGTTATCATCACATATTAACTGTGCAATTGCATGAAGTACAGATTGTGCTCATTGGTCTTTGCAGTCCACAGTTCACTCCCTAATAACGGATGCACATCCTGATCAGTGACCATTCCTGTCACTTCCTTCAAAGTCTGTTGGTGATTGGCATTGGTGATTCATGTTGTTTAGTTCGTGCACAGAGAGAGCAAAGCCTACACTTGTGTGTCACCCGCTCTGTTCACAGTGATAAACCCATATGACTGATAAAAACATACTCAAACAAAGGGAGGAATTGGCCAACAAAGATGAAAGTGCAGCAAAGAAACAAAAACATATAATGCTTAAAGTGAAATTCAAATCAAAGGTATATGGAGTTATAGAAGAAACAGCTGCCTGTGGGATCATGGCAATGTTGACACTGCCACCATTCGAGAGCTCCCGGATATGCAGAGGATCTTATGTAGAATTACACAGAGGAACTTCGTGAAGGTGAAGTTTCTAACATAAGTGAAAGTTGTGGCAAAAAGAATAGATTTTCCAAAGGAAGTGACACCAGCAAGAGGTCACACTGAAGGAATCCATGGTGATATTTCACAATATTAAGTGTGCAAAGGATAAAATGTGGGAAGCTGATCCAAACTTTGAAAGGAGTATGGCAATTCACCAAGGCATGAAAAGATGTTCTCTTGGTATTAGAAGTTATGAGAAGAAGAAGGCAAGCACTGTTAAGACTACCCTTGATATATTTCTTACAAAGAAATAAAGCACTTTGTCAACATTTCTAATGTTGTAAATTATAGTGTACTAAACAAATACGAGTTTCACAATTTTTTCATTCCCTTATATAATTATAATGAAATGGGCAGTGAAGTTTTTTTTAACATTTTGACAAAAAAATTAAATGTCAAAGAACAACTGCAATTTCCCCCACTGATTAAGATTGCTTTGCACTGTTTCAGTTGACCCTCATTTTCAACATCCTCCACTGCCACGGACAGCGAGGACTGCCGGTACTTAGTGATGACTAGATCTGGGCCTTGACGTTGGAAGTGAGTGGCTACAGTGAAGGAGAAGTGGTCTTGTAGTTGAAGGGTTTTTAGTGCTCCTTTTCAGTAGAAATTCTAGAACCCTCAACAGCTGTGAGAGATTTATATCAGTGACTCATTAATATAAGCAATCCAGCAGCCTAAAGCTTAGTTGTGTGAGAAGAGGTGGCAGCAAGTTCCCATACTCTCAACCCTTCTCTCTCTTGTTGCCACTGTACTGTAAAATGCTGCCTTTAGAGATTTAGGTCTTCAGGTTAAGCCTTGCCCTTCAATTGTTTAAAAAAAATATATGCCTCAAATGCTAACTATGTGAGGTTATGTATGTGTAAACTAACCTTATTGTGGTAATCATTTCGCAATGTATATGTCTATCAAGTACAAATAAAATATGGATGTGGAAAGACTGCTGTAGCAAGTAAGTGCACTAGGACATTACAGGTAGAAGGGTACTGAGGTTCCAAAAAAGGCATCTTTTTAGAAAAAGAAAATAAATTTGGCAATATGTAACAAAAGCCTTAAAAATGTGTGTTTCCTTTGACCCAGTCACTACCCTTCTGAGAGAGTCTGTCTGGAGGGAAGTAGACTAAAAATTATGCACAGACTTGTTTGTCATGTTATCATTTATAATGTTAGAAATAATGGTGGGGGGATGTGTAAGTAAATACAGTACATGCAAATGATGTGATATTATGCATCCCTAAAAATATATTTATAAAGATCGGGAATTTTCTTTGAGTCATCATGAAAATATCATGGGAAGAGTGTGTAAAATAATATAAATTGAAAAAATAAGAATACGAAACTGTATATCCTGTGTGATCTCATTACAGGTGCATAGAAAAAACTGGAAGAAAAGATGTCAAAGTGTTATTAAGATCCAAAGGGGCACATGCACCACAATGTTCATAGCAGCATAGTCCACAATAGCCAAACAAGAGCTGAGATGTCCACTGAATGGATAAAGAAGATGTGGTGTATTGGGCAGCCTGGGTAGCTCAGCAGCTTAGCACCGCCTCCGGCCCAGGGCCTGATTCTGGAGACCCAGGATCGAGTCCCACATCGGGCTCCTTGCATAGAGCCTGCTTCTCCCTCTGCCTGTGTCTCTGCCTCTGTGTCTCATGAATAAATAAAATCTTAAAAAAAAAAGATGTGGTATATAGATACACAATGGAATACTACTCAGCCATCAAAAAAAGAAATCTTGACATTTGCAAGGACATGGATGGAACTAGAGGGTGTTACACTAAGCACAATAAGTCAGAGAAAGACAATTATCATATGATCTCACTAATATGAGGAATCTAAGAAACAAAACAGAGGATCATGGGAGAAGGGAAGAAAAAAAAATAAAACAAGACAAAATCAGAGAGGGAAATAACCACAAGAGACTCTTAATCATAAGAAACAAACTGAGGGTCGCTGGAAGGGAGGTGGGTGAGGGGATGGGGAACTGGGTGATGGGCATCAGGGAGGGCACGGGATGTTATGAGCACCAGGTGTTATATGCAACTGATGAATTACTGAACTCTACCTCTGAAACTAATAATACATTGTATATTAATTGAATTTAAATAAGAAAAATAAATAATAAAAAAGAGTAATAATAAATAAAACTGTAACGATGGAGGGAGGTTATTATGATTACTTTTGAGTGTAGGAATTGTGGGAGATTAAAATGTATGAAAGAAATGTATGTTAATTTTTTAAAAAATAATAATGCGCAATAATACTGGCTCTGGAGCAGGACTGCAGACTAGCCGCATTGACCTTGGGTAGGCTCTCTAGCGTCTCTGCGCCTCTGTTATGTCATCTTTAAAATATGGGTAACAATAGTGTTGACCTCCTAGGGTTGTTATGGAGATTAAATGGGTTAGTACTTATAAAACATTGTGAGAGCTTCTAGTATATAGTAAGTGCCCAAGAAATGTCAGCTGTTAATTTATTGACGTGTGTACAGCTGTAAAATGAAAGCTTATTCTTTTACTCATTTTCTACATTTTCACTTGTATATACACAGGAATTGTGTATATACGTATGTATAGTTAACAATGAATACAATTAAACAACTTGCTGTATTCACTAAGCAATGTATCAATAAATTGTGAACCTTCTTGCACATCTGTAATGTAGATCTACTAACCTTCTGTGATGGCAACATTAGTGTTCCAGAGTATGTACTATATTTTATTTAACTATTTCCTCACTGATGAATATATATCTTATTCTCAAATACTGCTGCAATGATTCTGACCCTCTGTGTATATTTTTTCTGCACTTACATGAGTATCTTCAGAGGACAGATTCCTAGGAGTGAAATTGAGTCAAAGGATATTTTGCCGATGACATTGGCAGATATTTCCAATTTCTCCTCCAAAGAAGTTGTGCTAATTTATGAATACATGAGAATGCCATTTTGCCCAGCACTTCATCCCCTCTGGATATTATCAGTCTTTTAAAAATTTCCTGCCTTTTAGGCAATATGGTATCTCATCAGGGTTATAATTTGTATTTCTCTGATCACCACTCAGGTTGAGCATATTGTCTTATGTACATAGGTCCTTTGCATTTCCTCAACTGTGAATTGCTTGCTCAAGTCCTTTTCTGTGAGCTTTTCTTTTCTATTTATACTTCTCTATATTTAAAAAGAAAGAAAAATGTTTTCTATTCTTTAAGTAACCATGTGCTTCCTTCTTTATCAACCATACTAGCAAAGGAAAGCATTTACTCAATCCAAAAGGAGAATTTAAATGTATACATTTTGTTGAGTCTCTTTTGGGTGAAGGGAGCGGGGAAAAAAATCACCTGCTTAATTCTACTTTTCTAACCTAATATTAAATGACCTTCTTTTCATTCCTTGGTCCTCCACATTTGGGAGACCACTATTTGATCACTTCAAGTGTACCATGGACCTCTAGCACATTTGTCTAAGTCGCTGAAGACTAAACTTTAAAAATTTAACACAATAATTCTATAATTGTTTTTTTTTTAAAACTATCTTTGAGGTTGATCCAGAAGGAAGTGGAGAACTGCACAGTTATTTGATATATTCAGGCCCATTCTAACAGCCCATTCTAACTGTTCAGGCAGATGCATTTTTTTTTTCTTTCAGAATTCTTTCAGAATGACCTCATAATTGAGCTGCCCCTGTAGGCTCAGCATTGAGGAATAATGAGTTTTTGAATGATGAGGAGGTCATGTTTTGAAACAGAAGCAAATAGTGCTGATTATTTACAATGCTGCCATCAGGGGAATCTAAGCTAGAATGGTTAGGAATGCTCCTGTGCCTGGAGCTGGGGATGGCCATTGCCGAGAGTCCAGAGTGGCAGTGGCCTTTCCTAACTCTCCTTGCTCCCATTTTTCCCTTACATGAGTAACATGCTAATTGTTGGGTAGCAGAGAGGCCGGCCCAAGCTGATTAAAAAAGTTTGGCTTAGTGACAATTCAGTTCTATTTCTCCTAAATGATACTTCAGTTGTTTAAGGGAAAAAGGCATAGGTAGGGGAACTATCCTATCCTTAGTTATCACTAGTAACTTAGGCTTAGGGACCTCCCTGTAACCAAACATAGTATTTTTTTAAAAGATTTTATTTATTCATTCATGAGAGACAGAGAGAGGCAGAGACATAGGCAGAGGAAGAAGCAGGCTCCTCACAGGGAGCCCAGTGTAGGACTTGATCCCAGAACCCTGGGATCACGCCCGGAGCCAAAGACAGATGCTCAACTGCTGAGCCACCCAGGCATCCCAATAGCCAAACATAGTATTAACTGCAGTAAATCTGATGCCTCCTAGACCCTTTTCACTCATATTTTGTGTGAAAAGACCCGCAGATGCTTTCTGACATTCGGATTCAATGTCTTGACTATTAAATATAGTTTGAACATTGTGCATAATCTTGGATCCACCAGTGGGCAAGTATTTCCCTTAATCATAATTTGTATCAAGGGAATGTTATTTCAGGAAACCGATTCTTAGGCCTTAAAGATCATCAAATCTAGTCCCCCACTGAGCCTGGAATATCCCTTCCAGGTTTTTCTGTGCCCCTTACCTCCCTCTAAGTGTGGAGGTAGCCTCTTGTCAGCTCAGATCTCTCCAGTGATATGGAGATCACTGTCACATAAGACAGCCCAATCCATCTTGAATAGCTCTGATAGACTTTTCATTGGGTGGAAATTTTTCTTCTAGTAGATTCAACTCATTGATTCAATGGGCATCAAGAGCTGCCTTCCAGAATGGGTCTGAACTATCCTACACATCACAAACCTATAAATACCCCTTCCTCCTCTTTGCAAAGCTCCCCGATCCCCCTTCCCCACCGTTCAGTCTAAATATTCCTAGCTTTTGTGAATTTTCTTGTAAGAAGCCCCTGGCTTCTTCTCTAACTTAATCTCCTCCACATGGCCTTCTTTTCCTCAAACATGCACAACATATTCCTGTCTCAGGGTCTTTATCCTTTCTCTTCCCACTACCAGAAATATTCATCCCTCAGATAATAGCAAGATTTGTTTCCTTACGTCATTTTGTTCAAGTATAAGTTCCTTAGAGAGGCCTTCGCTGACCATTGTGTCTAAAAGAACCCCAGCCCCATCTCCATCACTATCCTTTTACCCTGATATATATATTTTTTCAACATGGCACCACTCCCTGAAAGATTATATATCACACTGGAGAATATTCAGTCAAAACTTAAAGCTCTTTATCATGAGTTCTTTTTGTGCTCAAGTGCAATATCATGTATTTACTGTATTGAATTCCATTGTGTTAAATTCTGTCCATCATTCTATTAAGTAAAATTATTTTTAGGATCTCAATTCAGTCATCCAAGATGCTGACTAGTCTTCCCAACTTTATGTCATATCTAAATCTAGTAAGTGGGCTTTCTATATATACAAATCATCAGTGAAATCATTGATCAAGAAAGACTTCTATAGCACACCACCAGCAGATTACTTCTAACTCAATGCCTAAGTAAGAGTCCCTACAAATGCCTGGGTGCTCTCCAGATTTTCCGCCCACCATGTTTCCATATTTACCAATCTGGAAACCCTGTCAAAGAAGGAATTAAAGTTACTCAAACATGCCTTGTTCTTAGTGAACCCATGTTGGGTCCCAAAGATCCTTCCTGGTATGGCAAACACTACAAATTCTATTTGGTTCACCTAAACCACCCCTTTACTATTCCATTTGACAGTCTTACTTGATATAAACATCATCACAAATTTATCATGTTCACAATCTAACTTTGTCATTTTTGAAAATGCAGGGTGGGGGTAATAGATTTTCTCAGTATCCCAGAATACACCCCTTGGAAGTGGTTGCTGGTTTTGCCTGTATTTAATACCTGCTCTCCATGCCTACCACACACCCTCTGCTGTTTTGTTTCTTGTTTTGTTTTGTTTTGTTTTGTTTTGTTTTGTTTGTCATACGAAGGTCAAAGGAGTAGAAGTACTCTGTTCTCTAACCCAGAGGTCTCCAAGCAGAGCATATTGAAAAGGTGCATGAGATCTGTCCAAGCGATGAGTTACCTCTCTGGTCCAGGAGCAGGGCAAGCAGATGTGAGGCAGGCAGGGGAAAGGGGAAGGGGATGGCAGTGGTAAGAAAAGTCTAATTAGGAATATAAATAATAGTGAAAGGGAATATAAGGGAAGGAAGAAGAAATGTGTGGGAAATATGAAAAAAGGGAGACAGAACATAAAGACTCCTAACTCTGGGAAACGAACTAGGGGTGGTGGAAGGGGAGGAGGGCGGGGGGTGGGGGTGAATGGGTGACAGGCACTGAGGGGGGCACTTGACGGGATGAACACTGGGTATGTTGGCAAATTGAACACCAATAAAAAATAAATTTATTATTAAAAAATCCGAACTAGACTTACAACACACACACACACACACACAAAAAAAAAAAAAAAAAAAAAAGAAAGAAAGAAAAAGAAAAGCCTAATTAGCAGCCCTGTTCACTTGTTTCTCCATTCTCTTGGCTTTAAATATATATATGCTGGGAACTCCTAAATTTATTCTCTAAACAAGGCCATGCCCCTGAATTCCACATGCATGTATATACCTCCAACTCAACATCTACACTTGAAATATCCAATAGATATCTTTTTTCTCTCTGTTTTTAAAATTGTAGTTGACATACAAGGATACATTATTTTCAGGTGTGCAACACAGTAATTCGACCACCCTGTATATTATGCTGTGCTCATCACAAGTGTAGCTATCACCTGTCACCATGCAATGCCATTATAATACCATTGACTATATTCCTTATGCTGTATATTTTATTCCCATCATTTATTCATCCAGAAGCCCAGACCTTCCATACCCCTTCACCAATCTTGCCCACCCCCCCCAACCCTCCTTCCTCTCTGGCAACCATCAGTTTGTTCTCTGTATTTATGGGTCTATTTCTGCTTTTCCTTTCTTCTTTTGTGTGTGTGTGTGTGTGTGTGTGTGTGTGTGTGTGTGTGTGTTTAGGTTCACCATACAAGTGAAATCATATGGTATTTGCCTTCTCTGAGTTTCTTCACAAGTATAATACCATCTAGATCTATCCATGTTGTCATAAATGGCAAGATTTCATTCTTTTATTACTGAGTAATATTCTGTTGTGTGTGTATACACACACATATCCACACCCCCCTCATATCTCCTTTATCCATTATCTATTGATGGATAGACTCAGATTCTTCCAAATCTAGGCAATTATAAATAATACTGCAATAAAGACAGGGATGCTTTAATTTTTTGAATTAGTGGGTTTTTTTGGGGGTAAATACTCAATAGTGGAATTACTGAGTCATATGGTATTTCTATT
The DNA here is from genome assembly GCF_048164855.1 of Canis lupus baileyi. Taxonomy (NCBI): domain Eukaryota; kingdom Metazoa; phylum Chordata; class Mammalia; order Carnivora; family Canidae; genus Canis; species Canis lupus. The sequence continues at coordinate 13,374,755 of NC_132876.1, read as the reverse complement.
TTTGACTTTTGGAGGAGCCTCCATACTGTTTTTGACAGTGGCTATTCCAATGTACATTCCCATCAACAGTGTACTAGAGTTCCTCTTTTCTCCACATCCTCACCAACACTTGTAATTTCTTGTCTTTTTGATTCTAGCCATTCTGATAGGTGTGAAGTGATAGCTGATTGTGGTTTTGATTTGAATTTTCCTTTTTTATGTATATTTTATTGGAGTTCAATTTGCCAACATACAGCATAACACCCAGCGCTCATCCCATCAAGTGCCCCACTCAGTGCCCGTCACCCAGTCACCCCACCCCCCGCCCACCTCCCTTTCCACCACCTCTTGTTCGTTTCCCAGAGTTAGGTGTCTCTCATGTTCTGTCTCCCTCTCTGGTATTTCCCACTCATTTTCTCTCCCTTCTTCTTTATTCCCTTTCACTATTTTTTATATTCCCCAAATAAATGAGACCATATAATGTTTGTCCTTCTCCAGTTGACTTACTTCACTCAGCATAATACCCTCCAGTTCCATCCACGTCGAAGCAAATGGTGGGTATTCGTCGCTTCTAATGGCTGAGGAATATTCCATTGTATACATAGGCCACATCTTCTTTATCCATTCATCTTTTGATGGGCACCGAGGTTCCTTCCACAGTTTGGCTATTGTGGACATTGCTGCTATAAACATCGGGGTGCAGGTGTCCTGCTGTTTTACTGCATCTGTATCTTTGGGGTAAATCCCCAGCAGTGCAATTGCTGGGTCATAGGGTAGCTCTATTTTTAACTCTTTGAGGAACCTCCACATAGTTTTCCAGAGTGGCTGCACCAGTTCACATTCCCACCAACAGTGCAAGACGGTTCCCCTTTCACCACATCCTCTCCAACATTTGTTGTTTCCTGTCTTGTTACTTTTCGCCATTCTCACTGGGGTGAGGTGGTATCTCATTGTGGTTTTGATTTGTATTTCCCTGCTATTTATGAGGCCAGCATCACCTTAATTCCAAAACCAGACAAGACCCCACCAAAAAGGAGAATTATAGACCAATATCCCTGATGAACACAGATGCAAAAATTCTCAACAAGATACTAGCCAATAGGATCCAACAGTACATTAAGAAGATTCTTCACCACAACCAAGTGGGATTTATCCCTGGGATGCAAGGTTGGTTCAACACTTGTAAGACAATCAATGTGATAGATCATATCAACAAGGGAAAAATAGATGCAGAGAAAGCATTTGACAAAATACAGCATCCATTCCTGATCAAAATTCTTCAGAGTGTAGGGATAGAGGGAACATTCCTCAACATCCTAAAAGCCATCTACAAAAAGCCCACAACATATATCATTCTTAATGGGGGAAAAACTAAGAGTCTTTCCCCTAAGATCAGGAACACGACAGGGATGTCCACTCTCACCACTGCTATTCAACATAGTACTAGAAGTCCTAGCCTCAGCAATCAGGCAACAAAAAGAAATAAAAGGCATTCAAATTGGCAAAGAAGAAGTCAAACTCTCCCTCTTCACAGATGACATGATACTGTACTTAGAAAACCCGAAAGACTCCACCCCAAGATTGCTAGAACTCTTGCAGCAATTCTGCAGTGTGGCAGGATGCAATATCAATGCCCAGAAGTCAGTGGCATTTCTATACACTAACAATGAGACTGAAGAAAGAGAAATTAAGAAGTCAATCCCATTTACAATGGCACCCAAAAGCATAAGATACCTAGGAATAAACTCAACCTAAGAGATAAAGAGTCTATACCCTAAAAACTACAGAACACTTCTGAACGAAATTGAGGAAGACACAAAGAGATGGAAAAATATTCCATGCCCATGGATTGGAAGAATTAATATTGTGAAAATGTCAATGCTACCCAGGGCAATTTACACATTTAATGCAATCCCTATCAAAATACCAGGGACTTTCTTCAGAGAGTTGGAACAAATCATCTTAAGATTTGGTTGGAATCAGAAAAGACCCCGAATAGCCAGGGGAATATTGAAAAAGAAAACCAGAGCCGGGGGCATCACAATGCCAGAGTTCAGGTTGTACTACAAAGCTGTGGTCATCAAGACAGTGTGGTACTGGCAGAAAAGCAGACACATAGATCAATGGAACAGAATGGAGAACCCAGAAATGGGTCCTCAACTCTATGGTCAACTAATATTCAACAAAGCAGGAAAGACTATCTGCTGGAAAAAGGACAGTCTCTTCAATAAATGGTGCTGGGAAAATTGGACAGCCACGTGCAGAAGAATGAAACTAGACCATTCTCTTACACCAGACACAAAGATAAACTCAAAATGGATGAAATTTAAATGTGAGACAAGAATCCATCAAAATCCTAGAGGAGAACACAGGCAACACCCTTTTTGAACTTGGCCACAGCAACTTCTTGCAAGATACATCTATGAAGGCAAGGGAAACAAAAGCAAAAATTATTTGCATTTTCCTGATGATAAGTGATGTTGAGCATCTTACATGTGTCTGTTGGCCATTTGGATGTCTTCTTTGGTAGATATCTCAAGCTCAGTATGTCTAATATCAATGTTGATCTCTCTAAGGCATGATCCTCCTCCAATTTTTCCCATCTCAATAAATGGAATCAGTACTCACCTACTTATTCAGACCAAACATTGTGGAGTTATCCTTGGCTTTTATCTCTTTTTTAACATCTTTCATCTACCCCATCAAAGGTCTTGTAGACCCTGCCTTCAACGTATATCTAGAAAGTAACCCTGTCTGAGACACAAACATCTCTTACCTCTATTACTAGAGTAACCTCCACAATGGCACCCCTTGCTTGCATTCTTGTCTCCAATCATCTATTCAACACAGACTTATGAGAAGTCATAAGTCACTTGGTGCCACTTCTCTGCTCAAGACTGCTCAATAATGATCCATCTTAGAATAAAAGTCAAAGTTCTTGTTATAGCCTATGAGGCCCTCTATGATCTGGCTCTCCTCTACCTTTTGGAGCTCATCTTTTACTATTACCTATACTCTGAACTAGTTTCTTTCACCTTATTGCTATTTCTTAAAGATGCCAAGCATTATCTCTACATCAGAGCCTTTGTATTTTCTGAACTGTCTGCCTGAAATGGCCAGATATTTGCAGAGCTTGCCCTCACGCTTCATTCAGGTGTCTTCCCAATTGTCTTCTTGGCACCATAGCAGAAAGAACATATACATATACTCATTCCTGTTGGGTTACTCTCTGCCCCTTTACCCTGCTTCGGTCTATTTATCAATTATCACCATCTGACATATTTCTTTGGTTACTATCTGCCCCCCTCACCGGAAAAAAAGGCCTCTTTCCACTTAAAAATTCATGTTTAAAAATCTGGGTTTCTCTACGATTTCCAGTACAAATCCTCTGGCCGACTTAAGAATCTTCCCAAATTTTCCTCTATCCAGATCATTTATAGCTGCAGTCAGAGTAGCATTTCAGAGAGCTTCCCAACCCTCTTGAATTGTCTTTTTAGAGAGTCTCATACTATGGACTTGGACATCAGATTTTTCTCAGCCATCCCCCTTCTGGGGGTCAAAGACTTTCACTCTTTCTCTCTTTAGGTTTTTATCACTTCTACTTCCCAAATGATTCCCCCTGTTGGTTAGAATTAGGAGTAAAGCCACAGTCCCTCTAGTTGTTTTTTCTGGGCTTGGGAAATTGGCAGCACAATTTTAATAACTTTTCAGCTGCTCTGTGGTTATGTGGCCTATAACATCTCACATAGAATACCTATAATATCTATTCTCAGATTAAAAGATTTCCAAATCCATGCATTTCTTAAAAAATAATATTTCTTTCAAAATACTATATCATAATGAAATAATAAATATATAAACTATATGCATACATTTCTTTAAAATGATGTAAGTGTAAAAATAGAATAATCCATATTTGGATAATAAGATATTTATTTAAAATAATACATGCACGTGGTATAAAATCAACTAATATAAACACAAATTGAATGAAAACTAAGATTACTTCCTTTTTTTTTTTTTTAACTAGTTCTCCAGGTACTCTCCAGAGGCAACCACTTTTTCCCAGTGCCTTGTGGACCCTTTCAAATAAAACTGCATTATTTGGGGGAAATGATCCACACCCATTGCTTTAAAAGAAAGTCAAACAATTCAGAAACAAAAATAAAATTTAAAATATCTAAAATAAAATGACACTACCCAGAGGTAACCATATTAATATTAAAATCCCTCTAGACAAGGGGTCCCTGGGTGGTGGCTCAGCAATTTAGCATCTGCCTTCGGCCCAGGGCGTGATCCTGGAGTCCCGGGATCAAATCCCACATTGAGCTCTTTGCACGGAGCCTACCTCTCCCTCTGCTTCTCCGTCTTTCTCTCTCTCTCTCTCTCTCATAAATAAATAAATAAAATCTTTAGAAAAAAATAAAAATAAAATCCCTCTAGACTCAAGACATCTGTCTCTCCAATAGTGTATAAAGGGAACTTACTGTACATGTTATTTCATTTCCTGCCTTTTTCACTTAATGGAATGCCACGGGCTTCTTTCCATGTCAATACTTATAGATTTAAGTGAATGTTAATTTAATATACACTATGGCTTTAACTCTCCTTCAAGAAGATATGCTCCTTTTTAAAAAAGATTTTATTTATCTATTTAGAGAGAGCATGAGCAGAGGGAGAGAGAGAATCTCAAGCAGACTTTACACTGAGCACAGAGCCTGACAGTGGGGCTCTATCTCATGAGCCTGAGATCATGACCTGAGCCAAAATCCAGAGTTGGAGGCTTAACCAACTGAGCCACTCAGGCTCCCCAAGATATGCTCCTTTTAGATAGAGCAGCCCCTTCTGCCTCCAGGCTTTAGGCTTGTCCCACTAAATTCCAATGAGTACTGTGATCCACATGTATTGCCCCACATTAGACCTTCAGGTCGGCTTTGTGTATAACATAAGTCATAGAAATTCCAAGATCTAAGTTTTATTTCCAGTCACTTTTCTAATCATTATTCTCAAGCAGAATTATTTGTTGTTGGGGATCCCTGGGTGGCTCAGCAGTTTAGCGCCTGCCTTGGGCCCAGGATGTGGGCCCAGGATGTGATCCTGGAGTCCCAGGATCGAGTCCCACATCGGGCTCCCTCCATGGAGCCTGCTTCTCCCTCTGCCCCCCCCCTCATGAATAAATAAAATCTTTTTTTAAAAAAGAATTATTTGTTGTTAGGGCCTTCAGAATCATATTGAAGGGTGAAAAATTATAAGTAGGTCTCATGGAACAATGTTTTGGAGAAGTATTTAGGTATCACTGATTTTTTCTTAAGATTTATTCAGTTAGAAAGAAAGAGTGAGCAGGAAAGGCTCAGAAGGAGAGAGAGAGAGATAAAATCTTAAGCAGACTCTCTGATGGGCGTAGAGCCTGACTGGGGTGGGGGTGGGGTGGGGGTTAGCTTAATTTCATGACCCTGAGATGATGACCTGAACCAAAACCGGCAGTCAGACGCTTAGCTGACAGAGCCACCCAGGAGCCTCTCATTAATTTTTAACACATTTATTGAGCATCTATTATGTGACAAGCACTATTGTAGTGATGAACAAAAATCCTTGTCCCTGTGCAACTTATATTCTAGTGGGACAAGACAGTAACCAAAGATATGTGTCAGATGGTGATAATTGCTAAGAAAAGTGAAGCAGGGTAAGGGCATAGAATGACCACAGGGGTGGGCATATGTGTGTGCTGTTTCAGTGATGGTATTAGGGATGGCTTTTCTAATGAGAAGACAACTAGAAAGAGACACAATGAAGTGAGGAGCAAATCCTGCAACGATCTGGGGAAACAGCATCCCAAGCTAAGGGTTCAGAACATACAAAGGCCCTAATTTCAGGATATGCTCAACATCTTTAAGGAACAGCAAGGAGGTGCTTGTGGCTGGATCAGTGTGGGGAGAATGGTAGGAAATGAGATGCAGAATGAACCAGAAGAGGATCACCAGCTGATGTGAATAATGTCAGGCGGGTTCAAAGTCTCCAATGAGCCGAGGCTAGGAGGAAATGTCTAGGATGGACGCATGAGGCTTCATTAGTTATGTTCTGAGTATGAACAAAGTCAGGGGAGAGAGATCTTGCTTGGAATTGAAGGCACTATGCTTTCTTCTATCCTGTTGATAGAAGACAGGAACAGCAGAACTCCAAAGTTGTTGTCTTCTCTGAGAAAGACAATGAGCTTCAGACTGAAAAGGTTAGAAAAGAATTTTGGTCAGAGGCAGCAGAAGCCCAAAATTGAGATGAGAGTATAAGAGAACCCAAACTCATTTGAAACTCCTTGCCCAGATGGCTGTGTCCCCAGTGGAGAGAACTTAGGAAAGGGAGCTCATAGGCACACATACCCACACCCCCACACACTGAATGCCATGCTATCATGGCAGATTTTTAAGTAGGCTCCATGCCTGCCCAATGTGGGGCTTGAACTCATGACCCTGAGATCAAGAGTCACATGCTTTACTGACTGAGCCAGCCAGGAACCACTATCATGGCAGATTTTGAGGAATAAGACCAAATTAGAGAGGTCTATTTATCTATTAGATATTCAAATGGAGGTATTGGGTTGGAGGTATATGAGTGTGGAATTTAGGGGCATGGTCTTTTTCAGAGAATAAATTTAGGAGTTCCCAGCATATATTTATTTAAAGCCAGGAGAATGGAGAAACAAGTGAACAGGGCTGCTAATTAGGCTTTTCTTACCACTGCCATCCCCTTCCCCTTTCCCCTGCCTGCCTCACATCTGTTTGCCCTGCTCCTGGACCAAAGAGGTAACTCATCGCTTGGACAGATCTCATGCACCTTTTCAACAGGCTCTGCTTGGAGACCTCTGGGTTAGAGAACAGAGTACTTCTACTCTGACGTTCATATGACAAAAAACCAAAAACCCAAAAAGCAAAGACAGCGGAGGGGGTGTGGTAGGCATGGAGAGGAGGTATTAAATACAGGCAAAACCAGCAACCACTTCCAAGGGGTGTATTCTGGGATTCTGAGAAAAATCTACGGCAGCTACCTTAGCTGCTGGCAGATCCCCAGTCATTCCTTTAATTAAGCTGGACCTTTTATTGGTATTGCGAAATCATGACCTCTAGAGGGAAAACCTCACAAAAAAAAAGCGCTTTAGGGAAAATAAACCGTTCACCGAATCTGCTTTTCCAATTCAGGGAACTTCAACGAATAACCACAGAAAATATGAAAATCATGCTTCACTGTCTTACAATGGCTAGTTTTAGAGGGGAAAGAGGCAATAGGGTAAAAGAAGTGACACCTTTCCACACAGAGCAGAAGGAAAGGTCGCACCTGGGTCACGAAGTCAGTGAAGTGTCTGTTTCTTGGTTTTGGCCCAGGTGATGATCTCAGGGTGGTGGGATCGAGCCCCGCATTGAGCTCTGCGCCCAGCATAGAGTCCACTCTCTCCCTCTGCCCCTCCTGCTTGGGTGCATGCTCTGTCTCTCTCTCTCTCTCTCTCTCAAATAAATAAATCTTTTTAAAAAAAAGGTGGGGGAAGTCACATTACCTTCCTATTATGTATCAAGCACCGTGCTCTGCTCTGTATGTGCATTAGCTCCATAATTAATCCTCCCAACAGCTCTGGGAGGTAACAATTCTTGGACCTGTCTGTAACGATGAGAACGTGAGGCGCAGAGTTTAAACCACTTGCCCAGATGCATTTATCTAGTTACGAGGTGATAGAAACAGTAGTCCAGCCTGGATTCCCCCAAGACCCCAAAACCCGTGCACTCCCCTGTCTGAATGCTGCCCTGAGAAGGTACAGCAGAGAGATGCGGGGACCATGAGGGTGTAATCAGAGGCCACATCCTGGGGTTCTGGGATTCACAGTATTTATTACAGTTACCCACCTCTTTGAAATGTTGATTAGCTGTTGTTCCCAGTTTGTAGAGTGCTTTCATCCTTAAATCTTTAAAGGTTGGGGTTTTTTTCCCCTTAAATGGGACAACCACCATTTCACACCAAGCTGCAAACTATTTTCCACCCTCAGGCTAAATAAGCAGGAGTCGTGCCAGGTTTGGGTAAAGCCCAGTGGTGGCCCCTAGCAGGCCCCCCATTCTCCCAGTGGTAAAGGTTTAAATACAGATGTCCCTGGCTCTGCAGAAAGCTGTCCCATCTTTGCACTCCTAGGTCAGTGAGTCTCTGACCTTTTCCAAGGCCAGGTATATATGGCAGCGAAGTCATATTTGTACCAGAGGACCATGAGAACCTTGGAAGCAGGCTGGCCACAGTCAGGAGCGCGTGCTCCTTCACTTGTGCCCATGACCCCCCAACCAGGTGGTTCTAGGGCAACTTAAAGGAGGAGGTGACTTTAATTTAGTGGCAGGGAACCAACCAGTGCCACAACTTCACGGATTGTGTGATTGTTTGGCTGGTGGTTGGGCATCAGGGAGTGAGAGCAGGATCTGTATTCTGATGCGTAAAGCAGAACTACTCGTTCTGGGGTTTGTTGGGCCCCAGGAAGTTGCCTTCTCCCTTCCTTACCTGGGACCAAATTTTTTTTATTGGAGCTCAATTTGCCAACATATAGCATAACACCCAGTGCTCATCCCATCAAGTGCCCCCCTCAGTGCCTGGGACCAAATATTAAAGTGGGTCTGGCCCTCCAAGACCATCCAGTGGCCCCATCTAGATACACGCAGAATCATCTAAAGTCTTGATGGCATTCTTTCCCTCTGAAGTTGTTAGAATAAAGCAAGGGATCATATTTATCCCTTTTTATGCCAAGAAATCTCTCTCGATGTTGTGATTAATTTTCCCCTCCTCATACTCCCTCCCATAGCCCTTTGCTTGCACTTCTATTCCAGTGTTTCCCCAGCATCATCCTTATTAGCATTATTTATGTGCACGTCTGTCTCCTCTTCCAGATCATGAGCTCCTGGAGGGCAGAAGCTGTCGTTTATTCATCTCTATCCCCCATGGGCTGCGTGCAGGGCCCCGCACATCGTAAGCACTCAGTAACTGCTTGTTGAATTGAATTATTACTCTCCTCCACTGTTGTTGTGATTGGCATTCATTCATTTAGTCCATTTGCCCCTTAAGAATCTCCTGCCAAGACCCAAAAGTAAAGGCTCACAAGTACAAAGAGACACGTTTTTAACAGTTGATGGTTTTTGGTTGTTTTCTTTTAAATGGGCCCAAATGAAAAGAAACGTTTTCTTAGGTCTTGCCAGCCAGACAGAAAAGGTTATCAGCAGATTAAGAGAAGTGTTCTCAAACAGCATCAAGTGTCTTTCAGTGTGCCCAATGGGTGGAGAGCTTTGTGTGGCCGTGAAAGCGGGATAGAAGGCTACTTGGATTCATTCTGACATATGTCATATTTTCAAGAGAGGTGTTGAAAGCAGAGTCAAACAAACAGCCAGTCAAAGTGCCGCTCAGCGCGCTGGAATTGGCATGACATGAAAGTGTTAGTGAGCACCTCGGTGAACAAGGTTGCCCCCAGGTCTTCCCCAGGAGCTACTTGAAAAGTTGAGAAGTGTACGGGAGTTCTCATCACATAGCCACATTCCCTCCATTCCAGGCCGTGTAGCTGGCCTCCCGAACACTTTGTACCGACTACATTCTAGCTGTCAGGTGGAGTTTATCTTCAACTCGATGATGCTATCAGCTGAAAACAGCACATCTTTATAGTCTGACACATTTAGGAAACTCTACAGCGTATAAAGTGCAGATTCCTCCTGCCATGACTTGGAGAGTTGAAGATCTAGTATCTGTCAGTGTCAAAGGCAAGGGCTCAGGCAGGCAGGCAGGTGGGCGAGAGCAAATATTTACTGTGCACCCACCGTGTGCCTGGTCCTGGGCTAGTGGGTAGCCAAACGGACGTGGCACCAGCCCTTGTGACCTTCAGAGCTGTGGGAGCTGGAAGGGGATGGAGGTGGAAGTAGGGGAGGGGTGGGGAAGAGAGGTGGGGTGAGCATTAAAGAAGTAATTACATATATGATGGACCAATTACACATATAGTAAGAGCTCTGATGGAGATGCTAGGAGAGCCCATGAGAGAAAAGTTGGACTCGGTCCAAAGGGCCAGGGAAGGCTCTTCTGGGGGAGTATGGTTTAAACAGAGATCTGAAGGATGAGTAGGAATTAACCAAGTAGAATCTGTATGGGCCTGTAGGACGGGATAGTGTTTAGGGAAACGGGACAGCATGTTCAATAGCACTGCAGCAGACTGGGCCAGGACACATTTGAGGATCGGAAAGAAGGCCACCACGTTTGCAGCGTGCGGGGTGGGAAGCTGTCGGGAGTGGTGAGAGATGACTTTGGAGAAGTGAGCAGTTGCTGGATCGCACAGGATCTCATATTTGGTACCTTTTTATTTGGGGCAGTTGGGGGAGGAAGAACTAAGAAATAGCTTTCGAAGACTTCAGCAATTAAAAGGAATGGACTGCTGATATACGTGCTCTATAGCCTTAAAATATTATACTAAGTGAGGAAAACCAGTCAGAAAAGACCATGTGTTATGTGATTCCATTTATACAAAATGGTAAGAAACAGCGAATCTATAGAGGAGGAAATCTTAGTGGGGGTGGGAATGGGGAATGATGGCAAACAGACATGCGACATATTTGGGGGGTGATAGAAAGGCTCTAAAATCAAATCCTGGTGATGAGTGTACAACTCTGCTGATGCATTAAAAAACCATCAAAGCGCATACTTAAAAACAAATTAATTGAAAGTTTAAAAATAAGAAAAGAAATGAGCCTTCTGCTCCCATGGGAGGAATATGAGACACATTAAGTAGAAGACAATGAGACCCATAAACAACAGAGAACAGAATGATGATGGCCAGAGGGAAAGTGGGTGGGGGATTGGGCAAAATGGGTGAAGGAGAGTGGGAGACCCAGGCTCCCAGCTATAGAATGAAGAAGTCATGGGGACACAAGATAAAGCGTAAGGACTATAGACATCGACATTGTCATAGCAACGTGTCAGGACAGACGGTAGCCACACTTGGGGTGAACATAGCATAATATGTAAACGTGCTGAATCACTGGGTTGTCCACCGGAAACTAATGTAACAATCACGTGTGAACTACACTCAAATTAAAAAAAAAAATAGAAGGACCCTTCCTCCTGTGTAGCCTAAACCACGCAAAGGCTAGGCAATCTGGACTCCACTCGGTCTCTACGGGGAAAGGAGGATGTCTGTGTGTTTACTTGGTGCCTTTAGCTCCACATGGACAGTAGGCACAAACAGATTATATCTGCAGAGCTATGAATTGGGAGTGGGAGTGGTTGATTATTTAAGGGATGGCTGTCATCTTTGTAGGTAGGAGAGCAGAAGTGTCCATGACCAGTCATCGGAAGAGAGTTATTAGAGCCCAGTGAACATCTCTGCTTTCCAGAAGGCATACTCATGCATTGGTTCCTGGCCAGAAAGCCAAGGGAAGCTGGGCCATAAGAATTAGGAGGTAACTGCCCGTCCAGATGTTAGGGGGGCAGTGCCATCATTTACAAGCTTCTGTGGTCCCTTGGCCTCTTCCGAGGGCAGCCTCCATCTGTTAAGTCTCAGCAGCTTTCATGGTAATAATCACCTAATTGAGGAATTGAGAGTGAAATCAGGGGGAAATCTGCAGCTCATTCACTAGAATAGTGACTTCCCTGTACCTCGGACGGGAGACAAAAGATCATAACTGATTTCCTGCTCTTCCCAAGGGAACGGTTTCTAATAGTCTAAAGCAATCAAGCAACAGAATGAATTGGCTTTCCGACCCAACAGTCCTCAGGGAAAGCGCTATGAAAGGCCACCAAGTTGTTATATTTGTATAATTAAATCCAACACTTTGATCAATTTGATGAGGACAGTGTTGTCTGTTGCCGTTGAGATCTCTAAGCCAACTCTCTCCTCTGGCTCTGCTCACTCTCTAGCCAATGTTCCTAAGACACCAGGTCTGTGCCTATCTTGCTTTCTCTCCGGCAGATTTTGGAAAGACAAGGATGGAATTGAAGGAAGTGATAGGAATGCAAAGGGGAATAACCTCAAATGAGTTGCTGAATTGCAGGCACTCTCCATGACCAATCTGCTACTTGGTTGGGGCGGAGGGGAAACTTCCCTTGTGCCTTTCCCTGAAATCCATGTTGACTTGAAGGAACAGACCCTCTGACTTCTGTTTGCTCAAGTTAACAATGAAGGCCACACACACAACAAAAGGGGTGCGGTTGGACTAGACCACTATCTGTTGCTGGTGAGAGTTGCACGAAGGGTCTCTGTTCTGTCACTGAGGCACTCGTTGCTCCCTCTGCTTCTGCTTCCATCCACCCCCCACTGCCTGAAGAGCAGAACCACACCTTTTGGATTTACTGGCTTCTCCTCCTTGTCTTCCTTCTGACCATCTAGGAGGATACCAGGGGAAGAGAGCTAGATTCCTTATCACTTCTTGAATAGAATGCCAGAAGTTAAGAGTCAGAAGTTGGCAGCAGATAAAAAAACCAATTCCTGGTAGGATGACCTTGGGGAAGTTATTCAACCTCTGTAAGCCTTCCTTTCTTTATTTGTAAAATGAAGATAATAGAACCAACCCCACAGGATTGTTGTGAAACCAAAAATAGTTTGAAACCTGTCAGGGATTTCAGACACTTACCTGTATCACAGTAATTGTTGACTCTCTATTCGAGCAGCCACTGGATGAAGTACCTACTGTGTGTAGGCAGCGCTGTGGGGCATAGGGCACATTATGTGGAGTTTATCTGAGTGTATGAGAGGCAACATGGTGTAGTGGAAAGAATTTGAACTTGGACTCAGAAATCTGGGTTCAAATCACCATTCTGCCTCTGAACTTCCTGTGTGACCTCGGACGGGTTACATGAGGTCTCTGATCTATTTCTTCATCTGCAGCATGTGAGCAGTGACATTTTATCTGGCTCTGCTGGTAATTAAGTGACATAATGCACAATGAGAGCCTCACAAAATCTACCAAGGGTGTGTCTGTAGCTTAGGACATAAGGGATGAATACATGTAAGACTCCTTTTTCCTTCCTCAACCTCAGTCAACTTTGAACCTTGGGAGACACCGCAACCATACTAGAGATTGTGAAGATTGCCGAACCAATATTTTGTGCTAACGCATTATTTAAATGTCATGTTTTAGAGACCTCAGAAGGTCTTACAGGGAATCCAGAGCAACAAATTGTAAATGTTGAAAAAAGTTCATCTAGTTGTGCCACTCAGAAGAGGTTTGGCCTTGGCCAGGTCACCTCACCTCTCTCTCTGCTACATTCGCCTCATCTGTAAGGTGAAAAATAATTCTAGAATTTACCCCACAGGGTGGCTGGGAGCATTCAATGGAATAAAGCAGGGAATATGCTCCATCCAATGTCTTCCGCTTACTTATAGGTGCTCCATAAATGACAGCTAGTATTAATATTCAGGGAATATTAATATATTAATATATAATATTAATATTATATTAATAGTAATAGTAATATAATATATAATATTATATAATTCAAGCTGAGGAAAGTCCTCCCTCGTAGAATCAAGTATGTGTTTATCCAAATGAGCCCCTAGACAGGGATTCAGATGCATATTCAGAGATGCTTGTTTATCAGTGGTATGTAGAGAATGTTGTATATAATATAATATAATATAATATAATATAATATATTAATATTAATATTAAAATCAGAATAAAATTTCCAGTGTGTATCTTTTCTAATTGTTTGGCTGTCATTATCTTCTTTCCTTTTTGGAAGGAAAATCAGGCGATTTTGAACCATATCACTCATTTTTGGGGCTTGACATCAAAAACAAAAACAAAACCCCACCCTGGTCATGTCCTCCCACCAAATACACCTTCATGTCCCAGGCAAAGACAGATTCAGAGCTGACTGTGCTTGCAGTCGTGATGGCCTTGGACCTACGTGAGGCACAAGAGCGCTGCCGAGAAGATTTAGCAGGCAAGGATTTGAAATGATCTGTCCCCAACCTATCTAATTCTGGCTCTTTGTACCCAGTAAACCAGGGCAAAATGTGGATTTTTATCACTTGATTTGCAAAAATTCCACGACAAACATTTTCCATCCCTGCAGTATGTCTGAAACAGTGGCTTCATTTAGACGTTTTCCACTTTTATATTTATCTTCTCTCTGCTCATAGCTTACTGGAGGCTTTGTGGAGCACCCCGGTTTCTCCCTTTGATGAGGGGCCTGCATAATGAGACTCTCAGAGGTTCCTTCCAGCTCTGACATTATGCGTTTTTAGGGATGTCCCTGGGATTTTCAAGAATGCATGCAGTGGGGTTTCCTTAGTAAAGATCCTTGTGAAAGAAGGTTATGTCCACCTTTCCCTGTATAATCCCGTCGGAAACTTTGGGAAATCACCAGGAATAATTAACGCGTTCTGGATGACGCGTGCTTAGCTAATTGGGCTGAAACACAGGGTTGGTTAGCAAGTTGGCTGAGTGCCAGGTAGCAGGTGTCTGCATAGAGTCAGACTGATTCTCTTTTCAAAGAAGGGAAGAAGGCCTAGGCATGTTTTGTTTTTGAGAAACTTTGCCTGGGTTTTGCCCTATTCCCACCCTCATTTGAAACTGCTCAGGGCAAAAGAAAACCAAGTTTATTAGCACTAAAATAAAGATGATTTCTTTTTAAATGCAGTTTTGTTTCTTTTCACCACTTTCGATCTGGTTTTTAAGAAGTTGGTTCGTGTTTCTGCGTGTCTTTATTTATGTCTTATTATAATCAGAGGCACACAACCAGGATCTTTTGATAGGGTTTTGCCTTCAGGCCAGTTGGACCGGGCCTTTTTACAATGGAGATTACTTTTCCCAAGGTATTCCCAATGGTTTAACATTGTGCATTTCCAAATTAGTGTATCATTTGCACTTGTAGTTTAGCTCTTCAAACAACAGCTTTACATTATATTCACTTTCCCCCATCCAAACATCATAACATTTCTATTCATCATAAGCCCTCCAAGGGAAGGTTAAGGACGGCCAGTGAAGGGTACGTGGGTAAGCGTGGATATTTAAGCAGGATTTCTGGATCTTGTAAGTGGGGAACAACATTCTCTACATACCACTGATAAACAAGCATCTCTGAATATGCATCTGAATCCCTGTCCTAGGGGCTCATTTGGATAAACACATACTTGATTCTAAGGAGGGAGGACTTTCCTCAGCTTGAACAATTTGGGCCACAGAAACGTTCCCACGAGTTTCTGGCATCTCGCTGCAAATAACAGAAGTAACAGAAGCTCCCTTGAGTTAGCACTAGAAGGATTCTAGGAGTCCCACAGAGGCACATCTACTTCCATCTCCATTTCCAGTAGGGCTTCCTTAGGCATTCTCCCCTGGTCTGTATAAAATGCCTCCCAGTGTTCAGATGTGCCCAGGCTACTGTGTAAAAAGAAAGAATGTAATTTAAGAAAGGCTCTTGGTGGCATTGACTACTTTTTTAGAGAGAAAACAAAGTGGGAGGTGGTCAGATGATCCCTGCCTACTCTTCTAGCTCTGACTTACTAGGATCCTGCACGTATCTGGACATCTCTTAGAAGATGTGCTGTTAGGTACCAGGTTTCCTCAAATATACAGTTCTATCAGTGTGTTAGATTTCTTGAATCCCACCACATATTGGGCAGTAGTTGCAAATAACCTACGCCTGTACTAGTGGGACACATTTGTGGCACAAGCGAAGCACTGCAGCCTTCTCTTGGCGGCATCCATAACCACAGCTCTCAGAGTTGCCTCAAAATCCTTCTTGGAGTTGATGAATGAACCAACAAAATGTGGTATGCCCATACAATAGAATATTATTCGGCCACAAAAAGAAACGAAGTACCAGTACCATATGCTACAACACGGATGAACCTTGACAATGTGATGTGGAGTGAAAGAAGCGAGACACAAAAGACCACATATCCTATGATTCCACCTATGTGGTTGCCAGGGGCTGGGAGGAGGAAAGAATGGGGAGCGACTGCTTCATGGGTAAGGGGTTTCTCTTTGAGGGTCATGAAAATATCCTGAAATTAGATTGTGGTGATCAACACATAACTCAGTGAATATACTAAAGACATTCAACTGCACACTTTATAAGGGTGAATTTTTTTTTGGCATATGAATTAATGTCTCAACTTTTTAAAATCATTCCTAGTGCAGCACTCTAGGAAACCACCACTAGTGGAATTAGCACGTGTCCTAAATAAGTAGAAGTTTGCTGTTTAGCTTTTTAATTCTACTTGTTCTTGGGTTGAGACTCCCCTCTAGCTATCCACTATACACTTAGAGACCTCTGGGCCTTTGCTTCTACTAGAATTTTATTGCTATTTCTCCTCCCTACCTCCAGTACAAATGGAATACCCTCTGTGAAGCCTTCCCTAACTCCTTCTACCTCTATCCTCACCCTAGAACAATTAACCTCTCCCTTCTCTATATCCAACAGCACTTTGTGCCTCCCTCTGGCCCAGTCCATATCACAGTTGTATTGTGATCATCTCCTTAGTGCTCAGAATTTCCCTCCTGACTGTTGTCCTCACTTCTGAACCTATAATCCCTCCATAGTGCCTAGTCCAGAGTACTCTTCCCCAGAAAATGAATATAATATGGTCTCATCCCTCAGGATTACTAGGAAGAGGTTATTAGGAGACAGACACTCAACTAACTACAAAAGCACGTGCCCCAAATTAAACATTTAGATGTATGGGAGGAAAAAAATGATCGGTTCTGCCAATGGCAATCAAGGAAGAAGCCTTACAGGAGAGGGGACATCTAAAGTTAGCCTGAATGTATGAATAAGAACCCTCCAGATGGAAAAACTATGTGTGGTGCTGGGGCATGGGGAGATGACTTCTAATATTCCAGGTAGAGGAAATAACATGAGCTGGGACAAACGTCAAAGTTCATGGCACATCGTAGGACCTCACAGGCTGGTTATGACTGGCAACTGGAGAGGGTGGTCGGGGCCATAGAAAGAAAAGACCTCTTTCTGTGGGCAGTGGGAAGTCATCAGAGATTTTTTTTAAAGGGTGACATAATCAGATGTAAATTTCAGCATGAGTAAGAGGGGACCTGGGGTTAGACTAATATGAAGAGGCCACATAGGTCACTATTTCAATAGCCCAGGCAAAAGATAATGAAAAGCAAAAGTAGGGCAAGCTGCTGTGATATAAGCTGCCTATTGTGAGTGGCCTGAGACCCCTAACAATAGGGAACTAAGTTCTGCCAACATCCCCAGAGCTTGGAAGAAGATCCCAAGTTCCCGATGAGAATCCAAATGCCAACACTTGGATTCTAGCCTTGTGAGAATCTGGCCAGAGGACCCAGCCACTCCACGTGACTTCTAACCTTTAGTTCTGTGAACTCATAAATAAGTGTGTATTGTTGTAAACCACTAGGTTATAGTAATTTATTACATGGCAGTAGAAAGCTAATCTAAGATCATTCAGCATTCATGATTTAATTTACCATTTACCATTCGTGGTAAAATATTTCAGCAAATTAGGAATGGATAAAACTTCCTAGATCTGGTAAAGGCCTTCAACCCCAAAAACTTACAGTGAATATAAATTTGAGTGGTGAAATACTGAATATTATGTTGTTAACAATGAGGAAAAAAAGGGGATATCTGTTATCATCACTTCCAGTTGACATTGTACTTGAAGTTATAACTAGTGCACAAAGGCAAGAAAAAGCAACAAAAGACGTACAGATTGGAAATGAAGAAGTAAAACTGTCCTTATTTGACCAGCCATGATTGTGAGTGCAGAAAATCGTAAGGAGTCTACAAAATAGCTATACAAATGGGTAAATAAACTTAATCAGGTTGTAAGGTCAATAGACAAAAATCTATTGTATTTTTATATACTAGCAACTGATCTTTTGAAAATTAGCATTTTAAAAGTGATACCATTCACCATAGATGGCACTAAAAGCGCAAAGTGTTTAAGAATAAATTTACAAAGAATGTCCCAATGAAAACTACGTAGTATCACTGGGAGAACATTTTTAAAGATTGAAATAAATAGATATAACATGTTTGTGGATTGGAACACTCAATATTGTTAAGATACCATTCATGCACAAACTGATCTACAGATTTAATGCGATTCTATTTAAAATCCCTCTAGGTTCTTCTTCCTAGAAATTAACAAGCGGATTCTAAAATGTATGATAAATGCAAAAGGACCTAGAATACCCAAGTACAACTTTTTTTATTTTTACTCTTTTTTTTAATTCTTTTATTTCTTTATGATAGTCACAGAGAGAGAGAGAGAGAGAGGCAGAGACATAGGCAGAGGGAGAAGCAGGCTCCATGCACCGGGAGCCCGATGTGGGACTCGATCCCGGGTCTCCAGGATCACGCCCTGGGCCAAAGGCAGGCACCAAACCGCTGTGCCACCTAGGGATCCCCTATTTTTACTCTTTTTTTAAGATTTTATTTTTAAGTAATCTCTACACCCAGGGTGGGGCTCAAACTCACAACCGTGAGATCAAGAGTCCCATGCTCTTCCTACTGAGCCAGCCAGGCGCGCCCCCCCCCCCCCCCCGCCCCCAAGGACAACTTTTCTTTTCTTTCTTTCTTTTTTTTTTTTAAGGACAACTTTTCAAGAGGAAGAATTTAAAAAAAAAAAAAAAGGAAGAATTATGTTGGGAGACTTACACACCGCCCAATTTCAAGACTTACTCCAAAGGTAAATCAATCAAGACAGTGAGGGGTTGACCTAAGTGCCCGAGGGCTCTGAGGCACTCAAAATGCACTGTGTGGACATCTTTAGGGAAGAAAACATGAGCTTGGGAGTAAGATTTGGGGGCAGGTTTTAGCTCTGCTACTCATTGACCGTATAACGCTGGGCAAATCACTAGTTCACTCTGGGCACCCGTTTCCTTATGTGTCCAACATACCTTACTAACAATCCTTTATGAGCTTGAAAGAACATTGTAAGACACTACACTGCAAAGTGATGTGTAGTTTACAGACTACTGTCCCCATGTGAGGCTCTCCCCACCCGAGAATCTCAACTTAGAGCTGGATGGAATAGCAAAGTCACTCATGCCCCGATTTGGTGGTAGGAATGCCTCCCGCCCCCATGTACCAGGCATTCCTCAGTCTCATGAAAAGGTGATGTCTCATGGTCATATACTCAGAGGAAACTGAGTTAAGGGTTGTGTTACTTCGGGACTTCTCAGAGCCTTTGGTATGCCGAGGTGCACTGTGACTTTCTAAGGAGAGTGTTCGAGAATGAAGTGATTCCCAAACATATTTTACCACTGAATTGCTGTGTTCTTTCTTTCCTTCCAAACTAACCCCATCTCTTAAAATCTACGCAGAACATATGCTTTTAGGGAGTCCATCTGACAGCTGTCAGAGTAGGGCCCAGAGAGGGGAAGAGGCTCGCCAGAGCCATGAGGCTGGATACTGGTAGGGCCAGAACTAAAACTTGGCCTCCCTGATTCCAAGACCTCTTGCACACCAGGTACGCTACGTAGACTCCCTCTCAGCTCGCTTCATTCCTAAGTGACTTGAATGCAAACCGAAAAGCAAACAACAGGGAGTATTCTTGATCAGAGAGCAGAAAAATGCCACAGGAAACTTTCCTAGATGTCATCTCTCCTAAACGAGGCTGTGGTTATTTGCGCCCATCACTGGCTCATTACTGAAGCTCCAGTGTACTCATTAGCTTTGGAATTCGTAATGTGCCATGAAAATGATGCTTGTCAGTCAGCACAATCAAAGCAAATCACTTTTGGATGAGGTTTTTCCCCAAATCAATAACAGTTTTTTGGTTTCTGATTCAAAGGAAAAGGCTTCTTTAGAGCTAGGGCTATTTGCGGCCCACTTTCCACTGGCACCAAGCTGGTAGGAGCATGAAGGTGGCAGTTCTGAACTCGTTCATTAGAGCAGTGGTTCTCAGTGCGCGGCCCCTGGGCCGGCAGTCTCCGCATCACCTGGGAGCTTGTGAAAAATGCCAAATCTTGGGCCCCACCCCAGCCCCACTGAATCAGAAAGCATGGGGCGGGACCCAGCAGTAGGTTTTTCACCAGGCTTTGGGGGGTGATTCTGAATGCACACCCAAGTTTAAGATCCACTACGTTCGAGAAAATGAGTCAAAGGACCAGAAGGAAATGCTGTTCGAGTTCAGGTGTGAGACTCAGGCAAAAGACACATCTTGGAACAGCATGAACAACATGAAGGTCTTCCCTCCACCCCAACTTTTGGGCGTTGGAACGAAGTGGGGGTTAGGTAATAGATGAGATAAACACACAAGGTGCATTAAGAAATGGGAAGAGGGGTCCCTGGGTGGCTCAGTAGTTGAGCATCTGTCTCCAGCTCGGGTCATGATCCCGGGGTCCTGGGATCAAGTCCCACGTCGGGCTCCCTGCATGGAGCCTGCTTCTCCCTCTACCTGTGTCTCTGCCTCTCTCTCTCTCTCTCTGTGTGTGTGTCTCTCATGAATAAATAAATAAATAAAACTCTTAAAAGAAAAAAAAAGCAACAGGAAAAAATGAGAAGAGACCCAACGTAGAGAAGATGCACAGACACGAGAGGGTGGATGCAGACCAGGAAACGAGCCTGTTTGGCCAGAGGAAGCCTTAAGACCGAGAGAACGAGTGTTCTGATTTTTTGGTTTCGATCTGCTTGTTTAAACGACCTGTCTGCACACTCGGGGGCTGTGGGGCTGAGAATACCAGGGGCTCTCGGGAGAGTAGTGCGGCTCTCTGGAGGGAAGCCAGGAAATCCGGAGATGCTGTCTGCTTCTAGATCTGCCCCTCACTATTAGTGTGACCTTAAGGAAGTCACTTAACCTCTCTAGACTGGTTTCCTATCCTAAACTGTGAGAATGAACATCTCTGCCCGCTTTGAATGCTGGTGCTGGAGCTAGAAAGAACTTTTGAAATTGAAATCTCGGGCAGCCCGGTTGGCTCAGCTGTTTAGCTCCACCTTTGGCCCAGGGCCTGATCCCGGAGTCCCAGGATCGAGTCCCACGTCGGGCTCCCTGCATGGAGCCCGCTTCTCCCTCTGCCTGTGTCTCTGCCTCTCTCTGTGTGTGTGTCTCTCATGAACAAATAAATAAAATCTTTTAATAAAAAAAATAAATTGAAATCTCTCTTAATTGGCCCAGTCTGTGGTCTGAGCCCAGAGACGTGGACTGTGCTTGGATTTTCTGTGATAGAGTCCGTTAGTGGCCATCCCAGAGGAAAAGGCACTCTTCCTTTCCTGCTGGGGTGAGGTTATGCACCCTGCAGTGTGGGGGGTGAGGGGTGGGGGTGAAGGAAAGGAAATAAGGCTTGAGCAATTCAAGTGCAAGTGACCTCAGGGTGCACTGCTAGTCTTGGTGGCTTCTCCAGTGACCTTAGATGCAAATCACTGGTGCTTCAGAGCCTGGTCAATAGAGGGTTAAGGAACAGAAGCAGAGGCGTCCGGGCCTACCTGACTGTGGCCAGCTGGCCGCAGTGCATTCATTTCAGCGACTGCAAGGATGAGCAAGCGACAGAGCCCCGTGTCCCCTCCCCCACAGAGCCTGGAGAGGCCTACCTACTCGAACTAAACTAAAGAAATGGAAAAAATGAAAGACCCCGCCACCCACCTCACTGTGACACCATCCTCCCAGTGGATTCGTGCAGAACAATAAATACTGATTGCTAACATTTCTGGAAGAACTACTTTGCGTTGGGCATGGCTCGAAGTAGCTTCTGGGTGCTGGCCTACCAGGCGTTAATATGTGTGACATAAGTGTCCCAGATCTTAGGACCTGGAGAAATGTGGCGTTACATAACATTAGAAGGGCTGCTTTACCGCAGGACTTATGAGAGCCTCTGCTTACGCGCCCGGGTGCAGGGTGACTGTCTCAGGGCAGATAGTACGTGGTGATTCCCACGCTTACTTTCCATGGGACTGTTTCTGGTTTTTTGGTTTGTTTGTTTTCCCCCCAACCTGTGCACACCTCTTCAAATCTACACGGAACCTACTTATTTAACCCGTGGAGGTAGCAGCATTTGCTACCCCTATTTGACAGGCGGGGAAACTGAGGCTCAGAGAGGTCAAGTGACTTGCCCAAGGTCACACAGCGAGGACGAGGCAGAGCCAGGGTTCCGTCTTAGGCAAACTGCTGCCGGGCTGGCTCCTGACCACTACGCCTACCGCTGCTTTTATGAGAATAATAGCTAAAAGGTATACACAGCATTTACTCTGTGGCAGGGACTGCGTTGAGTGTTGTCCACGCATGATGTCATTCACCCTCTCGACAGCACTGGGAGGCGCAGGCTCCTCTTGTCACCCATCAATATGAAGCTGTTGAAGCTAGAGAGGTTGAGTAAGTACACCAGGGTCACACAGCCCGGCGAATAGTGCGATCAGAATTTGAACCCAGTTCTGTCTGGCTCTAAAGCCTATGCTCTTAACCACTAGGTGCTGCTTCTTCGTCTACTTAGACACTTTCATGATGCCCAGTGACTGATGATGACCCTTAGGTTACGTGGATCTGATGGTACCTCACGTTTCCCTAAGTGACTATGGCGGTGGAGGTAGGTAATTCGAAATAGGTTGCGAGGCAATGCCTCCGGGGAGGCCAAACAGGGATCATGAAATCTCTCGGGGTGTGTAGGTGCCCCACAGGAGCTCCTTCACCCCAGCCAGGGAGGGGCTGGCCAGGTGCTATGCCCCAGACTCCCAGCTGTCAAGCAGAGGCCTTGCCCTGGAATGAGGACATTTTGTGGGTGTTGGAGCACCCAGCTTGGAGATGGGCTCCTGTGCACCCCCTGCACTGGGGAGCTGCTCTCGTCTAACCGAAAGGCAACCAAGCCCAACCTGTGCCTGCTGTATACGCATCCAAAGCTGGCGAACCACTTGCTGTATCTGGTGGCTGGCAAATCCTGCTTCATGCGGGCTGAGCGGATTTTGTTTTTTTGTTTGTTTTGTTTTGTTTTGGGTTTTGTTTTGTTTTTTTTTTTTTGGCTTTAATATTTTTTTATTTATTTTTTATCGGAGTTCAATTTGCCAACCTATAGCATAACACCCAGTGCTCATCCCATCCCATCCCCCTCAGTGCCCGTCACCCAGTCGCCCCCACCCCCTGCCCACCTCCCCTTCCCCCACCCCTTGTTCGTTCCCCAGAGTTAGGAGTCTCTCATGTTCTGTCTCCCTTTCTGATATTTCCCACTCATTTTTTCGGGCTGAGCGGATTTTGAAGAGGGGAAGGAGCACGAGCAACTAAGAGAAACCCATTGCGCCCGCCCCAGGCACGTCTGAACACAGAGGGCAGACTCTGCTGTAATTTTGGCAGACCTGGCTTCGCTCCCCGTGAGCTTACAGGCTGAGGCCCACCGGGAAACGCAGGTGTGAGCGTAACAGGACAACCCAAGTCTTCAGCTCTATAGCTTCACCTCCCTTATGCTAAACATGATGAATTCACGTGCTCTGGTGCCCACTGAGAGTCCCCTAAAATAGTGGTCTCCGGGCAGCCAGGAATTGTATAGACTTGGCCTTTGCTCCAGCAAGCGCAGCTACCGACCCGCTGCAAGCCCACCGCTGAGATGGCTCATAAGTCAGTCAATCAGCATGTGCAGGCCCCAGGACACTGGGGATAAAGTGGGAAACAAGTCACAACATGGTCCCTGCTTCAAGGGGGACAGGTTTAGTTTGTGAGACAAACATTAAGTGGATATGACACAATTTATTTGCTTACATCATGAACTCCTCAAGGCAGTTAGAGGGCAAGCTCCCTCGGGTGTTTCAAATACCCACTTTCTGAGCTACCTGCGGGTGCTGGGTCTTCCTTGGCTCTAAGTCCCCAGGCTGTGGATTTGGCTACGGTCATCAGTGTTGCCCGTGAACAGTGAAGCAGTGAAGGCAGCTTCCTTTTTCTTAATTATTATTATTTTTTTTTATTGGAGTTCAATTTGCCAACACATAGCATAACACCCAGTGTTCATCCCATCAAGTGCCCCCCTCGGTGCCCGTCACCCAGTCACCCCAGCCCCCCGCCCACCTCCCCTTCCACCACCCCTTGTTCGTTTCCCAGAGTTAGGAGTCTCT
The DNA here is from genome assembly GCF_048164855.1 of Canis lupus baileyi. Classification (NCBI taxonomy): domain Eukaryota; kingdom Metazoa; phylum Chordata; class Mammalia; order Carnivora; family Canidae; genus Canis; species Canis lupus. The sequence goes on along the minus strand of NC_132876.1, from coordinate 13,350,770 downwards.
CATGTTCTGTCTCTGAAGGCAGCTTCCTGTCGTGGCTCAGAGTGGCAGCATCCCGACAGTCCAGAGAGCTTCTCAGGTTATTTGGCAGAGGAGTTGACCCCCAAGGACCAGTAATCGGAGGACAGGGCCTAGTGCTGATTATCAAGCACAAAAACGAGGCCCTGTGACTTTATAAGAACCATCAAGGTTGGGCAGCCCGGGAGGCTCAGTGGATTAGCACCGCCTTCAGCCCAGGGTGTGATCCTGGAGACCCGGGATGGAGTCGCACGGCGGACCCCCTGCATGGAGCCTGCTTCTCCCTCTGCCTGTATCTCTACACCCCCCCCTCTGTGTGTGTCTCTCATGAATAAATAAATAAAATCTTAAAAAAAAAAAGAACCATCAAGGTCCAATGCAGTAATGGTGGATGATAGTACCAATCCCCCTTTATCTAGAGGAGGTGGTGGGGGTGCTCATGTCATTTAGGTCAGAAGTCAATACTCTCTGTTCATCTTCTACATGGTTCCCAGCCTTCTTTGCTGATTCCCTCTCTTCTGCTCGGGATTTGGTCTGTTTTCATCTTCTTTTTACTATATACACTCTCCCTAGGTAATCTCATCAAGTCTCATGACTGTAGATAGTAACATTTTTTTTGAAGAGGTGAAATTAGATCATTTTATTAAAAGTTATTAGCTTGGCGACTGACATTTAAGGCATGAATAAAGATAGAAATTATTTTTAACAAGAAGTTTAGAAGAGAAATACCAGTTTAACACAGGTAGTATTTTCCAATTGCTAGAGACGATGACGGGTCTGAGTTTCTTGTTTTGGGATCTCAAAAATCACATCTTCAGGGAAGACTTCTTTAAAATATTAGTTACAGGGCACCTGGGTGGCTCAGTGGTTGAGCACCTGCCTTTGGCTCAGGTTGTGATCCCGGGGTCCTGGGATCGAGTCCCACCTCGGGCTCCCTGCAGGGAGCCTGCTTCTCCTTCTGCCTGTGTCTCTGCTTCTTTCTGTGTGTCTCTAGTGAATAAATAAATGAAATCTTAAAAAAAAAAGAACTGAACATCTTTACCACTGTTTAGAAAATCTGCATGATCTGCTTCTTTCTCTATCACCTCATCTTGTGCCTCTGCTTCCTCTTATTTATCATATTCCTGCTACAGTGGCCTGTTTTCTGCCCCTTAAACATAGGACCTGCTTTCTAGCCTCAGTGCCTTTGCACAGACTGTTTCCTGTGGCTAGAATGCTCTTTGACCTCACACTTCCTGCCCGTTCTCCTGTCACTACCTCAGAGAAGCCTAGAGTAGATGCCTTGATTTTCTATCTCAACTTTTTACCTGTTTTCTTCATAGGTTGCATCCCAGTTACTTGCTTTTTATACATTTAGTGGATTTGGGTAGGGCTGGGGGACTCTGTCTTCCCAACTAGAATGAAAACCTCCTGGGGGCCACTACTGCTGGAAGTGGTACTTGGAAGTCAAAATATAAATTAATTTAGGAACAGTAAGTCACCTCCATCAGGCTTATTGCATTTGTTAAATAATTCCCAGCTTCATTAAATAACAGGCTCTTCTTCAGCATCTAAAATTGTTTAATTTACTCATGCTTGGTTCATTCCTAATGTTCCTGGAAATCTTCTATCTCAAAACATAATTTATGGCTATTTACACCTTCCTTTACTTGCTGTGAGAAATGATAAAGGAATTTTGTGAGTGGGGGCACCTGGGTGACCCAGTAGTTGAGCATCTGTCTTTGGCTCAGGTTGTGAACCCGGAGTCCTGGGATCAAGTCCCGCATTGGGCTCCCTACAGGGAGCCTGCTTCTCCCTCTACCCACGTCTCTGCCTCTCTCTGCGTGTCTCTTGTGATTAAATAAATAAAATATTTTTTAAAAAAAGAAATTTTGTGAGCGTATCAGGGTTGGAAGTGCCACTCCTTTCCCCTCATGTTAATGACTTTCAAAGTGCTATAATAGAGCACTCACTGGTTTTGCAGACAAATAGAAGTAATGGCTATAAATCTCAGCTCTCCCACTGACAAGCTATGTGACCTTGCAGATAAATTACTTGACTTCTCTGAGCCCTATTTATTTGGGGAAGATTTTTATTTATTAATTTATTCGTGAGAGACACAGAGAGAGGCATAGACGCAGGCAGAAGGAGAAGCAGCCTCCTCACAGGGAGCCCGATGTGGGACTCGATCCTGGGACCCCGGATCATGACCTGAGCTGAAGACAGATGCTCAACCACTGAGCCACCCAGGCATCCCTGAGCCCCATTTTCTACATAAGAGTAATAATACCTACTTCAAGGTGGTTATTTTAAAGATGAAATGAAATGAAATAAAATAAAATAAAGATGAAATAAAACTAGAGTCATATTAAGATACCTGGCACATAGTAGGAACTCAGTGAAAGTTCATTCTTTTCCCTGTGGGCTTAGTTAGCCACTAAAGAAAAGCATTACCTCTTCATTACTCTATTTTAAAATTATATTTCCTGGGCTACCTACTTAATTTTTGGTTTGGGGTCACATGGTTTCTTTCTAAACATCAATTTCACCCTCCAAATATGCAGTTTTGTCGCTGTGGCAGAGATTCTCAAGAAGGTGGTATGGACTTGAGCTAGTCCCCCAGAACGGGTTTTAGAATGTTTTTTTTTTTTTTCAATTGGTCTCAGAATTTCTTTTTTTTCTTCCTTTTTTAAAGATTCTATCCATTCATTCATGAGAGACCCAGAGAGAGAGAGAGAGAGAGAGAGAGAGAGAGAGGCAGAGACACAGGCAGAGGGAGAAGCAGGCTCCACGCAGGGAGCCTGACATGGGACTCGATCCCGGGTCTCCAGGATCATGCCCTGGGCCGAAGGCAGATGCCAAACCTCTGAGCCACAGAGGTGTCCCAGTTTTACAAGGTATTGACAGTGGCAGCATCCCTGAGGTAATTGGCCAGAGCCTGATGGGCTGGCTAGGTTCCGGCACATTTGCGAAAACTGTAGTATCAGCATCTAGGCCCATGACTTTCGAGGCATATTTTTAGATATGAGACCATCATTTTCAGAATGAATCCAACTTGCCTCATGAGGCTACAGAGCCTCTTTGACTACGACTTTCTTTTTGTGGGGAGTATTGCGGGAGCAAAGACCCTACCCTGACCAGTTCTTGGTAGGCCCTGTGGCCTGCTCTCAGGACTAGGTCACACTTTGGGACCATCTTGAACTCAGGAGTGGCCTTGAGGTTAAAAGACTGAAAAGCAGACATTAGAGGAGCTAATGAATGAATCCATGCTGGAAACCGTTTCCCTTGGGCCACAACTCCTGTCCACTTCATTCTCTTACCCAGTCCCCGATTCCCAGAGGCCTCTAGTCACATATGACAAATGGCTGGTCATCCAAGCAAAGTGACCTGCCATTCAATAAACCATATCTCAGCCAATTTAGAAGACAGCTCATTTTTCTCCTTAGGGATCTCTTCTCTCTTCATCTGTATGAATATCCCAAATGTGGTCCATTGAGGCCTTTACCCCTGCTGAGGGAAGACAAGCGCCTCTAACCTGCCTACAGGATCTTTCTTCCTTGTAGAAAGATCTTGGAAAGGCTCTAAAGGTTTTATTGCTCCAAGCTAGGCTTGGCCAAATTACTCACAAGTGCTGAATCCTCTTAGGGGTGTCAGCCTGAGGGAAGGAGACCTATTCAGACCGGGCCCTGCATTGAGACTGCCGACAAAGACCAATTAGTCTTGATTGTGCTGGCTGCATTTGGAAGGTGACTGCCCTCAGACCACCAACTCGTGCCACCAAAGTGCTCATCCCACCCAGGAGTCAGCTGCTTCCCCTCAGTTCCCACTCCAGCTTCACATGACCCCTGGGTCACATGCCTCTCTCTTGCCCTTGCTTTGGCTCCTGCCAGGTGGAGGAGAGTGTTCTCCATCCCAACCGCATGCTTTCGCCTCCGTCTGGAAGCTGGTCACGTTTGTATGATTGCCACGACAGAGGAAGTGAGCTAACCTTCCCTGCAGAAAACCCACGTGGCTTCATTTGGATCTCTTTTGCCTCTCCGTGGCCCACACTGTAAACTTCATTTGGAGGAATTCACATCTAGTCTTTAGATTATTCACCTCTTTATAAGTTCTGACATTTCTGTGAATGGAAGGGTAGTTAAGCAATGAGATGATGTCTTTTGTTGAAGCATCACGTACTGAGCACCCTACAAAGTACAATGCAAGCGTGAGGGCTTAGCCATTTAAGACACAGCTTCTGCCTCTGCGAGACCTCACTGCCCATAAGGAGTTAAAGCCAAGTACACAAATGACCGTGATAATGACAGTTGACTTTCTCGAAGCATTAAGAATGTGCTGCCTCCATATTAGGTGTCATACACACTTCACTTAATCCTCACGGGTACACCATCCTTTATCTGCAGTTTTAAAATGCAAAGCTTTAAAAACCCATAGCTGACGCATGGGGTTTTGGCCTAGCTAATTTGGCAGCAACGGTTGACCTGAACCTTCTCACGAACTGACGTGAGGCTACTTGTCGTTTTATCCCACCTCATGTAGTTATTCATTTGTTTCACGGTAGAAGGACTAAGGTGTTTGTTTTCAGGCCCTATCCCAGACCCCCTCGGAGGTGTTCTGTAGGACATAAAACATGCCCTGTGCTTTTTCAAAATCCCCAAATTTCTGAATTCCAGAACCACTCGTGGCCTTGGGATTCTTGGAGAAGGAAACTGTATGGTTATCGTGTCTAGTTCACCAATGCTGAGATTGGAGCTGAGAGAAGTCATGCGATTTTCCCATAATCACACGACCCGGAGGCGAGGCACCAGGATGCAAACCCAGTTTTGCCTACCCACTAGCCATACCCACTCTCATCGGAAGCTACCATTGAAGAGACTCAGTCTGAGGGCTTCAGGGAACCCCCGTTGGGGATTTAGTCAAAGCTGCAGGGGGGAAAGGGGGCAGGGCACATGTAGATCTGGGAGGAAGAGAAAGTACTCTAGCCAAGGAACATTCTGGGAAGTAAATAGGCAGCCCTGGCCAGGGAGAGGAGAAGCTGGAAATCAGAGGGAGAAGGTAAGGGAGGGCCAGGAGGACTGGAGTGAGGAGTTTTCAAGGAGAACCAGTTACGTTCCCCTTGCAGATCCCAAAGCACTTACTGGCCATCATGTCATTCTGTCTCCCTTCTGCCTCAGTGGGGCAGAGAACAGGCCATGAGCATCCTCATAGAGTTTGGCTGGCTCTGTTTTATTTGTTTTGATTTCACTGTATCTTAGTTTGTATTTTTTTTTATCACACAGAATAACAAGATGTGCTGAAAAGGCAGCTAAGAAAGTGAGCAATGGCCATAAACATCTATAGTAGAAGTATCTGTGCGGGGCTTTGTTGCTTCATTGTAAGCAGAGAGTTAAAATTTAACCAAGGAACTCATGCCTCACTGCAGCTGGCAGGGATTCAGTGGGAACCCAGCCGGCACCCCCATGATAACTCACAATCCCCTTCCTTCTGTGCTTCAACGACTGTTTCCTCCTCCTCTTCCTCCCTCCTCCTCCTCCTCCCATTCGGAATCCCACTAAAGGTCCGAGGGGAATACATCCATTACCAGGAATTTAAACCTAGAATCCAAATATGTTCTCTTTTGTCATGAATAATCAAAGTTCTAAATTGATATTTTAGAAATCAGGTCCAGTTCATGAGTAGTGAATTGAGTGTGTCTAATTACATTTTATAGTCATTTAACAGCTGTTAATAATGTAATTTTGTGTTATGCCCAATTTGCACTGAATTACTATAATGACACACATTGTATTTATTTTCCTTTTGGTGTAACAATAATCAAACACTAGGGAATCAACTTGGACATGGAAAGAAATAATTTATTATTTTCGTAAGTCTGAAGAAAAGAGATTTTTAAAAAGAAGAGTATGTCATAAAAACAAAAGTAGCTTAACATACGTGCATGGATAGCTTTCTCTGGCGTTTCTTTCCATAAGAAAAAAAAAAAAAACTAATGTCATGAACACAATACATTTGTTTCCCATCCAAGCCGGTGTTGTTTGATGTGAACCAAGTGTTTGCAAGTACACATTTGATTGACAAGCTAATGAGCTTCGTCCTCCCCTCATCCCCCCAAAAATATCCTTCTGGAAAGAAAACAAAGATTTCTGGCTTTCTGCTATATGAGTTAAAGAGACACAGCATTCATTTAGATAGACTCCCCCCCCCCCCCCAATTACACGTCCAGGGTGAGGCAAGAGGAGAGAAGCAGTGTAAAAACGGGAGGGAAGGCAATTTTGATAGAAGAAAAATACAAAACAAGCATTTCGCCCTCAGGTTAGAAGAAACTTCTATGTGACATCTTTATTAGGGTGAAGAGAAGGCTGACTTGGGGATGAAAGAAATTGCTAGATACATTATGAAAGGGCTGCTCTGGATTTTTCCACTCTAAGCACTTAAGAACCAAGCATGTGATATTATACCCATATGTAAGTGTTTTCTGCAACCCACATAGATCAATGTCCTTTATGTTTGAAATGAACTACAAGAGTAGAGCGGAAAGGAGTTCTCCCTGCCGGTGGCTGCCCTTACTCCGGCCAGGGCTTGGCCTAGCATGTTCTGCTTTGGCCCACTTGCCTCCTGGGACCTACGTGGGAGGAACTACAAATGGATGGGCCTTCTCTCCAGGAGAGTCAGAGTTATTTTGCAGTTTGTTCAGAGTAGGAGGCTAATTTCATCCCCATTATTGCTGGGGCCCCAGTGAATGGGGCAGTGGTGTACCAAGGGGGGGGGGGCTGCTGGTGGGAGAGGTCCACCCCAGGTGCAGGCAATAAGGGGGGGAGGGGTACATTCCCTGTGGGGAATTCAAAAACAATAATAAAACCGCCTAAAAGTCGGTCTGCTTTTCATGTTCATCATGTGCGAGCCATTCCAAACAATGTCAGTGATAAAATACTCCTTCCCGCAGGGTTGCATGCTCCCACGGCCGCCTCCCCCACTAGGCCATGCCAGTGAGGTGGGGGTGGGGGTGGGGTTGTGACCCCTCACGTCCTGGGAGAGTTACAGAGCCCTCAAGCCCTCCAGTCGGTGCCCTTTTCTTGTGACGGTGGCATCACTGTGTCATTCTGCAGCGGGCACCAGAGCCAGCCTCCTGATGGCCCTGCCCAGCAGCTGCCACTTCGTCGCCCCTGCTCCTTCACCTCTGTAAGGCTTTTCTCTCCATCGCTGTCGCTCTTGCCAACGTGCCAGTGAGTTCTCTCCCTGCCGATGTCTGCGGTTCTTGATTAACTTCCTAAAGGGTGTCGTGGCCCCTTTAGCTGATGGGGCCTTCTCTTGAGGGATTTAGGACAACTGGCCAAGGCCTGGCTTGAGGGCCTGTCAGTGGCACCACCTGATGTCTCACTCTGCCAACAATCAGCCACTGTCCCCCTGGCAAAGCTCATGGCCTTTGGCTATTTCCCACTTCGGGGTAAATCTTCTCCTTGCACCCAGTGCTATCCTCAGAGGCTGGTGGAGGGGGTGGGGGGATAGGCTTGAGGCTTAATTCTGGGCTCCCGGATACCAACCTCCAAAGGTCTCTTCACCCGGCCATTCCTTCAGGGCTGTTGTAGCACGGGGTTGCAGATTTGACCATGTCTATATGTCGTGGGGAAGGGGGTAGTGTCTATGCTGGAGTCAAGGAGCATGGAAACCTATGTAACCGCCCCTCTAATGGGATGAGCACTGGGTGTTAAGCTATATGTTGGCAAACTGAACTCCAATTAAAGAAAAAAAAAAGTCCCTCTACTCCATAGAAATACAGAGGATGAGTTATCTCAACACAGCCTTGCCCTGGATTCCCTGATGCACCTCCATTCCAACAGATGGTCTTCTTTTTCCTAATCTGTTTTTGGATCATGGGTCCCTTTGAGAATCTAATGTAAACCATGCACCCTCTCCTCAGAAAAGTGCACCCCTCTACATATGGTCAGAATTTTCAATGCCACTTAGTTGGGCTCAGTTATGAGAGTCTGTGAACCTCAGATTCAGAACTCCTGGTCTTGCAAGTCCTCCTTATCTTGCTGCCTCTCACTCCCCAGAAACATAACCAGGGTGATCTTCTTTTTTTTATTTTTTAATTTTATTTATTTATTTATTTATTTATTTATTTATTTATTTATTTATTTTTATTTTTATTTTTATTTTTATTTTTTTATTTGAGTTCAATTTGCCAACATATAGCATAACACCAGTGCTCATCCCACCAAGTGCCTCCCTCAGTGCCCATCACCCAGTCACCACAACCCCCTGCCCACCTCCCTTCCACTACCTCTTGTTCATTTCCCAGAGTTAGGTGTCTCATGTTTTGTCACCCTCACGATATTTTCACTCATTTTGTCTCCTTTCCCAGGGTGATCTTCTGCATTAGGCACAGGAGGCATGGAGCCTAGGGGGTTCACAGTAATTTTAGGGGCCCAATGATAATGTCTACTTAAATTTTAATTCCAGTGTAGTTAATGTACAGTGCTATATTAGTTTCAGGTGTACAATATAGTGATCCAGCAGTCCCATGTATTACCCGGTGCTCATCAAGACAAGTGTGCTCCTAATCCCCATCACCTATTCCACCCATCACTCCACCCACCCTCTGGTAACCATCTGTTTGCTCTCTATTGTTCAGAGTCTGTTTTTTGGCTTGACTCTTTTTCTTCCCCCTTGTTCATTTGTTTTATTTCTTAAATTCCACATGTGAGTGAAATCATATGGTTTTTGTCTTTCCCTGACCGACTTATTTCACTTAGCATTGTACTCTTTAGATCCAACAATGTTGTTACAAATGGCAAAATTTCATTCTTTTTTATGGGTGAGTAATATTCCTATATATATATATATATATATATATATATATATGCCACCTCTTCTTTATCCATTCATTTATTGATGAACACTTGGGCTGCTTCCATACCCTGGCTGTTGTAAATAATGCTGCTATAAACATAGGGGTGCATATATCCCTTTGAATTAGTGTTTTCATATTCTTTGGGTAAATACCTAGTAGTGTGATTACTGGATTGTTGGGTAGTCCTATTTTTAACTTTTTGAGGAACCTCCATATTGTTTTCCACAGTGGCTGTACCAGTTTGCATTCCCACCAACAGTGCAGGAGGGTTGCTTTTTCCCTGCAAGCTTGCCAACACTTGTTTTTATAGTTTTTTATTTTAGCCATTCTGATGGGCGTGAGGTGATAGCTCCATGTAGTTTTGACTAGCAGCTCTCTGATGATGAGTGATGTTGAGCATCTTTTCATGTCTGTTGGCCGGCCATCTGGATGTCTTCTTTGGAGAAATGTCTGTTCATTTCTTCTGCCCATTTTTCAGTTGAATTATTTGTTTTTTGGGTGTTGAGTTGTATAAGTTCTTCATATATGTCATTTGCAAATACCTTCCATTTGGTAGACTGTTTTTTAAATTTTGTTGGTTGTTTCCTTTGCTGTGCAGAAGCTTTTTACTTTGATGTAGTCCCAATAGTTTATTTTTGCTTTTGTTTCCCTTGCCTCAGGAGACATAACTAGAAGGATATTACCACCACCAATGTCAGAGAAATTACTGCCTGTGTTCTCTTCTAGCATTTTTATGGTTTTGGGTTTCATATTTAGGTCCTTAATCCATTTTGAGTTTATTTTTATGTACCGTGTAAGAAAGCAGTCCGGTTTCTTTCTTTTGCATGTAGCTGTCCAGTTTTCCCAGTACCATATGTTAAAGAGACTGTCTTTTCCCCATTGCATCCCATTGCATATTCTTTTCTGCTTTGTCAAAGGTTAACAGATCATATAATTGTTGGCTTGTTTCTGGGTTTTCTATTCTGTTCCATTGATCTATGTGTCTATTTTTGTGCCAGTACCATATTGTTTTGAATACTACAGCTTTGTAATATAACTTGAAGTCTGGAATTGTGATACTTCCAGTTTTGTTTTTTTCAATATTGCTTTGGCTATTCGGGGTCTTTTTTTTTTATTCGGGGTCTTTTGTGGTTCCATACAAATTTTAAGGTTGTTTATTGTATTCTGTGAAAAATGCTGTTGGTGCTTTCATAGGGATTACATTGAATGTGTAGATTGCTTTGGCTAGTATAGACATTTTAACAATATTTGTTCTTCCAATCCATGACCACGGAATATCTTTCCATTTCTTTGAGTCATCTCCAATGATAATGTCTTAATTTCTTCTAAAGTTTGAAGAAAATTGGTTACATCAAAGAAAATATTTTAACATACAACATATTAACCTTTATACCAAAGCAGTAGTAAAATATAAGTTTTAACACTTTTCATAGAGGAAGTAGCCCATAAAAAAAAAAGTGCCTAGGATCTGTGAAAGTCATAATGCAGCCCAGAAAAGACCAGTTGTGGCTTTGTGGAGAGGTAGGCTAGACTAAATTGTTGCATGTGCACACCTTTCCATGCAGGAAGACAAAGAGTCTGCAGCACTTTCTAAGTGGGCTGACGGCAGAGCCCAAGATTTGGAATTGGGGCACCCAGGTTCCAATCTTGACTTAGTTGCTGACTGCTTGTGGGACCTTGAACAAGTTATCTTACCTCTCATTTTCTTCATCTGCTAACTGAGGATAAACCTAAAAATTCTGCCTTGACCTCAAACTGGGGTCTAATACTCTGGATGTATAACAAGAAAGTAGATGCTAAAGAGTGCTTCATAATCTTTAGGGAACAAGAGATTGCAATTAACTGCATGATAATCACAAATTTGAAAAAGGAGTGATGAAAGCCACCTTGAAGTCGCTGTTCCTATTCCAGCTGTTGATGTTTCTCAGAGATCCCCATGACAATGGAGAGAGAGAGGACCCTAGAGGAATGTCTAGAGATACAAACCCACAGGCCAACTTATAAAATATGAATATAAAATAACAAAGCTAATTTTTAGGTAAAGGTGAAATTTTTCTGAATCTCGTGTTAAGTAAGTGATGTCATTCTAAGTCATCATCCTAGATGATTATACACTTTTCTTAGCCATGCTATCTGTTTTGGTAACTCTCTTTGTTTTTTTTTTTAAAGATTATTTATTTATTTATTCATGATAGTCACAGAGAGAGAGAGAGAGGGAGAGAGAGGCAGAGACACAGGCAGAAGGAGAAGCAGGCTCCATGCAGGGAGCCCGACGTGGGACTGGATCCCAGGTCTCCAGGATCACGCCCCGGGCCAAAGGCAAGCACTAAACCGCTACGCCACCCAGGGATCCCGATAACTCTCTTTGAATTGCCTTCTGATTTAGATTATAAAACCCATGCAAAAATCATTATTATTTGTGAAACTGGATTTAGAATTGGCAGATCTGCTTTCAGGCCTCAGCTCCGCTGCTTACCAGCGATGTGACCTTGGGCAAGTCACTTTGTCCCTCTGAGCATTAAGTTTCTCCTATATAAACTGGGAGTCAGACTGGATCAAAAAAATCCCAGACTACATGACATGGAAACTACCCAGTGACGAAGCTGCTTCTTTCTAGTTCATGTGTATCCGGACCACCTCTTTGGTGCCTATGCAGTCTTAAAAGCCTATCAATTTCCCTTAGGGCCTAGAGAGTGAGCACTGCTGGTGGTGACAGCAGAAGCTGCCACTGAGAGTTTAAAATCATGTGCTGGTATCCCTACAGGTGGATTCACTTTTGGTGCTGCAAAGACAACAGCTACCACTTCAATGATAAGGTTTACTTTTTCTACACATGGTACAGGAGGGCTTAATTTTGGGACTCCCTCTCAACCAATTGCAAGTACACCTTCTTCTGCCCTGTTCTCACTCAGTAACCCAATTCCAGTTACACATACTACAGGATTCATCTTCATAGCATCAGTTCCATCATCTCTTCCCCAGGAGGAACTAGATTTTCCTTAGGAATAAATGTACCATAGTTAAACCTGAGTAATACTGCTTCCACACAATCTACAGTGATCGCAGAGGACTTTGAGCTGGGTATCAATAACCGTATTAATGCTGTGGTCACCAGGGCCCCCACCAAACCAGGTGCCAGCATCCCCTCCTTTTGCTGTTGGCTCTACTACCAGATCTGCTACTTACTCTGTAACAACCACAACATTCTCATTTACCAGCAGTAGTGGATCTTAGCCTGGGAGCACAAATTCCAGTATTGTCTCAACAGGGAACGCTGCTCAACCAACAGCGTCTGCAGGATTACTCCTTGTTCCTGCTACCCAAGCATGGTCGTTCTCTGAACATAACAGAATTAAACTAGAAACCAATAACAGAAAAAATACTAAAAATGTTTTAAATCCCCAAACAGTTGGAAATTAACAATATACCTTAAATAGCTGAAAAGTCAAGGAAGGAACCACAAAGGAAATTGGAAAATGTTTTGAACTGAATGATAATTACAGTATTTTAAATTTTATGGAATGCAGCTAAAGAGGTTAGAGGGAAATCTATAGCTAGATTAGTGCCTAGATTAGAAAGGTAAACAAAGGTAAACAATGAATTATCTAATTTCTACCTTTAAAGCTAAAAACAGAAAACGTTAACCCCACAGTAAGAGTAAAATAGTGAAGGTAAGACTGGAATTTGATTAGAAACGACAAATACCCACCATTTGCGTCGACGTGGATGGAACTGGAGGGTATTATGCTGAGTGAAATAAGTCAATCGGAGAAGGACAAACATTATACGGTCTCATTCATTTGGGGAATATAAAAAATAGTGAAAGGGAATAAAGGGGAAAGGAGAGAAAATGAGTGGGAAATATCAGTGAGGGTGACAGCACATGAGAGACTCCTAACTCTGGGAAACGAACTAGGGGTGGTGGAAAGGGAGGTGGGCGGGGGGTGGGGGTGACTGGGTGATGGGCACTGAGGTGGGCACCTGATGGGATGAGCACTGGGTGTTATTCTATATGTTGGCAAATTGAACACCAATAAAAAATAAATTTATTTTAAAAAGACTGGAATTTAATATAAAAGAAAATGGACAATATAGACAACAAAATCAGATGTTTGGAAAGGAGAAAGTGAAATATTTGAACAGAGAATATTATGTACATAGAGCATGCAAAGGAGTCTCCAACAAACAGCTGTTGGAAGTATTAAGTAAATTTAGGTAGAAAACTCAATATTAGGTATATTAATTTTCTATTACCACATAACAATATTACTACAAACTTAGCAGCTAAAACACAACGTATATTTATTAGCTCACAGTTCCTGTGGGTCAGAAGTCTGGGTACAGCTTATCTGAATCCTCTGCTTAGAATCTCACAAGCGTGTTATCAAGGAATTGGTCAGGGCTGGGTGTTTATCTGGCAGTCTCAACTGAGGAAGAAGCCACTTCCCTGTAGACGTATGACCTTGGATTTGTTATTTAACCTCCCTAGAGGTTTATTACATCATCTGTGAAATGGGATCATAATATTTGTACCTAAGTACTAAATAAAGAATACTTATTATCAGTAATCTCCATGGTGTACTTGAAAATTTGGCTGAATAATTATGTATTTGTTTAATAGTGAAAGAGAATATAAGGGAAGGAAGAAGAAATGTGTGGGAAATATCAGAAAGGGAGACAGAACATAAAGACTCCTAACTCTGGGAAATGAACTAGGGGTGGTGGAAGGGGAAGAGGGCAGGGGGTGGGGGTGACTGGGTGATGGGCACTGAGGGGGGCACTTGACAGGATGAGCACTGGGTGTTATTCTGTATGTTGGTAAATTGAACACCAATAAAAAATAAATTTATTATAAAAAAATAAAAATAAAAAAATAAAAATAAAAATAAATAAAATAAAATAAAAATTAAAAAAATTAAAAAAAAGAAAAAAAATCACTGCCATAAAAAAAAAATTTGTATTTGTTGGTCACACACTTTCAGATTCTGGGCTTAAAATGCTGTAATATTTCAAGTATCATAGTAATACCTTATTACGTCACATAGTACTTTTTAAATGTTAAATTTGTGAAAGTTTTTAAAAAGCAATTAGCCAAGGGCATGTGGGTGGCTCAGTGGTGGAGCATCTGCCTTCAGTTTAGCTTGTGACCTTGGGGTCCTGGGATGGAGTCCTACATCGGGCTCCCTATGGGGAGCCTGCTTCTCCCTCTGCCTATGTCCCAGCCTCTTTCTCTGTATCTCTCATGAATAAATAAATAAAAATTTTTAAAAAGCAATTAGCCAAACAGTAGAAACCAACTGAGGGTGAACTCTCCTTTTCACTCAATGGTGTCTAAGTATTTGGGATTTGTTTTTCTCTCCAAAAAATATGTCATGGCTGCTAAGTCAAACCTTTAAAAAATGACATAGGGGTGTGTGTTACAGCTAGCCTACTCTCACAGCTATAACAATTCAAATCAAATTTCTATGGATGAAAGGAGAGACTAATTGCCAGACCTCCTTACCCGAAACTGCTCATTGTGTCTGTATTGTGATTTGATCTTCCTCAGTAATGGTAGAACTTTGGTAAATATCTTATACTACTTCAGTCAACTATAGTCAAACAGGTGAAGCTGAGAAGATATTTTCTGTCTCTCTCTCTCTCACCGAAATCAAACACCTGGTCTTTAAATTTTCACCTACTGCTGTATCATCATTTCCATGTGAGAACATCTTTTACTTTATTTCCAAGAGTAACATATCATTACAACCCTTCAGTGGCAATAAAGCAACAATTGAATATTAGTTTCCACCATTTCTATGGTAAGGGTTTAAGGTAGGAAGTATGCCCTTACAAGAGTTAGCTTCTGAAGGACTATATTGGGCAATCGAAACAATGATATATTGTTTTTTTTTTTTTTGGAACAGTTAAAGTCACCAAAAAAGAACTAGAGCAAACACGAGAATTTTGGAGGGATGCTGCACCTTTCGAGGCTGATGTGAAAGGAGTTGGTTGAGGAGACGGTGAAGATGAAAGTTGTCCCGAGTTTCCCCATGTGGTCTCCACAGTACGCAGAGGGCTCTGGTGGCACCAAAGCCGCCATGGAACACCTGCTCCACCTGCCACACTCTTTAAAAGTTTACTAAGATTAAAAGAAAGAATGGCCCTATTTCACAGGAGACATTAATGTCATCAGTAAATTCATTCACAGCACCAACTAGAGGCTGATCTGTGTTTTATCTTCAACTCCAACCTGCAAATGAGCAGCTTTTGGGTTACCTAGAAGAACTACATGGGCCATATTAATGGAAACTCCTCAGCCCTACATTGTCATTGCTACCTGCTCTGACTCTGTACATTCAAGCCAGCCCACCCTCTCCATGTCATATCCAGACAACAGCATGTAAATGCAAGAATTTCAGAATTGTTTTCTACCGTAACCCAATTCTCCTCACCTTATTCCCCAACTAGGTTCTGTTCTGTTCAAGTTCCTCATAGCTCCTGGTTCATGATGTTCTCTAATGGCTAAGGTTTGTAGCCATTTTTTTGTTTCTTTCTTTCTTTTTTTTTTTTTTTTTTTTTTTGCTGTTTCTGGCTATTATGAATAGGATTTTCTTCTTCACTTTTGGCCCCTGGGATTCAAACTATGGCACTAGTCTGACTGTTCTAGGTCTTGCGACATATCAGAAATCTTGTGGTGCTCCAGGAAAGTTCCCCACCTGATGGATTTGGCTCTAGGTGAGGATCTGGGAGATTGAATCCTGATCAAGTGAATAAGAGAAGATCTGGGCAAATACTGAGAAAGGATCGACGGTACCAGGACCTATTATTTACCTCAGAGTGGCAGACAATAGGGACTGTTCACTTCTCTTGCTGTTAAAGTATCAGCCTTCATAGCTACATTGCACTAGTCATGGGCTGCTAAAGATGGGAGCCATTGCCATGAAATGCCTGTAGTTGACTAATGGCCACTGCTTGCGAAAGTCTAGATGGCCCAGGTTTCTGGTTACTATGATGAGAACAACGTTGTCCTACTCATAAATTTCATCAAATCCTCCTCCTAGTTAGGAAACTCAGAATGTCAGTCGCACATCACTGTCTCTGAATAGCCTTCATTATGACATCCAGGCCCTCCCCCTACAAAGCAGATCCCCAGAGCAGAGGCTGTCACAAGCCAAGCTCAAGACTGTCCAAATTGTCATGTTGGAGATTCCCTCTTTGGAAACTTAGGCAAGTAGAACGCTTCCAAGTTGTTAGGAAGGAAGGAAGGAAGAACTCCTACACCGTGAAATATCACAACTTTAGGCCATGATGATAACTGTGGTCTCTAAAATGTGGTCACACGTGAGTTGTCCAGACCCAGAGTGAACATTGCTGTGCTGAGTGAAACCAGACTTCCTGTTGAAGGGCAGCCCCTGAGAAGGATTCCAGCTGCAGTTTTCCTTGCAGAGACCTCCACCCTCTAGCACGAAGGCTATCAGGTGTTGGCTTTACAACTGGACAATCGCTTGTCTCAAAACTCCCCAACATGCTGAGAGGTATTAGTGACCTTCTGGTGACCCCACACGTACCCTTCAAACTCAATTCCAGGACTTCTGACCTAGCATTAGGCCTTGGAATGATGCGAAAGAGAAATTGGATCTAGATGAAGGTAGTGTCAACAGAGAACAAGCGGCTTGTCATGAGGAAGCTTGCCCAGAGTAGGATAATCATCTAGTCTTTCGGGAGTGAAAACTAGAATATACCTGGATTTCTCCTCCTTACTAAATGTTGGAGCAGCGTTCATGATCTCTAATTCCATCTTCTGCCTACTACTTAGAGCAAATGCCAGTTAGGTGCCAACAAAGTGTTTAACGGTCTCACCAGGTTGTCATGCTTGTCAATGGGACCAACAGAACACTAAGGTCATCAACACCATTTGCAGTTCTGAGTCCTGTCCTGATAAACATCTCATTTGCTTGCTCTGATCCCAAGGTGCAGAAGACAGTCACCTAATTTGGAAAAGAAGGAGACAAAAGAGAGTGGTCCTACCCGAGGGCATGAAAGGTCTGAGTTGTAGAATACTTTGATGACATAGAAGAGCATGTGAGCTTGGATGAAAGGAGAAGGAAACAGGTATTATTTAGGTGGAGAGTGGCTAAGGCTGTGGGCTCTGGAATCTGAGACCCGGATTATAATCCTGACACTACCACTGACGAGCTGTGTGATCTTGGACTACTAACTCACAGTCTAAGTTTCCTCATCAAAGCCCAGGGATATAACTCTCTACGCTTTCCACTCCATTTTGCTATGAACCTAAAACTGCTCTAAAAAATAAAATATATTAAAAAGATAAACCCGAAGATAACAGTAGTAGCCTTAAAGGATTGTTGCAGAGACCACGTGCATCAGTTATTAGGTGATTGTCTCTCACCCTGCAACCCATCCATCTATACTCTGCTTTGTGATACTGGGACAGAACCCCACAAACCACATTTCTTTTCTTTTCTTCTTCTTCTTTTTTTTTTTTTTTTTTTTTTTTTGCCAGCTGGCTTTCTGGTAGGCTCTGCCCAG
The DNA here is from genome assembly GCF_048164855.1 of Canis lupus baileyi. Classification (NCBI taxonomy): domain Eukaryota; kingdom Metazoa; phylum Chordata; class Mammalia; order Carnivora; family Canidae; genus Canis; species Canis lupus. The sequence continues at coordinate 13,333,390 of NC_132876.1, read as the reverse complement.
GGAGACATTAGAGGAAAGCTGCAAGTCTGAAGCAGGAGGAAGGGCTCTGCTCCTATCTGGGTGCTTCGTGTAGGTTTTATTTTCCAATGTATGTCACCCTGACCACAATTCTTCAGTCCAGCAGTTGCGGTTCCTTCTGGAAACAAAAGCTGAATCCAGCTTTTCATTTTTTCAGCACTTGTAGAAACAGCCTTTTCACACTCCTCTCAGAAACACCAGTTCTAGCCTCCTCAGAAATCAAGGTCTCAGCTCCACGGGGCCACTCTTCTGAGTTCAGAGTCAGCAGTACTCTCTGAGCAGAGCCCTCATCTCAGAGGTCTGAATTTCAGTTCCTTAGGGCTCCTGCTTTAAGCTCCCAAGTTTTAATAATTTCAGCCTCTTCTCTTTGTTCCCTGAGGCACAGCTGTGGCTTCTTGCAGTTGTTATCTATGTGACACCTTTAGAGTTCTCCTTTTACCTTTTTAGTTACCTAGGAAACAATTTTATTATGCCTAGGTACTAATTCTTTATACTACACTCTCTGTTCCTAAAACTGATGCAGTGTCTGTCTCCGACTGGACCCTAGAGATACCATATAACTGACCTTTACTGAGTACCTGCTATGTGTTAGGTCATGTTATAAGAATTTTACATGTTTTAACTAATCTAATCTCACTCCTAACCACTATGTTAAAATACTGTGAAGGGAATATCACAATGCCTGACTCATTGTAGGTACTCATTTAGTGTTAGCCACTCTTTCAGTTTGGATAATGCCTTAAACAGACCCTGAAACAAGGACTACTAGGTTGCAGGGCATTTATTGGGGGGAGGTAACTAAGTCAGAAATTGGGAAAACTGAGGCAGGAAGGGATAACAATAATCAATAATATGTGCATCAATGAGCAGGTTACTGCTATGGACAAGTGGGGCTCAATCCTACTGGGAACTCCCATTGAGAAGGCTAATATGACTTGCCTCTGAAATACCACATCAGAGCACAGGGAGGATGGGCATTTATATACCGTGTCACATCCCACGCGGGCATCAACTCCCCCACATTTCCAAGGCAGCCAGATAGATATGGGGCAAAGCATTAAGAGCATCTGCTAAAGCTATTATTATCCTTGTGGGTAGACTATGGACTAGCTATATAAAGGCCATGAAAAATGGTTTCCTAATACAGATCACAAAACAGACACAGAGGCAAGGGAGAAACTATCGACGATGTCTCTTATGTAATAGGCATTCGATAAGTGTCTGTTTAACTGAACTGTTGATGGTGAAATTCTGCTAGAAATGCTATTGAACAAGAAAATGCCTGGTAAAATTTTTCTCTTGAGTAGAATAGAGTATTTAATTCTAACCACCCTCCAAAAAAGTTAACTGGCTATTAGAATATAGCAGCAACCTTTGAGGATTGCTAGCATGTCACCTTGGAACTCAGTATAGTAAAGGAACTGGACACTCACATTCCAAGATGCTTTTTGTTTAAAGGTATATGGGATTATTTTTTTAGTATGGAAATACTGAAACATATTACATGTCATTCAGGGAAAGGTTGAAGGTAATAGGAAAGAGAAGGAATTGTGTCATGGAGCAGAAAGGGGATTCAGGGTACAAGAGAAGAAATTAGCCTGCAGAATTAATAAGACATACTTTTTTCATGAGATAGAAAAGAATGGAGTGGCTGAACATAAATACTGTGTGTGGTAGGGAAGAGGAAAACAGGGTTGAGGAAGTTGTACCGAATAGCTCCAATTTTCTTTCTCACTTAACAAGACTGAGGGTGAGGCAGAATGAAGGTGGAGGTAATAAGGTAGTAGTCTTAATTTTTATTTTTTTTTACTTATTTATGATAGTCACAGAGAGAGAGAGAGAGAGAGAGGCAGAGACACAGGCAGAGGGAGAAGCGGGCTCCATGCACCGGGAGCCCGACGTGGGATTCGATCCCGGGTCTCCAGGATCGCGCCCTGGGCCAAAGGCAGGCGCCAAACCGCTGCGCCACCCAGGGATCCCAATAAGGTAGTAGTCTTAAAGAAGATGCTGAGAGGAAGTCAGCAAGATGGCAAAATTGAAGGTCCCCTGCTCGTCTTTCTGTTCAGTGACATAATTTGGCAGCAGTCATGGACAAGAGTGCCTTTGGGGGAGTTTTGAGAGATCCAGCCACAGGCCAGGAGCAGTCATGTCCTCCCAGGAACTCGCCAAGAGTCATGTCCATCCCAGCCCCTGGAGGTAGGCCTGCCAATTTCTGTCCCATTGATGATCCTAAAAAGATCCTGTAATTCAGCTCTAGTTCCTCCCAACTGCAGCCCAGACACAGTCCTTCCTGCCCAGGGTTGGGGTAAGCAACACACATACATCCTTGCCCCCCAAGCAGGCCTGCTGGTCTCTGTCCAACTGCCGATCTTAAGGCAGGCCTGTGCCCAGCCCCAGCACCACCCCCCAGCCATGCTCTATGGGCAGTCTTGCTTGCCCAGGGACCTGCCAAGAGACATGTCTATAAGTTCCACAGGAAGTAGTCCCAATGACCTTGGTCTGATGGTGGAGCCTAAAGTAGTAGCCCTGTGACTTGTCACCAGCCCCTTTCAGCTGCAGTCTGGGGGCTGTCTTGCCTGCTTAGGGACCTGGCAGGAGACATGCTGCTCTGTGCTCACAAAGGTAGGCCTGCTAACCTACTGCAGTCTGACTGCAGATCTTGAAGCAGCCTGGTGACTAAGCTCTATCCCTACTTTGCCAAAGTGCAGGACCGGTCCTGCCTGCCAAGGAACCCAGCAGGAGGCACACCCATCCATGTCCCTGAAGGTGGGCCTGTAGACCTTGGTCCCAGCAGTGGACTATGAGTGTAGTGACTCAGTTCTAGCCCCTCTCAGCTGCAGTGCAGGGCCCCGCCCAATAAGCCCACCCTGTGACCTAGAGGGGGCCCTCCCAGGGACCCAGCAGGAACCACACTCATCTGTGCAGTCTGTTGATTCAACTGTGGACCTTGATGTGGACCCCTTGTCCCATCACCAGCCCTACTGCTCAAGGTCCTAGAAGTAGTTCCATCCTACTAAGGATCAGAATTCACACCCACCCAAGCCCCTGGTAACAAGTATACAAACCAAGGACCCCACTGTGGATCATGTAGCAGCCATGTGGTCTGGCTCCAAACTCACATGCCTGTTACCACGGAGGCAATGACATCAGCCCAGGGACCCATCAGAGGAAGGTCTTTACCTGCCAAAACCTGTCTGCAAAAACTAGAAAAGGGTTTGTTCTCTCAAATGCACAGATACCAACACAAGGCTATGTGGATCAGGAACAATCAGGCAAACATGACACCACAAAAGGAAACTAATAAAACTGACTCCAAGGAAAGGGAGATCTGTGAGCTGGTGACAAAGAATTCAAAACAGTCATCTTAAAGAAACTCCATGAGATGCAAGAGAACACAGACAGACAACTAGATGAAATCAGGAAAACGGTGCATGAACAAAATGAGAAATCTGAAAAAGAAATTTAAACCAAGAAATCTTGGAGCTGGAGAATATAGTCACAGAACCTAAATAAATAAATAAATAAATAAATAAATAAATAATAAATAAAGATTCAACATCAGAACTGATCATGCCAAAAAAAGAATTAACAAACTTGAAGACAAGTCATTTGAACTTAGCTAGTTAGAGGAACAACGACAACGACAAAAGGATAAAGAGTGAAGAAAGCACATGGGACCTATAAAATACCATCAATAAAATGAATATATAGCATTATGGGAGTCCTATAAGAAGAAGAGGGGAGGCAGAAAGATTATTCTAAGAAATAATGGCTGAGAGCAGGCCAAATCTTGGGAGGGATATAACATCCAGAGATATGTGAGGCATAAAGGACTCTGAGCAAGATGAACTCAAAGATTACTCTGAGACTCGTTCTAATCAAATTGTCCAAAATCAAAGAAAAGCAGAGAATTATGAAAATAGCGAGAGAAAATTAAGTCATCACATACAAAGGGAACCTATAAACTGTCAGTGGATTTCTCACCAGAAACCTTGCAAGCCAGGAGGGAGTGGGGTAATATATTTAAAGCGCTGAAAGAAGAAAACTGCCAAGCAAGAATACTAAGCCCAGCAAAGCTGTCCTTCAGGAATGAAGGAGAGATAAAGATATTCCCAGACAACAAAAGCTAAAGGAGTTGATCACCACTATACCTGGCATACAAGAAAGGGGAGTTATATTTGAAATGGAAGGATGCTAAGTAACAGCATGAAAACATATGAAAGTATAAAACGCACAGTTAAAATTAAGTATATAGTCAAATCCAAAGTACTTTAATACTGTAATGGTGGTATGTAGATCGCCTTTAACTCTAGTGTAAAAGTTAAAAGACAGGTGCCTGGCTGACTCAGTCAGTAGAACATGCAACTCTTTTTTTTCCCAAAGATTTTATTTTTTATTTATGAGAGACACAGAGAGAGAGAAAGAGGCAGAGACACAGGCAGAGGGAGAAGCAGGCTCCATGCAGGGAACCTGACGTGGGACTTGATCCTGGGTCCCCAGGATCACACCCTGGGCTGAAGGCAGCACTAAACCGCTGAGCCACCTGGGCTGTCCTGGTGTCACCTTTCAAAAGCAGTAACGTTCTGTCGAGTACTGTTAAAATCATTTAAGCACCACCCCATGTAGACAGGTGTCAGTTAATAAATTTCTATCTCAAAAGGGTTAGATAATAATTGTTTTTTGAGGGGGGGAAGGGGGAAGGAGAGAGAGAGAGAAGCTGAAGCACAACCCTGAGATCATGACTTGAGCCAAAATCAAGAGTCGGATGCTTTAATCGACTGAGCCACACAGGAGCCCCTAGATAATTGTTAAATAACTGATTGTGTAGATTAAAACATGCCCTGAGAGGATGGGTAGAAGAAATGGGCTGAAAAGGTGGGTTTAGGACCAGATTGTGAAAGGCACTGTGGTGGATTCATGCTAAGGGGTTAGGACTGTGTCTCACAGGCCTGGGGGAACCGGAAACTGGAGGAATCTGCTTCCTCCGAAGCCTCTCCAGTGAGTACGCTGGGCCTGGAGGCAGGATTTTTTTTTTCTGGCTGTTAATTGCTGTTTCAAACTATTAGTCTCTACCCTGACATTTTCCATTCATCAGTCAACTTCTTGGTCACTTCCCAACATTTATTGAAGACTGTGGGCCCTGACTCTCTGGCTTCCCTTAAACCCCACACTTTGTCCTTCTGATGGGGGATTCAATGTCTGTGGTGACAACTCTCCCACCACCCCAGCTGCTCATTCTCCTGACCTCATCTGCAGTGCCCTTCCCTACCCCCCACCCGAGCCAAGCAGCCACGGCCACAGTCATAGGCCTAGTTTGTTCTTCGTTTTCTGGTCCTTCGAGGGGTAAAATTAGGTTGCCTGAGATCTTTATTTTTTCTCATAATGGGCAATGATTGCTATAAATTTCCCTCTTAGAACTGCTTTTGCTGCCTCCTAGAAGATTTGCTATGTTGTGTTTCCATTTTGGTTGCCTCAAGATATATTTTATTTCCCTTTTGATTTCTTCTCTGATCCATTGGTTGTTCAAGGGTGTGTGGTTTCATTTCTACAAATCTGTGATTTTTCCAAGTTTCCTCCTGTTATTGATTTCTAGTTTCATGCCATTGTGGTCAGAAAAAGATACCCGGTACACTTTCTATCTTCAAATTGTTGAGGCTTGTTTTGTGGCCCAACATATGCTCTATCTTAGAGAATGTTCCATTACATAGGAGAAGGTGTATAGATTCTGCTGCTGTTGGATAGAATGTTCTGTATATGTCTATCAGGTCCATTTAGTATGAAGTATATTGCAAGTCCAATATTTCCTTATTGATTTTCCATCTGGAAGATCTGGCCATTGTTGAGAGTGGGGCATTGAATTCCCCTACTATTGTACTTTTGTTTATTTTTCCCTTAAAATCCACCAGTATTTCCTTACTATATTTAGGTGCTCCAATGTTAAGTGCATATACATCTACAACTATTATATCCTCTTGATTAATTGACCCTTTAATCATTATATAATGACCTTCTTTGTCTTTGTCTTTTGTTAGTTTTTGACTTAATGTCTATTTTGTCATGCTCTAAACAAAGCCAATGCTCACTCCATCATGCTGTCCTGCCCTAGTGCGCTGGGCCTTTCGGACCTGGGAACATGCTTCCTAGGACTTTCTCTTAGGTCCCAGCCTGGACACTGGAGCCCTGCTGCCCACTATCAGCCTACCCTGGTGCCCACGCTCTGCCCATTGGAGTACACTGTCACCTAGAGTTATTCCCACAAGGACATAGTAGTTCCAACCCCTGGGGCCTCCCAGGTAGTCTTGTTCCATTGCAGTCCACCGGTCTCCGCTGGCCATGTCTCATCATATGACATAGCTGAGCCAATGTCTTGTCTACGACCACGTCACGTGAACAGAGCTGTTGCTCCAACTCTTGCTGCCATCCTTGGCTGCCTCTGCAAAAGCGGGAGGCAAGAGAAGCTGGAGCTGGGTCAGTCAGCATGCTGCCCAGAAAGAGCCCGTCTGCCCTACCCCAGAATTGCCAAGTGCTGGACCTAAGCCAACGGGGGGATTTTCTGGGACAGCTTTCAAAAACAAGTTCAGTGCCAGCAGGGAGGAGACCAGTTTAGGGAACTAAGGTAAGTGGGGGTGAGCCTCCAGAATTGCTGAGCATGAGGCATCAAATAGAAAGAGCTAGAAGAGAGACTGCGTGAGGAAGCCAATATAAAACCAGAGATGAAAGGATGTAGAGAAAGGGCTGGCAAGTTCTGTTTGAGGTCCGAAGCCCAACAACTTGGAGTTCTCCATGGGAGCTTCATGTGATCTCACCAAATGGAACAGATCTATCAGAGCAACGGGACAACCTGAGTCCATCCCCAGAACTCGCCCATGCTTTGAGCATATTCCTTGTGCCCAGATGGGCTGTGGGCTCCCCAAGGACATTTTGGTTCCCTGCAGCCTCAAGACACCAGTTTCTGACATCTGGCCTTAGTACGAGATACAAGGGTCCTCTTAGAACAGGCACAGTGTTTTTCATGTGAGGACATCATGAGCCTGGAGAGCTTGGGATCCTTGGATCTGCCACCGGACATTCCCTTGGTGTGGATTTTGGCAGGAGGGATCCATACTGGGCAACAGTCCAGCGCACACAGTGCTGGCCAAAGTCCTGGTTCCCTGACCTGGCCCACTGCCCTCCTTGGCTATCAGACAAGGTTCGCAGAGCCCACAGACATCTGTGCCCATTGGAACAGCTAGGAAGCTGCAGGGTCTGGAGACACAAGAGGGTCCCTTTTGTCTCCCTCTGTCCTCACCGATGGCCTATGTCCTTTCCCAGGATGGCAGCTAGAGGACTGGCCTCTGACCAGAGGAATACAAAGCTACTCTTAAAGGGGTGGCCCAGTTGTTGGGAGCAAACACACAGGTGCACGTGGGTGGCTCTGACCCTCAGCCACGCTCCTAGATGAGGCCAGGGCTGTGAGCCAGGCCAAGGTAGCCATGTCTACATTTTGGAAGACATGACGATTTGGCTCCCAACCCTGTGTCACTGCTAAGATGTGAGCTCCAGCAAGTGTGCCCTTCTAACCACTTCCACTGAATCCTTAGCATGATCCAGTGCAACTTACACGTGGCGTTCACCTGTTGGTATGCCCACCCACATCGGGAGTTCCCAAGCATCTTTGAACCCTCCCCCTTATAGTCATCTCATCTGCCTTCTCTTTCCCTTGGACAGCTCTCTCCCGCAACCACACCACTCCTCGCTCTCTCCATTCTTCTCTCCACTTTCCTAACCCCATCCTATCTCCCAACACACACACACACACACACAGTTTGTCGAGGCCAGTGCAGTTGGGCCATCCCTCCTGAGAGCTATTTCTATTCCTCAGTGCCCTCTGTCCCGGAGTGTGGCTATGACCCTATAGTTCTGTACCTTCCCATCCCAAGTATGCTGGATACTTGGGATATGTAGGATATAATATCCTGTCTTTTAGGCAATCATGGATTCAGCCCTAGAGTAAGGGAAGCGGCCTTCAGATGGGTAGGATGCTTGGCCTGCCCACGTGCCTCACGATGACTCGTGCGGTCAACAGGGCAGCTTGGGTTGGTACCTTTGACAGAGGATGAAACTGGCCTGAGAGAGAGGTTAAAGGGTTTGTCTACACAATTAGCGACAGAAGTAGATATCAAGCCCTGATCTGGAGTTTCTCTTCTCTACGGTCACACTACATTGCTTCTCCAAAGACAACACCGACAAAAGTGTGGCCCAAGGACTTGGTGGCAGCTCCCGAACTGTTTGTTGCTGGCCCACGACAAGATAAGGAGCTTGTGCCAGAATGTAAATCAAGGCACTGCTTGCTTCATCACAACAGTCTTGCTAGGAAAATAAAAATCGGCTAAACTCAACAGTATCTTAACGATGCGGTCGAATTTACGTTGGCACAGACTCTCTAAGTCAAGGCCACCCCCATGCCCAGCAGCCCCGGTGCCAAGGGCCGTCCAGCGTGAGGCTGGACCTGTTGCAGAACTGGGCTTTGGCCCACGTGTAAGAGGAGTGGGTGGCCACAGGTGGCATGGTCGTGGAATGATCGCAGCCCTTCTGGGGCCAAAATGACCCTCCGCAGCCCCAACTTGGCCCAAACTCAAGCCTGGAAATCAGGGCTACTCAAACAGCCAGTCTGCAAAGGCTTTTGTTGCCTTTGTTTACCAAGTTTCCTCCCCTGTAACCCAGCTGTGCCAGTCCTGGGCCTGCGGACCCTGGAGCCCATTCCTAGCTTTTTGCGTGCATCATCATCATCATCATCGTTGAATGTGGGGGGGGCTGGAAGGGGCGGCGGTGGGGGAGGACTGACCCCTGCAGGGTGTTTCCCAGAGTGACCTCCCCCTCGGTCCACCCTGGAGAGGGAGCTGCTGGAGACAGAGAGGAAAGAGGAAGGGAGAAGCCGGGGAGTTTCTTCCACCTTCTTCTCCGTGTCCCACTTGGGGTGGCCAACTTGCCCCAGTTTGTCCAGGCCTCTCCTGGTTCTAGCACTGAAACTCCCACGTGTCAGGAAACCTGGCGGTTCGGGGAGACCCAGGAGGGTGGCTCCCCCCATCCCTGCTTTAAGTGGATTCTTCTGCAGGGACTGGGTCACTTCTGCGGCTCCAGCTCCTGCTGGGAAGCTCCCCTCTCGCCTAGTCCCCAAGCAAGTGGCACCTGTGGTCCCAGCTTGCTCTGGGCTCCGGAGCAAAGTGCCCTCCGGGGGTCCCTTGAGCTTCCCGCCACTGCCACTGTCCAGGTGGCTGCTTCATCCTTCCTGGTTTCTCAGCTCTGCCCTCACCTCGGTCACCAATTTCTTCTATCATCAGTTCCCACGGCTGCTTGCACTTCCAGCAGTTTCTGTTTTCCTGCTTAAGACCCTGAGCGATGCAATGGGGACAAGAGTAGGGACTCTACAGTGTTATCATGAGGATGAAATTAGTTAAATAAACCACTTTAGTGTAGCGCCTGGCACATGGTAATTGCTTGTTAAATGTGAGCCGCGTGGTGTGAAATAACATTTACGCGCACTTGCCATGTGCCAGGCGCCCCGCTAATCACTTTACGCCCATTGTCTTACTTAAGCCCCGTCGCCCTTCTACCTGGGTTAACATGTCCTTGAGTTCATTGCTTAGTAAACCTGTTTGTATTTCACACCTAGCAATCCCCAGGCTCTCCCGAGTCGCCCCCCTTTCCAACACCCAACCGTGATCGTTGATTTAGTGAGTGCTCTCTCAGCCTCTCATGGCACAAAGAGAGATGAGACAGTAACTTGCACTTGGTGGGCAGCCTCTTGGAGGTGACAGCTGGGTGCACCAGCTGATTTGTCCCAGTGGGGGGGGAGGGGACAGGGCCACCTCAGTGAGAGCAGCAGTGGGACAGAGTAGGCCCATCTGGGTTTGGATCTAGCTTCTGTAGGGCTACCTACCATAAGGAAGAAAGTCATTTTTAAACCCTCTCTGCCTCAGTTTCCTCATATGGCAAGAGTACTGTCTTCCCAGTACCTAGCCCATAGGGGCTGTTTGGAGGAATAAGTGAGTTAATGTTTTTAAAGGGCTTAGGGGGGGCAGCCTGAGTGGCTCAGCGGTTTGGCGCTTGCCTTCGGCCCAGGGCATGATCCTGGAGTCCCGGGATCGAGTCCCACGTCGGGCTCCCTGCACAGAGCCTGCTTCTCTCTCCCTGTGTCTCTGCCTCTTTCTCTCTGGATCTCTCATGAATAAATAAATAAAATATTAAAAAAAATAAAGCACTTAGGGCAGCGGCTGGCGTGCACTAAATACTATGCGTTCGTTAAGTAAGAACCAAGTCAATGAGGTGAGCCCCTTGTAGGCCGGAATCTACAGAAGGGTGTCCCTTGAAGGCTTCGCGAAGGAGGTGACTTTGGAACTGAATCTTGAAGAAATAGCAGAGGTTTTCTGGGTACAGGAGAAAGCACCTAAATCACAGGAAAAGTAGGCACACAGGCACGGAGTTGTGAAAGGGGCCTGGTGCGTGTGAGGAGCGATGAGAAGTGAGTAGCTGGAGTTTGGTGGTAAGAGAGGAGGCTTGGGATTTATTTGGGGATACGTGGGGCCAGGCCCTGAGTGACATGCTAAGGAATTTGGGTTTTATTCTGAGGAAGGGATGAGGGGGCAAGTAGAAGTCTTTTATGTTGGAGAGGGTGAAATGATCAGCTTTGTTTTGTGGGTATGTCACTCTCATGCTGGTATAAGCTTCCAGCTGAAAAACCCAGTGCAGGGGTCATAATAGATATTTATATATATATACCAAGTAGCCCCAAATTGGAAACAACCCAAATGTCCAACAGCAGATTGGATAAATAGTGTGGTATATTCGTACGATGAAACACTATACAGCACTGACCGAGAATGAATTACTGCTATAGGCAAAGAACACAGATGAATCTCCTAAGTTTAATGTTGAGCCGAAGAACCCAGACACAGAAGGGTGAATCCTGTATTTTTTTTTTAATTTTTTTTAAGTTTTTTTTTTTTTGGTGAATCCTGTATTATTCCATTTGTATTAAGTTCAAAAACAGGCGACATTTATCTATGCTGTTAGATGTCAGGATAGCGGTTTACTTGAGGGACAAACAGCGACACAGAGGGGACCCCAAGCAGGGTTTCGGGGCTGCTGGCGATGCTCTGTGTCTTGAACTTGACCTGGGTGCTCGAGCCGTGTGCACACACATCTCACGATCAAGTTCAAGACACAGAATACGTGTATACGAAAGCAACAACAACCACCTTTTTGGTGATGTATGACATACATACAGAAAAAATTCATTCAGCCCTGCAGAGATCCAACTGACCTCCGACCATACTGGGATACAGGGAGCCGTGAACACGGGGTGTCCTTACAAAGCTACCGCCCCTAAGAGAGACGGGCCCTCTTTTAAGTGTTGCCAGATGACCCCAATATTATGCCTCTGGATGCATTCAGGTGCAAATGGCTGGTCCGTATCACCCTCATGTGTTCCTACAGACCAAATTTCAAACACTTTAAACACTGCTGTAAGAAGAGACAGGAGGGACCAGGATTTGGGGTGAAAGTCAAGGGACACTTTAGCCTCGTCTGTAACGGTTCACATTTTTACACGGAGAGCGCCTTCTGGCATTCCTTGTATATTTACACTTAACCAGAAAAAAGGCACAGGTCAGCCTTGTCATCACGCGCCGATGGAGACTGCCGGATAATATTTCATTAGGATTGAAAATCTCTGGATCTGGATTCTTATCATTGCTCATTAATGGCTTGCGTTTCTATAGTGCCCTGTTGACTGACCCTTACACCAGAGGTTGATGGGTGGTGTCGGGAACAACATGCAGATGAGGAAACTGAGGATCCTGGAAGTTACATGAGCGGCCCCTTGTCAAACAACCAGTTGGTAGAAAACCAGGATCGTCATCATAGTCCACCGCCTTCGTTATCTCCTGCGTGGACACCTACAATAGCTTACTAGTTGTTTCCCAGGACTTCCTATGCTCCCTAGTAAGTTGTCCACCCCGAAACCAGAGTGATCTTTTAAGAATGCCATGTCACCCCTTGGCTCAATAAACTCTTCACTGGCTTTTTCAGAGATTGTAGGGTAAGGACTCAAATCACCAGCAGCACCTACCAGGCCCGTCATTGCTGGGCCCCACACGCATACCTCTCCAGCCCCATCACGGTGTGAGCTGGCCCCATCTCATACCACGTTCCTCTTTGTTCTTTATGCTCCAGTGTCCAGTCCCTGAAACCTGCCATACCCCCTGAGACCACAGGGCCTTGGCATGCACTGTTCCCTTTGATGTGGATGCTCTTTCCTTCCCCTCTTCTATCTTCTGCTCATCCTTGAGATCCCAATCGATGATTGCTTCTTCACAGAAGCCTGTATTGACCTCCCTGGGTGAGTTAAATCCTCCCATGACAGCCTCTCAGCGAGCCGTTGGCTCGTACTTTGATAGGCCTCACCACAGCTGTGATTTGCTACTTTTTTCCATTGTCTCTCCCCCTAGAACGGAGGTTCTGTGAAGGTAGGAATCTTGTTGACCCCTCTTTCCCTTAGCTCCGTGCCTGGCACACTGTAAGCTCTAGGTTGATAGCTAGTGAGTCCCTGTAGGAACTATATTGATTAACACCAGATAGATTAATTCTATCATGGAGTCTACACCCGAGTTCCAGCAAGTCCCACTCCTCTCTGAGCCTCAGTTTCACCGTTTGTACCATGAAAAAGCTGAGATCTCTGAAGTCTTCCAGTGCTAGATTATCCTCAAAGTGAGAGTCAGGAAACTAGCCTCCCTGTTTTCTCTTTTGAAGCTGGCTACAAAAATGAGACGAAAACTTCTCAAACATGTGACTTCGGCCTGGGTCACTTTCTATGCCTTCAACAGACACCTGGTGATGAGTGGACTTACCCAGTTAAGGAGCCCCATTCTCCCTGTTTCCCTTCAGAGTTATTGCAGTTTGAAGCTATGTTAGTCTTTTCAAGGAAAAAAGTAATTCCAAGAGACTTAACAAGTGACTGCCAGTGAACTTGAAAGGCAATTTTTGGAAAACAAAAGGCCATTTTTTGAAGAATCGTAGCAATTAAAAATAGGGGTGCTTGGGTGGGTCAGTCGGTTAAAGTGACTGACTCTTGATTTCGGTGCAGGTCATGATCTCAGGGTCATGAGATCGAGCACCAGGTTGGGGGTCAGGCTCGTCCTGGATGTGGAGCCTGCTTAAGATTCTCTCTGTCTCCTTCGCCCTCTGCCTCTCCCACTCTCACACATGGCTTTTTTTCCTTCTCTCTCTCTTTTTTTAAAAAAAGGAAGAAATCAAAATATAATTAGTAGTAATTGAAGACAGTATCATCTAAAGGTTTAGAGAACAAGCGTTGGCTTCAGACAAGCCTTGGCTCTGCTGAGTTCTTACTGGCTGTGTGACCTTGGACGAGTTACTGGAATCTGCTGATTTTCCCCCAACCTAATGGAAAACGGAGACAATAGTGGAACCCATCCCAGAGGATGGTTGTAAGGCTCGAAGGACAGGATATATTTAATCACATAGTTAAGTGCCTGGCACACTTTTCAACAGAGTGTGGCTACTCTAATCATAATTACTGCATGATAACACCTAAAAAGTTTCTTCAGTTCAGGCTATGAAGACAACTGGCAAAAGCATGGTAGTATTGCATGTTCCGGAATGGGGAGGTGGGGGGATCATTTCTTGTTAGGAGCCCAAAGATTTTACTATTTAAATATTAAAGAGAAGATTAAATTGAGGAAGTACATGGCAGGGGTTAGGAGCAAGCTTTATAGCCTCTCTGATCCTTGGCTTCCTTGTTAGTTAGTACAAGAGGCCCTAATCATATGACCAGGTTGCTGTAAATTCTTTTTTTTTTTTTAAGGATTTTATTTATTTATGAGAGACACAGAGAGAGAGAGGCAGAGACACAGGCAGAGGGAGAAGGCAGAGGGATGTGGGACTCGGGACTCGATCCCGGGTCTCCAGGATCATAACCTGGGTTGAAGTCAGGCGCTAAACCGCTGAGCCACCCAGGCTGCCCCACGGGTTGCTGTAAATTAAGGTCAAATGTCATCATGCCTGTCAAGCGCTGGGCGTGACCTGGCACGTAGTAAGCGCTCAATAAACGGGAGCCGCTGTCACCGCACTTATGGTTACTGTTGTCATTGTCGTTGTCATTGAGCTAGAGCCTTCGCAGCCCTTGGTGACCAGTTAGAGCTGCTGGTGGTGCATCCTCCACGCCGGTCCTCAGCGCTTCTGTGTCAAGGGAACTTCTGGGCCATTTAAAACACAAAGGCGAGGCGAGGCGAGCCCCCCCCCCCGCCCCCGCCGCCCCCGAAGTGCCCCGGATTTTCAAAGGGAAGGCCGGTGCTTGCAGGAAGCTGGGATGCCCGGGCATCCGGGGTGGCTCGTGGGGCGGCCCGCGCCGCGCGGCCCCCGCGGCCCCCACGAGCTCCCGGGGGGCGCGGGCGGCTCGCGGGGCGGCGGGCCCGGGCCCTGGAGGTGTTCCCAGGTGCCCGAGCCTCGCGGCGTTTTCAAGTGCTGGCTGCGGAGCTTGAAAAGGGCCCGCCGCTGGGCCGGGCGTTTTGTGTTTGCCAAACAAAGCATGAAGGGAGAGTGAGCAAAGGGGGCGGGCCGGGCGCCGCACAAAGGCGGGGGGCGGGCCCCGGCCGGGGAAATACAGTTCAGTGGGCCTGAATTGCCAGGCCGTCCCCCCGAAGCCCGGGGCTGGCCGATCACAGGCCGTGCGGGCCTAGCAAAGAGCGCCGGGCGGCATTGATCAGTCCCCGGCGAGGAGCGGGCGAGCGGGAGGCCGCCGAGGGGACGGGGCGCCGCCGGGGAGGGGACGCCCGCGGGGGGCCGCGGGGGCCGCGGGGGCCGCGGAGCACACGCTTTCCTTGGAAATGAAGGCATCTCCCGGCCTGAGAGGGCGCGCCCCCGAACCCGAAGGGCCAGGGTAGGAACGTCCCCCCCCCCCCCGCCCCCCGGTTTCGGACGCGGCCGCCACCAACAGATTGTCGCTTCCCCTTCCGCACGCGGTGGAGCCGAGTGGCCGCGCGGTCGCAGGGCGCCCCCCGCGCCGCTGCCGCCTGCGGTCCTGCGCCCGCCTGGCCGCGCCCCTCGCCGGGTCCGCATCTCCCCGGTGGCTGGCGCTGTGTGGTGGTGGCAGGGAGGGACAGATTGCACGGACGGAGGGAAGGACGCAGGCATGGAGGTGCGCTGGGACCGCAGCGGCCCCTGCTCCCTTAGATCTTGCCTAACGAGCATTTGGGACTGTGTTGGCATTGTCTCATTTGCACAAGATTAGGGGTGCCTTCTTTTTCCTATTTGGACCATCTCGTGTTTTCCAGATCGCTGAGCATGGTCACAAATCTTTTACAAGACTCGGGAGAACATCAAGAGACATTGTTCAGGGTAGAAATAAAGCAGCCCGAAGGGCCCGAAGGGGGACAGGGGGCAGAGCCACTTAGGGACGGTGACAGCCTGCAGCTCACGGGCACCCAGCTCTTCTCGCAGGCGCGGGCCACGCGCACCGTTTGCCACGCTCACCCCGCACCTCACCCGGGACCCGGCACACAGCATTGGACAAATAAGTGGCCGCGGCCGCTGCTGCGGGGACCCAGCGCCACTGACCAAGCGAAAGAGCTGAGGTTCAGAGGGGCCCCGGGGTGCGCGCGGCCAGAGCTGCAGTCGCCAAGCGCAAGGCCCGGGCTCCTTCCCCGCCGCCCCATAGGAGCCTGAAGGGCTCCTGCAAATCCGGGCCATTTCATTTCACTCCTCTGTGTTCCTTTCTGGGCCATCAGGCCCCAGATTTCCTTTCTGAAGACACAAGGTTTTGTTTGTTTTTGTCGTAATGACACACTCGGCATCATTAAGTGTCCGTGAAGAGGAATCTTTTAGTTGCATTAGAAACGTGGTTTGTGGCCACGGAGCCTTGGGAAACGAGGCTCTCCTAGTGGGGAGACGCAGGCTGCTAGGGAACCGGCTTTCTGGGGGTGGGGTTTCTGCATTCTCCAAGGCCCACGTTGGCGCTATTGCCCAGGCACAGCTAGGCCCCGTCTGAACGATTTGTGACTATAAACAGTTTGCATCTAAGCAAAGCGGTTCTTACCCAGAGAGACTTTCCCATCCAGAGCTCCTTCCCCGACTTGTGAATCGTAACTGATACAAAATACTTCCAACTTTGCCTTGATTTGAAGTTGACGCAGGGAATCAGGCCAAGTAAGGGATCAAAAGTATACTTTTTGATGTTAAGTCAGTACTGCTTAAACCGTTTTATAGGAAATCCTCGAAACAGTTTTGCACCATAATTTAGAGCAATTTCTTTTTTATTTTTATTTTTTAAAGATTTTATTTATTTATTCATGATAGACACAGAGAGAGAGAGAGAGAGGCAGAGACACAGGCTCAGGGAGAAGCAGGCTCCACGCAGGGAGCCTGCTGTGGGACTCGATCCCGGGGTCTCCAGGATCACACCCTGGGCCGAAGGCGGCTCTAAACTGCTGAGCCACCCGGGCTGCCCGAGCAATTTCTTAAAAAAAAAAAAAAAAAAAAAAAAGATGTCCTTTTAGTTTGTCACACTTTGTTATGGCACCTTTAGCAAACTAATATAACAAATATATTTCATCCATTAAAAAATAATAAAAATTAAAAAAAATTTTTTAAAAAAGATGTCTTTACGTTAATGTCAGTTTCTTTCCTCAAAAGTATCCTTTGCCAGGATTATATTTTCACTGGAAACATTCATCATAGTAATGAGTATCAGTCTACTACTTTATTTTTAAATTTAATTCTTACATGTGGTTTTGTGAAATTCTCAAATGTCACATGAAATATTTTTCATAAAAATGCACCACACTGATTTAGCCCACCTGTTTTGATGAACAATTTCTTGGCTTTAGTAGGAAAGAGGGCATGAATATTTCCTTGCAGTATTTTCCCTTCACTGAATAACCCGTGAAGGAAGGAAGACCACAGGATGGCATGACATAATTTACATACTAATTAGGTAGCTGGTGGAGGGGAGGAGTGGGTGTGGTCCTGACCAAGTTGCTCATCCTGCCCCAGGTCTGAGTTCACTCATCTGTCCAAATGCTGAGGGCTTTTAAGAGGCTAGAATGAGATATGCATGAAAAGAGTCTGGCACTGTAGGTGCTCAAGAAATGTTCATGTCTTTCTGCTACTCACAACAGCCACCACCATCCTCCTTTATAGGAAGGATCCCTTTTCTCACCTATAAAGTACGGATAATGACACTTACAATAAAGGTAGTACAGTATAAAATATTGACCAAGAAGAGCACGGGCTCTGGACTCAGACTGGATTTAAACCTCAGCTCCACTGTTAACTGTGATCTTGGGCAATTTAATCAATCTCTTTTCCCCCCATTGTACTCCTGTGTAAAGAGCAGATAGTCAGGGGCTGGCCGTAGTACCCATCACCCAGCATGGTTGTGAGTATTCAGTGAATTAATGCACTCAGCATAGAGCTTCTTAACCTTTTTATGGTTTCTTCTGGCAGTCTAAGCCTCTGGACCCCTTTTCAGAACAATAGCTTTAAATGTATACATATAATACTTTAGATTACAAAGGGGAAATTAGTTATAATGAAATAAAGGTATCAGTGTATTTTAAAAACAAACTTGTGTATATATGCTTCCTTAGTAGTGCATTAAATAAATAACAACATTTAGCAGGCTAGTATCTGCCACTATTTCCAAGTAAAAATGAACAAAATGGTATTGTGAGATTCCAGTGACTACAGTGTACTGTAAAAAAAATATTTTGGGGGGCTCTTGGTTGGCTCAGTCAGTTAAACATCTGACTCTTGATTTCTGCTCATGTCATGGTCTCAGGGTACTGGCATCAAAGCCCCATCCCTTTCTCTCTCTCAAGTAAATAAATAAATCTTTGAAAATATATCTGTAGGGACGCTTGGGTGGCTCAGGGGATTAAGTGTCTGACTCTTGATTTCAGCTCAAGTCATGATCTCAGGGTCTTGAGATCAAGCCCCTTGAAGGGCTCTGTCCTGGGCATGGAGCCTGCTTAGGATTCTCTCTCTGCCCCTCCCTCTCAAATAAATAAATAAATAAATAAATAAATAAATAAATAAATAAGTAAAATCTGCTCTTTATTTTTTAAAAAAAGTATCAGGGCACCTGCATGTCTCGGTCAGTTAAGCGTCTGCCTTTGGCTCAGGCCCTGATTCCAGGGTCCTGGGATCAAGCCCTGCATCAGGCTGCCTGCTTAGTGGGGAGTCTGCTTCTCCCTCTCTGCCCCTCTCTCTTGCTCAAGCTCTCTCACACGTGCTCTCTCTCACATAAATAAATAAACTCTTTTCTTTTAAATGAACTCTTTTTTTAAAAAGTGTGATATTTCTACCAGTGATAAAGTCACAGGTATTGCTAATATGACTTTGTTACCTACATTCATAATTGAAGAAATAATTGCTTTCAGTTAGAGATTAACAGAAATTAAGTTGTAATCTTTTCCCATCCAAATTTACAAACACCAGATTAAGAACAAAACTCTGATTAGCACAATAAATGCCAGCTATTATTCCGTTAGAAGGGTCTTGTGGATTGTGAAATAATGAATGTGACAGCCATGGCAAACATCAGGCGTTTGATACAGGGAAACTGTTTCAGTTGTTTTCACCTATCCTCCACTGTTGTTGCATGAAAGAAGCTATAGACATTGTTTTTTAAAACAAGTGTGGCTGTATTCTGATAAAACTTTATTTATAAAAACAGGTGGTGGGGGGGCAGGATTTGGCCCATGGGTCATAGAGTTTGCTGGATCTTGCATTAAAATGTTGTTTCCTGAGGAACATGAAATTCAACTTAAAATATTTCAACTTTTCTTTTTTTTTTTAGATTTATTTATTTATTTATTTATTTATTTATTTATTTATTCATGAGAGACACGCAGAGAGAGGCAGAGACATAGGTAGAGGGAGAAGCAGGCTCCCTGTGGGGATCCCCATGTGGGACTCACTCCCAGGACCCCCAGGATCACACCCCAAGCCAAAGGCAGAGGCCCAATCACTGAGCACCCAGGCACCCCTCAACTTTTCATGTCTTATCAAGTACTTGGCACAATACCCTAAGGGACGGACGGTGCTGTGAATATGCTTTCTGAAAACCAGAAATTGTTCTACAAGTGATAACTAATCAAAGCAAATTGAATTTTCTTGGCCTGTTACCTGTGATAATATCTAGACCTGCCTTGTTTATGAGGACACAGAGAAACATAAAGCCAATAACGAGGATGACATGAGTAATTAGAACCAGCAGCATTTTAATATGGGGGGGAAAGCAAATGACATGGAAACTATTAATGACAATATCACCTTGTGTCTGGAGCTTCCTCCAAGGAGCTATAACTATCCTGCAGCTGTTGCCTGCTTGGCACACTATAGATATTCAGTAGATGCTTGTTAGTTGATTGACTGTCCTCTCTGGTCCTCATGAGTCTCCACAGAAGAAGAGGAGCAAGCATATATTCATTTTGAAATCTTGTACTTCCATTGTACAATGTTTTGGTATTTCTAGGGTTGATAGAAAGAAAGTACACTTGATCTTAGCCAAAAGGCCGAGAAGCGATGATAGAAAGTTAAACAAGGTGAAATGAGGGAGCCTGGCTGGCTCAGTTGGAAGAGCATGTGACTCTTGACCTCGGGGTCTTGAGCTCCAGCCCCATGTTGGGTGCAGAGAGTACTTCAAATAAATAAATAAGCTTTTAAAAAAAGAAACCAAAATTAAATGGTTTGGGGTTCCTGGAAAAGGAAAGAATGAAAAGGAAAAATACTGGGATGGTTGCTCTTCGGATCAAAACATCTCAGGGTAGCAAACACTGTTGAGCAACTACTAAATGCAAGGTGCTATGATGAGCTAGAGGGAAAGGAAAAAAATATATCCATTGGCTTTTGCTCCTCTTACAAAGAAGTCAGGTCATGTCTCTATGACAGAGAAAGTGGTTGTGTTAGGGAATGAGAGATGACAGCGTAGAACTAGAGATGTTCTGTTCCAGCCAGCTGTGGAAGTAGGGTTTCTAGAGCTAATATCTCATGGTGCCCTCTTTTTCTGGCCCCAAGGCCATCTATTTCCTTTTTCCTGTCTTGCTTAGCATCTGACTTCAACTGGGGGTGGAGGGGGAGCTCCTTACACAAAAGCTACCATGACACTGTACGCAAGAGGTCCCACACCTTTGATGGATACGATCCGCCCCTAGACTGGTTCAGACACAAGCACAGCAGACTACAAGCAGCTCTCAGTGTATGACTTTAAACACATCCCCTTCATGGGGACAAACACTGCCAAGACTTCCATCTGGGTCCCAATACTAGAAACTGCCCTCAGCTGTAGGAATCCTCACCAGTGGTTCCTGCTTCCTCTGCTTGCCAGGGTGGGACTATCCCTACTGCATCTGCCAGGGCATCGAGGCACAACTGGGCTCTTGTCAGGTCAACCTATGGCTCTGGGAAATTTTTCTCACAGAAATCATGTTATCTGGGTTCTTGAGTTTTACAGCTGTCATATCCTACCTTTTCTGCTTTCTAAAGTTGTGGGGCCTGCCTCTACACTATGCGGCTAGCACCGCATACGGAAGTGGGCTGGGAATTCACCTCAGTCATCTGCACACCGTTCAGAGCTTTGGGCCAGAGCCATTTCACACTCTGCACTGGTTCCCACTCCTCCTGGCCTCATTTCTCATCATGAGTCTTACCTTTAGCTTCCATACCTCAGGTTCAGTATTGCTTCCTCAGCAAAAAGCACTGGTGAGCTTCTTTACTATCATCCAAATTCCTTTTACCCTGTGGGGATGGGGCTCAGTGAGGCACCCACAGGGCTAGGGTTGACGGTGAGAGTACTCTGGATATAGCTGCAAAGATGTCCAGAGCAAAAGAGTGTGCAGATAGTTACGAGTAAGTGTGGAACTCAAAGTCAATAAGCCAGAGAAGGACACGTGAATATGTCATGAAGCTAAGTAGGCAGAAAGGAGCTGTGCAGCCAGGAAGTGGAGAAAGTGAGACTAGACATTAGCATGTTGAGGAAGTGGATAGGAGGGCAAGCCTAGCTAGATACCTGAAAGGAGTGCATTATTTATGGCCAATTTGACCCTTCTTCCAAATAGGGCATGGTACATGGGAGAGGGCCAAGAGGGAGAAAGCCACTGAACCAGTCAAGGTAACTAACTAGTAACTAGTAAGGCTAACTTATACCGAGGTAACTACCCACCATTTCAGTGATTTAAGATAACACACGTTCTGCTTTGTTCTCACACTACCTGTCTTACGTGGGTCAATGTGGCTTTGTACCACATAGTCACTCAGAGACCTAGACTCTTCCATCTTGTAGCTACACTGTCAGGAACACATAACCTCTTTGCCATCTAGAAAAAGAGTTGTTCACTAGTGATCAGGTGCTCTGGCCTAGGACTGACTCATATCACTTCTGCTCATGATCCATTGGCCTGAATTAATCACATGGTCTTGCCCAACTAGAAGGGGTCTGGAGAATGTAGGGAGCTCACTGGTACTTGGTGAGCACTATTTGAGCTACAGGCAGCATTCAGACGTCAACAACTGCTCCGGGGCCTTGACATTGACAGAGCCTCTCCAACGGATGGCACTTTGGGTTTACTCCAGCCACACATGTGAGTCCAAGAAAATTAAACCTCAAATACAACAGCCCATCTGCTGGCCTCATATAAACTCTTCATATAAACACAACAAACTCTGAGTTTTAAATAGTTGATTCACAAATAGACTGAAAACTTGCCTATAAGTTGGTAATTGCCTTAGTGACCTCAACCTAGGATGGTCATGTGGTAAAATTGTGCAGTGAGGAAGGAGCTGTGGCTGTTTTTAGTAACCTCCTCCTCCCATGGTCCCTGTCCTAGTCACGGTACTACCATGTATTAGGGTACACAAGCCAGAAAACTTTCCAGCCATTTCTGCCACCAATCTTTCTCTCACTCACTAGACTTTGACCCCACTGACCTTTCCTCTGCCGCTCATGCACTCCAAGCTTGTTCTTGTCTCCAGGTCTTTGTGTTTGCTGTTCTCTCTGCCTGGCATACACTTCCAGTCTACCGTCATCTTTATTTAGCTCTCACTTACCTTTAAGGGCATAAATGAGCCACTGTGCACAGCATGGCCCACAAAGCATGAGATCACCACCATTGGCTGGTGATGCAGGGGCAATGACTAGGATGTGAGCTCTGTGAGAGCAGGGATCACTGTGTATCTCCTGGACTGTAGTAGGGGCTCAATAAATGTGTGCTGAGAGGATGAATGGCCTTAGCAAGTCACCAGTGAGGGCAGTAGAGAGTACCTCTTCTTCACTCCCATAGACTTGGAAAGGGATATCACACGTGACCTGTGTTTAACTTCAGCCTCAAATGGGGGAGTGGAAGGGTCGAAGTAGTTCATTGGGTTTCTTTTTTTTTTCAAGATTTTATTTATTTATTCATGAGAGACACAGAGAGAGAGAGGCAGAGATGCAGGCAGAGGGAGAAGCAGGCTCCATGCAGGGAGCCCGACGTGGGACTCGATCCCGGGTCTCCAGGATCACGCCCTGAGCCGAAGGTGGACACTTAACCACTGAACCACCCAGGCGTCCCTCATAGAGTTTCTTTCCATGCTTTTGCCTCCTTTGCTGGGTGAAGAAGTCAGACTGAGGAGCAGCTTCAGTGATTTCTTTTGACCATGTCTGGTGAGCAAAGAATTGACCACAGGTACCAGTGTTCAGGACCTAGAAGTGACAGACTGAAACCTTTCCTATTATTTCCTCTGGGAGATTTCCTTTTGATTGGTTCATTTCAGGGTCATGTACATTGTTTCAAGGATGTAGGTTAAGTTCAATGTCTGCCTCCTCCCCTTCCCCTCATTCCCTCCTCCACCAGACTCTAAATTTCATGAAGGCAAGGACTGCAACTGTTTTGCTCATCACTGTCCCCAGCATCCTAACAGTGGGCCTGGCACCTTGCAGGGATTCAGCCAATGTTTGCTGAATAAATGAATAAGGCCAGAGATAGGCTACCCTCAATTCCTGGTTTCTAAGCCATGTCATATCCAAAAAAGAAATCTGCTGTATTTGAACTATGCCTCACTAGTCTGTCCCTTGCTTTACTGTTGTTAAGTTTAGTTAAGGATCAAGCCGTACTGAAAAAACGTCACCTGGCAAGACAAGTTGATTTCACTTTGGTGATCTCATACTGGCCACAAATAGTGTCACTGTGATCTTAGAAACCAAAAATCCCATATAACTTTCAACATATTGAAAGTGGTATGCCTCTTAAACAATCCTTGGGTCAAAGAACAAATTGAAAAGGAAATTGAAATATGCCTTGAGACAAATGAAAATGAAAACATAACACCAACATTTACAGGATCAGGAAAAGCAGTACTAAGAGAGAAATTCAGGGGTGCCCGTGTAGCTCTGTTGGTTGAGCATGTGACTCTTGATCTCAGCTCAGGTCTTGGTCTCAGGGTCATGGGTTCGGGCCCTACTTAAGAAAAAGAGGGAAACTCATAGCAATAAAACACCTACATTAAAAAGGAAGAAAGGAAAAAAAAAAAGGAAGAAAGGTCTCAAACAATCTAACCTTATACCTGAAGTATAAAGAAAAGAAGAAAAAGAAGAAAGCACAAAATTATCAGAAAGAGGGAAATAACAAAGATTAGAACAGAAATAAATGAAATAAAGAATAGAAAGATAATTTTAAAAATCAATGAAATTAAGAGTTGGCTTTTTGAAAAGATAAACAAAATCAAGAAGCCCTTAGTTAGACTGACTGAGAAAAAAGGAGAGGACATAAATAAACAAAATCCAAAATGAAAGAAGAGACATTGCAACTGATACCACAGAAATAAAAAGGTTCTTAAGAGATTATGGTGAACAATTATATGCCAATTAATTGGGCAGCCTAGGAGAAATGGGCAAATACCTAGAAATACACAATCTACCAAGATTAAATCATGAAGAAAGAGAAAATGTGAATAGCCCTATGACTAGTATTGCATCAATAATCAAAAACCTCCCAACAAACTCAGGGAAATGCAAATCAAAACCACAATGAGCTCTCACCCAATTCCTATCAGAATGGCTAAAATCAAAACCACAAGAAACAACAAGTGTTGGTGAGGATGTGGAGAAAAAGGAACTCTCTTGCACTGTTGGTGGGAATGCAATCTGATACAAGCACTGTGGAAAACAGTATGGAGGGTCCTCAAAAAGTTAAAAATAGAATTACCATATGATCCAGTAATTCCACTACTGGGTTTTTACCCAAAGAATATACAAAAACTAATTTGAAAAGATATATATACCTCTCTCTATATATATATAGCATTATTGACAGTAGCCAAATTATAGGAACAGCCCAAGTGTCTATCAATAGATGAATGGGTAAAGAAGCGGTGGTATGTGTGCGTGTGCATGCACGCGTGTGCACACGCACATACACACACACACACACACACAGGAACATTAGCCATAAAAAAGGATGAAATCAGGATCCCTGGGTGGCGCAGCGGTTTGGCGCCTGCCTTTGGCCCAGGGCGCGATCCTGGAGACCCGGGATCGAATCCCACGTGGGGCTCCCGGTGCATGGAGCCTGCTTCTCCCTCTGCCTGTGTCTCTGCCTCTCTCTCTCTCTCTCTCTCTGTGACTATCATAAATAAATAAAAATTTTTAAAAAAAGGATGAAATCTTGACATTTGCAACACCATAGATGGAACTAGAGAGTATTATGCTAAGTGAAATAAGTCAGTCAGAGAAAGACAAATACTGTAGGATTTCATTCATATGTGGAATTGAAGAAACAAAACAGAAAAAAAAGATAAAAACAAAAAAAAACCCCACCAGACTCTTAATTATGGTTAATTAACAAACTGATGGTTACCAGAGGGAAGGTGGGTGGGAGGGAATGGGTGAAATAGGTAAAGGGGATTAAGAGTACAAAAAAAAAAAAAAAAAGAAAAGGGGAAAAAATCCTCTTAACAAACAAAACCCAGACAACTTCACAGGTGAATTCTACCAAACATTTAAAGAAGAATTAATGCCGATCCTTTTCAAACTCTTCCAAATAATTAAACAGGAGGGAACACTTTCAAATTATTTTCTGAGGTCGGCATTACCCTGATACCAAAGCCAGACAAAGACATCACAAGAAAAGGGAACTACAGACCAGTATCCCCGATAAATATAGATGTAAAAATCCTCAACAAAATACTGGCAAAGCAAATCAAACAGCATATTAGAAGGATCATACACCATGACCAAGTGAGATTTATCCCTAGGATGCAAGAGTGGTTCAACATATGAAAATCAATTAATGTGATACACCACATCAACAGAATAAAAGATAAAAATCACACAGTCATCTCAATGAATGCGGAAAAAGCATTTGATAGAATCCAACACACTTTCATGATAAAAAAAAAAAAACTCCCAAGAAACTGAATATAGAAGGAATGGACCTCAATAAAGACCATAGATGGCAAGCTCACAGCTAACACACTCAATAATGAAAAATCGAAAGCTTTCTCTCTAAAATCAGAAACAACACAAAGATGCCCACTCTTGCCACTCCTATTCAATATAGTACTGGAAGTCCTAGCTAGAGCAATTAGTCAAGAACAAGAAATCAAATCAAAACTGAAGAAGTTGGGCAGCCCGGGTGGCTCAGCGGTTTAGCGCCGCCTTTGGTCTGGGGCATGATCCTGGAGACCCGGGATTGAGTCCGCATCCGGCTCCCTGCATGGAGCCTGCTTCTCCCTCTGCCTGTGTCTCTGCCTCTCCCTCTCTCTCTCTGTGTCTCTCATGAATGAATAAATAAAATCTTTAAAAAAAAAACTGAAGAAGTTAAATTGTATCTGTTTGCCAATGACATGATCTTATATATAGAAAATCTTAAAGACTGCATTTTAAAAAAAACTGTTAGAATAAACAAGTTTGGTAAAGTTGCAATATACAAAAATCAACATTAAAAAATCAGTTGCTTTGGGATGCCTGAGTGGCTCAGCAGTTGAGCGTCTGCCTTCAGCTCAGGGAGTGATCGCAGGTCCAGGGATCAAGTCCCACATTGGGCTCCCCGCAGGGAGCCTGCTTCTCCCTCCCTGTCTATGTCTCTGCCTCTCTTTGTGTCTATCATGAATAAATAAATAAAAAATTTTTTAGAATAAAAAATCAGTTGCTTTTTAAAAAAGATTTTATTTATTTATATGAGAGAGAGAGAAAGCATGAGCTGGGGGTAGGGCAAGGGGAGAGGTTGAGAATCTCAAGCAGACTAGATGCTGAGTGCCGAATGTGGGGCTCAATCCCCCAGCCCTGAGATCATAACATGAGCCAAAAGCAAGAGTCACTCAACCAACTGAACCACCCGGTTGTCCCCAAAATCAGTTGCTTTTCTATACACTAACAAAGGACTGGGCAGCCCAAGTGACTCAGTGGTTTAGCGCCACCTTCAGTCCAGGATGTGATCCTGGAGACCCAGGGTCGAGTCCCACGTCGGGCTCCCTGCGTGGAGCCTGCTTCTCCCTCTGCCTGTGTCTCTGCCTCTCTCTCTCTCTGTGTCTCTCATGAATAAATAAATAAAATCTTTAAAAAAGAACTATGAAAAGGAAATTAGGAAAGCAATCTCATTTACAAGAACACAAAAAAAAATACTTAGCAATAAACTTAACTAAGGAAGTGAAACACTTGTATACTGAAAACTACAAAACACTGATGAAAGAAACTAAACAAGACACAAGCAAATGGAAAGCCATTCCATGTCAAGCATTAATAATGTTAAAATATCCATACTACCCAAAGCAATCTACAGTTTCAGTGCAATCTGTGTCAAAATCTCAAAGGCATTTTTTACATAAATAGAAAAAACAATTCTAAAATTCATATGGAACCAGAAAAGACCATGAATAGACTTTTCTATTTTTTTCTATTTTCTTTTTGTTAAGATTTTATTTATTTATTCATGAGAGACACAGAGAGAGAGAGAGAGAGAGGCAGAGACAGAGGCAGAGGGAGAAGTAGGCTCCATGCAGGGAACCCAACATGGGACTCGATCCCGGGACTCCAGGATCACACCCTGGGCCAAAGGCAGCGCTAAACGCCTGGGCCACCAGGGCTGCCCTAGTCCATCAATCTTGAGAAAGAACAAAACTGGAGGTATCACACTTGCTGATTACAAAATATAGCATAAAGCTCTAGTCATCAAAACAGTATGGTACTGGCATAAAGACAGACATATAGACTAATGGAAAAGAATAGAAAGCCCGGAAATAAATCCATACCTATATAGTCAACTGATCTTTGGCAAGGGTGTTAACAATAAACGATGGGGAGAGAGCTGTCTCTTTAACAAATGGTGTTGGGGAAACTGAGTATTTACATTCAAAAGAATTTTCATTGGACCCTTTCTTGCACCATACACATCAACTCAAAATGGATTAAAGATTCAAATGCAAGATCTGAAACTATAAAACATCTTGAAGAAAATACAGAGGGAAATCTTCATGACATTGGTCTTGCCGACGTTTTCATGGATATGCCACCAAAAGCGCGGGCAACAAAATAAGAAAGAAACGGGTGGGATTGCATCAAACTAAAAAACTTCTGCACCGGAAAGGAAACAATCATCAGAGAGAAAAGGCAACATATGGATTGGAACAAAATATTTCCAAACCATATATGTGACACAAGATTAATTTCCAAAATATACAAAAAATCCTTATAAGTAATATTAAAAAAAAAAAACCTCTGATAACCCAATTAAAAATGGGCTACGGGCTTGAATAGAAATTTCTCTAAAGAAGACCATGCAAATGGCCAACAGTTATGTATGAAGTGCTGAGCGTCAGTAATCATCTGGGGAACACAAATTGAAACCCCAGTGAGACATCACCGCACACACATCAGGATGGCTCTTATCAAAACAACAGAAGACGGGGATCCCTGGGTGGCGCAGCGGTTTGGCGCCTGCCTTTGGCCCAGGGCGCGATCCTGGAGACCCGGGATCAAATCCCACGTCGGGCTCCCGGTGCATGGAGCCTGCTTCTCCCTCTGCCTGTGTCTCTGCCTCTCTCTCTCTCTCTCTCTCTCTGTGACTATCCTAAATAAATAAATAAAATATTTAAAAAATATTAAAAAAAAAAAACAACAGAAGACAACAAATGTTGGCAAGAATGTGGAGAAATTGGAGCCTTTGTACACTGTTACTGGGAATGCAAAAATGATGCAGCCACTGCAGTATGGAGGTTCCTCAAAAAAAAATTAAAAATAGAGCTACTATATGATCCAGGATCCAGGGTGTTTATCTAGAAGATTAACTTCGGGATATTTATCTAGAAGATTTAAAATCAGTAGCTCGAAGAGATATGTGCCCACCTATGTTCATGGCAGCATTATTCACAATAACCAAGTTGCGGAAACAATCTAAATGTCCATTGACAGGTGGATGGATAAAGAAACCGTGGTATATATGTATAATGAATACTATTCAGCTTTCTAAAAAAGCAGGAAATTCTGCAATATTCGATAACATGGATGAACCTTGAGGACATTATACTAAGTGAAATGAGCCGGTCACCGAGAGACAAATGCTGCATGATTGCACTTACCTGAGGTACCTAGAGTAGTCAAATTCAGAGAATCAAAGAGTGGAATGGTGGTTGCCAGGGCCTGGGGCGGGATGGGGGGGAAGTGGGGAGTTCCTAATCAATGGGTGTAAAGTTTCAGTCTAGCAAGATGAATAAATTCTAGAGTCCTGCTGTACAACATTGGACCCAAAGGCAACAATAATATATTATACACTGAAATTTGTTAAAAGTAGATCTCATGTCCAGGGTTCTTTCCACAATAAAACAAAATAGGAATAAATAAAAATAAATATTAAAAAGGCCATTAATAAGTGATACACCTCCTCCTATGATCATGCCTGTGATGGTAATAGTAATAGTAATAACAGCATTAGCTGTCATTCGAGTGCTTGTTATACACCAGGCACCTTCCTAAGAGCTTTGGATGCATTGCCTCATTCAATCTTAGCAACTTGAGCTCCTCTCTCTCCAGGGCCTCAGTTTCCCAGGTAAGAAAATGAGACACAACCAGGTAATAGGGGCGGGGATCTGAGGAGGCAAAAGCTGCTGATTGATTCCCCTGTCTGGCTTCCGGTGCTGAAGGTAGGGCATTAAAAATACATCCCCAATTGGTTCAGTGCTGCCAAAAGGACATATATTCATTTTCTACTCACCGTATTGGAGTTGTTTTAAAAATAATTCCTGTGAAGGACGCCTGGGTGGCGCAGTAGGTTGAGCATCCAACTCTTGATTTTGACCCAGGTTGTGATCTCAGGGTCGTGGGATCGAGCCTACCCGTGCGGGGCTCTGGGCTCACTGCAGAGTCTGTTCGTCCCTCTCCCTTACCCAACCGCCCCATGCTCTCTCCCTCTCTCTCAAATAAATGAATACATAAAACCTAAAAAAAAAATTCCCTTGAGACATTATATTCCGGTGGGAAGGTATAAATGGAATAAATTTAGGAACTACTGGCTGTTTTCCCCCGCAAGAGGAGATACTTATATATTGACAGGTGGATGATTTCTTGAGGCCCATGGACCTGAACATCAGATGTTAGATTAATGGTCATGCTGCCTTCCCCTCCCTCCTCAGGCTCTTTCCTGAGAGGAAGATGTGCTAGACATGCCGTGGACACTTCCCTCTTGAACCTGCCTGTGTTTGTCCACCCCAGCCTTGGAGGCTTCTACGTGGTCATGCAAGCTGGTACGTTTGCAGTACCCGAATGGAGCCCTCTTGTCTCCCACTTCCAGCAGGGGATGGATTCGTTTTTGAGGCACCGTCTTTCGGTACTTCTAATTTGCTTGCTATGCTCTTGCATTTACCTTTTTTTCCCCAAAGCTTCCTCAAAACCCGTTTAAGAACCAAGACAGGGTGTATATGATATTTGGCTGCTAGAGATTTGGGATTGAAGAAGTCACCTGCACGACCCAGCATACCCACCAATAGCCTGTGGGATTAGCTTCTTTAGCTTCGTTTGGAACTGGGTACAGCTGACCTGAATAATGAAACAGGGGGCCCAAAGTTATGAATCCCCTCTGAGCATTGCTTCATTAGAATCCCCTTACAAAAAAAGAAATGGGACTCATCTCATCAGCTCGATTTTATGGCATCTGATTAGACCACTATTTTCTCAGCAGGTCTCTTTTCTTTAAACTGTTGACTATGGATGGCCTGCTGAATAGAATGAACTTTGGACCACTAAATTGCAGCATTATGGTTATTTAGTGTAATTTATGAAAAACGAGAGAAGCCATGATCACTTACTTCTTTTTGTTAATGATGTCTCCATTTATCTGAACAGGTATGGGTTTGGAACATCCCTCCCACCCCCGATACTCATCCTGGAACACTTCCCAATTAGAGACCCCAAAAATGTCCTTTGGAGGTACAAACTCCACAGATGATAAATTAAAAAATAGTGGCACCCGTGCATGAATTTATGCACATCCACCATCAGCAGCCTTTCAGGAAAACTATGCATT
Organism: Canis lupus baileyi; assembly: GCF_048164855.1. NCBI lineage: Eukaryota > Metazoa > Chordata > Mammalia > Carnivora > Canidae > Canis > Canis lupus. The sequence continues at coordinate 13,302,827 of NC_132876.1, read as the reverse complement.
TTAACTGTGTTTACCTATTAAGTCCCTTCATTCAGTGTTTGACTTACGGTTCAACGAATTTGGTAAAAGCCTAAATGGGCTGTAATATATTGAATGGTGCATCACCATCTCTCTGTTTTGAGATGTGAGGGAAGGGGTTGAAATCATGTAGTATTTATTTCAAGCATCGTGATGATTAAAGTAGCACAACACGCACTCTTTGCTGGTTAGTAGGAAATCCACAGTCACACCTGCATTGCAAATGTACAAGCCATCATAAAACAATTGCCACTTGAATTTATAATCTTCCTGAATATTGACTTGTAGAAGCTGCATATCACCTCTGGCTAGATGCAGTTCTCTCAAACATCCAGTGACAGTGATGAAGATTGTGGGATGGTGGAGCAGCGAGCAAGGATGTGCACTTTGCAGCGAGCCAGAGCTGGATTTGCATACTGGGAGCCGTCAGTGATAGAACCAGAGAGATTTTTACTCTTCCTTTTTCCTCTCCTTGAGCCTTGATAGCTTTATTCGGAAACAGGGATGTGAATGCCTACCTCAGTGGGTTATTTCAAGGGTTCAAGGAAGGAACACGCGTAAAGCGCATAGCTCTGTACCTGATTCAGAGTGGGTGCTCATCAAGCGTTCCTGAACCTTCCCTTCTTCTAAGGGCGCAAAATCCAGATTTAGGGCTCAAACCCACTTCACCGTGTCTGTGGTCATCATTGGAAATCTCAGGAAATTTCAAAGTATTTATGTGTGCAATTTTACCTTCTCGCACATCGAGTTCCTAGTGAAGATTTGAAATGAGGATAAGGGTACCACAAGGATGCAAGCACAGTTCTTGGAATTGGTTTTATGCTAAAGGATTATGAGGGATTGTGTTTTTCCCTAAGGCAGCCATAACAAAGTAGTACAAACTTCCCCCGTAGTTTTGGAGGATGTAATTCCGAAACCACGGGTTTGGCAGGGCCAGGTCCCTCTGAAGGCTCCAGGGGAGGATCCTTCCTGCCTCTTCCTTTGGCTTGTAGCTCTATCACTCTGGGCTTTTACACTGATCAATGAATCAATTCCTATGTTTAAAAAGAAAAGAAAATTAAAAAAAAAAAGAAAATCTCAAGAAATTTCCCAAATGAAAGTACTTTTATTCAACCTTTACTTCATAAATTATATTAGCGTTAGGACATCTAGGAGGTGGGTGATAAGGTGGGTCCCTAACAGACTCACAGATCCCAGAGCCCAACTACAAAGGAGTTTCTTCTATGGCAAAGCTTTTCTCATCTTTTTGTTCAAAGGGACAGTGAGCATGGGCTGGATCAAATAAATAGTATTTCCCTTTGCCACTGGCTCACTTGGGAGGGATGATGAAGTTTGCTTGCCTTTGTGTGTGCCGACTCACATAACCCTGGCACCAACCAATATTCAGTATGTCTTTGTGTTTTCACACAAGCAGCACTGAAAAGTGGTTGGCTCCTTTTTCTTGGCTTTTAGAGGGATACCTGTAATGCTGCTGGTGCTCGTGTGCTGAAAACTGTGGCCTTAATAGAGAGGAGGACATGGAAGAGTGAGCATGGGAGAGGAGGCGTCTTACATTTTATCAATTCCTGAACGCTGGCACTCCATCAAGATTCTGCGGTTTCATCTCTACTTGACCACAGGCATGCTCCTTGAAAACTCTGTGTTTGAAGTTAAATTGGGGACAACTGATGGCCATGCTGCAATGACTAGTCCAATTCTCAATACAGTTCCCCGGAACGCTTTTACTTTCTCTCTCTAGATTCTCTTTTTACTCTCAACTCTTGAGTAGCTGCCGCGGAAGAAAAGTCCTGAAAAAAGCTTTCTGTGACAATGACTGGACCATATGGAAAGCTAGTACCACAGTTTTAATCTAGCTTAGCTGGTAATCGTTGTTGGTGAGATCTTCCATTCCTCTGGGCTCGCGTCTGTATTGGGCGGACTTCTGCTAGCACCATGCTGCCAGTTTCACCACACTCCATCTGGCTGGTGTAATGGGGCAGAAGAACTAGGCATGCCCACCCAGCACAGTCTCTCCTTTCACATTTGCTTGCCTGCCCAGAGGGTCCTTCCACGCACACTGCGTAAGCTCTGCACTAAGGGTTCAGCAGCCAGCAAGACAATACCTGGGTCCTTCTCTCCAGGAGCTGATACCATTTAGTGAGGAGTCAGAAAAGTAAATAAACAAGCAAAGACCATATAAATAGAGGGTGATAATCCCAGTGGTAGGGGAGCACCCTGGGAGCATAGAGGAGGTGCATCTTAACCATCTATCAACTGTATCATCAAATGTCAAGAGTCTGGAAGTTTGGGGCACCTGGCTGGCTCAGTCGGTAGCACATGCGACTTGTGATCTCAGGATTATAAGTTTGAGCCTCATGTTGGGTGGAGAGATTACTTAAGAGTAAAAAAAATCTTAAGAAAAAAGAATCAGGATGTTTAAAGTTGATAAACATTGATCGAGCAATAACCTGGGAGTCGCTCTTGCAGCACAGATGGTAAGCATGCCCTCTGGGTCAAGTCCTGTGCTAGGAACTGTAGATAGAAGGAAAAATAAGACACAAGCCATGTCTTTAAGGGGCTCACAGTCTAACAGGGAAAGCCTCCAAGTACACTAAGACTTTTGGTACAGTACAGAGATGGAGTCATGTATAAAGAACTGAGGGAAAACAGAGGAAGGGCCATTCATGCAGCCTGAAGGTCAAGGAATGCTACCCAGAGGAGGTAACTCCTGAGCTGATCCTGAAGGGATGAGTACGATTTAGCTGCTTGAAAAATATGGGCAAAGTCAGTCCCACCCAAGGGAAAGGCATGGTCAAGAGTATGGAGATTGGCCTGAGCGTGGAGTGTTGAGAGGTGAAGCTTGGATGATAAACAGGGATCAGATAATGAAGAACCCTATATGCCATGCCAAGGAACTGAGAAACTTGGACTTGATTCTGTGAAAACAAACAAACAAACTAGATGGGGATAAGACTAAAGGCAGGGGTATAAGCTGTGGAGGCCCAAGGGAGAGTGTGTGAGGGCCTGAGCTAGGCCAGGAAGAAAAGAAAAGACAACAGAGACATGTGAGCTGTTTGGGAGGTAGATGGATGGGTGACTGACTGGATGCGTGGCTGAGAGAGGGAGGAGTCTCTGATGACTCACCAGTTTTCTGCTTTGTGTCCTTCCGGTCCCAGAAATATAGGAGGAGCAGGACTGGTGGAGGTGGGAGGGGGATGATGAGCTCAATTTTGGACATACTGAATTTTTTAGAAATTTTAATTCGTGAACATACAGTGCAATATTGGTTTCTGGAATAGAGTTCAGTGATTCATCACTGAACACTAAGTGCTCATCACGAGTGCCCTCCTTAATGCCCGTCTCCCACCCCCCTCCGTCTATCATCCCTCAGTTTGTTCTCTGTCATTAAGAGTCTCATGGTTTGTTTCCCTGGACATACCAAATTTGAGGTCTCTCTGTATCATTCAGGTATGACAGCACCTTCCAAAGAAAGAAATTTTGCAAAGGAGATGATGCTTGCTATTTGCTCTTATTTTCTGAGCTAAACTTAGGGTGTGGGTAATGCAGTCATCTTAAATAGACAAAGAAAAGACATCAAAGCAGGCCTGAAACCAAGCACCAAGACCTCTACCAAGTATCGAGTGAAAAAATGAACCTCATCAGGCCCTCTCAACCTGCCCTGTGTCTCTCTAGCTGACGTTCCTGCCCTTCTAATGCTGAAGGTGTCTAAGTAACTGTGCTGCAATGGCCTCTAGGAAGGAGGTTAAATTGGCAAAATGGTCACAAAACCTACCTTTTTTTTTTTTTTTTTGGACACGCCTTGTGGCTTCTGTGGTGAATGAAAACCAAATAAACACAAACACAAAAGAAAGGTTGCAGGCCCATGTTCTTCTGAAATAATTTTTGAAGGGAAGAAAATAAATAACCAAAGCCTCTGATGTTACTTCTAAGATGGCACAGTTTGGGGCCTGAGCAGAGTCACCCTGTGATAACCATGGTTTCAGCGTGGCTCTCCTGGTCTCTTTCCCTGCTCTCTCTGCGAAGCTGTCTGCCTTCTTCTGTTAGTCTACACTAATTTCTGGCAGATTTCTCTATTGTTTTCAACAACCCTTAGGGTATCAATTGCTGCACGGTTTGATTCAATTCAATTCAGGCTGGGTTAGCTTCATGATGCAAATCTTTGAAGTTTGTTTTAACTCCAGCAGGGCTCTTCTTAGCTGGGTTATCTCTAGCAAACAATATGGCCAATGGTCTAGCTTGTGCCTCTCATAGAGCTACCAGCCTCCTCTTATTTGCTCACCATGAAAATCTCCATTGTTTCTAGAGTGCTCTTAGGTTTGAATTTCCATGTACTCTTCCAAATAAAGTCAGTTCCTTTGGGGAATGCTACAAAGCTTTCTGTTCTTATGAATGGACTCTTCCCCTGAGCCGTTGGTTTGAGCATTGGACAGGAATGGGAGCCTCTGGTCTCCTTGGCTTACCTCTCCCACTGTGGAACCTCTGCCCTATATAAGCTATAGTGGGTCAAGGTGCTTGGGATCCCTGTATTCTCTCCAAAATATATAAAGGACATATATAACTCAATAGTAGAGAGAAAAACAATCTGATTTTAAAATAGGCAGAGGATCTGAATAGGCATTTTTTCCCAAAAAGATGCATAGATGGTCAACAGGTACATGAAGAGGTGCTCAGCATCACTAATCATCAGGGAAATGCAAATCAAAACCACAATGAGATATCACTTCATACCTGTTAGAATGGCCATTATCAAAAAGACCAGAAATAACAAGTATTGGCAAGGATGTGGAGGAAAGGGAACCCTTAGGTGTTGTTGGTGGGAATGTAAATTGCTGCAGCCACTATGGAAAATAGGATGGAGGCTCCTCAAAAAAAATTAAAAATAGAACTGCCATATGATCCAGCCATTTCACTTCTGGGTATTTAGCCAAAGGAAACAAAAACATTAACTGGAAAAAATATCTGCGCTCGCATGTTCATCTGCAGCATTATTTGCAGTAGCCAAATATGGAAACAATCTAAGTGTCCAATGACAGATGAATGGGTTTTTTTTTTTTTAGATGAATGGATTTTTAAAAATGTGGGATATTGCGCCTGGCCGGCTTGGTCAGTGGAGCATGTGACTCTTAGTCTCAGAGTTGTGAGTTCGAGCCCCAGGTTGGGTGTAGATATTACTTAAAAATAATAAAATCTTAAAAAATAAAAAAATAAAGTAAGAATGTGAGATATTATTCAGCTATAAAAAAGGAGTTCCTCCTGTTTGTGACAACATGGGTGGACCTTAGGGCATTATGCTGAGTGAAAGAGGTCAGATGGAGAAAGACAAATACTATAAGGTCTCACTTATCTGTGGAAGCTAAAACAAAACAAAACAGATACAGAGAACAGTGGCTGCCAGAGGCTGTGGGTGGAGAGTGGGTAAAATGGGTGAAGGTGGTCAAAAGGCACAAACTTCCAATTATATAAAATAAGTAAGTTCTGAGGTTATAATGTACAGCCTGGTGACTATAGTTAATAATACTGCATTGTGTATCTGAAAGTTGCTAAGATCTTCAAAGTTCTCATCACAGGAAAAATATTGCAACCGTGTGTGGTGATGGCTGTTGACTTGTGGTGATCACTTTGCAATATATACACAATATCAAATCATTTGGTTGTGCACCCGAAACTAATGTTATACGTCAAGTATCACAATTTCAAAAAATTAAAAATAACAGCTAAATAAAAATTTGAAAAGAGATAACAATGGAGAAAGCAGATGGGCTACGTGGCTTTTCCATGGGTTTCCAGAATACACAAAATATGATCTCACAGATGACCAGGTTCCAACCCTGCATGAACTTCTTTGTGCACTGAGGCATAAGTAATAGTTGGATTCCAAAGTAATCTGGAATAATTTTGCACCTTTAAAACTATAATCCTTTCCAGAGACACCAGCAATGTAATTTTCACAAATGTAGTAAATCAATCAATCCCAATCTCTTGAACAGGACACTTCTTGTCCATTCTAAATCAGCTTGTGCCCGAGGAAGGAGACACAGGTAGAAGGAAGAGTGTAGCCTTATTACTGACTTATGATTATGGTGAGGCTTGACTCAGCTTGAGTTTAGTGACTCAGCTTCAGTTACCTCATCTGTACGTTGTCTGCATCAAATAAAAGAACTTACGTGAAAATTCTTAGTAGCATTTTATGAGAAATAAGGCCCAGAATGCTAGGGGATGTTTCATATGTCTTGAAATGGGCTTATTTTATGGAAATGATATACTTCTCCACCAGGGAAAAAAGGAAAGTTGCTTTTTGCCTAACAAACTTAAACTATGTGAAAAACTTGAAGACATAACACGGGTGTGATGAGCACTGGGCGTTATACACAACTGATGAATTATCGAACATTACATCTGAAACTAATGATGTACTATATGTTGGCTAATTGAATTTAAATAAAAAAAATAACACCGAACTTAATAACATTACTTTTAACACAAATGTGGCTAATAATTCAAAACTAAGTTGTATTCTCTCCAGAACTCAACCAAAAGGCTATGTTGCGTGCCTTAGGGTAAAGTGCGTGGACTCGTGCCTGACTGCTGGGGTTCAGATTCTGGATCAGACACTTTCTAGCTATGAGAGCTTGGGAAAAATCACATAACCTCTTCGTGCCTCAGCAAAGTGAGAGAATACTTTATGGGTTGTTATGAGGCTCTGATGAATTAAAAGATGTAAAGATGCATAGAGCAGTGCCTGGCACAGAGCAAGCACTCTGTAAGTGAGAGCGATGATGGACGTGATGATGATGTGAGCTTGGAGATTTGTCCATGTTGAAAGTTCTCACCCTGTCCCAAATCAATTCTCTCTGATTTCCTAAAAAAAAATAGCCTTCCTTTCCTCAGAGAGGCATTGTGGAAAGACTGTAGAGAAAATACCTCCAATGCAAAGCCATTGGTCATCTTGATGACCAATGTGAGAAAAGGCAAATCCGTTGTTCTGGGCATCAAGTCCCTGGAAATGTTGGAAGTGACAGCATGTCTGATCAAGTGATGCCATTCAAGACATTTAGCCAAGGGTGATGCTCTAGGATGAAATTAAAAAGGAAAATGACAAATAAACTGTGGCAACTAATCAATACATAGCCCAGTATGGAAGCTAATGTGGTCCGTTTCAAGAGCAGGACCTGGATTCTGCAGAGCCCGCCTTTTTGTAGACAGAATAGGGTTTTGTCATAATCATGTTGAGAATTGCAGAGATTAGTGCCCTGAAATCATTGTCATTGCGGTATGAATATTTATTTCTTTTGTGCTCCTTAATAGTTGGAAAATGAATGATAGATATGGAGATAGGTAGACAGGTATACAGTTGTTATTGGTGTGATCCTATTTCAATAGTGCAGTGGAAGAAATTCATTTGAAATTACACTGAATTTAAAATAGGGACGGAGAAAAAGACATCGACAGGGCTGTATGTGGATTCCAGATTAAACATAAAAGCAGAAGCCTATGCCTTTTATCTTCTGATCTATCTACCTTATAATAATTGTTACTTTATTTCGTTCATGGTGCTTAGGCACCAGCACCTCAGCCCCGTCTCCTCTTACAAGCATTAACATCCTCTGTGGCATAAAATCCCATATTTTCATCTTTTGCTCTGAAACTTAGTGGCCTCAGTCTTCTCCAGAAGAGATTGCTAACTGCCAACCAGAATGACTATAGGTCAGGCCACCAGCCCCCTCAACAGGCACCCGTGGGCTATGGGTTGGGGGTATTGAGCCCAGCACTCGGGTGACGAACCAGAGCCCATGGGCCCAATCTGGCCCACTGCCTGGTTTTGTAGTTGAAGGTTTATTGGACCACGGCCATGCCTGTTCATTACGTATTTCCCACGGCTGCTTTCCCACCACAATGGCAGGGTTGAGTAGTTGCAAAAGAGACCATGTGGCCCACAATGCCTCAAATATTTATTATCTAGCCCTTTACAGGAAGAGTTGGCCTACCGTTGCACTAGATGTGTTTGCACTTTACAGTGTCCTAACGTGTTTAAAGTTCCTGGGCAGGAGTCTAGAATAAACCCCGCAATACCTGCTGCCTTGATTTGTTCGCTTATAGTCAACTCTGAGCAGATGTGGCATGAACTACTGAAAGGGTGATTCTCGAAAGCAGCCCGAGAGGGTGTCCCTGGGAGCCTTTGCTTATTCGCTCCCTCTGCCTGGAATGTGCACCCCATTCCACCTCCTCATTCTTTCCCACCTGCCTCCTGTGGGGCCTTCACGATTCCAACCAAATGCAACCTCCTTTGTGAAGCCTTTCCTCACATCAGAACCCAGGCAAGTGGAAGCTTTCTCCAGCTTCCAGGGCTCATGGCACAGAAGCCCGCCACAGCTGGCTCCCAGGGGATTGTTGGCACACACAGACACCCCCATCTACTCCCCTGTGAACTCTGTAGAGCCAGCCACAATGTTGTATTTGTCTCCGTAACCCAGCCTTATAAGACCCCGTCGCTCATTAAATCTAGGCTCGTGTTTTCCCTAAGTGGTTATAGCACATCACCCCCACACCGCACACCTCATTGCTTGCGCCCCTGTTTCTACTCTTACCCTCCTGAGTCTGCAGCTAGAGTGGACTCCTCATGGGGTGACTCAGGTCCTGTCACTTCTCTGCTCAAAACTCTATGTATGCTGCCTGGGACTTGGAATAAAATCAAAAGGCTGACCATAGCCTGCAGGGCTCTGCACGACCTAATTCCCTGCCCGTGTGTCCACCATCATCTCTTACTGCTCTTCTTCTTGCAAGATGCATTCCAGGTACACTGGTCTCCTTGCTGTTCTCAAACATGCCAACTGGGCTCTTGCATCAGGGGTCTTTGCATTGGCTCCTCCATCTTCCTGGGATACTCTTATTCCCCGAAAGCTACGTAGCTTGTTCCCTTAATTCATTTGGGTCACTGCTCCAATATCACCTCCTCAAAGAGGCCTTCCTTCTTTGGAGGAGCAAAATAGGCCCTCTGCTGCACTGTCTCCTTAAAGCTGTAGTGCCTTACAGCACTTAGCACTTCGTGTTAGCACACCGTGTATCTACTGCTGTGTTGATTATCTTCCTCACCAGGCTCTAGGAGAGAAGGGGCACAGTCTTGTTTCCTGCTCTATCTGCAGTCTTGGGAATACGGCCTGGCATCTAGCAGGCGCCCCCAAACCATCCCTAGAATACAAGGGAGTAGAAGTCTGTCTGCCTGTTGGTCTGGCACCAGTACCACAGTGTTTTCATCATCTCCGTGTCATAACACGTGCTAATAGCAGTGTTTCATGAGTGAGGAGATGTGATAGGGAAAGCATGGGTTTAGGAGTAGATAGATCTTAGTTCAAATTCTAGCTGTACCAGATAGTAGCTCTCTTTCTTTTCTCAAAAATAAATAAATAGGGACACCTGGGTGGCTCAGCAGTTGAGCATCTGCCTTTGGCTCAGGTCGTGATCCCGGGGTCCTGGGATCGAGTCCTGCATCAGGCTCCCCACAGAGAGCCTACTTCTCCCTCTGCCTGTGTCTCTGCCTCTCTCTGTGTGTCTCTCATGAATAAATGGTAAAATCTTTTTTAAAAGTTGATCGAAAACATAAATAAATAAATAAAATCTTTAAAAAAATGTCTGTGAGAGTATAGCCCAAAATGTTAACAGTAGCCATGACTGGTAAGCTTAGGAGTGATTTCTTTTCTTCTTTATAATTCTGTGGCTTTCTGTCTGTCTGTTTCTTTTTACAGTGAGGTGCATGGTTTGAATCGTCAGAGAGAAAAAGGTCATTCACATTTTGAAAAAAATTGAAAATAAGACTGTGCCTTTCCCACCACACCGCACTGCCCATCTACCTTGGTGCTCAGGCAAGGATCAAACCTTGGTCAATGTGTCGGCAGGGGAGGATAGGCGGGAAAAGAAGGTAGGCAGTAACCTATTGTGAGGACAGGAGTGGAGCAGAACTAAACTCATTCTTCTGGAGGCCATTTTCCTTGCTTAGAACAGGTTGGAAAGAGGGCCCCTGAGTCTCAGCGTCCTTGTAGTATTGGCATCATACCTCGGAGTCACGTGCAGAGGACGAACTGCGAGTGCGAGCCCATGCCCAGTAGCATGGTAGTGAAAGGCACTCCCTGAACTGGGTAACCTGAGAGCAGATCCTAACTCCCACCCTAGTGACTGGTGGTCTTACCCTGTTTGAACCTCTATCTCCTCGTGTCTAAGGTAGGGAGAGTGAGTTTACTGTGAGGACCCAAGAAGCAAACGGCCTGCTGATATCTAGGAAGCACTGGGTTCGTTCCTGTTCACCTTGTGCCCTGCTTTGTACCAAGCCTGCACCCACCCCTCAGAATGGAGAATAAAGGGGAGCAGGAGAATAGTGCTGCTTCTAACTCCAGCCACATTTTCCTGGGCCTCGTTTCTAGGCAGTAGAGAGCCAGGAAGGAGGGTCAAGGAAGGTAGGGAGTGAGTCAGCACTGATTTTCTTTGTGTTGCTGGAACAAGTGTGGGAGGGAAGCCACGTCCCCGCCTGCCCACTGCCACTCCAGCAGCCACTGTACAGCAAGAAGCACTTGGCTGCCTGGAGGAGAGTGGGTAATAAAGAAGATGGCAAGGCCGCAATGTACGACATGAGCCAGCCGGGCAGTGGTGGCAGGAGAGCAACCATGAAGAGCCCTAGTGTTTTGTGCAGGCTTGTGTGCAGCTGGCGCCCGGAGCCTGATGGGATGAGTGCTGTGTCTCCCCAAATCACATTCCTCCAGCTCTATAGAAGCCTGAGCTGCTCATCAAGTTGAAGTGGATTTTATTGTTGTGGACACTGTTAACCACAAAACACAGTGAGTGCGGAGGCGGGAGGACTGTTATGTTCCCCCTCTGTGGTATTAAATGTTTCGAGTCGTGATAAAGAGGTTATCAGGATGAGTAAGAACCGCTCCCCCCACCTCTTGCCTGGGTGGCAAGAGGCCTGCAGTGTGCTGGGCTCCGGGGATGCAGACCTGAACACACCACGTGATCTGCCCTGGGGGAGCACTTAGAATGCCCAGTGTGCAGGCGGTCCCCCAAAAGGAGCAGTGACAATACCCATCAGGATGAGAGCAGCTCTACTTCCCACTGGAGGCATGAGCTGGGTCCTGCAAGAGGTCAAGGAGTTTGCACATGGCAAAGGCCTTGAAATAGGTGGCCCACAAGTGACAAGTGGGTCATAGTAACCTAGACATGTCTAGATGCCAGGAGGGACACAATCAATGCAAGATGGTGAGCCCAAGGAGTGTCCTTGTTGGGGCTACGGCAGTTAGAGTCAATCTTCTTAACTTGGGAGCGTTCAAAGCCCTACTACCCTCCCCCATGTCTGGCCCCAGTCTCCGTTTCCAACCTCATTGCCATTATGTGGCTCACTCCTCTAGCCCCCGTCCTACTCTATCCACATCTTACCAAATGTGCCCTGTATATTTCCCTGCCTCTATGCCTTTCCAGGTATAGTCCCATTCCCCAGAATGCTCTTCCCCACATCTGTCCAATCAACCGGTTATGGTCAAATTCCTCCTCCAATAAACCTGACCTCTTCCTTCCCCTTTATGCCCGGGACACTTAATACTTCTGTTAAGAACTTGACACAACCCAGGCAGCCCTGGTGGCCCAGCGGTTTAGCGCCACCTTCAGCCCAGGGTGTGATCCTGGAGACCCGGGATCGAGTCGCACGTTGGGCTCCCTGCACGGAGCCTGCTTCTCCCTCTGTCTGTCTCTTTCTCTCTCTCTCTCTCTCTCTCTCTCTCATAAATAAATAAAATCTTGGGAAAAAAATAACTTAAAAAAAAGAACTTGACACAACCTTGTACAGCCAAATGTTAAAAAACACAAACGGGGGAGTCAGGAGACCAGACTTAGAATTGCTTACCACCTGTGTGAACTTAGTAACTCTACTAATGCTTTGAGCCCTGTTCCCTCATCTGTATACTAGAAATAACAATAATATCTACTTACTAGAGTTATTCTTAGGGCTATATGAGGTATTACCTGTAAGTAATAGCCCCTGACATATAGCAAGCACTCAATAAATCATAGCAATTTTTGTACCAAGGCCCTATAATCCCCACCCTAAATTGTGAGCTGCTGGAGATCAGGGACTATTATTAATCTTTGTACTCCTCCTCTTTAGTTTAGTGACTAGCACATAGTAGGTGCTCAATAAAGTTTGATTGGACCTTGAATCATTGTCTTGAAGATATTGGGGCAATTCTGGGGGTACTCCAAAGCTCGGGTAGCTGATCTAGGATATAGCATAACCCTAAGAGTATAAGACCCATACATTGCCTACACTTACCAAACAGCCCCCAGAGTTGGGGAAAACCCCCTTGAGGGTTGAGCGGGGGCAGGTATATGTTTGAAAAGGCTTTTTTTCCAGGCTGCTAGTGGAATACTTGGAATTAAACTGGTATTAAACGAGTGAAACTAGGGGAATCCTTAGGGTAAAAGATCATCATAACCCCATCACTCGCTAGAACAGACATATGAATTGCCCATGAGCAGGTTAAAGGAGCACTCCAGACTTCTAGAAGAGATGACAAAGGAAATAAGCCACTGTGATCTGCTAGGAACAGCCCAAGGAGGTACTGGGGATGCGGGCAGACATGGAGGGGCAACCCACCCTTCTGCTGAGAACCGCAGGGGATCTTGATGAGGAGGCAGGTGGGGGCCAGTGTTACTGTTATTTTAAACACCACCTGAGTCTCTCAATGGGCCTGTATTGGGTGGGAGGAGACGAACAAGAGGGGGACAACCGCTGCCATGTGCTGTGACTGGTCACACTATTTTTTTTTATTCTATACTTCTAATTGTATTAATTAATTAATTAATTTGTTTTGTATATATTTTTAAAGATTTTATTTATTCATAGAGACACAGCTAGAGACAGAGAGGCAGAGACACAGGCAGAGGGAGAAGCAGGCACCATGCAGGTAGCCCGATGCGGGACTCGAACCCGGGTCTCCAGGGTCACGCCCCGGGCTGCAGGCGGGGCTAAACCGCTGCGCCACCGGGGCGGCCCTGTTTTGTATATTTTTTATTGGAGTTTGATTTGCCAACATATAGTATAACACCCAGTGCTCATCCCGTCAAGTACCCCCCTCAGTGCCCGTCACCCACTCATACAGGAATATAAAAAATAGTGAAAAGGATTATAAGGGAAAGGAGAGAAAATGAGTGGGAAAAATCAGAGAGGAAGGCAGACCATGGTCATACTATTTTATTAGGATTTCAACTCCTCCAGAAGAGACTTTTCATACTGTTCTTAGCTCTGATTCCTTCTTACTTCTCCACCCTTGTTTTGTCTTTGTGTCATTTTGTCATCTATTTTTTCCCCTATTGAAGTTGATAAATCTCTGTGAGCCACAACAAATTTTCTTTGGAATGATGCAAAGCATAAATAAATAATATTTTTAAAAAATACACAATTCTGGGGGATCCATGGGTGGCTCAGTGGTTTAGCGCCTGCCTTTGGCCCAGGGTATGATCCTGGAGTCCCGGGATCGAGTCCCACATTGGGCTCCCTGCGTGGAGCCTGCTTCTCCCTCTGCCTGTGTCTCTGCCTCTCTCTCTCTCTGTGTGTGTCTCTCATGAATAAACAAATAAGATCTTTTAAAAAAATACACAATTCTGTTTGATGCCCCCAACAAGCCTGTGACTTAGATATGATGGTCTTCAGAGAATACGTGGTTTGGGAAAGATTGAAGAGCTTGTAAGTATCTTCTGACTCCAAGCCCAATGCACTTTCCACCAACAAATGACCTGCTGAGCCCTTACTGTGTGCCAGTAACACTGGGTAAGACTCTGGGGATTGGGAATAGATTTGGTGCCAAGCACATTCTCTCCGTGCTGTGAGGAAAGCATTGCCATCAACACTGATCTACAGGTTGGCTCACAAAGCTTAGGTAACCAGATGCAGTCATAGAGGAGAGCCTGGAATCTGTCCCAACCAGTACTCATGGGACTCCCACCTAACAAAGGTAGGGAGCTCACTGGGGAGAGTATGAGAGACCACATCCTGCCATCTACTCAGTCTGCTGTTCTTCAAGTCCCACGAATCTGTAATAACAACACTAGTAAGAGCTTACATGCTTCGAACAGCTACCAGGTGCAGGTAGAGGACTAAATCCTCAAATTTCATTATCTCATCTAAATCTTCCTAATATTCCTCTGAGGCAGGTACTAGTTTGCTTCCTTTTCTCACTTCACTCCGTCTCCCTGTGTGATCTCATCAATACCCACAGCTACTTAGTATCTATCCTCAGATGGGTGACAAATGCTTTTATATAGCCCATACTTCTCTGAGCATGCCAGACCAGTATTTCCAATTGCCTACTTGGCTTCATACTTGAATTTTTTCATGCATTCATTTGGCAAAGATTTACTGAGCAGCTACTATGTACCCAGCACAGTTCTAGATGCTGAGGATTAAAATAATATATAAAATGAACAAAAATCCCTTCCTTGCGGAGCTTATATTCTGATGAGTCAAACACAAGAAGTGAGGGGAAAAAAGGAAACTATCTAAATAGTAAGAAGAGCTAAGGTAAAAAAAAAAAAAAAGTACGGCGGAAAAGAGAACATGCAACATTGGAGGAGTGTTGAAATTTTAGGTAGGGTGGAGGGAGAAGGCCTCATTGATGAAGTATTTGAGTAAAGGAGGTAAGGGGGGTAAGGGAGGCCAAATCAGCGTATCTCAAACCCAACCCCCCATTTTCCCCTCAAAACCTAATCATTTTCCAATCATCTCAACTTTAAGAAATGGCCCTAATATCTATCTAGTTGGTCAAGCCAGAAACATAGGCATCATCCCTGTCTCCACACTTTTTCCCTTCCCACACCTTTGTCAGCATATCCAACCCATCTGTCGGGTTGGGTTGGGTTGATTCTACCTGCTAAAAGCTTCTCTTGAGGCAGCGTGCATTTCCCCATCTCCGTTATCATGACCGTCAGCCGCGCCACCATCATCTCTCACCTGGACCAATGCAGTGGCCTCTAAGTGGTCTCCCTGCTTCCATTCTGGTCCCTACCTAACTTTTTGTCCTCACAGCAACCAAAATGACTTTTTAAAAACTCAAATCTGGGGGCACCTGGGAGGCTCAGCTGGTTAACCATCTGACTCTTCATTTCACCTCAGGTCTTGATCTCAAGGTCGTGAGTTCAAGCCCTGCGTTGGGCTCCACACTGGCTATGGAGCCTACTTAAAAAATTTTTTTTTACTTAAGATTTTTTAATAATAATAATAATAATAATAATAATAAATAAAACTCTAATCTGATAATGCTTTCACCTTGGTTAAAGTTTACCAAGGCATCGCATAGCTCTTATTGATAGGGGGAAGACCAAACTCTCGACCTATATGTGGTATGACACCAATCTCTCCAGCCTCATTTTATACCAGTATCGCCTCCCATGCACAAACACACACCGGCCACACTGGCTTTATTTGAGAATCTTAAGGCATGTTCTTTTTCTTTTTTTTTAAAGATTTTATTAATTTATTCATGAGAGACACACACAGAGAGAGAGAGGGGCAGAGACACAGGCAGAGGGAGAAGCAGGCTCCAAGCAGGGAGCCTGATGCAGGACTCCGTCCCAGGACTCCAGGATCACAGCCTGGGCCGAAGGCAGGCACTCAACAGCTGAGCCACTCAGGCGTCTCTTAAGTCATGTTGCCATGATGAGGCCTTTTACCATGCTACTCTTCCTTCCTGTAATATCCTTCTTCACCTGTCTTAAGCAGACCTCTCTTACTTAGTTACTATCCCCTTCAGAGCAGCCTCCTCTGATCTTGATTACAACACATTTTCCTGTTACAGGTTGTCATGACCCAGTAGATTTTCCCTTTCTAGCACTGTCATCCACATGATTTTACACGTCTATTCATAATATGTCTGTTTGATTATCATCTACCTGCCTCACTAAATTGTAATTCCACGAGGAGGGAGGTTAATATGCTCTTTATTGGATCTTCGGTGCCTAGAAAAGTGCTTAATACTCAAGTAGGTGCTCAACAAATGTTTATTGAGTGAATGAAAGAACAAATGAACAAATTACCGTTTCACAGATGAGAAACGGAGACTCAGAGACTCAGGGCGGTAAATAAAGTATATCACTCGAGCCCCCACAGCTAGTTGCTGGCAGAGCAGGGACTTGAGTGTAAATCTGTTAGCTTCCATCCCCCATATTTTTTCTCCTGCTTCTTCCTGACTTTTGAGTTTTATGTTTTTAACTTCATAAGTTACATGTGAATACATTCATGCTGTAAAAATTCAAACCATAAAGATTTGTAGAAGGTAAAAAGTTGGGACGCCTGGGTGGCTTAGCAGTTAAGCATCTGCCTTCGGCTCAGGGTGTGATCCTGGGGTCCTGGGATCAAGTCCCGCATCAGGCTCCCTGCATGGAGCCTGCTTCTCCCTCTGCCTGTGTCTCTGCCTCTCTCTCTCTCTCTGTGTCTCTTATGAATAAATAAATAAAATCTTAAAAAAAAGTAAAAAGTAGAGTTCCCCTGGCCTTGCCCCTCCTGAGGAGTACCAGTGTTAACATTTTGGTATCTATATGTCCAAGGCTCCCTCCCTGTTTGTATTATGTGCCTATATATCTGTATCTATACCTGTATCTATGATACACACATGTACACATGGATAAACATAGTTTTATTGAGTTTTGTTTTTTACATTGATGGATCATACTCGGTGCATCCTTCTGAGATTTCTGTTAACTTACCATTATGTTTTAGAGAGCTTTCTGATATCACTACATCAGCCTAGCACACTCCTTTGAGAATGCAAAGTGATACCGAAAATGTACAAGTGCCATTAGGTAATTATTTTGTTATCAAAAGAGAGCCAGATAATAGCATTTCAGTGTAGTTTCTTTAGTATATGTCATTGTGCTACATTTTAGGGATCCACAGATGAGGAAGACAGTTCTGGTCTGTATCCTGTCAGCATTGCGCTGGCTTCGGCAGCACATATACTAAAATTGTATCCTGTCAGCATAAAGCTAGGAGGCATGAGACAGCATGGCAGACTTATGGCAACAGAAGTAGCTTTGTGTTACCAGCTCCTATAATGCAAGGGCAAATGTGGGGAGGCAGAGCGTGGGAGATAGGCAAAGGCTAGATCATGTGAGGTCTTATTTATCACATTAAGGAGTGTGGCCCTTATCCTTAGGGCACAGGGAACCACGTAAGGATTGCTGGTTAGGAATGCTTTGGCTGTAAAGTAGAAAAGTCTGTGAATGTATTTTTTCTCAAATATAACAAGAAGTCTAAAGACAGGCAGTTGCTGGTTTTGGTTCAGAAGCTCACCAATGCTCTTGGAGCCCAGGCACTATCTCCATATTCATCATTGTGATTATGTTGGCTTTCACCCTCATGCTTATTGCCTCATAGTCACAAGATGGCCACCATGGCTCCAGGCATCATGTGCATGTTCAAGGAAGTTAAAAGGGGAAAAGAGATCATCTGTTCTCAGGAAAGCAAAAATTTCCCCCCAGAGCCCCTAGCAGATTGAAGCTTCTAACTCTGGATAGAATTGTGTTATATGGCCAGCCAAACTTCAAGGAAGGCTGGAAGAATGAGTATTTAGTATTTCTAGCTTCTATAACAAGGGCACATAATGATCAGGAATGGGTATTTAGGTACCCAGCCAAAATGATTTGCTTGACAGCAGGATTTTACTCAGGGAATTGGCAGGAACTGTATCAGGCACCTCTGCGCCTGCGGTGCCATTATAATTCCAAGAGATTTTTTTTGGCAACTCTGAAATGTTGGGAAATATTTCAGGCCTGAAAAATTGCATTAGCAATCAGTCTCATATGTATAACCTGATAGTATCTGTCAAGAGAATTCCTGGTGGTGGGCAGCCCGGGTGGCTCAGCGGTTTAGCGCCGCCTTCAGCCCAGGGCCTTATCCTGGAGACCTGGGATGGAGTCCCACGTCGGGCTCCCTGCTTGGGGCCTGCTTCTCCCTCTGCCTGTATCTCTGCCTCTCTCTCTCTATTTCTCTCTGTCTCGCATGAATAAATAAATAAAATCTTTTTTTTTTAAAAAAAGAAAGAGAATTCCTGGTGGTGTAGAAGGAATATATGATGCCCTTGTTAAAGTAGGATATTGCTACTTTCACCTGGAACCACCAAATTGTAGCTGTTGGCCTAAGGCTACCTTGAAAAGCCCATACTATCAAAGACACAGTTCTAAGTCTGCTCAGGAAGGATCTGATTTGAACTGCTTGAACTCATAGGACTGCATCTGCTGCCCTGCTTCACCTTTTGGCCAGTCTCACTTGGCACTTGTGTGTATGTGAGTCACCCAGACTTGTAACCTACTGCCAGAAAATGCCACTATCCCCCAAATAGGATGATCTACTGTAATTGGTCCCTATCTAGGCCCAGGAAGAAGAATGTATCCATTATTCAACCTGCACGTGCTACTCTCTTGAATTACAAAGATGAAAACAAATGAGATCCATAACCTATTTTTAAAAAGGAGGAAAAAAAGGGGGAAGTCAGGCTCTGCTGCAATCTCCTTGGCCTCAGTACTCAGCACTTGGAAGGTAGGGGACAGCTACTTCTTCCCATTCTTCTCTTGTCAATTCAGAGGGGCTCAGGCATTCATGAATCTGGACCTCTCCAGAGCAAAGATCCTTGATAGAGTCCATGAGGGGAATACTTTAAAAAATGACTTTTCGTATGGGGTTGGGGGCAATTAGAATAATTGACAATGTCTTTTGCCCTGTGTGAATGATTTAATCATTTATCCATTTACTCCTGGCCTGATCTCCCAAGAGCAAACCAAGGCAACCCCATCTTGTAAACCAGAATGTGGATGACTCAAACAAAGTATCCAAAGTTCTAGACTCCTTTCATTCCCAACTCCCACCCCTCCATATTAAGGACATATGGACCTTTATTTTGAGTTGCCCTTTTATCAAAATCCTGAGTAGAGAGTTGGCTAAGGCAATTTTTGCTCTGAGAAATTACCTTTAAAGCTACAGAGTTCTATAAAGGACAAGTCCATCCAGACCCCACCTCCATCCATATGTGTGACTATCAATTTTGACTTCATAAGTGACCTGTCCTATTTACATCAACCAGTGTTACTCCTTCTTTGCATGAATTACCCAAACTCATGACTACCTGGAAGTTCCCAATCACTATTAGAGCAAGGTCCCAAATGATATGATCTCCTGGCCTGGTAAAAGCCTAAGAATTTATCATTTAAAGAAGTGCCTCTGATTATTCTCATGTGTAGGCAGGTTTGGAAACTGGTAACCTAATGGTCACTCAGGGAAACTGGAAAAACGTCATGTGGTACAAGCTAAATTTCTTCCAGAAGGGACTACTCACCACAGAAGCATCCAGGTATGAGAACACCCCAATCCTGCACCCATGACATATCCCTTTATCCAGATGATCATCTAGGCAAATACTATGTTTTACAAAGTAGATTAGGATAAAATTAACAAATCTTTTTTCTGTCTTACTTTAGTCTTTTTTTTAATAATAACTTTATTTTTTATTGGTGTTCTATTTGCCATCATACAGAATAACACCCAGTGCTCATCCCGTCAAGTGCCCCCCTCAGTGCCCGTCACCCATTCAGCCCCGCCCCCCGCCCTCCTCCCCTTCCACCACCCCTAGTTCGTTTCCCAGTTAGGAGTCTTCATGTTCTGTCTCCCTTTCTGATATTTCCCACCCCTTTCTTCTCCCTTCCCTTATATTCCCTTTCACTATTATTTATATTCCCCAAATGAGGGCAGCCCCGGTGGTGCAGCGGTTTGGCGCCCCCTGCAGCCCGGGGCGTGACCCTGGAGACCCTGGTTCGAGTCCCACGTCGGGTTCTGCGTGGAGCCTGCTTCTCCCTCTGCCTGTGTCTCTGCCTCTCATTCTCTCTCTCTGTGTCTAAATAAATAAATAAATAAATAAATAAATAAATAAATAAAATATTTATATTCCCCAAATGAATGAGACCATATAATGTTTGTCCTTCTCCGATTGACTTATTACACTCAGCATAATACCCTCCAGTTCCATCCACGTTGAAGCAAATGGTGGGTATTTGTCATTTCTAATGGCTGAGGAATATTCCATTGTATACATAAACCACATCAAGGCAGGAAACCACAAATGTTGGAGAGGATGTGGAGAAAAGGGAACCCTCTTGCACTGTTGGTGGGAATGTGAACTGGTGCAGCCACTCTGGAAAACTGTGTGGAGGTTCCTCAAAGAGGTAAAAATAGACCTGCCCTACGACCCAGCAATTGCACTGCTGGGGATTTACCCCAAAGATACAGATGCAATGAAACGCCGGGACACCTGCACCCCGATGTTTATAGCAGCAGTGTCCACAATAGCCAAACTGTGGAAGGAGCCTCGGAACTAACAAATCTGAAGGAGGGGAGTGACATCATCGGATTCATCATATCACTCTCACATCTTCTAATGTCCCAAACTGAAGCTGGTTCCTGGGTCTTCTCAAAGTCTTCAGGATGGTAAAACCTGTTACCATCTTACCTTAAGTAAATGCATGTATACATATCCATTCATTTGACAAATATTTATTAAGTACTTACTATGTGTTAGACATTTTACCAGGTTCCAAAGATACAGCGATGAACAAGCTAGGCAAGAATCCCGTTCTCATGGAGCTTTCCCTATTTTTGGCTATCACCCTGTGTTGCCACATTCCTATGCAACCTTGAGAAAGAGCCCAACATCCACAACAGAAGTTTAGTAGTGCAAGTGAGCTCTGAAACCTGGTACAGTGGATTTGAGGGTGAGTAGATTAGAAGGGTGAGCATGTCTAGAAACCAGCCTCTGACATCACATGTGCTAGCATGATCTTTAAGATGGTGTGGCTAGCATAGCAGAGACTGCTAGCTCTTACCCAATATTTATTCACTCCTTTTATAATAACACTATTTAGCTGGGCACGTGAGCATCCAGAATGAAGACTGTATTTCCAGCCTCCATTGCAGAGCTAGGTTTGGCCATAAAACTAAGTTTTGGCTATTGGAATATGAGCAGAGGTGATGTGTGCAGCATCTGGGTCGTTTCCTTAAATAGAAAAGACAATTCTTACCCTTCCCTTTTTCCCCTCTCCACTGGCTAGACATCATGGTGAACCATCTTTGACCATACATACAGATAGAGTAATATCCTAATGATGGCAGAGTGCCATGGTACAAGGAACCTGGGCTCCTGCATAATTCAATGAGCAGTGTCACTATACTAGCCCTGGGTAACCTACCTCCAGATGGTCACATGAGAGAGAAATCAACTTCCATCTTGTTTAAGCCACTCTTACCTTGGGTTTCTGTTACAGCAACAGGACCTACATCCTAACTAATCTGCGTACTGTAAGAAACTCAGTTACCAGAATGCCAATAGATTCAGTGGATTGGTGAGGGCAGAACATTTATATAGTTGAGGAACATGTAAGAAGTGAGGAAGTAGAGACGGTGAATGTAGGCAACTCTTGCAAGAAGGTCATCTATAGGAGGGGGGACAGCTAGGGCAGTAGCTATAAAGGATGTTAGATCAAGAGAAGAATTTGGCCATGGTGGTATGGTGATGAGAAATTTGATCATGTTTCTAAGATTATTGGAAGGCTCCAGCAGAGGACATGAGATTGAAATACAGAGGAGGCGAGGAGAATTGATGGAAAGGAGTCCCTAAGGAGTCAGGAAGGTTGAGCTCCAAAACCCAGGTTAGGAAAGGGAGAGCCAGTTCTTCCAAGAGGGAATTGATAAGGAAAAGATAAGCATGGGAACAAGTGAGGAGAAGGCTGCTGAGGAATCCAAGGGATTTTCCTTGGGCAAGGTCATCTGCTGAGTGTGGGACATGGTGGTCAGTTCAGGGGCTTGCGTTTGAGTGGTAAGTTTTGAATAGTTGGGTAGGATAGGAAGTTGACAAAAAGAAAGGAAATTTCAGGCTGAGAGTGTGGGCCCAGATGATTTTGCAGTCCATGAATCTATAGCATTAGATGGTTTTTCTCTAGAAGACACTAATTCTAGAAACATCAAAAAAGTTAAAAGGATGGACGGAACACCTGGGTGGCTCAGCGGTTGAGCGCCTGCCTTCAGCCCAGGGTGTGATCCCGGAGTTCCAGGATCGAGTCCCGCATCAGGATCCCTGTAGGGAGCCCGCTTCTCTGCCTCTGTGTGTGTGTGTGTGTCTCATGAATAAATAAATAAAATCTTTTAAAAAAAAAAAGTTAAAAGGATGTACATTGCATAGGAGCAGAAAGCCTAAAAACCCAACCATGAGACCGTTAACACTCGTAACAGATACTATTAAAAAGAAGGATTAGAAAGCTAAAAGAACTCCTTCCAAAGATGAGATGAGCTTCTCCTTTCCCCAGATCAGGCAGGCAGAGTGCTGGGCTCCAAGCAATATCAGTTCATGCAACCCTCGCCACAGCGCAGAGAGCTAGGAATCACTAGCTCCATTTCATGCATATGAGATCTGCCTAGGTCAGGTCACATCAGTGGTGAGCCACAAATATGGAATCAGCCTTAGTTTTTTTCTGATTTTAAAGTTCATGCTCAGGGGCACACCTGGGTGGATCAGTAGGTTAAGCATCTGCCTTCGACTCAGGTCATGATCTCCGGGTCCTGGGATTGAGCCCCGCATCAGGCTCCCTGCTCAACGGGGAGTCTACTTCTCCCTCTCCACCCCCCCACCACCTGCTCATGCTCTCTCTCTCAAATAAATAAGTAAAATCTTTCTTTAACATTTTAAATAAATACATAAAGTTCATGCTCAAGGCCTTGAACAGACCTTCCTTGGATATCAGAAAATGATGATCTATTTGAGAGGCTATTTTCCAGCAGAAAAAGAAAGTAGCTACCTTTTATCTGAAACTTCTCATTAGTCTCATTTTGAAAGCCCACTTGTACATTCTGTCGGTTGGTTGTTTTCTCTCTAATGCACTCTTACCTAAGTTGCAGTGGATGACTTATTGCCAGGATATTTCTGTAATAGCCAGACTGAAGACTAAACAATAACAAAATACCCCATACATCTAGTTCTTTATGATGCCTGTAGTAGTGTTGTTGTTGTTGTTTTATTAAACTCATTATTTCTCAATTTTTCTTTGAGTGAGGCTAGAGAAGGAGAAGAGCTTTTAACAACCAACTATCCTCTACTTGAAGTCTATTTATATTATATTCGATTATTGCTCTACAGTCACTTAACACTCAATCTACATCTCTTTTGGTTAAATAGTTGGTGACTACATAGCTAGACAAATAACAATCTTAAATAAAGATGATTGCTTCCAAATAATCTGAAAATTTGTGGGAAGCAATTCTTATCCTCTGAAACTCCCCAAATGAGAAATCTCTAGCTCTCTGATACTCTTACACAATCCTATGATGAACTTTCAGAGAAGATACTATAATTATGCCCAGTTTACAGATGCGGATACTGAAGCCCAAATAGGTGAAGTGGCTAATGGAAGGGCATGCATACAGTGAGCGGAAGAGCCATGATTTGAACTGAGGTCTGTATACTTCTCAGATGTGAGCTCTTTTTGCCTCAGCTTTAAGAATGGGTAAAATTTCAATGTAAATTTCAATCTTGAAATGAAGTGTAAGTAGAAGAACTGCAAGTGTAAGCAGACAGTAGATCTAAAAGTTCTATTTTAAAAAAAATATTTCTTTTTTGAGAGGGGAGGGGCTGAGGGAGAGGGACAGAGAATCTTAAACAGACTCCGCATTGAGCACAGAGCCCAACTCAGGGCTCGATCTCACCACCCTGAGATCACGACCTGAGCTGAAACCAAGAGTCAAATGCTTAACTGACTGAGCCACCCAGGCGCCCCTGACAGTTCTATTAATGAGCTTCGCTGACTGACTCTTCCAGAGCACTCCAACCAACAACAAAAGAATATACATTTTGTTGAGGGCACGTGAAACATGAGCCAGAAGAGACCATATTTTGGACTATACAATGAATCTCAGTACATTTAGAAGGTTTCGAGTCATTCAAAGTCCGTTCTCTAATCAGAAAATTAAATTAAAAATCAATGATGAAAAGATCTCTTGAAAATTCCTAAACACAAATTGAACTCCAATAAAAAAAAAAGGAAACAAAAAAAAGAAAATCCCTAAATATTTAGACTCTAAATAACATTTTTAAAAAATGAACCATGGGTTAAAGAGAACTCAACAGTGCAATTAGAAAGTAGTTTGACGAACTAGGGGTGGTGGATGGGGAGGTGGGCAGGGGATGGGGGTGACTGGGTGATGGGCACTGAGGTGGGCACTTGACGGGATGAGCACTGGGTGTTATTCTATGTGTTGGCAAATTGAACACCAATAAAAAATAAATTTATAAAAAAAAGAAAGAAAGTAGTTTGAGGGCAGCCCGGGTGGCTCAGCGATTTAGCGCCGCCTTCAGCCCAGGGCGTGATCCTGGAGACCTAGGATCGAGTCCCACATCGGGCTCCCTGCATGGAGCCTGCTTCTCCCTCTGCCTGTGTCTCTGCCTCTCTCTCTCATGAATAAATAAATGGAATATTTAAAAAAAAGAAAGTAGTTTGAACCGTGCACATGAAAACACATTTACAAATTTGTGGGAAGCTGCTAAAGAAGTAGCTATGAGGGGATTTGTATAGCAGTAAATGCCTGCAGTAGAAAAGAAAAAAAAGAAGGTCTCAAATTGGTGGCTTCAATTTCTTCCTTCAGAAACTAAAAATAAAGAACAATGAGCTTAAACTGCATAGAACAGGCAAATACATCAATGGAACTGAATAAAGAAGGAGTTGGCACACTTTTTCTTAAAAGACCAGATAGTAAATGTTTTAGGATTTAGAACCTCTGTTCCAGCTACTCAACTCTTCTGTTTTGGCACAGAAGCAGCCATAGACAATATTAAGTGAAGGAAAGATATATGTATTCCAATAAAACTATTTATGGACACTGAAATCTGAATTTCATAGACACTTCGTGTGTCATAAAGTATTTTTCTTTTTCTTTTTTCAACCATTTAAGAATGTAAAGGTTGAGGGCCATATAAACACAAAAGCATCAGAAAAATTGTTAAAGGCTTGTGGGATAATTCACATCTCTATGGATCCTTAAATATGGCCACATTAGCTTGGAGGAATTTTAGGTAAGACATCCAGAATACTAGGCAATGAGAAGGGTGGGAGAGAATGGAATGAATCACTGACTGCTAGGGTGGCCGTACGGAATGACTTGAAGAAAACACCTTCTTTCTGCAATATGGGCCAACAGAATTGAGCATGGAGAGAAGGAAGGGTGGCAGGTCAGTTTGGGGAGCCTCTTTATGAGGTGTTAAGGAAAACCCCTTTCCTCAACCATAGCATCTTGGCCTTTCCAGCATCCCGCCTGCCTACCCTCTCCCCATGGAGGTGTCAGGAGCAGGGCTTTGTGATGTAAAGCCTCCACAGGGCTACCATAGGCTGGAGCAGTGCCTTGATAAGCAAACAAAGATGTAGGGTAGGGTTCCTCATTGCTCTTCAGAAGGTATATATAGGTAAGGTAGGAGACTTGGGGTAAACCACTGGGAAACCTCAACATAACACAACCACAAGTGCTCAGGAAAGGAAGAGGAAAATGACCCCATGTCAGTCCAGGCCCATGCCCAGACAGGGGAAAGGTCAGATGACCCTACTCATGGTCCTCTTTGTCCCCATTAATGCCTCACCCAAGAGCCCTACTCTGTCCTTGTCTGGCACAAACCTCCTCCTCAGCCTGCATCCCTTCTTAGGAATCCTCCTTCACTCAGTCTCCATCTCTTCCCCCAAATGCCCTCTGTGCTTTCCCTGTTGCCCTTCCACATGCAGAAGACAACCAAGCAAGTGGAGATGCCCCTGCAAATGTGTGTGGCCAAGAGATTCTCTGAAATATCTATCACCTGTTCAAGAAAGCACGCAAGAGAAACAAGGCCGACAATAATCGTCTGTTACA
Organism: Canis lupus baileyi; assembly: GCF_048164855.1. Classification (NCBI taxonomy): domain Eukaryota; kingdom Metazoa; phylum Chordata; class Mammalia; order Carnivora; family Canidae; genus Canis; species Canis lupus. The sequence goes on along the minus strand of NC_132876.1, from coordinate 13,276,858 downwards.
TGTTGACTAAGGAACAGAATCAGAACCAAGAGATCCTGGAGAATTCCACCCATCCAAGTAATTCCCTGTGTGTAAGGAGGCCCGGAGACCTTGAACTGTTGGTCGCATCTCCAGAAGAGACTGTGAAGAAATGGTTAACCTTTTAGAGACCAAATCTTCACACCTACGCTGTATACCCAGAGTGATGATTAAAATTAAATCAATAAAATTGGAAAATAGAAGTATTTCTTCTTCTTCTTCTTCTTCTTCTTCTTCTTCTTCTTCTTCTTCTTCGAGAGGGAGAGCAGGGAGGGGCAGAGGAAAGGGAGAGAGAGAATCTTAAGCAGGCTCCATGGAACCTGATGCAGGGCTGAGATCATGATCTGAGCCAAAATTGAGAGCCAGACACTTAACTGACTGAGCCACCCAGGGGCCCCTTCCTCTTTTTTTTTTTTTTTTTTTAAGGGAAATGTTCCTGTTTTTCTGTGAATTTTCTGATGGGAGGGAGGGAAGAAAGGAAAGGAGCAGGTGAGTGAGAAGGAAGGGATATGGGGTCCTACAGGGCTGGGGGCCAGATCGGCAGGTCCACAGGCAGCCAGGCTTTAGCCAGAGGAGAAAGACAAGGGCTTCTTCAGGGCTGGGCATGGAAGGCACATTTTCTCAACACTTCATCCCATGGGCAAACAGGAAAAAGGACTGGATGTTTCTGCGTGTGTGTGTTGGGGAGAGAGCCCAGATGGGTTGAGATGTGATGTATGTGGGATGACAATATGACAATGACACTCTTTTCCAAAAGATGACAAAATCACCTCCCAGCCACCTACCTCATAGTGGTGTATGTTGTACCCCACCTGGTGCTGTAAGCAACTAAAGACCCTTAAGGACCCCAAAACTCACCCCACAGAAAGTCACTGACAGCACCCCACACACTAAAATAGTGGTGTCTGGAGGCCACAAACCCCACACAAATTAAGAAACTTTCTTTTTTTCTTTTTTTAAATTGAAGTGTAATTAATATACAATGTCATATTAGTTTCAGGTGTGCAACATATTGATTTTACAATTCTAAAAAAATAATAATAAAATTTAAAAAACAATTCTATGCATCATACAATGTTACCATCTGTCACTGTACAATGTTATTACAATATTATTGACTATATTCCTATACTGTACATTTTATCTCTGTGACTCATTTATTTTATAACTGGAAGTTTATACCTCTTTTTTTTTTTTTTTTTTTTTTTTTTTTTAAAGATTTTTTTATTTATTTATTCATGATAGTCACAGAGAGAGAGAGAGAGGCTCAGAGACACAGGCAGAGGGAGAAGCAGGCTCCGCGCACCGGGAGCCCGACGTGGGATTCGATCCCGGGTCTCCAGGATCGCGCCCTGGGCCAAAGGCAGGCGCCAAACCGCTGCGCCACCCAGGGATCCCGGAAGTTTATACCTCTTAATCCCCTTTACCTATTTCACCCACCCCGTAACCCACCTCCCCTCTGGCAACCACCAGTTTGTTCTCTGTATTTAAGAGTCTGTTTGAGCTGAGTGAAGTAAGTCAGTCGGAGAAGGACAAACATTATATGTTCTCATTCATTTGGGGAATATAAATAATAGTGAAAGGGAATAGAAGGGAAGGGAAAAGAAATGGGGAGGAAATATCAGAAAGGGAGACAGAACACGAAGACTGCTAACTCTGGGAAACGAACTAGGGGTGGTAGAAGGGGAGGAGGGCGGGGGGTAGGAGTGAATGGGTGACGGGTACTGGGGGTTATTCTGTATGTTAGTAAATTGAACACCAATAAAAAATAAATTTAAAAAATATATATTAGATCTAAAAATTGAAAAAAAGAGTCTGTTTGAGTCTTGTTTGTTTGCTCATTTCTTTTGTTTTTTAGATTCCACGTATAAGTGAAATCTTGTGATATTTGTCTTTCTCTGACTTATTTCACCTAGCATAATACCCTCTATGTCAATCTGTGTTGTTGCAAATGGCAAGATCTCATTCTTTTTTTATGGCTGAGTAATATTATATGTATATGTATATGTATTATATGTATATATGATATATATATACACACACCACATCTTATTTTTTTAAGATTTTATTTATTTATTCATGAGAGATACACACAGAGAAAGAGAGAGAGAGAGAGAAAGAGAGAGAGGTAAAGACACAGGCAGAGGGAGAAGCAGGCTCCATGCAGGGAGCCCGACGTGGGACTCGATCCCGGGTCCCCAGGATCACACCCTAGGCTGAAGGCAACGCTAAACCGCTGAGCCACCTGGGCTGCCCCACACCACATCTTCTTTATCCATTCATCTATTACTGTACATTTGGGCTGTCATTTGTATGTCTTCTTTGGGAAAATGTCTATTCAGGTCCTATGCTCATTGTCTAATTGGATTTTTGGGGTTTTTTGTTGTTGAGTTGTAGAAGTGCTTTATATATTTTGAACATTAACCCCTTCTAGGCTATACATTTGCAAATATTTTCTCCCATTCAGTAAGTTGTGTTTTGTTTTGTTTTGTTTTGTTTTGTTTTGCTTTGCTTTGTTGATGGTTTCCTTTGCTGTGCAAAAGCTTTTTACTTTGGCATAGTCTAATAGTTTATTTTTGCTTTTGTTGGCACTTTTGATTAAGAAGCTTGGGATGGAGCAGTGGCCTACCAAGGATGGGATAATGAGAGCCACCTACCCCAAGTGCAAGAGAGAATTTTAATACCAGAATTAAACTGAGTAAAATCTGGTCTCGTGTTTATTACCAGACATACACAATATTCCAAAATTAACCTTGGGAAGTCACAGGCCCTTAGAGAAGCTTAGACAGCCTTGAAAAAGAGGAATAACGTAGGAAGAATCACTTTTCCAGATAGAAAGACTCACTGTAAAGCTACAGTGGTCATGACAGTGTTGTATTGGCAGGAGGATAGATACATTGATCAATGGAGCAGAATAGAGAGGTCAGAAATGGGCTCATACAAATGAACCCAAGTGATTTTTGATAAAGGTACAAAAGCAATTCAACACCATTTTCTTTTTTGAAAATATTTCATTTATTGGGACAGCCTGGGTGGCTCAGTGGTTTAGCGCTGCCTTCGGCCCAGGGAGTGATCCTGGGGACCCAGAATCAAGTCCCACATCGGGCTCCCTGCAGGGAGCCTGCTTCTCCCTCTGCCTGTGTCTCTGCCTCTCTCTGTGTGTCTCTCATGAATAAATAAATAAAATCTTTAAAAAATAAAAGATTTTATTAATTTATTAGAGAAAGAGTGAGCATGAGCAAGGGTAAGGGCAGAGGGAGAAGCAGACTCCCCGCTGAGCAGGGAACCCAATGCAAGACTCGATCCCAGGACCCCGAGATCATAACCTGAGCCAAAGGCAGATGCTTAACCCACTGAGCCACCCACACACCCCTTCAACACCATTTCCAACATATGATATTGGAACAATTGGACATCTATAGATGAAAAGATATTAATATCTACCTCAACTTCACACCTTATGCAGACATTAACTCAAATGAATCACAAACTTGATTATAAAATGTAAAACAATAAAACTTACAGGAAAAGAGCACAATAGAAAATGTTTGGAACCCAGGGCTTAATTAAGATGTTTTAGATTTGATACCTAAAGTACAATCTAAGAGGAAAGGGGTTAATTGGACGTCATCAAAACTAAAAAGTTTTGTCTGGAAAAGACCCCATTAAGAAGATGAAAAACAAGCTACAGCCTGGGAAGAGGTATTTTGCACACCACATATCTGACAAAGGACTACTCTCTAGAATCTCTCTCAGAACTCACCAGTAATTGGGGCACCTGGGTGGCTCAGTGGTTGAGCGTCTGCCTTTGGCTCAGGTCGTGATCCCGAGGTCCTAGGATCGAGTCCCGCTTCGGGCTCCCTGCAGGGAGCCTGTTTATCCCTCTGCCAATGTTTCTGCCTATGTCTCTGCCTCTCTCTGTGTGTGTCTCTCATGAATAAATAAATAAAAATCTTTAAAAAAGAACTCACCAGTAATAAAAATAATAACAAAAATCCAATTTGAAAATGGTCTGGTATAGAAACGGTTCAAGTGTGCTCAGTAGCTGCTGGTGAGAAACTAAGCCCCATGAAGGCAAAGTGCTTTCTTAAGCAGACATTTCTTTTGTTCTCTAGTGAGAAGGACCTTTCTGCCAACATATGGATGAGATGTCCAGGGCTGTTCTGGGGTCAGTGAACATCCCTAACTGAGAAAGCAGTTGAAAACCAACCCAGAAAATTTAACATCAGCTCTCAATTCTGCAGAAGCTGGGCAAAGTGTTTTAATTCTTTTTATTTACACTAGATATTATCTATCATGTTGTATATTGTTATATGGATTACATTAATTGTAATATGAAATTATGTAAATGGTGACCACAGTTTTGGAGCAAGAATTAGAACTCATTGTCTGCCAGACACAAATGCAGTTACAGGAGTAGTGAGCCTCTGAACTCAGGACCAGCATTGTAGATGTTTTATCTTTCTTTATGTATGCATAGTGGTATTTTTTGAGCACCCACACACATACACATTTGAATTTTTAAATTTGTCTAGACATTCATTTTCATGAGTGAGTGGATATATCTCAGAACAAATTCTTTTTTATTTTTTTAAGATTTTATTTATTTGAGAGAGAGAGCACAAGCATGAGTAGGTAGAGGGTCAGAGGGAGAAGCAGACTCCAAGCTGACCAGGGAGCCCCATATGGGGCTCGATCCCAGGACCCTGGGATCATGACTCCAGCCGAAGGCTGACGCTTAACCGACTAAGCTACCCAGGCACCCCCCAAAACAAATTCTAAAGAATGTTTCATTTTGCCCAAAGGAAAGGGAGGAAAAATAAAGTGATGCTTTTCACTCCAGATGAAATACTGATACTCCCTAGCAGAGTTCCCAGAGTCATCAGCAAGGATATGGGACACATTTATTTTAAAATTAATTTTTAGCACTGTATGGAGGCAAGGACTCTGAGCTGGCAGTTGAGTGCCTTAAGTCTAGTCTAGGCTTGACCACCAACTCCCGGTGTGATCTTGATGAAATCCCATCCACTTGCTGGCTCTGCATTTCCCATCTGTAAGAGGAGGACTTTGGACTAGAATATGACATCTCTGATCCTTCCATAGAATCCTATGAGAGAGAGAGACAGAGAGACAGAGAGACAGAGAGACAGAGAGACAGAGAGAGAGTTTCCTTCCATTTATCTACTTGAGAGAATAAAAATGCTTTAACATTCAGGGTATATAACCCAAGCTGTTACATTTAATCTCTGCACAACTAAAGAAACACTCTTTCCTATATGTTTAGATACTAGGAAAAAAAAAAAGACTGAATAAATTCCATGGTCAATTATATGGTCAGTGAATCACAAGAGGAGCAGCTCTTGGAATTTTGCAGCTACTGGTAGATTCAAAGGACGTTGCTGAGAAGCAAGAGTTGTAGCAAGTAGTTTCCCTTTTTACTGAAACCTGGAAGGTGTTGCTAATATTTGGGACAAAAAATAGTCTAGATTTTATAATTTAACAACCCCTATGGAAATCAGATTCTGCGATTTCATGGACTTTCTAGATTTTATAATCATCATCTATGACATGCAACCATGTCTGTCTTGATTTCAGTCTGGCTCAGAGTTATTAGAAGAGCTAGCAACTCTGAACTGGGTGGCTGTGAGGGGTTGTGACTTAGAGGCGACTCTGCTGGTGGAGTTCTTATTCCTGAGGATGTTTTCTAGTAGCTCTCTAAGGACCTAGGTCTAACTATGTAAGAAGCTGACTCTTTCAGTCCTTTAAGAATCCTTCTTGGGACGCCTGGGTGGCTCCATTGGTTAATTGTATGCCTTCGATTCAGGTCATGATCTCAGGGTCCGGGGATGGAGCTCTGCATCAGGCTCCTGACTCAGCGGGGAGTCTGCTTCTCCCCCTCCCTCTGCTCCTCCCCCTTCATGTGCTCTTTCTCTCTTTCTCTCAAATAAATAAATAAATAAAATATTTTTTAAAGGAAAAAAAAAAAGAATCCTTCCCTGAAAAGAACTTCTGAGAGTGCCTCCATAGCCCATCTTGAAGAAGGAGCCCCAGCCTCTAACAGCAGCCTGCCCTGGTAGTGTGGGACCCTCACCATCTGAGTCACTTCTCTTTAGAGCTAACATGATTCCTTCGGGTTAGTGCTGAAATTCTGGGTCCTGGGTCAAGGGGCCTAAGAGCCCAGTGTGCTGGTGAATTTACTTCAGTGTGGGTAGAGAGTATGGTGCGGATATGAGAAGAATAAGGTTCTGATGACACGCCAGGAATCAAAAGCTTAAGAGTCCAGAGGTAGCTTATATAAATACACAGGATTGAAAGGTGAACCTGACTAGAAATCAAGGTCTCCTTCACGCTGTTGTCCAAATGAGGGAAATAGAACTAGAAGCAGGTATTTACTCAGTGATGGGAATTAGCTTTCTTTAATTAATTCTGGCTCAGTGGTTGAACATCTGCCTTTGACTCAGGGTGTAATCCCAGGGTCCTGGATCGAGTCCCACATTGGTCTCCTGCATGGAGCCTGCCTCTCCCTCTGCCTGTGTCTCTACCTCTCCCTCTCTCTGTGTCTCTCATGAATAAATAAAAATATTTTTTAAAAATTCTTTAACTCTAAGTGGCAATCCCAGTGTAATATATACATATATTACTTCTATACCCACTATATATGATAAATATAGATTATATATTTATATATATATAAATTATTATAGAGAAATTGGTATCATATATATTATATATATTTCATATCTCATATATATCATATGTATGCATAAAATTGGGCCTAGCTGGGCAGCCCTGGTGGCTCAGCAGTTTAGCGCCGCGTTCGGCCCAGGGCATGATCCTGGAGACCAGGGATCGAGTCCCACGTCGGGCTCCCTGCGTGGGGCCTGCTTCTTCCTCTGCCTGTGTCTCTGCCTCTCTCTCTGTGTCTCTCATGAATAAATAAATAAAAATCTTTTTTAAAAAATTGGGCCTAGCTACCTCCATAGAATAACAGCCAGGAAAGCTATGTCGGATGACAGAATCAGGACCTGACAATGCAAGCTCAACCGGGTAGCTAAATTAAATACTATTAAATTTAAGGTGAGTTGAAAGTGCAGTGCGCTTGTCCATGGACTTCTAGATAGATGAAACTTGCTCTCTGGAATGAGGAAGTGATTTCTACCTGGCTCTGCACTGGTCAAACCCCACCCAGGAGGCCAAGGATGTTCAACTCTGGCTGCTACCTTGGGCTGGTGGATGGAAAAGTATACATTGCAAATTTTTGTGAAGAGAGACACCAGAGTGCTGAAGGGTATCTAGAACCATCCAAATGAGAAACAGTTATATCATCTGCCAGAAAGGACACTGAGATATCCTCCGACATTCCCAGATCCAAAGAAGGTTGAGTGCCCCTGACTGAGGTAGACACGGTTGCCTAATTATTTAGCAAGCGCCATCCTGGGCGATGCTCTCTTGGGGGGTGGCTTACCTCCTGGGCTGCTGTGCTCTTTCATAGCCCAGGCCCTTCCATCCTCCCCAAACGAACTGCAACCGAAGTGCTGACAAGCTTGATGAAAGTGATCAAAAGTAGATTGAAACTCACTGTCGACAAGAATGTTCTTATGTGTGGCTGAGTTGAGGACATCTGAGAGTTTAGACATAGGGAACTGCTCTGAGCAAACAAGTTCCAAGCCCCTGGGAAATTGTCTTTCAACCTCATTTGTCCCAAAGAAACGTCCATCAAAGACTCGCTGTAGTTCTGTGTCTTGGCCTGCAGACTGGTACCCCCTCCAGACATGGTAGTGCTGGCTTGCTCACTGGTGGAAACATTCTTTGGATGGAAAGAGCCGTTTATGCTGGTGACAGAGGATCTTCTCATTTCTGGGGAAGACGCTTTAAACGTTTCTCTATCTCTAGGACTTTTCTTTCCCATCTCTTCCGTTCCTTTTTCATTTCCAAACAAGTTCTTTTTCAGCGAATGTGTCTTTACAATGAAGACGCAGAAGAGTGTTTTGTAAGACTGGTGAAATTTGGGTTCTTTCAGACAAGGAGAGTACATCGCTTTTTTTTTTTTTTTTTTTTTTTTTTTAGACTGCAGGAAAGTCGTGGCACAATAGTTGATCTCTTGGGACTTACGCTAGAGCTAGTTTTTTTAGTCTCGAGTTTTGGTTCACTTCTTTACCCTGCTGGTTGAAATCTCTCTTATGGGGACACCTGGGTGGCTCAGCGGTTGAGCATCTGCCTTTGGCTCAGGGCCTGATCTTAGGGTCCGGGATCGAGTCCCACATCGGACTCCTTGCGGGGACCCTGCTTCTCCCTCTGCCTGTGTCTCTGCATCTCCGTCTGTGTCTCTCATAAATAAATAAATAAATAAAATCTTTAAAAAAAAAAAAAGAAATCTCTCTTACAGACATGAGGAAGAGCGGGCGGTGTGACAACATCTGAGACATGGTAGAAAGTGGGCTGAGAAAGACAACAACCGATTCTTTTCTCTGTAGCAGGGCCACTGTGGCTTTCAGATGCTGTTAGACCCACAGATAACCTTAGAGAACGTCTCATCCTGCCCCCACATTTTATACCAGAGACCCAGAACAGAACTGACTCAGCTCAGTTCACAGGGCTAATGAAGTGCAGACCTCAAGTTGCCTGATGGCCCGTTAGGTACCCTTTCCACGGCACTGCAACCCCCACCCCCCATATGAAGAAATCACACATGTGCAATAAAGCAGGCCAATGACTCTATCAAGATTTGTGGTCTGAATGATAACGGCCACTGCTCCTTGAGTGCTTTATGTGTGTTATCTCGTTTATTGGGTTACAACATGTAGTAAGGAGTCTAACTCCATTTTTAACGTTTGATTACTGGCAGCTTTTATGCCTCACCACTCCCTTTCTAGCGTTCCCTGCATCTGGGCAAGCTGATAGGAAAGCTTGGGAGCCCCCTCCTTTCGTGCTGGCAGGAGACGCAAACCACATAAGCCCCTGCCCACGTGCGGGAGCCCTTACCTCTGCACACCCCCAACCATGATAAAACCCTGCCATTCTCTTTCCCTTGCTCTCTGAAGCCACTTTTGGATCAACTTGCAAAGTCTGCCCTGCTCTCCCCTGAAAAACCCCATTGTGTATATAATAAACCTTTTCATACCATCTCGGCGTGTGTTTGGCATCATCAGGCTTGACATTGGAACCAAATTTGGAATGGATGGCCACGATACAACTCTGACTGAGGTAGATGCTGTTATAATCAGCATTTCATAGATGACGTAACTAAGGCATAGAGAGGTCAAACTAATGCAGAGGCCACGAAAAGGCTTACAAAACTACAATTGCTTCTGAAAATAATATCCTGCTAAGATTTCATTTGAGACCTAGGAATATTTCTATGGCTTCTGTGTTGTTGAAATATAAACAAAGGATCTAAGATGGATCTCTGACTTCAAGTTAAAGTTCTTTCCCGGGATCACATAGCTAGGAAGTGATAGCGCTGGGACTGAACCCTGGGCCCTGAGACTCTGGAATCTACACTCCAAATGCCGCAAACTGAGATCTGTCTTATTGCAAAGCCTGTACTCTTTCCACTGCAGCAGGGAAGTAAGCCTGGGTTACATGAAGCTGTAGAAAGCTTAGTATATAATCATCCTCATCATCCTCACCATCCTCACCATCTTCATCATCATCATCTGTGTTAAGTTTTTAATTTAGTCTTTATTACGGTTCCGTAAAATCAACACCATTATTATTCCCACTTTACGGATAAGGAAATCGGAGGCTCAGAGGGGTTAGGAATCATGCCCAAGGTCACACAGCTAGTAAGCAGAGTAGCTGGCTTGGAAAGCTCCGTGGGGAGATGTACTAGAGGCCATAGCCTAATGTTCATTTGCAACATGGGCATTTTGGATGAAGGTAGCCTGTTCTGGGCACTGAGTGACAAGCCCTTTGCCTGCATCATCCCACTTAAACTGAGAGCAACGCCATAATGTAAGCACTACTTTTACCCCCATTTTACAGAAGGGCCACCTGAGTCTCAGAGAGGTGAACAAAGCCTGTTCCAGAAGAGCCAACTAATGGACAACCCTGGGGAGGAGCCGAGATTTGAAGTCCATCTGGTGGTAGTGCCCAAGCTCTGAAAGACCTACCCGCCGGCTCTGTAGCTTGAGCCCATGGAGGGGACACAGTATCTAGCAAGGACCTAAGCCGTATCTTTAGGGTTGGAGAGTAGGGCCAGCTGCCCCGGCCGGCCCTCCCCCCATCAGCACCTCTTGAGCTGGTGCCGCATTTTCCTCCTCAGCACCTCCTGTCAGATTCCTCGTTCTTGCTGATTTCAGGGACTGGACTGTCACCGGCGTCGCCATTGCTGCTGTAGCTCCTCAGGCGGCACATGCGGCAAGTCCTTGTTATCTCTGGGCAGCTCTTTCTGGTATGCTAAGGATTTATCCAGTAGAAGGGGAAGAAGAAGGAAAGGAGAACCTTCTGCTGGTGAATATCCTGGAGTCCAGAGCCCTGGAAATGGAAACCCACGTAGCCAGAAAGGAGAGGCCTGGCTGGCCCTGTGGAAAATGGAGGCGGTTACAACTGCCCTTGGGTGAGGGCAACCCTCCAGAGCCCCCCTCAGGGAGCCACAGACTCCCAAGGGCAAACTCGACCCTGCCACAAAAACCGAAAAGTGAACTCAGTTTCTTCAGGTTCCTTTCGCCAAGGTGAGAATGTGGTCCTCACCGCCTTGCCATCAGGGAAGTTTGCTTTCTCACAAGGTGGACACAGGGCGAGGGCCTCCATGGGCCCCGAGAGGCATGGAGAAGCATCGCCTGTCGTGAAACTTCCATTTCCCCCACCTTGAGTGGATCCTGGGTGTCACGGGTGGAGGAACCACTGGGAGCCTGGAAGTAGTGAAGGCACTTTGGTGGCAGCGGCAAGAGCCCTTGAGCAGGTGCGAGCAGGCCTAGCTAGGCTCATTCGCTTCCCCTGAAGAACAGCAGCGTGACCTCGGACAGGCCCTCTCCTCTCTCTCCTCGGGCCACACAAGTCTTTCCTCATTTGAACCTCAGCCACCTAAGCCCTTTTGTTCTTTTTTAAAAATTTCCCCCAGCACTGGCATTCTTTGATTTCATTGAAGAAAATGGCTAAGCTTCAGCAAGTGTTTCGTGGTGTGTGCCGGGCACTGCGCAAGTTCCTCGAATAGAGCAATGTCCGAAGAGCTTGGAGCGTACAAAGGCAGGGAGAGTCAGGGCAGGCGTCTCAGAGGAGGTGCCTGTGAGGCTGTGCCCTGAAGGACGAGGGGACCGAAAACTAGACCAGGCAGCGAGAGGAATGCGCTCTTCACCTCATCTGAAATTTTGGAAGGGCCGAAAAGAACCTAGTTCGTTTCTGGGAACTTGTAGGGAGGTGGGTCGTGGTAGGAAATGAAGCCCGAGAGTTCAGAAGCCAAGAACAGATCATGGAAGGCCTTGAGTGGCTCATCAACTGCTTTGAACTTTGTCCTGTGGGCAGCACCGGTTGTCAACAGAGGTTTTTTTTTGTGGCAGTGGAATCACATAATAAGATTGTTTTTGCAAGAATATCATTCGGGTCTCAATGTGGAGGATGGCCTGGAGTGGGGAGATACTGGGGGCCTGCAGGTCAGTGAGGGTGCTAGTGCTAGTGCAGGAGTTCTATTCCAGACCAAGGGCAAGGGCCCCCTGGTGGACAATGATCTCCACCTCCTGGTATTCGCGCCCTTGTGTAATGCCCTCCTCTTAAGAACAGAATATGGCAAAGGTGATGGGTTATCACTTCCAAGACCAGGTTATAGAAAGATTGTGACTTTCCATACCCACTACCATGTTGTGAGCTGCCCTATGCAGAGGCTCACGTGGCAAACAACTGATGTTTCTGGTCCAAAGCCAGCAAGGACCAGAGGGCCTTTCCACAGGCACTTGGGTTGAGCTGGGAAGTGGATCTTCCGAGGCAGGCCAACAGCCACTTCAGTGGCTTTGAAAGCAGATCCTACCCCGGTGGAGCCTTGTGACAACGGTACTCCCAGCCAACACCTTGACTGCAGCCTTGCGAGAAACCCCGAGCTAGCCAAGCCATGCCTGGATTCCTAGGCCACAGAAATGGTGGGGTCAAACTAACATAAGCATCTGTTGTTTTGGCCACTGGCAATTGGAGTGATTTCTTACATAGTAATGGGTCAGTAATACATGCCCCAACTAAGGCAGTGGGAGTGAAGAATGGCTGGATTCTGCAAATGGTAGGAAGTTGGGTTGGAGCGTGAGGGGAAAAGACATGTCCAGGCAGACATGGATGCTGTTTTTTTTTTGGATGCTGTTTAATTAGTGTGGAAAGTAGAGTAGAGAGCATTGCTTTGGGAATTAAAATGAGGAGTTAGTTTGGTCCTGTCAAAGTTTGGGGGTCCATGGGACGTCACAGTAAATATATTTCAAGAGGCAGGTGGACACAAAGGTCTGAGGCTCAGGAAAATCATATGGACTAGACTTGTGGGGTTATCAGTGTAGAGGTGGCTCGGGAAGTACAGGGACCAAGGCTAGAACTCTGAGGATATTCAACAGTTAAGAGACCTCCTTTATCATCAGATATATCAGATAATTGTGTGGGTTTGTGTGTGTGTGTGTGTTATTTATGTATATCTTTTCCCAAGCCATTACCTCCCACTCTAAAATACTTTTGCTTCCCTTTGCAGCTATTAAAGTCCCAGTTTTACCTCATGAAATACTCCAAACATTAGTGGATCTCTCTACCTTTCAGGTTTCCCAGAGCCCTCTCCAAATGGCACAAGTTCCAGTATAAAGAATACCCTGCAAATCCTCTTGATTTCCCACTGCTCGTCATTATTGGCAACACCTCTGGAGTTCATACACTTTCACACTTGGCCTAATTTATTCTTTTCAAAGAAGTCACATAAAATAACATAGCAGGAGAGCTTGTTAAAGGAAGAAATACAGTACATGGAAAGTCTAGAGGATGTCAAGTTGACCCAGAGATCTTTTTCAGGGGTTGGTGGCGGTGAGGGTGTTTCTAACTAACCTGCAGAATGTAAACAGAGCCTGCAGACAGACTGAACGACAGCTCTATCAGCTCTGCTGGAGGTGTTGACACCGCTATCCTACCCAGGGTGTGAGCACAGAAGCTTGTTACCATGCCAAATTTTGCTGATCTGCTTGGGGCTTTGACATTACAGATATCCTGTTCCTGCACATTGAGACTCAGAGAAGAATCTTAAAGTTAGAAGGCACCTTAGAGGTCTTTTTAGAATGGAGTGCACAGGCTAATCCTGACTGTTTCAAATTATGTACTTGCAAATAATCAATGGGAGTCTAATTGAGCAATTAATAAAGCAACACAGAAGTCTTTTCAATTGAGTGATATTAGTAGATAGAATTGGCTTTTATTACCATACAAAACCACACTAAATATGATGGAGCAATAGTTTGATTGAACAAAAGTGATGTGAATATGGGGGCGCCTGGGCTGGCTCAGTAGGAAGAGCATGAGACTCTTTTTTTTTTAATAAATTTATTTTTTATTGGTGTTCAATTTCCCAACATATAGAGTAACACCCAGTGCTCATCCCATCAAGTGCCCCCCTCAGTGCTGGTCACCCAGTCACCCCCCCCGCCCACCTCCCTTCCTACCACCCCTAGTTCGTTTCCCAGAGTTAGGAGTCTCTCAGAGCATGGGACTCTTGATCTCAGGGTCATGAGTTTGAGCCTCGTGTTGGGTGTAAAGATGAATAAAAAAAAAAAAGTAAATAAACTTCAAAAAATTGATGTGAATATGCATGATTGTGATTATACCCAGAATGATAGAGTACCAAACTATATATATATAACATATAAAACATATAAAACATATAACATAAAAATTCATTTTGGGAATGCCCGGGTGGCTCAGCGGTTTAGTGCGGGCTTCAGCCCAGGGCGTGATCCTGGAGACTCGGGATCAAGTCCCATGTTGGGTTCCCTGCATGGAGCCTGCTTCTCCCTCTGCCTGTGTCTCTGCCTCTCTCTGTCTGTCTCTCATGAATAAATAAATAAAATCTTTTTTAAAAAATGAAAATTCATTCTCTTCACTTTTAAAAGCTTAAGGACTGAGACTCCTTGTCTTGTGTTCTCCATCTCTGTTAATGCCACCTCCCTCTCTGTGCAACGTGAAACAGAGATTCCCATCTCTTCTTCCTACCACTTCTCATTCTTCCTGCCACTATACGCGATCAGGTCTTTCTCTCTTCCTAAACCAAAACGAAACAGCCTCTTGGCTAATCTCCCTGCCTCCAGTCTCTTCTCTCTGATTTGTCCTTCACACTACAGTCAGCTCGGTCTTTAAACAGCACTGACCGAAACGTTTTTGTGGTTGTCACCGGGTATAGGATCAAGGTGTAACACCTTTATGCGGCCACTTCCAAGCCCATGAGTAGGACCTTTCCCACCTCTCCAGGCTCTTTTCCCACACCATCTCTCCACCCCTTTTCTCTACAGCCGTGCTATTTAACCACATGAAGTTCTCTAACTCCAAGATATATGACCATCTTTTCCATGCTGTTCTATTAGCCTGAAATGTCCATCATTCTTTTTCTTCCTATTAAAGTCCTATATATGGTGTAAGCTTTAGCTTAAATGATCTCTTCCCCAGCCCCTTCTTCAGCTCTCTCACACCCCCTGGCTCTACAGCAGAACAGCTTCCATTTCATTCTGTCTCAAGAACAGTCCCTTGTTGACCTTGCCTCCATCCCTACACTGTGAGCCCCATGACTTCCTGTCGTCTGCAGATCCTTGCATACTTTCTGATGCGTAGAATACCTTAAAAAATGTTTATGGGGGGGGGAGACGCCTGGGTGGCTCAGTGGTTTGAGCCTCTGCCTTTGGCTCGGGGCATGATCCTGGAGACCCGGGATCGAGTCCCCACATCAGGGTCCCTGCATGGAGCCTGCTTCTCCCTCTGCCTGTGTCTCTTCCTCTCTCTGTGTGTCTCTCATGAATAAATAAATAAAATTTTTAAAAAAATGTTTATGGAGTAAATAAATCATGGGCTTTGACAAAGCTTTTCCCCGATGCAAGTTCCTGATGGTTTCATATTTAAATAAAAATTAAAGTTCAGTGAATGTTTTGAATAATAAATATTAGTAAATATTACACATGTTTTATTTTTGTTCATCAGAGATTTCCAAGATCCATATATGAAAGTATGTTAATAAAATCTAAGAGTAGGGATGCCTGGGTGGCTCAGAGGTTGAGCGTCTGCCTTCAGCTCAGGGCGTGATCCCAGAGTTCCGGAATCAAGTCCCACACTGGGCTCCCTGTTAGGAGCCTGCTCCTCCCTCTGCCTGTGTCTCTGCCTCTCTCTCTGTTCCTCCCATGATTAAATAAAATCTGTTTTTTAAAAAAATCTAAGAGTAAAATATACATGGCAATTTAAACTTCTCTAAAATTTTATTTACATTTCCATAAAGAATAACTGATTTATTTATTTATTCAGTTATGTAAAGATTTTATTTTTAAGTAAACTCTACATCCAATGTGAGGCTTGAACTCCCAACCCTGAAATGATTAGTCTCATGCTCTACTGACTAAGCCAGCCAGGTGCCCTGAAAACTACATATTTAAAAATAAATTAGATCTTAATTGCTTTTTTTTTTTTTAGCAGGAGCTTTTTTTTGTAATGAAGATTTCCTTTAACACACAAAGTGCAGTTGACCCTTGGACAACACAGGTTTGAACTGCACAGATTCACTTATATGCGGGTTTTTTTTTTTTCAGTAAGTACAGTACAGTACTATAAATGTATTTTCTCTTATGATTTTCTTAATATTTTCTGTTATATTTTTCTTAATATTCTCTTAATAATTTCTCTAGCTTACTTTATTATAAGAATAGTTACTTATAATAATTACTTATTATAAGAATATAATACATAGGACATACAATATATATGTGTTAATGGACTGTGTATATCATCGGTAAGGCTTCCAGTCCACAATAGACTATCAGCAGTTAAGTTTTGGGGGAGTCAAAAGATATATGTGCATTTTTGATGGCATGCAAAGGGGTAGGGGTTGGCACTGGAAGCTCCACATTATGCAAAGGTCAAATGTACTCACTTTTAAAATGAGTTTTGAACACAAGAACCTAATTGGAGATTTTATTTCAGTGTTTAGTAACTGAAAAGATTATTTTGTTTTTCTTGGGATGATGATTTGCCTTTTCTGCCTACCCTCCAACTGAGAAGAGGTTCGTGGTGGAGGTAGATAGAAACATAGTAAAACTTATTAAAGACAGATTAGGAAACAGTTACAAAAGTCATTGAACAGAGGCAGCATATCCAAATTCTAGTTCATGGACCCTGGCCTTAACAAGTTTTGTAATCTTGGTATGTTCATGTCCCCCTGGGCCTCAGTTTCCCTCTATATAAAATGACGGCGCTGCACTGGATGATTTCTGAAGCCTCTTCCTGCTCCAACAGCCTAGGTTAGAGGAATGCATTTGGGTTTGAGGTAGTGCCTGGTGTGTACAGCAGCCCCTGGTGCTAGATTGGTTGCCTCTCAAGCACCTCTCCTACCACCATCCACCACTGGGGTGTTGGGTTTTTACTTTTTTAAATAGCTACTTTATTGACATAATTCAATACCATAAAATTTATCCATGTAAAGTGTACATGGTTTTCAGTATATTCAGAGTTGTGCAACCATCATCACAATCAATTTTACATTTTTATCATTCCCCCAAAGAAACCCTGGACCCATTAACACTCGCTCCCCACTTCCTCTCAACTTTGTGTGTCTACGGATGCCTATGCTGGACACTCACATGAATGGAATCATACAATATGTGGTCTATTGTGACTGATGTTTTCAGGGTTCATCCATGTTGTAGTATGTATCAGTACTTTGTTTCTTTTTTTTTTTTTAATAAACTTTACTTTTCACAATAGTTTTAGATTTATGGAAAAATCAGGAGGATAATACAGAGAGTTCCTGTGACTTGCCATACCCAGTTTCCCTAATCACTAACATCTTATACTGGTATGGTACATATGTTACATTAATGAACCAATATTGATATGTTATCCCCAAATAAACTGCATACTTTGTTCATATTTCCTCATTTTTTCCCCCTAAAGTCCTTTTGCTATTCCAGGATCCTATCCAGGATACCACATGACATTTACATGACGTTTAGTAGGTCATGTCTCCTTAGGCTACTCTTGGTTGTGACAATTTCAGGCTTTTCTTGTTTTTGATGATAGTTTTGAGGGTTGCTGGTCAGATATTTTGTAGAATACGCCTTAATTAAGATTTATCTGATGCCTTTCTCATTATTAGACTGACTGTGGGTTTTGGGGAGGAAGACCACAGAGGAAAAGTGCCATCTTCATCACATCACATGGATGATACATACTATTGACATGACTTATCACTGTTGGTGTTGACCTTGATCTTCTGGCTGAAGTAGTGTTTGTCAGGTTTCTCCGCTGCAAAGTTACTCTTTCCCCCCTTTCCATGCTATTCTCTTTGGAAGGTAGTCACTATGAGTAGCCCACACTTAAAGGGTGGGGACCTACACTCCCACCCCCTTGAAGCCAGAGTATTTACATAAACTATTTTTTTACGTAAACCACTTAGACTTCTGCACTGATTTGTCTCTTCCCTTCCCCTCATTTATGTATTAATTATTTACATCAGTACGGATACATGGATATTTGTTGTATACTTATATTATAATTCAATGCTACTTTATTAACTTTTTTGCTCAAATTGTTTCAGATTTGGTTATTGGGAGCTATTTTAGTTGGCTCCTGTGTCCCTCTGACACATCTTCATCATTGTGATCCTTTCTTCCTTCCTTCCTTGCCTTTTTACTTACCTTTCTGTACTTTTTGGATGCTCCAGACTCATTTTGTATATTTCTGGCCCTAGTCCTAGAGTCAGTCATTTTCCCTAAGAGTCCTGGCTCTTTTCATTGAAGAATGATATTCGGAGCTAAGATCTGGATACTAGGTGTGCTTGTTCCTACTGGGAGGTCCTTGCTTCTAGGCCTTCTTATCAGTTGGCAGAGCTAGGTAATATACATATGTATACTAAACTGTACATATACAGCCACTCAATTCCTTTTTATTGCAGAAAAATACTCCATCATATGGATATACCACAGTTTATTTATCCATTAATCAGTTAATAGACAATTAGGTTGTTCTACTTTTTTGGCTGTTAGGTATAGTGCTGTTCTGAACAGTAGCATACAAATTTTTGTATAGACACATGTTTTCATTTCTCTTAGTTTTTCCTAGCAGAATAATTTCTGGGTCATATGGTAACTCAGTGTTTACTCTCTTGAGGAACTTCCAGATTGTTTTTCAAAGTGGCTTTACTATTTTATATTCCCACCAGCACCGTATAAGGAATCCTATTTCTCTACATCTTTAGCAACACTTGCTATTGCCTATTTTTAAATTACTATTCTAGCCATCCTGGTTGGAGTGAAGTGGTGCCCTCTGTGGTTTTGACTTGCACTTCTCTGATGACTAATGACGTTGAGCATCTTTTCATGTGTTTGTGGGCTACTTGTATATTCTCCTTGGAAAAATACCTGTTCAAAGCCTTTGCCCATTTTCAATGGGCAATTTTTTTATTATTGAGTTAAAAGTTTTCACGTAGTCTAGATACAGGCTCCTTATCAGATATATGATTTGCACATTTTTTTTTCTCCTTTGGGTTGTCTCTTCACCTTCTTGGTTGTCCTTTGAAGCAAAAAAGTTTAGTTTTGACCCAAGTCCAACTTGTCTGTTTTTTCTTTTGTGTCTATGTGTTTGGTGCCATATGGTTTATTTTTAATGGCGATGTCTTGTTTTGCTTCCTTTCCATAGCAAGAACTGGCCTCCGCAATGAGGAACATCACTTGTGATGGTGGAAAGTACAGAATCCGATCAGAGAGCATAAGTTCCTCCCTGAAAAGTCAACAAGCTGCCCACAAAGGTGATAATCATAACTAACACATACTGTACAATGGCTGTGTGCCAGACACTATACTTGGCTCTCAGAGCATCTTTTTTTGTTTTGAATCCTCGCAGCAGACCGGAGACATCGTTGTTCCCACTTGACACCTGAAGAAATTGAGACTCAGAGTAAGTCAGGTCTTCAAAGCCTACAGCTGGTAAGGAGTGGAGCCAAGGTGGCAAATTCAGTCTTGATTTTCATGGGCTTGCACTGATCCCATTAGTTACAAGCCCCCACAGCCCTCATTCCTTAAACATGCAGTAAACCCTCCACGTATATTTTTGAGAGCCTACTATGGAACAGGCACTGTGAACAAATGGTGACACAGTCTTTGCTCTCATAGAACTTACAGAGGAGGAGGGAGGTAGAGAAGAGAATCACACAAATAAATGTAAATTGACCACTGGGATCAGTGCTGTGAAGTAACCCAGTGCTATGAGAGCTTATAACAAGGAGAGCTGTCTTTTTCTGGAGGAAGGCATCAAGGAAGGCTTCCCAAAAGTGCTGCTAGGACTGAGACCTTCTGGAGGACTGAGGGAAAAGCTCAGGAAAGAACGTTCCTGGAAAAGGGAGCAGTGAGTTCAAAAGCCCCAAGGCAGGAAAGAAATGATATATTTTTGCTAGGTTTTATTGTCCGAGAATCTGCATCTTATGTACAGATTTGGGGAAATCCCACAAGATAAAAAAAGGTACTGTGCACAGCAATCTTTATCTTAGTCAATTAATGGACTTTAAAGTTGGTTTAGATGTGAAACTATCAGGAACTATGATTTATTTACTCAACAAACATTGCCCAGAGGAATCCTGGCTGGGGTTGAGGGAGGGAATAGTTGAGCTCAGAGAGCTGGGCAGGAGTTGGATCATACAAAGCTTTGGAGGAGTTGGGACACTTTTCCAAGAGCAATCAGTAGGCAGCCACCGGAAGGTTATTAAGAAGGGAGGCGACAATGATAGGATTTGTGTTTGAAAAGTGGAGAGAACTGTTCTATGGAGAAAGTGTGTAGAGGAGCAGTGGGGAGCGGAGTGGAAGCAGGAACAGGTCAGAGGCCATGGCAGTGGTCCCCCAAGAAATGTCAGTTGTGTGGATGAGGATGGTGGCCGTGGAGAGGAGGGACACAGCATATTGTGTTCCATCCAGCTGGTGGGGTGGGTACTCATCCAGCCCTTCCTTCACCTGGCCTGGGACCCAACCTAGGGGCTTACTTTCTGCCCCTCTCCCAAGAGGGTAACGAGGGTTGCTCAGGCTCCTGGGTTTATGTGCCTTCTGGTTCCTCAGTGGCCCCTGCTTCCCGCAGCCCTGGCTGTTCAGCTTGGCTCGCAAGGAGGTCTTTTTCTCCAGTGAGTGGGTCTGAAGAATGAAGGAGCCGGCACTAATCTGATCCTGCTCCTGCTTACTGAGGAGGGCGCTTGGCGGGAGGTTGCTCTGGTGCGCTCACTGCAGGCCCCAACCAGGAGGAGAGTGGGGGATTACTGCTGCTGGGGGCTCCCCGCCCCCTCCTCGCCCCCAAACAAATGAAGGGAAAGCTGGAACTTTCTTCGTTCACAAGGAGACACATTTCTGTATTTGTGACAGGGAGAGAATTATTTTTAACCTGCCTTTTCTGGTGATAACAGGAATACAATCCTATCAGAGCAAATTGGAAAGTATGAGAACATAAAAGGAAGACTAACCAGTATTCATCATACTACCCTGCATTTTTGCATATTTTTCCAGTTGTATATCCTTATTGTTAAATAGGTCATACATACTGAACGTACTTTTGTGTATCTTGCTCTGTTCACTTTGTGTTTTAAACATTTCCCTGTCATTAAAATCTCTCCACACACATTTTTTAATATCCGCAAGGAGGTCTTTTTTGAAAACATATTTTAAACAACCTCTTCCTATTCATTGGACATTTGGGTTGTGTAAGTTTTACCATTATAAGGAGTTCTCTGATGAACGTCTGTTTATAAATGTTGGTCTGTATTTGGGATGCCCTCTCCCCGTGTAGATTTCTAGAAGGGAGATTAATGAGGGGAGTTGTATGGAGAGGCCAGGGAAGAAAATCTCTATGTGGGATAATTCCCACCACAAGGTAGCTTTGTTCCTGTCAGCAGAAAGCTAAAAGATGGGCTGGTCTTTTCCACTGTGTAAGGACCCTGGGCTATGCACCTCACATCACCATTCACCAAGAGGTGGCTACGGGGTGTGTCCGGGTCAGGAACTACCTACCTCTTTTCTGTAGAGACCCGGCTGCATTATGAGCTTAAGAGGCAGCTGGGGCTGGGATTTCCTGGGGTTCTCTCCCTCTTGTGTGGATCAGAGAGCCCTTCAGGCCTGGGAGGCTGGTTCTTCAGTGCCCCAGCTTAGCGATCCTGAGCCCTTACGTTGCCCTTAGAGGCCAATTTCCTCTTGTAAAACAAGCTAGAAGAGGCAGGAGTTAGGGTTTGACGACCATGCAAGAGCTGAAACTTTTATTTCAAGTTCAATCTTACCAGAACTGGGATCTCCACAACAGAGGAAGGGGCAGTTATCCTGCAAGAAGTGTGTGTGTGTGTGTGTGGGAGGAGTGGGGGCAGGGAGGGGGTGCTCTAGTTTGAAAACTCTGGCCTAGGGGATGGAAGTTTCCCTCGGGCTCAGTTCCCTTCTCTTCCCTACTGCCGAAGTTAAAAAAGAAAAAAAAAATCTTCCGTGTATATTTAAATCCTCCAAATGTGCTGATTTGATGAAAAACTCTTTTTCTTAGAGACAATTTGGAAATCAGACAAGTGGAGCACAAAGCCATGGATGCTTAGAGAGGGAGTGAGCAGTATATGAAACCCGCTGAAAGGGTGACCCTGGCACTTCTAAGAAGGCAGCAGCACAATGGACTCTCCGAAAGAAGCAGCGTCAGTTTATTCCCCCGTTGGCACCGCCCCCTCAGTGGGGCGGAATTGCTTGTTTTCACCCTCCCTTTCCTGGAGTCATTTCAGACCAAACTTGTGTCCACAATTGCTAGCAATTTGAACCCAGAGTAACCTACGGCCAGGTATTTTACGGAGGCCCAAACACTGTGAAGGATATGAATAGGGGGGTGGAGATGACAAGAGAGTTTCCTCCCGCCCTGGGGACTTCGGGGCACGGGGCCCGACGGTGTGTGAGTGGGGTGGGGGGGCGGGGGGGGCGGGGGAGCAGTGAGGTTCGAGGCTCACCGACCTGGCAGCCTGTGGGTCTGCTGCAAGGACCGCGGCCTGGTGGGTGGTTGCAGCACCCAGCAGGCCGGAGGGGCTCCGGGTCTGTGACCCCGGGATGGGGAGTGGTGGGTGTGGTACGGAGACCTCGCCCGAACCCTGTCCCCCTGTCCCGACGCAGCAGGCCCGGGAGGAGTTCCGGGTGGAGGGCGAGGCGCGAGGGTCTGTAAATCACCGCCGGCCGCCCTCCCGCCGCAAGCTGCAAAGTAGGGGTTTGGAGCGCGGTGGGCTGGGGAGGGGGAGACCGTGCCAGCGTTTGCGGGGGAGGGGTGGCGCTGCCTTCTCTGGGAGACCCGACCTTTCTTGGAGAGGCGTGGTGAGCTTAGTCTCCGGGATCGGCAGTGATGTGTAAAAAGCGGGCACGACCCCCGAAGCTGCAGAAAGCCTCCGCCCCTCCCCCTGGGGCCCGCCCAGGCCCGCAGGTGAATGGCTGGCCCGCACAAAGGAAGCCGGTTGGAAATGTGGAATTCGGACCAATTTATGGGAGATTCTGTCGCCCAGAGTCCCAGCAGACCTCAAGCAAAGAAACCTGTGATCAAGAGTGGATGAGGATAAAAACAGTGCACCAGGCCAAGCTTATTGGAAAGACCGAGTTTAGTTATTCTGGGATAGCGAGGTAACAGGATTAAAGGGATTAAGGAAATCACCTCAAACAGCTGAGGAGGGGGTAAAAAAACACTGGTTCTATTTGTTTTCTTCCTAGGCCCCAAACAGATACACTGGGGCCGTGTGGCCGGGCGCGAAACGAAAGGCCTTTGGGGGGCACGGTGGAATGCCTAAGGGTCAGGGATTGCGGGGGAGGGGAGGGAGGAGGAGCAGAAAGCGGGCTCGAGGTTTGGGAGGCGACAGAGCCTCTTCTGGAAAACAAATAGGTGGTCCGGGTTGACAAGTCAAAAAGAAAAAGCCATTGGAGGAGTTTTAGGGATCTTTTCAAGTCTCAGATGTACTTTTTAAAACCAAACCTCCTAGAGGCGCCCGGGTGGCTCAGCCGGTTAAGCGTCTGCCTCCTCTCAGGTCATGATCTCGGGGTCCTGGGATCGAGCCCCACGTCGGGGGCTCTAGCTTGGTCGGGAGTCTGCTTCTCCCTCTGCTCCTCCCCCTCGCTAGTGCTCTGGCTCGCTCGCTCTTTCTCTCAATAAATAAAAATCTTTAAAGAAACGAAACAACCAAACAGCAAACCTTCCAGTGTTGAATGCTAGCTCCGCGGCTTCAGCCACCACGGTTGAAATGCGCTTATTTCCTGCCAGGGATTCCTGTAACCATCTATTTTTAATAGGATAATTGAGATTTCCGAAAGGTTTTCGTTTTGTAAATATTTCAGCCCCGGCTCAAGTGTCTTCCCGCCCCAGTGCACAAAGGTAAAGGTGTCCCCGCGGTTGGCCGGTCTCCGCGGCCGCCCCCCGCCCCCCGCCCCGCGTGGCTGCTGCGGCAGACACTCCTGCGGCGGCCGCTCGCCGCTATCAACAAGTGCGTGGCCGCGGGGTGCTCGCCCCGGTGAGCGGGTGTCGGCTCCCGGCACACGCTCCCGCAGGACCGACCGTTTGCTTCTTGGAGTTTACGTAGAAAAGACTGGGAGCTGGAGTGTTTGGGATTACCAGGAGTCAGAAAGCATTCCAGATCACGCTCGCCACCACCCGCCCCCCTCCCCCCGCCCCGGGACGGGACCGAGGCTCTAAGACCGAGTTGGTGGCGGTCCCCTCCCCAACCCGCACATAGTTCCAGGCCCGCAAAATTACCAAGACTCCATCACGTTGGTTATAAAATTTATTGATCTCTCATTTAGGAATTAAGAGTAAAACCTTGAAAAACCTGAAACAAAATAGCCCCTTCCCCAACCACCCAAACGAAATCCGAATACATTAGCGCGACGAAATATCAAACAGATCACGGCAGAAGTCACCAACTCAACAGCCTAAATGCGGACTGGACAGAAGCGGTCCCGCGGCCAGGGGCGGCGAGGCGGGAGACACACGCACACCTGGCTATAAATTAACATTGGCCTGAGCCGCCGCGCCACTGCGCGCGGTCAGCCCCCCCAAAACCCACAAGGAAAAGCCGTGCAACGCGACGGGGGGAGGAGGCGTTGCAGTTCTCAGGCCAGCCTCACCCGAGAGTACGTTTCTCCTATTCACTCACTCCTCGGCTAACAGTAAACTAACGCGACAACATTTTCAAATGCAACAGAAAAACCCAGGAACCCAGGAGGAGGAGGAGGAGGAGGAGGAGGAGGACGAGGAGGAGGGGGGCTGCTTTTTCTTTGCAAACATCACAGCGATTCCCAGCCTACAAAAGGGGAGGGAGGGGCAGCGGCGAGGGGGTAGGCGAGCTCTAGAAAGTCCCATTTCCGCTGCTCCGGACTTCTTTTTGCTTTTGTACAAAACCCGACAGCTACGGCAAAACTTTCTGTCCTCCCCATCATCGGTACAAGGCAACAGTCTCAGGCAAGCAAAGCTAAACAACAAGGCGTCCCAACTCGGGGGTGCGGGGCGGGATGGGGGCGGAGGGGCGGCGCGCGCAGGCGGGCGCTCAGATGTGGGTCAGCGGCACGGTTCCGTTGACGGCAGTCCCCGCGCCCTGGTAGTGCTGGTGTACGCTGTGCAGGCGGCCGCCGGGCAGCGGCGAGGCGGCGTCGGCCGCGTCCCCGCCGGGTGGCAGGTACATGCTGATCATGTCGCGCAGGTCGCCGAGGCACGCGCGCTGCGAGTGCGATGTGATGGCGGGCGGCGGCGAGCTGGGTTCGGTCTTCACCACCGTGCCCATGGGGCCCAGGCTCATGGCGGCGGCGGCGGCGGCCGCGGCGGCGGCGGTGGCGGGCTGCTGCCCGTAGGCGGCGGCCGCGGCGGCGGCGGCCGAGGGCGCCATGCCCCCGTAGCCCGAGGCGGCGGCGGCGGCGGCGGCGGCGTTCATGTAGCTCTGGGCGCCGGGCGGCATCATGGGGCTGTACTGCAGGCCGGCCATGTCGTAGCGGTGCATCTGCGGCAGCGCGGGCGGCGGCGGCGGGCTGCTCATGGTAGCGGGCTGCGCGTAGCCCAGCTGCTCCTGCACCAGCGAGTACGCGCCGTTGGCCCAGCCGTTCACGTGTGTGTACGTGTCCAGGCGCTGGCCCACGCCCACCGGGCTGCTGGCGGCGGCGGCGGCGGCCGCGGCGGCCGCGGCGGCGGCGGCGCCCGGGGGCAGCAGGCCTCCGGGCAGCGAGTACTTGTCCTTCTTGAGCAGCGTCTTGGTCTTGCGGCGCGGCCGGTACTTGTAGTCCGGGTACTCTTTCATGTGCACGGCGCGCAGTCGCTTGGCCTCGTCGATGAACGGCCGCTTCTCGGCGTCGGTCAGCAGTTTCCAGTCGGCGCCCAAGCGCTTGCTGATCTCGGAGTTGTGCATCTTGGGGTTCTCCAGGGCCATCTTGCGCCGCTGCCCCCGGGACCACACCATGAAGGCGTTCATGGGTCGCTTCACGCGGTCCTGGTCGCTGCCCCCGCCCCCGCCGCTCGAGCCCCCGCCGTTGCCGCCGCCTGCGGTCGCGCCGCCGGCTGCGGTCGCGCTGCTCTTGCCTGCGCCGCCGGCGGCTGCGGGGCCGCCTGCGCCGGCCGCTGGGGTGGGTGGCCCCACGGGGTTCTTGAGCTCGGTCTCCAGCAGGCTGTACATGGCCGGGGCGGGAAGAAGGTGCGCCAGAGTGGCGGGAGGAGAAGGCGCTCCCGGGGCTGGAGCGGCCACGGTGAAAAGGCCTGGGGACTCCGTCGGAGGGGCGCTCGGGGGCCGGCGGGCCAGCGGGTCAGGCGGGAAGGGCAGGCTGGCCAAAGTGCTCCGCGCCAAGTCGCCAGGAACCCGCAGGCTACTCGCACCTGATGCGACGTCTCGAGCTGGCCGCATTCGCAGTCTGGCCGGGCGCTCGCCGGGTCCCTTATATACCTGCTCGGATCCCCCGGGGTTGGGACTCGGTCCGCCCCTCGCCACCGGGAGGCCCCGTGATTGACAGGCTCACAGTGATGCGCCCTGGCCAATCATCACGGAGTCCCCGTTCGGCCCCACTGGAAAAAAAAAGTTCGGGGAGCCCTTTCGTTCACCCCCACGCCCCTCTTGGGCCCGGTGACGTGATGAGAGTTATTCAGGAGGCGGGAGTCCTGGAGAGCCGCTCAGAGACCACCAATTAGGGTCTCAAAAAGTTTGAAAGAACGAAACTCGAGGAGGTGACGGAGGGGGGAGGGGGCGCGCGAGCAGGACGGGGGGGGGGGAGGAGGCGCCCACGGGGTTCAGAAAACAACTTTGCAGCCGCATCTGGACTGAGCGGTGCCTGGCCCCGGGGCCACCCTGCAAAGCATCCCGCTGTCTGCGCGGAGGTCCTCCGACCGCTTCTGCTGCCAGCGCTAGGGCCAGCGGCATCGCCAGTCACCCAGGCGAGCTGGGGGACTCGGGACGCAACGGAGGCGTCCCGGGTTGCGGCTCCGCGAAGCCCTCCCTGGAGTCGGCCCCGGTCCCAGCAAGCCGCGGGCCGGGGCGCCAGGACCGAGCCGGGGTCGGGGCCCCGGGCCCCGGAGACAGGCCCCGGAACGGCGGCGCGCACGGGGGCTGTGAGGCTCTCCGCTGGCTGGAGCGAAGGCGAGCAGTCCGCCGCCCGCTGCCCGAGCCGTGCGGAGGCGCTCACGCGCGGTGGTGCGGGGAGTGTGTGGGGGGCGGAGGGGGTGAGCCGGCCTCGGCTCTCTCGCTCCAGGCCCCCGCTTGGCGGCCCCTTTTTGTCTCTGCTCTCTGGCCATTTCGGTTTTTCCAGTCCGATGCCCCTGAGGGGGAGGGTCGGGCCCCTTGGAAAATCCGTTTTCATGGCAACACGGAGCCTCTCCAAGTGAAAGAAAAGTTTCTTGGAGGTTGGGGGGGGGGGGGGACGGTGGCCGGAGAGGAGCCGAGGCCGTCCTCGGGGCGGACCGCAGGGCCCCCTCCACTGGCCGCGCACCTGCCGGGACCACTGAGCGCTGCTCTCGCTGCGCAGCCGCGCCGCCTCCCCGGGGAGCAGGCTCTGCTAACGGATTCCGTCCCTCTCCTTTTTTGTTTTACAGCCATCCTGGCCAGAGCCTCGAGACTCGGAGCGGGACACCCATTCGCATGTCATGTTGTCTGCCAAAGACTAGTGTCTCGGGAACTCCGGCCGCGGGGAGAGGGAACCCGGACAATCGCCTTCGCCAGTCTAAGCGAGTGGCACAGCGTTTGAAACTCCCGGAGGCGAGGGTGGGAAGGAGTAGCCAGCCAGGCAGAAGTGGCAGAGACTGAAATAGGGTGTCCGCGCAGTGTGGTCCCCTGCCCCCAGCCTCGTGGAAAGATGGGGAACCAAAAGAAAAGCGTAAATCCTAAGTGTGGAAAAAAAAATACAGACCCCCCAGGTTTTTAGCGCTAATGCAAAACCAAGGCGATCCTGGGGCACCTGCACGCTGGGACCTCCCCTCCCCCCTTTACTGCACGAATTTAAAAGTATGCCGTTGTGACTTGGGGGGGTGGTGGCGTAGAGCAGGCTAGCCCCCTCTGGGATGGACGGAGGCTGGCACTAGGATCCTGGCTCCCAGCCGGCATCATCTCCTGGAAATTTGGGGTCTCTAAACCAGCCCCTTAAGCTTGGGTTCCACCTGGGCTACGTTCTCTTGCTTTTCTGGCCGGGAGGAAGCAAATGTCCGCAGTCAGGGGCTGCAGTCGTTGGAATGGATGTACGATTTCGGGTTTTTAAAGTAAACTATCTGGAATGGTTCTGTGTATGTGCCGTATGTGTGGGCGCGCGCACGCGTGGGCGCGCGCACCAGTGTGCACACTTAAGCTGACACAGACTGGAAGACGTGTCTTAGGAGACGGAATGATTTGGCGATCTCCACCTGCACTTGTTTTTTGGCCAAACTAGCTGACAAAGTCCATTTTTCCCAGGCAAACCCACCTTCTCCCAAATCAGTCAATGTGAGGTAACCCTGCCTGCCTGCCGCCTTCCCCAGATGCCCTCTCGGGTTCTCTGGGCCTCCGAGGCTGTTGCTAAGTGAAGCGCGTTTTAGGAAACTACCCAACCGATGCGCGGCCTGGCGTCCAGTAGCCTGACAGATGTCAGGATTCTTTCCAAGTTTTAGGACCCAAGTAAGCCGTTGTGGTGACAGCGCCTGGGCTGCATATTTCCCAGGACGAGGGATGCGGTGCATGGGTCTGTCTGTACTCCTCCCCGCAGCAGAGGATCTAGGGGGCTGGTCACTGCCCCCAGCTGTTTGTCATTTGATCACGACTAGCCCGCGACTTAGGTGAGCTCATTTTCACGTTACAAGCAGGCGTCCCTCGGCCAGTATTGTGCCTGGACATTTTCTCCCACAGTCCTGCCTTCCCTCGGAGGCCGTGATGAAAACGGTCTCTGTGCCTGGTGGCTCTGGGGTGGTCTGCACAGCCCCAAGCAGGAGTCAAGCCGGATTTCCTTCAAAACAGTTCCGAGGAAACGTCCTCAACGCACCCTACCACTTCGGTAGTCGGCCGAGGTTACCACTGCAGGCTGGGGAGGCGGGGAGAGGCTGGAGGGAAACCCGTCCTCCAGGCCCCCGCCGGGCGGGGCGAGCCTGCCGGGGGTCGGGAGGGGTGTCGCGGCAGGTACTGGGCCCAGGGGGCCTCGATTCAGGCGGGGGCCGCGGGGAGGCAGGGCCAGCGGAGCCGGAATCTGTGTCTCTGACTTGAACTCTGCACGGGACGAGGAAAGCAAGGGACACAGCGGGATCCAGGGCCAGTTCTTTCCAACCTCTTCCGGAGAGGAGAGCGCGTTCGGCAGCTCTCTTGCCCTCTGGGGCCTCCGGGAACCCGTGGCGGCACACAGAGCCCCGGATGGCGGGCTGGGAACCGGGCCAAGCACCCCCTCCCCACTCCCCCTGCCCTCCCAAGAGAGCTCAGGCTCCCTCCGACTGGGCCTGGGGCTGGGGCTCCCAAGACCCAGGGCGTGGCAACAGCGCCGTTTGTTGGCTTCGGTTGGAAACTTCACCTAGAGGCGCCCCTTCCTGCCCTCCAGGGCTTCGAGGTCGCCCCAACCCTAGAAGGAGAGGCAGCCGATTTTGCGGCCGGGCAGACGTGGTGCTTATCCTTAGAGGGCTGCTTATCACAACACTCGGGGTCCCCGGGCTCTAGCGTCATGGCCTGGCGGGGCCCGGGTGCAGAGTGCGCTCATACTCTCCCCGTCTTCTGGTTTTGAGCTTTGGCAGAAATCAGGTGTCCCGAGGACCTCCTGCCTGCAAAGCATACTTGAGCAGTTGAGCCCTAGAGCTACCGGTGGGGTGGAGTAGGAGCGGGGCTGTCCCATCACTCGCGGGGGTGGGGCGGGGGGAGGCGATGATTCCTTCTCAGCTCCTGGGGGACCTTTTTCCGGGCCTCTGGCTCAATCAGGACCCAACTCTTGGAAGAGATGCCCTATGCATACATCTCGGGAAGGTGTGTCCGGTACCCGCTCTGGGGGCCAAGGCCTGGCAATCGGGTCGAGCTATCAATCGCCTTTTTTCAAGTGCAGCAGAGCCCAGGGAGCGGTCCGGTTTCGAGTAAGTGCAGAAAAACTTATCCCGCCGACCCTTAGACACGCTTAGCTTTCCAGAAAAAAAGAAAAGAAAAAAAGAAAAAGGTTTGCTTATCCTCTTTCTTCCTTCAGAACATCCCTTGACTATTTACTCTGGCTCCTAGCCAAGATTGTGTATTTAGGCCAGATTGAGGGCCTTGATCAAGAAATCAGAGGCTGGGGGCTGTCGTAGAACCATCGCTTATAAAAGGTTGGAAAAGGTCACCGGCACTCCAAGGAGATGGAAGAGACCTCTCCAGCACCTTCTAGTTCTCAAAGCATTCAGTTGGTTCCTCCTCCGCCAACCGCAGTACTGCACTCCCTGCTCCGCAGCTTCCAATGAAACACTTGTTCATACAGGTCTGGGAAGGAACTGAAGATTCTAGGCTGGTGAGTAGGTTGCAAACAATAACCTAGTTGACGCTCTCTAAGGAAAGGTTTTATTGGGAGCTACCGAGGTGTGTGGCGACATACTCCTGGAGGTACGAAAATGTCTCCTGGGTGCAGTACAACCGTATTCTGTTGCTCTTTGGTGTAGCTATTTTGGGGAGGGAGGGTGAACTTTTTAAAAGCGAGTTTCCGAATTTGCTTTACTTGGTTCGTTGAGCTGTACTTTGTAGACACACCGGGACTCCTCCTGGCCCACCGGTTGGCGCCCCAGGTGCAAAGACCCTTTGCACCCTCGCAGGGTGTGAAGATAATGACCAGCTGTCCTTTCCTTAGGTGCGGAAGCAACTACAAGGACTTTGACAACCTTTGCCTTCAGCGCCCTCTCTCCGACCTTACAGCCTGAAGGCTGCCGTCCCCCCAGAGGAAGGAAGGCCCTGCCCGGGAACGGGGTCCCGCTTCCAGAGGGTCTTCCGGGTCACTGCAGTCGACCTCTTTGCCGCGCCCCCCCGCGCCCCCCCCACCTCTCCGAGAGCGCTCGGCCCTTCCAGCCGCGGGACCGTACCCCCGCCGCGCAGCCTCCGGGAGCCCGGCACCCTGCGGCCAGGCCTGCCCTCCCACTGGGCCTGTCTCCTTTCCCGCTTCCTTCCGTGGCTGCAGCGGCGAGGCGGCCCGCCGGAAGCCAGGGCGGGGAAAACCAGCTAAAACTCGTTATCCGCGCGCAAGGTTGGCCGAGGAACTCCACGCGCTCATTCCGCCAGCGGGGCGCACGGGTGCACCAGGCCTGGCAGCGCTCCCGGGGAAGGGCGCCCGTCGCCTCCCGGGACCTCCCGGCGCGAGCATCGGCCCCGACCGCTGGGGGCGCAGGATGACGGCGGGCTGGGGGCTCGGGCGAGCGTTCTGGAGAACGTTGTAGATCTCGAGGCGGCGTCCAGCCCGTTCTCCCCTCCCCCCTTTTTTCTCTTTTTCTTTCTTTCTTTTCTCCTTTCGCATTTTCTTCGGAGAGACTGGAGAGCTGCGGACTTCGACGCGCGCAGTTCCGTCCTCTCCTCGGCCCGCTCTTCGGGCCGCCACCTCTCCTCCTCTCGCTCGACCTCCGTGGCGCGCCTACTGTGCGCCGCGCGGGAGCCGCCCTCGCGAGGTCCTCCGCGGCCGGCCCGGCCTCCACGGGGTCGCCGGCGTGGCGCGCCCCGCTCGCAGGGGCCACGCGCGTTCCCCGGGCGCGCGCGCTTTCCCGCGGCCGCGCCGAGCCGCGCCAGCCGAGCGGCGCCCCGCCGGGCCCCCGCGTGCCCCCGGCGCCGCCGTCTCAGAGCGGCGGCTGTTCGAGGCTCCGGGGCCGCTGCTCGCGACCGAGAGCCGGGCGGAGGACGCGGCCCGGGGACAGCTAGCGCGCCGCCGCTTGCCAGGTATGGAGGTCGCCTGTCCTCAGCGCGGGCCCGCGGCCAGACGGGGCGACCGAGCGAGGTCTGTCGGGAGGCCTGGCCGCGCGGGCGCTTGGGCGCCCAGGCCGCCGTCACCCCAATTCCATTTCTCCGGAAAAGCGTCGCCGGGTTACGACCCCGAGGCTTTTCCAACGTGATGTTTGTGTAATTAACACCGTCTCCCCTTGTTTCTGAACATATTTCCTCCCCCGGCACAGCCCAGCTTTCACGCGAAAAAGCAACGGGAAGAACGTCCCAATAACCCTTTCTAATGGGAAAAAACTGCCCCTTTTGTGGAATGGTTTCTTTACAAAGCCAACAACCAACCTTATTTTCTAGTTCCAATGGCTATCCCTTTATGAGTTATATTATTAAAGAAATCCGACACTAATTGTGCCGATTTAACTTGTTAATTAGTTGCAAATAAACTATTCATTAGTGGTAAAATAAAATAAAACCCATGTGCCTAGATATCATTCCACATTCACATATTGTAGTGTCTGCATAGCATAGGCATACTAAATTAAGTTCCTAAAAGGTTTCTCCTCAGGATAAATAATTAAAATATATTCTACTTTAATTGACATTATAGAGGACATAAATGAGCTTTTCCTTTTAGAAAGAAATAGCCATTTCTAAATAAAGCTTGCAGTCTGGAGAATGGAGGCTTCAGCCAAATGAATAGTCATTACTACCTTTTCAACGACGTGGGCCTTTTGATCAGAAAAGAAATTAGCTCTAAAAAACAGACAATGGAAGCCTGCCCTGCAATAGGAAGAAAATTAGACGGCCAAGGCTCTTCACAACACCTATTTCTATAAACCATAGAGCTCCTTGCTTTTCAATTACAGCTGTTCATTTCATATAAGGAAAGGGGAAAAACAGGCCTCTAATGTAAACTCGCTTTCAACATAAAGCTTTGCTCCTGGCACACAGCCAGGCTGCCTACTTACTATTGTTTTTAGTCCTCTCATCAATTAGCTAATACTATATATTTTAAATGACTCTGAGGGTATTCACAGACTCCCTCCCCCTTCCCCACCCAGACAAAACCCAAGCTGGACTCCCATGAAAAGGCTACCATTCGGTGCACAGACACTTAAATGTATAAAGTTTAATGTTTTTATTGTTCCCCAGAGAAAAACCATATTGAAAACCCTGCTTTGTTTTTTTCCCCTATATTTCTTAGTTCATTATTGAAAAACCCAGACGAGGTGATGACAGGGGAGGGACATAAATGAGCAGCTTTCAGTATTGTTTCTAATTGTTCACAGAGCTAAATCCATCTCCAGATAATTTTTCTGTGCCTTTTAGACCACGATTTGGTTTATACATCTTTGTTTTTTAAAAATATGGATTTTGAAATTTCCTAACCCCATTGGTTTGGTGTCATTAGATATAATTTCATTTAAATAATTA
Organism: Canis lupus baileyi; assembly: GCF_048164855.1. Taxonomy (NCBI): domain Eukaryota; kingdom Metazoa; phylum Chordata; class Mammalia; order Carnivora; family Canidae; genus Canis; species Canis lupus. Next base: position 13,243,908 of record NC_132876.1, on the reverse strand, counting down.
CAAAGTCTTCATCAGTTGGTGAAATTATCTGGCCTGCAAAAAGAAAAAAAAAATCTCGTTTGTAGGGTTTGCTGCAAAATAAAACCTTCAACATACATGCAGTAATAATATGAGGAAAATATTTGGCAGTAAGACCAGAGAGTCTTACTAAGCTTTTGGATGCATGTTCTAGAAACATCAAAATAGAGTTACAGGCCGCCGGGAAGGCTTTGCTTCTTTTCAAATTAGAGTATTTGTGTGTCTGATCTTTATAAACCTCTATGTAAATTCCTTGGAGAATTAAACAATAGTGGAATCCTATAAGGTTGGCCTGGGAACATACTGTTTAGAGTTGTGCTCGTAAGAGGCCTTAGAATCATTTTGAAAAGTTCAATTAAAGATAATTGATTCATTCACTATAAAATAAAAAAAATATTTTTACATGACTACAAAATCACTTACATAAAATAACACAATAACTGGACTTATCTCTGAGGAATGTCATTCCTTTTATCCTTTAAACCACTTAGAGATAGATAGTCTGCCAGCATAGAAGGAAGGAATGGACAAGAGTAGAGCCACTAGGATGGCTATTCAAAGAATTTCTATAGAGCAATTACAAAAAAATGTTACCAAAATGGTTCTTATGCCCGTTTTCTGCATAAGTTCCTTGTTGATGTTGCTTCCGTCTGACGGCTTCCTACCATAATTTTTTGATATCGAGTACATTAGTGTATTTGCCTTTTGCTTTTGAGCATTAACTTTTCCTGCTGCTTTGTTCAGAGGGATGTCAGAAGACTTACCAAAAGCATTTTTGCCAAAGAGCACAGACTTGCTACATCCTTGGCAGCCTGAAGAAGGGACTCTTTCTTGGCAATGAAATCCCTTGATTCTCTCTACCTGTGGGTTCCTACAATAGAGGCTAAAGTCTTACAATGCAAGTGTGAGACTGTTCCTCTTATCTGTTGCATGTGAATAGTGCCTGTTTTCAGAAAGAATTTTACAGAAGCTGGGGGAAATTGCCACCTTCAAAAGGTGAGGTTTAGTAGCAGAGGTCAGCAATGTGTGGTTGCATATCAATAACCTGGAAGTTGTCTAGACTGAGGGCTGCAGGAGTATTTTGTTGGGTCTGGTTTTATGTATTACAGCATTTAGCTTTCATTTCGGAAGGAGTAATCAAGTATGTTATGTTCTGGGCAGTTGGATTGAAATCTGAGGGAGTACCATAACTGGCAGCAAAGATACCTGAAGCTTTAACCGCAGCTTTGGAGGGGGACAATATGTTCAGGACAAGAATATAAAGAAACTTTTCTCAGGATGTTGATATGAAATAGAGCCTGTTTATACTGTCTGTATGGTTTGGGCAAGTTTTTTTTTTTTTAATTGGGGTATGATTGACATATAACATTATATTAGTTTCATGTCTATAGCATAATGATTCGGTTTTTGTTTATATTGCAAAATGATCGCCATGATAAATCTAGTTAACATCCATCACCACACGTAGTTACACATCTTTTTTCTTGTGATGAGGACTTTTAAGATCTACTCTCAGCAATTTTCAAATATGCTATACAGTGTTATTAACTATAGTGGGCAAGTTTACTAATCTCCATGAACCTCAGTTTTCTCATTCTAAAGGGGTGGGTAGTCAGGCCTTTTTCACTGAGTTTGGGTGGAGATTCAATGAGATAATACAGTTGAAAGCACCTGGCATTGGTTTTAGCACAGAGCAAGCGCAATTAAGAGTTGTCTTGTTTTTCAGCTAGGCTTTCTTATTCTCCTGAAACAGGATTGAAAATTCCTCTAGTGTGGAGGGAGAGGGAACCATGCCACTTTTCTTACCCCTTACATGGCTTTGCACAGATGTTTGTGGAATGAATCATAGTCCTTGAGAAAGTCCTTTTTGAATGAAAGAAAAAAAATGAACTAATTACTCCATGGTTCCAATTCTGCATCATGGTCTCCCACATTTGGCACTGTCACTTGAGATTGTTCCTGTCAAGGCTCTCTAGAGAGCACTCACTGAGATGATGGGGGCTTTGGTTTGTGACAGAGGGGCCTCTTGTGTTTTAATTCTGAGATAACATAAAATATCCTTTATAATAGAGACATACTTGCTGTTAAAAATATACAATTAGTGTTATATGGATCTTAAATCTTTTATTTTTGCTTAAAATGTTTTAATTTTTTTTTTCTTTGCAAGTTCAACGGAACGTGTATTCTTTCTATAGATTGCATCAGGAGTCGTGTTGTATTAGGAGAGAAGTCTTGTTCAGATTTCATGGCTTTTATATTTTTTCCAAGGTCTCAGAAATAGGCACAATTGTCCAAGCCAAATTAAAAAAAATGAATAGTAGTACTTATCACCTGCAGAGATTAACATCTTATCCTTTCTCATAATGACTTCTAAAAAGACTTAGAGAATTCGAAAACCATTTAATTTAATTTTTATTTTTTAGAGGTTTTATTTATCTGTTTGAGAGAGAGTGAGTGAGTGAGAGAGAGAGAGCTTGCGTGCAAAAGCCAGGGGAGAGGCAGAGGCAAAGGCAGAGGCAGAGGGTTAGGGAGAAGCAGACTCCCCACAGAGCAGGGAGCCCAGTGCTGGGCTCTATCCCAGGACCCTGGGACTGTGACCTGAGCAGAAGGCAGATGCTTAACTGAGACACCCAAGTGCCCCTACAAAAGTCATTTTTAAATAAGTAAACTAGAGGGACGCCTGGGTGGCTCAGCAGTTGAGCATCTGCCTTCCGCTCAGGTTGTGATCCCGGGGTGCGGGATCAAGTCCCACATCGGGCGGGCTCCCTGCATGGAGCCTGCTTTTCCTTCTGCCTATGTCTCTGTCTCTCTCATGAATAAATAAATAGAATCTTTAAAAAAATACGTAAGTAAACTAGAGACTTCAGTTCAGATTAAGACTAATTCTGCGGTTAGTCTGTACTGTTGGATTTGAAGAAATATCTAGCATAAGACTTGGTTGATTCCTAGTAAAATTCTAGCTGAGAGACTAGGTAGGGCTCTGACAGGTAGCGATAAAAGTGCAGCACAGAGGAATGGTTAGGAGCCCAGAGCTGGGTTTGAATCCTGTCCCTGGCCCTTAATAGAAGTTAAGCTTCTTTGAGCTTCAGTTTCATCTATAAAAATAGGAATTGATGATACTTACCCCTTGAAGTGATTGTGGAAAATAAACAAGATTATGTAAATATATATTGATTTCAGTGTCTGGTACATAGTCATGGGACTCAGTAAATCTTAGATTCTCATCATCATCATAGCAACCTCGTGAGCCATGCAGCACAGATGTGGGCAAACTTATTTAAAATGTACAAGACAAGGAAATAGTCTTAGAAAGATCAAGGGACTTGTCCAAAATGGTGGATCTTGTTGGCAAAATCATGCAAGGAAAGGATTCCTCTTGACCCATGTCCATTTGTCTTTTCACCAAACTACAATTTGCTTATACTTTGGTAGCGATTGTATTGGATTGCACAGCATACAGTGTTATTGTTATTGTATTGAGAAACATGTTATTATTTCCTCTTGTATTTAAGTAAAGTCCCTAATGATGGCCAGATGTCTTAATAAACAGTGACAAATGGCAGAGAAAGAATGAGGAGGGACCCTACATCTAGGTTGTTTCCCCAGGGGAGGGCTGGAGAGAGACATTGCCAGTTCCCAAGATGCACTAATTAGAAACATTAAAATCGACACTGAGTCAGATTCAGGATTAAATAGGTAAACCAATATGCTAGCATGAGCTTCTCAGACAGTGCACACTAATCTCTCATGGCAATGCTTATTTCCTTTCATTCTTAGAAGTTAGAAGAATCTCATATTTTGTTCATCAGCCCTACAGGTGGACTTCACATTGAAAGTCATAGCAAAGCAGTTTGATGACTGATGTCACCAGCAGGGACATCTCACTTTTCCCAGTGTTCAAGTTAATCTCTTGGCTTGGGGCAGCCCGGGTGGCTCAGTGGTTTGGCGCTGCCTTCAGCCCAGGGCCTGATCCTGGAGTCCCGGGATCGAGTCCCACGTCCGGCTCCCCGCAAGGAGCCTGCTTCTCCCTCTGCCTATGTCTCTGCCTCTGTGTGTGTGTGTCTCTCATAAATAAATAAATAAAATCTTTAAAAAAAAATCTCTTGGCTTATGTCATACACATGCAAAGATGGGTTTGCCAAAGGTCCCAGGAAATTGTAATGATGGTGACCATTTATTGAAACTTACTATAGGCGGACACTGTACACAACCTTTATAGATGTTATTGTGTCTGTTTAATCCTACCAGCTGTCTAAGGTGACACACACAGTGACAAACTTGAAGATTTGATCTCTCTCCAAATGAGGGATTCTTTCCTCTGCACTGACCTAGGAGGGCCTGGTTCCCTTGTTGCGTGATTTTGGACAAAGCCCCTTCCTCTCTCTGTATCTTACTTTTCCTCCGAGAGTGGAATGAGGGGTTTGGATTAGATGCTTCCTTTTTTCTAAAGTAGTCTCCATGCCCAACATGGGGCTTGAACTCATGACCCTGAGATCAAGAGTCACATGCTCTACCAACTAAGCCAGCCAGGTATCTCTGGCCCTTTCCCTTGTAAGATTTTGAAGATTCCAAAAGTTCTCATATGCCATTTTTAACACTCTGTAAACTGAAGTGGTCCTTGATTTTCTTTTTTTTTTACACTTGTTTTTATTTAAGTTCGATTTGCCCATATATAGTATTAACACCCATATATAGTATTTGCTCATCCCATCAAGTGCTCTCCTCAGCGCCCATCACCCAGTTACCCCATCCCCCTACCCACCTCCCCTTTTGGACCCCTTTGTTGCCCAGAGTTAGGAGTCTCTCATGGTTTGTCTTCCTCTAATTTTCCCACTCAGTTCCCCTCCTTTCCCTTATAATCCCTTTCACTATTTCTTATATTACACGTATGAGTGAAACCATATAATGTTTGTCCTCTGATTGACTTACTTCACTCAGCATAGTACCCTCCAATTCCATCCACGTCGAAGCAAATGGTGGGTATTCATCCTTTCTGATGGCTGAATAATATTCCATTGTATATATCCACATCACTTGCCATCAGGGAAATACAAATCAAAACCACAATGAGATACCACCTCACCCCAGTGAGAATGGGGAAAATTAACAAGGCAGGAAACAACAAATTTGGAGAGGATGTGGAGAAGGGGGAAACCCTCTTGCACTATTGGTGGGAATGCAAATTGGTACAGCCACTCTGGAAAACAGTGTGGAGGTTCCTCAAGAATTTAAAAATAGAGCTACCCTACAACCCAGCAATTGCACTACTGGGTACTTATCCCAAAGATACAGATGCAGTGAAATGGCAGGACACCTGCATCCCAAATTTTATAGTAGCAATGTCCACAATAGCCAAACTGGAAGGAGCCACGATGTCCTTCAACAGATGAATGGGTAAAGAAGATGTGGTCTATATATACAATAGTCCTTGATTTTCTTCAGAAATGGCTATTCTCCTAGATGGAATAGTGAAAGTTATCAGCTCCACCACCTCTGGCAGCAAGCAAAACCTTGTAGAAGTAGAACCAAGCTAGGAAAGCTAGATTCCAGATCTTTATCTACAAGTAAAGGCATTCCAGTCTGCTGTGGGATGGGGCAGGAGGAAAGCCTCGGGGGGTTGCAGTACATATGCAATGTTTTTATTCCTCTCAAATTCATATGTTGAAGCCTGACCCCCACTGTGATGGTATTTGGAGGTAGGGCCTTTGGAAGGTAATTAGTTCATGAGGATGGAGCCCTCATGGGAATGGGATTAGTGCCTTCATAAGAAGAGGCCAGAGAGCTAGCTTGCTCTCTCCCAAGTGCAGATACAATGACAAGTCAGCAGTCTGCAACCAGGAAGAGGGCTGTCACCAGAACCCGACCATGCTGGCACCCTGATCTTGGACTTCCCAGTCTCCAGAACCATGAGAAATAGGTGTCTGTCATTTAAGCCACCCAGTCTATAGTATTTTGTTATGGCAGCCTGAGCTGCCTAAAACAGGTTTGTAGAGTAGGGGGATTGAAAGGTGACCCAGAGCAATCAGGTATTGGCAGCTGCATACTCTGCATCTTACATGGGCTTTGTGGGGATTTCAGGAAGAGTAAGAATTCAGGGATCACGTGCCTGCCCCTTTCTTATCTCTTTAGCCTCACTGTTTTTTCCTCCTACCTCACCTTGCCTCTAATGCACTGTGAGGAATTGCTTCCTTAGTGTTCTTGATCAAGTTCTGCTCTTTAAAAAAAAAAAAAAAGATTTTATTTATTTATTCATGAGAGACGCAGAAAGAGGGGCAGAGACACAGGCAGAGGGAGAAGCAGGCTCCCTGATGGGAGCCCAGTGTGGGACGTGATCCCGGGACCCCGTGATCGCGGCCTTAGCCAAAGGCAGACGCTCATCCCCTGAGCCACCCAGGCATCCCTCAAGTTTTGCTCTTTGCCTTTGTCTTTACACATTTGCCTCCTCTACTTGGAGCTCCTTCCCTAACAACCCCTCTTCCTTCCATTATATGACCAGATGCTACTCAGGCTTCAAGATTCAGCTCCAGTCCCATTTTCCATAACATCTTTCCAGATTCTTCCCCAGCCCCAATACTCCAGGCTGGGTTAGGTGACTTTCCATGATGCTCCTGGACGGACCACCCATGTGTTTATTCTCTCAGAGCTCCATACAGTTTAATTGCCTTCTGTTTATCTGTCCATCTTACCTCATCACTGTGAATTCCCTGAGGGCAGGGACCTTCTTCCTTTCTGGTTTCTTCAGCACCAGCCCAGAGCTGGGTGCATGGGAGGGGCTCAATCAGTGTGTGACGGCTAGAAGTGATTAGGACCGTCCATGGTAGACACTGAAATGGGTTTTCATAGAGCCAAATAACATTTGGATCCTGCCCACAAGGAACTCTCAGCTCAGTAAGAAGTAGCTGGTCATCCAGGAAGCAGGTCTGGCATGGCTTGTGGGGCTAGGAAAGCATGAGACATGAAGGCATATTCAGGAATGTAATGCTGATTGGCCACAGGCTTCCTGCTAACCTTAACTCCCCTACCTGTATGCATTGGGTGCCGTGGCCACTCTACTGATTTTATCCATGGAGGTGGGGGGGAAGGGGACAAGGGGCTCATATGGCTGTATGTCCCATGTTCCCTTTGCTGAACTATATGCCTCAGCACGGCCTGCATCTGTGGGGAGAAAGAGGATCCTTCCCTTTGTTACAAAAGCATTCGTGAGGGGATCCCTGGGTGGCTCAGCAGTTTAGCACCTGCCTTCGGCCCTAGTCGTGCTCCTGGAGACCTGGGATCGAGTCCCATGTCAGGCTCCCTGCCTGGAGCCTGCTTCTCCCTCTGTCTGTGTCTCTGCCTCTCTCTCTCTCTCTCTCTCTCTCTCTCTCTCTGTTTCTCATGAATAAATAAAAAAATAAATAAAACCATGCTCTCACTCTACCATCCTTTAAAAAAAAAAAAAAAAGCATTCTCGATTCACCAAGCCGTGCACCTAAGCAGCTGTTTGCACTGAGGAAGCGCCTTGCTCCTCATTTGCGTGGTGGAAATTACATGGTATAATTAATTGGTGGCACTGATGTTTTGGGTCTCAGAATGCCTAGAACAGTGGATACCAGTGTGCATTGGAACTTCTTAAACCTGGCGCTGTCATCCTGAGCCAGTCCTCAAACTTGCAGCCCTAAGGATGTTTGGGACTATAGGGAAGAGGTGTTCACTCTGTGCTGATAACAGCAGGAATGTCAAAACTGGAGATGAGAACTAGGAAGAGTGCCCGCAGTAATCTCCACAGACTCAGGTATTTCTCTCCTCGAACTTCACATTAGTGCTGAGAGTCAAGAACAGGCCCTAATTAAATTGGAGGGAAAATATTCTGAGTTCAAGTTTTACTTAATATGTCATTTAAATTGTATGAGTCTCAGTTTTCTTTTTTTTTTTTTAAAGATTTTATTTATTTATTCATGAGAGATACAGAGAGAGAGGCAGAGACACAGGCAGAGGGAGAAGCAGGCTCCATGCAGGGAGCCCGACGTGGGACTCGATACCGGGTCTCCAGGATCACACCCTGGGCTGAAGGCGACGCTACCCGGGCTGCCCTGAGTCTCAGTTTTCAAATCTGTAAAGTAGAGCTCTCGGGTTGTGTGTGTGTGTGTGTGTGTGTGTGTGTGTGTGTGTGTGTGGTATCCCTTAGCTTGACTGCTGTGGCCTCCCAAGGTAGAGGATCACGTTGAACGAATGCTTCTCAGTTTGTTATAAGCCTTTGATCAATCATCAGATTCTTCGAATGATTGTCTTTGCTAATTTTGACTCGTTTAATATTTGCCACTCCAGAAGATAGACTTCTTCAAGCCTTTCCCAAAGTCGCTAAATCTCTCTGAAGTTTTTAGCAGGGGAGTGACATGGTTAGATTTGTGGATTGGAAAGCTCCTTCTGGCTGTTGAATTTAACTCCCTGAGTGAGTGGTATTAGTTATGATGATGCGTGTGAAAACTCCTGGTATGTACTCAGTAGATCATTTTGGTTGTTCTTGGTTTTTTAAAGATTTTATTTGTTCATGAGAGACCCAGAAAGAGAGGCAGAGACACAGGTAGAGGGAGACGCAGGCTCCATGCAGGGACCCCAAGGTGGGACCCGATCCGGGATCCCGGAACCCGGGGACCCTGGGACCATGCCTGGAGCCAAAGGCAGACGCCCAAGCCCAACCGCTGAGCCACCCAGGTGTCCCGATCATTTTGGTTGTTAAATTGTTTCTTATTAGCTCAAGCATGACCTTAGGGGAAATCACTTCCTGACCCTGGGTCTCAGTTTCTCCAACTGTAAAATGCAAGTGATCTATTTGTTTTGTTTGTTCGTTTGCTCATTCGTTGGTTCATTGTGATCTTTGGTTCTCTCCTTTCTCTTAGTGACCCTCAGCCTATACAACCTGGGTTCTCCTTCAGTCTATTTCATTACAGCTTTACTATCTCTCACCTAACATAATTTCTATTTGGTTTTGGGATTTCAATTAAGTTTTTAAAATATGTAATGGTATTCTCTGAAAAGAGGCAGTTATAGTGGGTGGCCTCCAGGAAGAACTCTGTAAATGAGAAAGCAGATCCCATTTTAACAGACTTTGTGGTTGTCTTTTGTCCTTATTTTAGTAAGTTACTCCTTACTTTTAAGGAGGTATACACAAGGTTCAGGCAGAGATAAGAAGTATTATCTAACATCATAAACTTTTATTATGGTAGGAAGGAAATAATTGATTTCTCAGCCATTTACAGTTCTATTAAGTCAAGCAGCTAAGCTGATACTAGTTTTGTCAAATGTTCATTTTTAAAAATCAGTTATTCTCTGCCTTGGAAAGTGTAGGGGAGACAGATGCTGCTCTCCGGGAGCTCAGTCTGTTAGAAGAGTAACAAACAAAAGCCAGCCTCTCCTGAGGGCATTTGCAAAGGTATCAGGTGCTGTAGGACTAGAGGGAGCAAGCCATTTTGTCTGGGATGTTTTAGAAAGGATTCTTGGAGAGGGTGGGTTCTGACTTGTGAGCCATGCTTTGAAAGGCACAGATGTCAAGTATCCCTGATGAAGAAGCAGCTAGTACAAAGGCCCCTGGTTGGGATAGTGGAAGGTATATTTGGGAAACAGTAAGACCAGTGTGGCTAAGAGCTAGAAGGCACCATGCTGGGAGGTGAAAGTTGGGGCTAAATTGTGGAGGACCTGGAAAGCCAAACTGAGGAGTTTGGCTTTATGCTCTGTGCATTAGGGCTCTAGGAAAGCTGTTCCCAGCCTGCCAGCCTTAGATAGGATTTGCATACAACCTGTCAACAATACAGGAGAACAATCATTGTGGTGAGGTTCAAAATCAGTTATTCAGGGATCCCTGGATGGCGCAGCGGTTTGGCGCCTGCCTTTGGCCCAGGGCGCGATCCTGGAGACCCGGGATCGAATCCCACGTCGGGCTCCCGGTGCATGGAGCCTGCTTCTCCCTCTGCCTGTGTCTCTGCCTCTCTCTCTCTCTGTGACTATCATAAATAAATAAAAATTAAAAAAAAAAACAAAAACAAAAAAACAAAATCAGTTATTCATTGTAATGGAGAAATTTGGGCTTTTTTCATTTTTTTTACATATTAATAAAAAATGAAATGCCTTGGTAAGTATGAATGCACAACAGAGGCAACGTGAAGAAGCTGTGAGGCACTGCCCCCAAAAGCCAGAGACTGGAGTTTGAGCACTGGTGTGGTGTTGGGCCCAGTGTACCTGGGTCAAGTTACTTCCCTTCTGTGAGCTTCTGTGTGCTCATCTGTGAAAGGAGGATGAACATTGCCTTCTCAGATGGTTGTGTTAATCAAGTGATGTAATGGAGATCTTTTTGTTAATTCTAAAAAAACTATCTGTAAATGAAGAATTGTGGTTTTTTTTGTTTTTGTTTTTTTTTATGTTTCAATGAAGCTACATTCCAAAGCAGAGATTCCTGCAGGCATTTCAGCCCATTTAGCCTCGGGCCAGTGCAGGGAGGAGTTACCTCCCACTTTCACTCCCCCCCCCCCAGACCCCCTTGCCTCCTTAGTTTTTTTATTTTGTACTCCCCCACAATCAACCCAGCTTTAACATTTTTCCCCAGAGTAAGTGATCTTTGAACCTAATTGTGTGGTCCCACTAACCAATTAGCTGTAGAGCCAGCCTTCCTTCCTTCCTTCCTTCCTTCCTTCCTTCCTTCCTTCCTTCCATCCTTCAGTCACTCTGTGTTATTGCTGTATACAAGACACTCTTCTAGGCACTTAGAATACATCAGGGAGCAAAACAAGTCTGCTCTTTGCGAGCTTACATTCTATTGGTGTGTACGTGGTGGGGGAGAGGCAATAAATAGTGAAATATGAGAAAGTTAAATGTGTAGTATAAGAGAAGTTGATAAATGCTATGGAAAAAAATAAGGCAGGGTGAAGGGGGTTGGGTGTGCTGGGTGTGGAGAGCAGTTTACAATTTAAATGGAAAAAAAAAGTTATGTAAAAGGACTTTGTAAATGGTAAAGGCCTAAACAAATGTTCAAGATTTATACCTTTAGGCAAGTTTAAAACTGCCAAAATTGTCTGCATCTTTTTGTAGGATCCTCTCACTTTAAGAAACTTATTTCATTCAGTCATTCTGGTGGATGGGGGGAATGGGTGGACTAGGCAATGAGTATTAAAGAGCACACTTATGGTGAGCCTTGAGTAACATATAGAAATGTTGAATTACTATATTGCACACTTGAAACTAATACAACAATGTGTGTCAACTATACTGGAATTAAAAAACTTAAAAAATCAATCAATCATAAATAAAATTTTTAAAAAAAAAGAGAGTGCCTGGGTCACTCAGTCAGTTAAGCATCTGCCTTCAGTTCAGGTCATGATCCCAGGACCCTGGGATTAAGCCCCACATGGGGCTCCCTGCTCAGCAGGGAGCCTGCTTCCCCCTCAACCTAGCCACCTCCCCGCCCTTCTTGTGTAGGCTCTCTCTCAAATAAATAAATAAATAAATAAATAAATAAATAAAATCTTTGAAAAAGTCAGTCAATGTTTATTGGATGCTTGCTTGACTAAATTAATAAATGCTGATGATAATAATAATGATAGCTATTATTGTGGCATGTCTACTGTGTTTTAAGCATTATTTACATAGAATATCATTTAATTCCTATAATAACTCAATAATGTAGGCATATATTCTCAGATGAGCAACACTTAGAATGTAGGCAGCAAGTCTCATAAAGGAAACCCTTCTTTGTGAAAAGCAAAAGTGGAAGAAAATGGCTTTGATGGGGACTATTAATGTCTTTCAAATTGGTAGGGTAAGCTGTTTACCAAGTTCTGGCAATGTCCTCCTTCCATTGCCTTTGGTGCCATTGCTTTATCAGAAGTCTCCAGTGGATTCAAGATATGGCTGTTTTTTTGTTTTGTTTTAAATCTTTGTTTTTTTGTAAAGATTTTATTTATTCATGACAGACACACAGAGAAGGGCAGAGACACAGGCAGAGGGAGAAGCAGGCTCCCCATGGGGAGCCCAATGCGGGACTCGATCCCAGGATCCCGGGATCACACCCTGAATTGAAGGCTGATGCTCAACCACTGAACCACCCAGGCGTCCCAGAAACCCTCAGTTTTGTGAGGTGAAGTCATGTGCCCCTTCATTAGAGAGGAGCAGTATTAAGGAAATTAAATGAATGGTTGAACCTTTTAGCTTTTTTCCATTATAACTACTAAGTTAATAACAAGTATAGCATCATGTCCAAGTTGGAAGCCCTAAGAAAGAAAAGCCTCAGCCTCTAGATTGCATAGCAAGTAGCTAATCAGCTAAGAGGAGATGAGGATGAGGGACTTGGAAAATGTAGAATTGGGAAGATGGGCAGATGAGAAGTCCTGCTCATGCTTCCAGGCCACACTGACCTGGGTTCAGTTAGGAGAAGGACCCAGTTGCCTCTCCATTCCTCCCATCCTCCATTCCCCAGGCCTCCCTCCCTTCCTCCTTCCCTCCTTCCCTTCAGGTGCTACAACACACAAAGTGTCTGGTTGTTGCCGTTGTGGAGATCCAGCTAGAAATGACGCTTTGCTTTCGGCTGGAGAAACCAAAAATAACCAGAGAGTAGGCTATTAAACCCGGCCAGTTCTGCTCTTTCAATTTATAGCTCTTAAATCCACGGTCTCCTTTCTGTACCCAAAGCCACTGCTTTTACCACCTCTTTACTGGTTTATTAAAAAGAGCTTCTTAATTCTACTTCTTTCTAATATCCAATTTAGCCCTCTTATTTACCTGTTTTGAATTACTCAGGGGCTATCTACCTACTGTAGAATAAAGTGAGACTCTTGAACATGGCATGTGAGGGTCTTCTTGATTTGATACCCAGCCTGCCTTTCCCTTCTTCCTTCTAAGTTATGTGACCAGACCTTTCTGTTTTAGTTCCAGCTTTAACTCCTCCATCCAGGCAACCATCCCGGATCCCCTGGCATGGTTCTATGCTTGGTGGGTTCTGTATATAACCTGTATGTCACGTTGCTTTAATTATAGATTTTCCTAATTGCTTGCTTTTCTCTGCACAGTGTTTCAAGTTACTTGGGACAAACGTTATTCATTTTGTATGCCAACGGTTTTATTCCTTTGGTTACCACATCCAACTATGAGTCACTTACCCCTCTTGTCTCCATTGACACATCTTGCATCTCTCTGGCACACATCATTTATTTCTCCTTCCCTTGCATTCCTTTTCAGTTCAGTTCACATCATTCACCAGGCAGCGTGGTAGTTTCTGGAAATAGGAATGTACAAAAGATACAGTTGCTGTTTTTGTGGGTCTCACAGTCTAGTGGGGGAGACGGCAGGGGACAGACGTGCAGTCTGTAGAGCCTGCAGATAACTTTGGAGTGGCCCCAGGGAATGCCTTTGCTCCAGGTCTTCAGCAGGAACAGCTCTGCTTGGTTCTTTTATTCTCAGGATTCTGTAGAAGCTTTTGTTTGGGTGGGAGGCAAAGGGATTCCACTGCAAAACAACAATTGTTTGGATACCATTTTAAAGTAAGAAATACTGTGTTAAGCACTATACAAACAGTATAAACAAAAGAGACAGACACCCTGTCTTCTTGTTTGGCAAAAGTCAGTTTCCTTGGTAAGCCCCAGCCATCATGTTGACACTTACAAGGAGTTTGGAAGTAGGTGGGTGAGTGCCTTTCTACCTGTTTCACACCATTTTCTACTTGCCCCCCCACCTCACTGAGTGAATCCCCCCCCCCTTTTCACCAGTATATATAATTCAGAGGCCTTTAAACTTTGAGAGAGAGAACATTTTAGCTACCTTAAAGCAGTATGTTACCCTGAGAAAAGTTGTGCTGAGTTCCTTGTTCCTGGAGTGATGTTAGTGGCTCCCCCCCTTTTTTTTTTGGTGACAGTTAAAGCATTTTGTGTTGACCTCAGTGAGAGCCCTGACCACAGTGTGATGCCATTGCCTGTTACATATTTATATTCCCACTCCCACAAGGGAATGTGAGCCTCTTGAGGGCATGGCCTGTCTGTGTTCTCAGTGCCTTAGAGTACGGCAGTGAACAGATGTTTATTCAGATTTGAGGAAGGAAGGGAAGAAATTTAAGGGGGGCGGGTTTCAAGCGGAGACGTAGAGGAAAATCTTGACCACAGAGTGCCACCCATTTCCCAGCACAGTGCCTGGGAGATGATCTGTACCTGAAGAGCTGAGTGAAAGGGGAATGGAGAAGTATGTCATGAGGAGAGAGGAGAACATGGGCCAAGGCATTCAGAGATTCTACTTCCAAGCCTTCTGGTTGACTTTTGAGGGGAAGTATTTCTCACTTCCTGGAATTACTTCTCTATTAATTACTAGGCCTGAACTGAGAAGGGGCAGCTTGTCTTTGAAAGAACGTCTTAAAGGGTTTTTAGGATGATACTTTAAGAAAGGGTTGAACGTGGCCTTGGAGAAACTAGCGTTTCTGGAGTAAAAGCTCAAGGTTCTGAGATACTTTCACTTAAGAGTTTATTTACCCACCCCTCATCCCCATCTCCCCCAACTCCATACCTTTCCAGGAAGCCAACACTGGATGTGATGGTGTCTTCACCTGTCTAACTTGCTAATAAGCTCATGTTTGAATCTACAGCCTTGTGCTGAGAAGGGCAAATCTCTTCAACATTTGCAGCCATGATTTCATGCCACAGGAGAAGAAAATAGTTTTTTTCTAATTCTGATGGATTTAGAGTGACATTTTAGTTATTAATATGCAGCATTAATCTAGTGATCTCTAGTTATTAATGTGCTGCTTTATTTATTCTGCTTTGGCCACCTTGATGATAACTTTTGATTTATCCAGGGAAATGACTGTTTTATTCCCCACCCCCCAGTCAAATTTTCTGCAAACTTTAGATGTGAGAGATATGCAAAAATGCATACCTATCATTAGGAAAATGTCTTCATTAACACATAAACAATGGTTCGTTCTCCACCAATGTGTTAATGTATGTTAAACCCATCTATTGACATGCAAATTCTAGTTTGCTCACCCCGGGTTTTACCTGCCCCACTCGCCACGAAGACCTTTGAGGAAGCCCTCTTTGAAAAAAAAATGTTTCTAGTTTTGTGTCCCGTGGTTTCCCTAATGGGCAGAATTTCTACTAGCAATGGATCTGTAGGATTACTAAAGAGATGAGGCTTCTACCGAAAGAAGTGCTTGCTTGATACAGGAAAAATCATTCACTCTTGTTTTCATGACATATTACACAATCGAATTTTATTAACTGTGCTTATCCTGTGAGCATCCAAGGATGTCTACGGGGAATCACAAAGGAGACACTATAGAAATCTAAATAAGCCTGCCTTCATAGTTAGTGCACACCAGAACCAGAAGATGAGAATATATCTTTATTATTGGCACTCAGGCTTATTTCATTTATTATCAAAACTGGGCAAGAGACCAGCTTGGACCGATGTGCATTTGAGCACATGGCTGTTTGTCAGATGGGCCACTGAATCTACTCAACTGCTGTGGCTGTGGGGTTGGAGAAACAGGGAAACTTTTTTTTCAGAAATGCTGTCACTTTAGCAGAAATTGACTTGTCTGGACAAGGCAGTTTGTTTGCTTTTATTGTCCTGAAACTACTCTCTGACTCTTCAACTTGTCTTAAATGTTTGATTAAACACTGGGAGAATTGTCAATATCACTCAACTTCTAAGTCATTAAACATCCTAATCCTTCACATTCCTTGTGGCTGAGGCCATTTTCTTTCAGATTTCTCTCAAGCGGTCGCGGGCTTATGTCAGCTGCCAGGAGGGAGGGTTAGAGCCTTTACTTTGGCTCTTGCAGTCTGGTGATCATCCTCGTAGAGCTTGACTAGAGATTTACCACTCACTGATCACTGAGTAAAAAATAAGCAAAGGTTAACACATTCTGAAGCAGATGCAAACCCATGTATGTAGTTGCTTCAGAGCAACCCTGGTTTACCCCAGTGTGTTCCTGCCTGCGTCCCCCAAATATACACGCAATGGAAAAACTTCTGTCATCTTCAGTCGAGATCCCAGTTGTTGAAACTGGAGAAATTAATGTATTCCCTTGAGCCCAAACACCTGTTCATCCTGTATCCCCTACCACGAATAATCAGTTCTCATGATTATGATAGGCCTGTTGAGAAAATTGCCCATCTTCTTATTATAATTTTTATGCATACTCAAAATGAATATTTAAACTGTGATTTGTCAAGAGCTATGTCCAGTTGTTAGGTTTGCACAGTGGTATGTGAGTAGGGCATACACAAAAATGGGATTTGATATAAAAATAAAATGCTTGGGATTTCTCAGTCTCATCCTAATGAAATGCCACGAGCCATATCCACCCCTCCCCCCCCTTACAACACTCCTGGTCACAAATATATGCTCGAGAAGAAGATAATTATCATAAGACATCTATATGATTACAGATTACTCGATTGTAAATCCTTCTTTGGCAAAATGACTTGATTGATTTTGGAATTTGAACCTCTTTGTGACACAGCGCTTAGAAGTGACCATTTCAGCGAAGGCAAAAGGGGACTTGGGCACACTCAGAAGAGTGCTGCGTAAATAAGGAGAATCACACTGAATTGCCAAAGATTATTTTAATGGCTCAAACCCCTTCCTGTTACAATAATTACAGGAACATCTTTAAGCTCTTCTCTGAAGAACTTGTGAATTGAAATAGAAAATGTTTTAATGAATTTAAATTATTTAAAAATTTGTATTAGAATTTTCAAGATGAGCGATTTCTGTGTTTCTCTCCTCTGTTCATTAAGGATAAGCAGTCTTTAATGCATTTTCCTTCTATAATATGCATATTATTTACACAATTATGTATAGCATTGTGTCACTTGAAAATACACCTCTTCAAGATGACTGAGGCATCTCGGGTTGTTTTAGGCAAAATATGCATAAGTCAATTTTCTAAAAGGCTACACTTCAGAATAACAATATTTTTCCCTTTTTGAACTGCAAAAAAAAAAAAAGAAAGACGGTCTAGCTGTAATTTCTGCTTGTAAGTATAGCTAAGTGGTGACAAATATCAGACTATTTTACACATCAGAGGATAGTGATGCATTGGGTTTCCTGATTCTGAAAGCCCCATCAGTGGTCGCAATGGAAATGAAGATTTCTCTCAAGCACCTGCCTGGAATGGAAGTCCTTCTGACAGACTGTGCATAACCTCTCATTAAATCAGCATGCAGAGGACTAACCAGCAGATGCTGCTGACATGAACCCAGATGTAATCTCTTTAACCTTGTCCTGTAAGGCGCATACAAGTCGTGACCGGGGAATTCAAAGTAAATTAGGTTTTACGTGAAAGTCTATAATCTAAATTCAATTTGATTAAAGCGATGCCCGATTTGTGTTTGTAATGAAATATTCCATTGCAGCCATGAGCAATGGGTTTTTTTTTTATTTGAACACCTAAGTTTATTTTTCACATCCAGATTTTTCTTATTTTTATGCTAAGATGGCCAGTCTTCCATCATTGCCCTGCCCTCACCCTCTTAAAATGGGAGAAACTTTTAAAGGAAGATGTAAGCAAAATAACTGTCAAAATAATCCACCAAGAGGGCAAATGTATTATCTGATTTCAGGAATTAATGGGAAAAGGGTCACTTAACAAGTCTAAATGTAGTTGTTCTCTATGTTGGTAATATTTTCTTTATATTTCATATCTGGGCATTATCAGGCTTATTACACATAAGCCTCATCCTGCAACTATTTTGGTAAATTAATCATCCTCGTCAACACAATTTCTCATGGAAATTCAATCAGCCATTATAAAACTCATCAGTCACTACCAGATTTCCTCCTCTGTTATGTTTTTACATTTCTTGTTCCTTTTCTAAACTTTCTGGTTTTCACTATGTGATTCCACCTTCTGTGGATAACCTAGAGAGTTTAAAACATCTTGGCTTCAGCTATTTTTTGAGCTGGGAAGTGAGTCGAAGGAAATTTTACGATTCATTTCTTAAAGCTGTGGTTTTTGTCTTTAATGTCTGTACCCTAGTGCCACAATCATCAGGGGTTTGAATGAGCTAAAGCCTAGGAGACCCCATCTCCCTCCCCTCATAGCTGTCACCCAGAGAGATATGCTGCTTGACCTCAGTGTGGTCCTGAGAAGCTGGTGCAGATGTGGGTGAGATGATTGCTATCAGGGAATTTTAGGGACACACTCAGGAGGGAGAAACTGAGAGAAGGCAAGTAGTGTTTATAGTGTGGGGCCCCCATTGCACTTCTGGGTAAGTGAGCACTGACTTCTAAGAATTGCTCCTGATAGTGATTTGTAAAAAAGTTGGTTGTTGAAAATGAGAGCATCATTTTGCTCTTTGCTGTCCTAACCTAAAGCATCCTCCCTCAGGCAGTGCATGAAGCATCCTGGAAAATTGGAATGCAGACTGCATTGGGAATCCAGAGACTGGAATTCCAATACTGTCTCTTACCTTTTGATAGCCAGGTGTGTGGCCTTGGGCCAGTCACTTTCTTTAGATGGACATTTATGCTACTTCACATATATGTTGCTCATCCTTTTTAAAATTCATTAATTGAATTTTTAAAAAAATTATTAAGGTGTAATTTACATTCAGTAAGGTGCTTAAATCTTTCTTTTAAAATTTTTTTAAATGTTTCATTTATTTATTCATGAGAGAGACAGAGAGAGAGGCAGAGGGAGAAGCAGGCTCCATTCTATGCGGAGAGCCTGACGGGGGACTCAATCCTGGGTCTCCAGGATCACACCCTGGGGTGAAGGCAGCACTAAACCGCTGAGCCACCGGGGCTGCCCAAGGTGCCTAAATCTTAAGTGTAGAGAAAGACTGATATTTATTTATATTTAAAGATTTTATTTTTAAGTAATCTCTGAATCCAGTGTGGGGTTCGAACTCACAACCCCAAGATCAAGTTGCATGCTCTACCAGCTGAGCCAGCCAGGTGCCCGGAGAAGAACTGATTTTTAAATATTTATACACCCATGCAGCTACCACCCACATCAGGCTGTGGGATGTCCCCAGTACTCAACAAACTACCACGTGCCCTCCAGCCACTCTTTGAACTGCTGTCAGTTATTGAAATTTGAGCTGAGCATTAATATGTAAAAATCTTGATCTCAGTTACTGACTCTATTTGGAATACCATTCACTCAATAAGTGGTTAATAAAATTATGCATTTGTAAGTATTCTTCATTATATTTATTTTAATGTTATATATACTTAACGTTTATTATATTTTTTACATAAATCTATAAATATAATTTATATAAATATGAAAGTGTATGTATGTATATAGACATATATGTTTTTTCCTTTGGGATTTACTCTGGTTTTTCTCCACTACTTAAGCAAGTGGAGTTCCTGAGTAGCCTATTGCTCCCTGATTCCTAGACTAGTCTGACTGTGAAGTCAAAGCCCAGAGGGCCCTCCTGAGGCACCTGTGAGCCCAGCGGTCGCATCAGAGCCAAGATTCCCCAGTGCTCGACTCACCATTTTAGGGTTCAATCTGGTATCTGGGAAAAAGGCAAAAGGAACTGTTTTCACATGTGATACTGGGCATAGTATTAAACCGGTTCACGATGGAATAACGATATGTAGTTGATGTAATGCTTTAGGGGTTTCTAAAGCATTTACTTCTACATTACCTTCTTGAATCTTTGCAGCCACTCTGCAACACCAGTGCGATTCCCTTCTTTTGCAGAGGAGGCTAGGACAGCTCAGTCAAATGACTTGCTTGGGATCACACAGCTAGAAATGGAGGCATTTGAATTATAGTTTAGGTTGGTCCAACCTCAAAGCCACCTAACACAGCAGTAAAAGCTCTAGAATCTTGGCCCTGTGTTCCAAAATGCCAACCTTTCTCCTCTTATGTATTTTTCCCGCAGGAAAATGGCCTACGTGAGTTCCTGTTTCTGTTTTTCCCTTTCTACCTTGCATGGCATAGTAGTTTTGTCAGTTGTTGGGCCAATGAGATATGGCAGTGGCAGCATATGGTCAAATGATTCCATAGGGAAATTATCCCAGAGCTGCTGTAGAAGGAAATAATTAGTATGAACTGGAAGCAGTGTCCAAGTGAGGCACTGGAGTCTGGCCTCATACTCAGAGGAGTAACTGGGGGTTTGTGGACGGGCCCCCAGATATTACAATGCCCAGCAAAGGAGGCTGCCCACTAGGATGGCTATCTGCTCTGAGTTTTCTCTCCTGTGAGTGACGTGCTGGGAAGGAAGACTGTCTTGAGCTGCCCTGTCCAGTAAGATAGCTACTAGTCGCATGTGGCTATTTCATTTTTAAAAAATTTTTATTTATTTATGATAGTCACACAGAGAGAGAGAGAGA
The DNA here is from genome assembly GCF_048164855.1 of Canis lupus baileyi. NCBI lineage: Eukaryota > Metazoa > Chordata > Mammalia > Carnivora > Canidae > Canis > Canis lupus. Next base: position 13,223,583 of record NC_132876.1, on the reverse strand, counting down.
GGCAGAGACATAGGCAGAGGGAGAAGCAGGCTCCATGCACCGGAGCCCGACATGGGACTCGATCCCAGGTCTCCAGGATCGCGCCCTTGGCCAAAGGCAGGCGCTAAACTGCTGCGCCACCCAGGGATCCCACATGTGGCTATTTCAGTTTCAATTTTGATTACTTCAAATTAAATAAAATTGAAAAATCAGTTCGTTGGTTGTACTAGCCACATTCCAAGTGTTCCACAGTCATGTGGTTATCATATTGATCAGTTCAGATATAGAATGTTTCCATCATTGCAGAAAGTTCTGTTGGATAGCAGTGGTCCAGACCAGTGATAGCCTTCATCCTATATGTTCAGAATTCTCACTGAGCAGACTTAGAAAAGGTGTATCCCAGACTCCCTGTGAGCCTCTGTGGATTCTCACCCTTTACCCCTACTCCCTCCTTTATGTCCACTGCTTTGCATCCAGGTAGCCAGTGCCTCAGGGAAGAACCTTTTCCTAGCTTTGGCTCTTTTCCTTGAAGATAGAGGCAGATCTTGTGTTTCAGAAGAGGCAACAGTCTGTTATCTTTGTTGCTAAGATAGAAAGAAATCCAGTCTTAGTGAGTCTTGAAAATGGGACAAGAATATCCGGATTTCCACTTGAATTACATTTCTCTTCGCCTACCTTTCCCCACTTTCATTGAACAAGGTAATTTCTTAGGAAATTACACGCTTAGCCAATATGAGACTGACTTCCCCTCTCCCAGTTAGGTCTTGTACATTTGCAGCTTTTGGGGAGAAGGTCACTGGGACCTTTTGAATTTTGGTCGTAGGGTCATGAAAATCTTTTGCATTTTGAGAGAGAAGGTCACGAGCACCCTTGAATCACCTTAAATGTGAGGACACAGTTTCTGTTTGTTTGCAATGCCAATAGGGATTTTCACTCTTAGAATGGCTTATTAGTACCAGGAATTAAACCCTTTTATTAACGGCAAGACATCTTAAAACAATCACTAGTCATTGTTAAAGTAAAGAACAGCTCATTATTTTTCATATCTTAAAGATTGGACCCTTCACCATGATTAATAAAGGATAGTTGTTATCTGCTTTGGTCACAAAAATTCATGTACAAAAGAAACACTTTGGCAAATTAAAAGTAAAATGGTAGCATGAACACTTGTATCTGTGCTGCTAATTAAAAGACTTAACTTATTAGGGTTTGGGGGGAGGAGGAAAAAAGAAACAAACAAGTATAATTTGCCAGATTAATTTTATGGTCTGTTCTATTTAATCAAACTATACCTTTTAGTGAAAATGACAAATCTGAGTTGTCAGAATGTGGTAGATAAGGAAGATAAAGGTCATATATTTTAATGTCACAGAAGGTCTTATTAAAGGAACCTTAATTACATTAGGTACCTATGAAACATTAATTAAATACTGTCTGAAATAATTAGGTCTAAGTTACTGATGGTTTAATTAAACTCAGTTTCTTATTTTATAAGAAAACTAAAGGTCCAGTATCTCTGTCGGCAGCATAATTGATAGTATGTCAAAAAGGCAAATAGTAACCTTGACCAACCACAGAAAGAGGGTGATGTGGCTCAAAGGGCCTTGTGTGCACTGACTATTCTCCATAGTGGCCCATGCTGCTTCTCTGCTTTTGGGTAACAAGATATGGGTGCCCTCGTCTAGGGGAAGTGGATACGGTACAAAGCGAATCCATCATTAGGGGCTTGAAAAGTTTGTGCCACATGTGCAGAAAGGTGAGATGCCTTCTATGTACGTCTTTGCCTTTTTAGAAATACATCTGCCTTTTGTTGCCTCTGCACATTGTTTCTCAGAAATACTAGGCACCTCTTCGGACCACTTGTAGTCTGCACAGAGGGTATCACGACATTGAAAAAGATTGCTCTCAACTCCACTCCCATATTTTTAGTACTTTGTGTCCTAAAATTTGTCTTCTTTTGTTATATGCTTTGGCAGTTAAGAGCATGGGCTTTGGAATCAGACTGCAGGGTTTGAATCTCAGCTGTGCCACAGCTCTGTGACCTTGAGAGAGTTACTTCTTTGGATGTGTTTCCTCATCTGTAAAATTTTAGAAGTGTGGTTATGAGGATAATACTTTAACGTATAATAAAGCATTTAGCACAAGTGAAAAGTACATGGTGAGCCTTAAAAAATGACACAGAACATTCTGTGGTCTACAGGATCATGAGAATTTGAGGCCCAAGTTGAATTAGTTGGATGTAGGTGAGTCCAAGTGGAATACTAGTGTAAAAGAACTTGGAATTTGCCAGAAGAGAAAAGGATGCTACAAAAGCAAAAGTGTAGCTGGAGATTTTGTGGGCTGATGATTCAAAACGAGCTTCAGATTTGTTTTGTATTTGTTTTTTGGAGTTTCAGACTGACCAAGCCATCTCCTCTTCTGTGGGGAGGACACACTGAGGGTTGGTAATTTGGGTAGAAGACAGCTGTAGTCCAACACACCACACTCCAGGACAGCCAGCTCTTCTCTCATTTTTAATGAGACAGATGTTATCAGGATAACAGTCTTACCGTTTTTAAAGTGCTTTAGCATATATTATCTTATTTATTTCTCTCAACAGCCCCGTGGGGCAGGTACTACCAGTAGTCCCATTTTACACACAGGGGAAGTGTGGTGTAGAGACGTTAAGACACTTGTGTAAGCTCACACTTACCTCTGGGGATTTAGAGTCTGCAAGCTATACTTTCTGTTCCTGACACCAGCCTTCCTGAGCTCAGCCCCACATGTGTGTGTGTTTGTGTGTGTGTGCGCGCGCGCGCGTGCACACACATGCGCGTTCAAATATGAGGTGGGGGGGGTACCAAGGCCGATGGACTCAATTTTACCAGTTTTTAAAGGCTTGTATACAAGGAGGAAGACGGGGAGGGAAAGGAAAAGGAGAAGCAGGAGAGAATAAAGAGGAAGCAGCAGCGGTAACAGAAACTGAATGTGACCTGAAAAGCCTGTTTAGTGTCTGGCCCTTAACAGAAAAAGTCTGCTGACCCCTCTTTAAGTGCACTGCTTCTCAAACTTTGATGTGCATAGGAACCCCCCCAGGGCAGGGGTGGGGTCTTGTTCAAATGCAGATTCTGACTCAGTGGATCTGGGCAGGGCCTGCAATTCTGCATGTCTAACACACTCCCATGTGATACTGGTGATGCTGGTCCTAGGACCACACTTTGAATCCTAAGGTTGTGCCTCACTCCAACTCCATGCCCCTAACCACGCTCTTTACTTGCCGGAGCGTGCACTAATGGCCACTTTCCATTTATCTGTATCCTAAGGAATTTAACTTCTTTCCAGTGTTCATAGCAAGAAAACTTTCAGTAATTCATTTTTAAAACATCCTGGATCCTTTTCCTTCCAAATGATGATGACTTCTGTCCACTACCTCGACTGGTTGGTCAGCTTCCTATGCCAAGAGTGGGGTGCACTGATGAGGGGACAGAGGAATAAGACTTAGTCTGTGGCCTCTGGGAGTATCTTGTTGAAGCCCACCCACATTGCTTCATCTGGGCTCAGTTGTCCTCTTTCTTCCTGCCTCTTAAGCTGCAAGTTCCATTTCCATAAGTGTCTCCCACAGAGACCCTCTTTTCCCTTCACCTTGGGTTCTTTTTTTTTTTAAGATTTTATTTATTTATTCATGAGAGACACAGAGAGAAAGAGAGGCAGAGACACAGGCAGAGGGAGAAGCAGGCTTCACGCAGGGAGCCCGAAGTGGCACTCGATCCCGGGACCCCAGGATCACACCCCGGGCTGCAGGCGGCACTACACCGCTGCACCACCGGGGCTGCCCTCACCGTGGGTTCTTATATCCTCTGTGGACTCTGGGTGCTTCCTCCGGGCTCTCCAGCCATCTGCTTTGGCCTCTTCTTTGCTCCTTTCCTGGCCCATGTCTCACTTTCCTAGCAGGACCTTTCTTCATTTTCCTTTGCTCATTCTGTGGTATGGTGGTCTAGTCCATTTACACACAACTCATTGTATAACTCAGCACCAAGCCTCAGCAATCTGCTTTATTTTTTTTAGGTATTCCCTATGCCCATTGTGGAGTTCAAACTCACGACCCCCAGATATAAAGTCACATGCTTCTCTGTCTGAGCCAGCCAGATGCCCCAGGAATCCGATTTATTTATTTATTTATCTATTTATTTATTTAAAATTTATTTAGGGACACCTGGGTGGTTCAGTGGTTGAGCATCTGCCTTTTTCTCAGGTCATGATCCTGGGCGTCCTGGGATCGAGTCCAGCATTGGGCTACCTGCAGGGAGCCTGCTTCTTCCTCTGCTTATGTCTCTGCCTCGCTCTCTCTGTCTCTCATGAATAAATAAAATCTTTTAAAAAGTTTATTTATTTATTTATTTATTTATTTATTTATTTATTTATGAGAGAGAGACAGAGAGAGAGAGAGAGACAGCGTGCATGTGGGGGCCGCTATGGCGAAGGGGAGGGGAAACTGACTCCCTGCTGAGAGCAGAGTTTGATTTAATTCAGGGCTCCATCCCACAATCCTAAGATCATGACCTGAGCCGAAATCAAGAGTTGGACGCTTAACTGACTGAGCCACACAGGCACTCCAGGTATCTGCTTTCGAAAGAGAGTGGGAGCTCCTGGCTGGCTCAGTTGGTAGAACATGTGGCTCTTGATCTCAGGGTCATTAGTTCTAGCCCCGTGTTGGGTGTGGAGATTACTTTTTTTTTTCAAGATTTTATTTATTTCTTCATGAGAAACACAGAGAGGAGAGAGAGAGGCAGAGACACAGGGAGAAGCAGGCTCCATGCAGGAAGCCTGACGCGGGACTCGATCCCAGGTCTCCAGGATCATGCCCTGGGCTGGAGGTGGCACTAAACCCCTGAGCCACCATGGCTGCCCTGGAGATTACTTTAAAAAAAAAAAAGAGGGGATCCCTGGGTGGCGCAGCAGTTAGGCGCCTGCCTTTGGCCCAGGGCGTGATCCTGGAGACCTGGGATCGAGTCCCACGTCGGGCTCCCTGAATGGAGCCTGCTTCTCCCTCTGCCTATGTCTCTGCCTCTCTCTCTCTCTCTCTCTTTCTCTCTCTGTGTCTGTGACTATCATAAATAAATAAAAAAAAAATTAAAAAAAAAAAGAGGGTGAGCTTCCCCTTCCAAAGTAGGCCAGTTTCCTCCTTGTTTGAGTCTAATCTATTTAGATACCAAGCACAAGGCATAGGACTTATTCCATTTCTGTTTCACACAATGCTTTTTTTTTTTATTTTTTTTCTTTATTTATTTATGATAGTCACACAGAGAGAGAGAGAGGCAGAGACACAGGCAGAGGGAGAAACAGGCTCCATGCACCGGGAGCCCGATTTGGGATTCGATCCCGGGTCTCCAGGATCGCGCCCTGGGCCAAAGGCAGGCACCAAACCGCTGCACCACCCAGGGATCCCCACACAATGTTTTATAAATTCTGAATACGTATTAATTACATATATGCCACAGCCATCACTTAGTACAGTAGTTGGTCCTCAGCAATCTTTCATAGTTCAAAGAAGGTTAACATTCTTGGCTAGACTGGAGCGTAGCAATCCTTACTCCACAGAGAATAAGTTTTTCTGACTGTCATCCTACTAGTTAGCCTCCAACTTTGGCCTCCACTGCATGGTCCATCTTGCTGTTGTACTTTTCGTTTATTCTAGAAGTCCTGTCATTGTAGCTGAATGGATGGCATGGGCCCAGAAGAGTTAAGTGTCACTTTTTACTATAGTCTTATCCTTCGGCCTCTAACCCCATCAATGCCAAACATCTCTCAATTTTTTCTGTTTTGCACCCATTAAACAAGCCTTCCCATTCACCATGTGCCCCATTTCCACACTGATTGAAAGAGAATCATGGACTGTGAACACTGGAACAAATTCAGCTGGCTATGACTGCTACAAAATAAGGGCAAAAACTGAAGCCCAGAGAAGAGAAGTACTTTGCCTAAGGTCACACAGCACATAGTGGCAGAGCAAGACTAAAATCCTCACCAATCTGGAAAGAACAATAGGTGAGGATTTCAATCTTGCTAAATCTGTTGATCATGCAAAGTGCTTCAATTTGAAAAATCGTTGACGTGCTAGACAAATGTGAATGCCTATGTTTTTTTTAAAACTTACTGTACATATACACTTTACTAATAAAGCAGAACAGTAGTAATCTTCATGTTCCCATTTTTTAACACACAACTTGGCCATCATTAACTTTTGTGGCTTGCTTTCTTCACAGCAGATCTAATTCCCCAGCTAATCTTCCACAGAACATATTTTAAAAATAACTTCCTCTGTTTGAAGACAAAAGACTTGGGAACCCCCAGTGGCTCAGCGGTTTAGTGCCACCTTCAGCCCAGGGCACGATCCTGGAGACCTGGGATCGAGTCCCACGTCAGGCTCCCTGCATGGAGCCTGCTTCTCCCTCTGCCTGTGTCTCTGTCTCTGTCTCTCTCTCTCTCATGAATAAATAAAATATTTTAAAAAAATAAAAAAAAAGAAAACGAAAGACGGCCTCTTGAACCAAATATATTTGACTTTTTAACTATTGATAGTAGTAAATATAAATGGAAATCTAACAACCTCCTGCCATGAAACCTCCAAACCCAGCGAAACCTTCAGGAAGATGGTGAACCTAAAACTAGGGAAGAAAGAAATTTAAAAGCCATCCAGGCTACCATGCATCCAAGTGTTTGCTCCTCTATGTCTAGTCAACTTAATCCCTCTCTGCCATCTTCAACTCTTAGGTCCTTTGTTTATCTCTCAGTGAGGCCACATATAAGGGGAGAAAAGCCTGAGGATTCTGAGCTGTGCAGTGAAGACCTCAGTTTCTCCGCCTGGTCATTAGGTACATAGGATGTGTGAGAAATAAGTCACAGTTTAGAAAATGCTTCATTTTAAAAAGTAGTGATTTTTTTTTCTTTCAAAGTAATTATATTTGATTCCAGTGAAGAGCTCTATTGACTATTTCTTTTTTTTTTTTTAATTTTTTATTTATTCATGATAGGCACACAGTGAGAGAGAGAGGCAGAGACACAGGCAGAGGGAGAAGCAGGCTCCATGCACCGGGAGCCTGACGTGGGATTCGATCCCGGATCTCCAGGATCGCGCCCTGGGCCAAAGGCAGGCGCCAAACCGCTGCGCCACCCAGGGATCCCTGACTATTTCTTTCATACAATTTTATTTTGCTTTCTACCAATGAGAAAACAAAGTGTGGGGGCCAGGGAGGGAGTATATTGTTTTTTATTGCTTTGTTCAAGTGGAAACGTTCAAAGTTAGATCTTTGATTTACCTTTTTGGGTTTGCTTACAGCTCAATATGGATATAAATTGCAGTCATAGTCTGGTCAGTGACCTCACAAATGGTAGTCATGGATTGATTTGCAAAAGCCAAACAGATTTTTTTAAGGAATAAAATAATTAGGTGCTACACTGCGCTGTGGCACACATGGTCTTTTATTTTTATTTTATTTTATTTTATTTTTTCACATGGTCTTTTATTTGCACATTTGCCTTTACTCAAGCTATGTTAAATCCGAAAGAGATACGTAGATCTTTGATAATATACTTTAGAAATCACCTTTAAACTAGGAAGTGGCTGCAGGTGTCTACTATGTCACAGGTTGGTCAGAGACCCTGTACCTTCACATGCCAACCAGAATGCTATGTGTTATTACCTTGGATGGCTGCTCCTCTGACTTGGGATTTGATCACAAAGCCCTTTGATGCTTTTTGTGCTATGTCCACAGTGAGGTGCATGCACCCAGAGACTCTGTCAAGGGTTCTGGGTTTGAGACAAAGGGACCACAGCAGAGGAATGGATGAACTCCAGAAGTCTGATGGCTTCGTAGCCAACTTAACAGACTATGAGATACCTTGCTCTTTCCCCCTTCCTGGCAATATTCCTCCAAGATATTAGCATGTCTCTTCATTCACAAAGAAGAAGTTTGTAAACCAGAGGTGTTCTTTCTTTTATTCCCTCCCTGTTTCCATTTCTCCACTCATATTGCCCCACTGGCGACAGGCTAAGGGCCCTTGTTTCTTCTCTTTTTCTCTCAAGTTAGATATTGACATGTTTGTTTGCCTGGAGTAACTCAGTCCCTGTGGCTCCTACTCCATGCGGTGTGTTTGGATTCAAGGGAAGACTGCTTCATCTTTTCTAAGCCAGCCACCCCGGAGATGAGCATATCACACAAGCTGAGTTAACCATAACAGTTCCCAAAGCAATAGGAAACTTTCCCCAGAAATCCTCCTTTGGGGGTTTTAATGCTAAGATATGCAGGCCCTTATGATTTACCTTGATATGGAATACAGAGCAGTTAAGCAACTCAATGCAATTTTTCATTTGAAGTAACAGAAATCTTAAATAAAAGTTATCTGGAGTCAGTTGCCTGTCCCCTGCTGGGACCTTGTTTACCTGAGGGTGGAGAAAAAAGGCCCATTCTGAGCTCAGGAGTCCTCTAAAAGGCCCATTCTGAGCTCAGGAGTCCTTTGCAAAAGCAGGAAATTATATGCTGGCAGTTTTTAGAGAGGACCCCTCAGGAGGAGAAAAAAACCAGCACTGGGGAAGAAAGGCAGTTCCAAATCAGCATATTCATGTTTCCTTCAAGCCTGGCAAAAAGAAAAAAAGAAAACCAACCAAAGTGGGCCAAACCCCAGGTAAATGTAACCCTCCTCACAGAGCCTTAACCCTTAACACAGCAGGTAGGTAGTTTGATTAGTTGTCACTACATAGTGTTGAAAAGCATCCCCTCTGTGAGGGCTCCAGCAAAGCTAGAGGGGCCTGTGGACCTGGCTGGACCTGGCTGGACCGGCCAGAGACCCCTGGTCGGGATGACTAGGTGTACCCACATCCAGCCCGGAACCTCTAGGAGGCAGCTTTTCTCCTGAGAGCACTTACCTGCTGTCCTGCCCATTTGGCCATAAAGATCTTTCCTAAAAAGAGAGTGGCCAATGAATTATGGAGCAGGAATGTAATAACTAAGGTAGAAATGTGTCCTGTTATCAGTCACACACATTCAAGCCCAGCCCGGGGCAGCACAGCAGACAGGACTATAAGCTCTGGGATCTTCTCATTCAACCAAGATTGCTTCATACAAAAGTTGACAATGCCTGCCTGAAAGCCATTGTTGATATTCAACGTTTTTTAAAATAGCTGAACAGACTAGACAATAAGGCACGACAGAAAACTTGGACAGGAGGCTGGCTTGGAGTCTGGTTTAAGAAAGAAACATGCTATTAAAAGTAGGCAACAAACACATTTCTGGATGTTTAATTTATTTGAAAATAAGAATCAACTTTACCATTCATTTATTTTCCTCCTCCAAAGCAACAAAGACAAGCAGAACTCAATTTCAGTTGCTCGTTAGGGTATCTCTCCAGTCTTCCTTTTTCACAATGAAATTCTCAGGCATAGCAACGCTATGATCCTCCTGTTCTGTTTGATGAGGCAGGGAGGGGGCTAAGAAGGCGCCTTAAATGGCCTTTTATAAAGGAATTGGAGCATTTAAATGTGTCCTAGGGCTATCACAAAAATCATTCGTCCATTCTTTAATTCATTCAGCAAATATTTTTTGAGTGCTCACAATGTGCCACAGGTACACAACAGTGAACAAGATCCACACAGACCCTGCTGGGGTCACCATCCTCCTCCCCGTTTGCCTGACACTCCTGGTTTTAGTACTGGAAATCCTGCCTCCCGGGAAATCCATCAGTTCTGGGAAAGCCGGGGTGGTTGGTCACCCTGTCTGCTTCCTGGAAGCTAACAGTCCATGGATTTCTAGGAAAGGTAGGGTTGAGTCTTGGTACCAGACTTGCTCCTTCTCAACTCTATGATCTCGAACAGGATACTTACTTCACTGGGCCCCAGTTTTCTTATTTATAAATGAGAAAAATAATATTGACTTCAAAGAGTTATTTTAAGATTAACTGAAGTTTGGTTATTGATTCTATGGGAACTGACTGCAGTGACAGCTTTACAATCAACAACAAAACAGGGAGATGTAGCTCTAGCTGTCCCATTGGCTCTGCAGATAGGAAAGGCTGCTCTATGCTTTGCTGAACTGGAGGAGAACCTGCCATAATCCTGGCTGCAATATCTTGTTACTGGTGTGTAGATGAGGTGGGTTCTCAGGGCCCCAGTGCTTTGTTGGGGAAAAGGACTGACCCTCAGGGAGAGGACCAGCTGGTAGTTTAACCACTTTGTCTGCTGGCAGGTGCAAAAAAAGGAGGGGGGCACAAGTACCTTATTCTTAAAGTGGAGACTTAGGCTAAAAATGAAAGCATGGTGGGATGCCTGAGTGGCTCAGCTGTTGAGTGTCTGCCTTTGGTTCAGGGCGTGATTCCAGTCCAGAGATCGAGTCCCACGTTGGGCTCCCTGTGAGGAGCCTGCTTCTCTCTCTGTGCCTATGTTTCTGCTTCTCTCTCTGTGTCTCATGAATAAATAAAGAAAATCTTTAAAGAAAATGAAAGCTTCGAATTGAAAGAGGGACACATATAATCTCACATTAACCCCTATTCCTGCTGTGGGTAGCTTTTCACCTTCCTTCTTTAGGTGTCTCATAAAGATTCCTTTTTATTTTTGCCAAGTTCCCTTTCCCTTACCTATACTTTGTAATTTTATTTAATATTATATATACATACATGAGCATGTATTAGGCACTCAGCACATACCAGGGACTGGGATGCTTAGGGGAAGCAGATTTTGTTTCTATCCTCATAGAGCTGACAGTCTAGTTGGAAACACACACACATACACATGCGTGCGCACGCACACACACACACACGGTTTTTAAAAAAGTTTTTGATTCCTCTCTCAACTGTCTCACTTTTTAAAAAGTAGCTCTGAGGTGTTTAAATTTTTCCTGACTTCAAATATCTCCCCTTCCCCATCTGATTTAATTTTACCTTCCAACCCACACATACCATCTTGTTAGGAAGAACTAACCTCATAGGCACTACTGATGGTGGTGCATCATATTGCAAGCCAACGTAGCCTTTTTTTTTTAATGTTTTATTTATTTATTCATTAGAGACGCACAGAGAGAGAGGCAGAGACACAGGCAGAGGGAGAAGCAGGCTCCATGCAGGGAGCCTGATGTGGGACTTGATCTCGGGACTCCAGGATCACACCCTGGGCTGATGGCAGGAGCTAAACCGCTGAGCCACCCAGGGATCCCCCAATGTAGCCTTTATGATTGAACTTCGTTCTGAAGTTCAACCTCCTAATACTGTAGGCTATCTAATTAGTTGGTAATAATGCCATTTTTAGAGCTTGTCAGGGGAGAAAGACTCTTGATCCCCAATCCCCACTTCTGATGTACAGAGAGGAAGGGGGCAAATTTCCCACCCCTTTTGAACTGCTTGAATAGATAACCTCCTAATCTCTCATCAGCAAGTTAAAGAACTAAGTCCAAATGGTGCTGAAAGAGTATGACAGCATGAACTTTGGGTGTGTGCTTATTATTAATTCAGCCTTGTTGGTGGCCCCATGCTTAGTAATGTGGGGCTCACAAAGGGAGGAGGAAGGGGAATAATGTTACAAACTGGCCAGAGAATTGGGGTTAATGCTTTTTTTTAAATTTTTTTTTAATTTTTTAATTTATGATAGAGAGAGAGAGAGAGAGAGGCAGAGACACAGGCAGAGGGAGAAGCAGGCTCCATGCACCGGGAGCCCGACGTGGGACTCGATCCCGGGTCTCCAGGACCGTGCCCCGGGCCAAAGGCAGGCGCCAAACCTCTGCGCCACCCAGGGATCCCCGGGTTAATGCTTTTATAATGACACCAGGATGGTATGGCTCTTGTGCCTTTCATTACAATAACACACTTGCCGAGCACTCCCACATGGTGTCAGGGACTTTTCCCATGTTGGTCATTTAATATAAAGATGTGTAACATCAAATGCTGCTCTGAAGGAGCTTATGATTATGGGCCAGCACATGGACCTGCAAAAAAGAAGCACGAGGTAGCATGTAAAGGATGCTCTGAGAGGCACAGGCCAGAAGGTGCGATAGGACTTGAGGAGGCAGGAAAGCATCAGGGAAGTCTTCATGGGAGCCACCCGTTCAGTGGTAGAAGTGGGCATAGTGTGTTTGCAGATCACAGCCTTGTTACTAGAAAATCAATGATCTCCCCCTGCCCCAATTTCTTTTTCTTTTTCATTTTATTTTATTTTATTTTATTTTATTTTATTTTATTTTATTTTATTTATTTTATTTTTTGCCCCAATTTCTTTTACATCTTCAGAAAAGCCATTTTGAGTCATGATCAGCTTCTGCATTATGCTTTTCTAATTTACTGTTATGGTTACGGGCAGCTCATGAGCTTGTGTCCATCCTCAGTATTTTTCTACCTCTTTGCCCACCACGATCTCCATGTGAACTACACTTCAAATAGAGGCTTTGGAAGTTCTTTTACAACTTTTGGTGACACCCGTGTCTGTAGTTTTCATCATTATCGACTGGTAATGATTTGCATCTTCTTGTGTTTTTTTCTTCTTCCAAGCACTGCATAAATTGGCAATGGTTAAGTACAAGGCAAGGGCAGAAGTCAAAATGACCTTTTTGATCACCTTTTCTATCACGTAATAACTGTAGCATTACTGCTATCCTATCTGTGATGTTCTGGGTGCTTTATATACACCGCTGTAATTTTTATACCATCCCTATAAATCAGGTATTATACCTGCATTTTATAGATGAGGAAAGGAAAGCACAGAGGGGTTGTTAACTGGCCTGGGGCCATCCAGCCAGTAGAAGGTTTACAAGAACAAACACTACTGATATATTGTTAGCAAAATTCATAGAACAAGCTCTCTTGGTATGATGGAAGCTCAGTGACTCTACCAACTTTATTTTGACTAACATAGACTATTTAAGTCTATGTTTTCACCTATCTGCAGTGGGAAAACCTGGATATTTTCCATGTTTGGGTTCAGCTTCTCAAATTCCTTGGTAGGAGGTAGTTTGGCTTACTGCCACTTCAGGAGTGCTATCTTGGGTAAAATTGTATTTTGTCTTTTTAAAAAAAGATTTCATTTATTTATTCACGAGAGACATAGAGAGGCAGAGTCACAGGTAGAAAGAGAAGCAGACTCCTCGCAGGGAGCCAGATGTGGGACTCAATACCCGGACCTGGGATCACACCCTGAGCCCAAGGCAGACGTTCAACCCCTGAGCCACCCAGGCGTCCCTGTATTTGGTCTTTAAAAAAGATCCATAGGTTGGCTCTCCACTGGGCTCAGATGTACCTCATTCCTCCTGCATGTTGCCCATGATCTCCATGGCAGAGCCAGGTCTTGTGACTTCACATACCATGCATGCCATTTTCTGGGCATGGACCCCTCAGTTCTGCCACTATACCAGGACTCTCTCAAATGTCATTTTCTGTCCTAATTCCAGGCCAGGACAGTGAGTAGCTGGGCCTTTTAGAATGTCTCTACTTGCAGCCTGCAATTCATAATTGTAAACCATGGTCAAGGAAAATGCCATTCTTACCTCTCCCTGCCCTTTGGTAAACATGAGTCTCAGCTCAGCCCCTTAGACCCTGCATTTTAGGCCAGTGGCGAAGACAGTCTATTTCTCTACGGGAGCTAACCACGTTCTTCCAAGCTGCTATTTTGCGCCTGGGGATGACTGCATTCTTTGTTTTAAAAAAATATCTTATTTATTTATTTATTTGAGATAGAAAGAGAGAGAGAGAGACAGAGAGAGAGAGAGACAGAGAGAGAGAGAGAGACAGAGAGAGGATGTGAGTGGGGGAGGGGCAGAGGGATGGAGAGAGAGAGAGAGAGAGAGAGAGAGAGAGAATATCTCAAGCAGGCTCCACACCCAGCACAGAGCCTGATGTGGGGCTCCATCCCACGACCCTGAGATCATGAGCTGAGCAGAAATCAGGAGCCAGAGACTTAACCAACTGAGCCACTTGGGCACCCCGTAACTGCATTCTTTAATGCTGCCTCAAGGAAGGAAAATGGAAAGGGGGAGAAATGTGCATGCATTTCTCTGTGGATTCAGAAAAGGCCTGCATTGATTCAGAAAAGTACCTGCAGCTGATGATGTTGGAACATTGGAGACATTTCCTGTTTATTATGCTGGTAAGAGGGGGAGCCCAGAAAGAAGGGGGGGAAAGCATTTTGTGGCTACATTTACCTCATTCAAGTGCTTGGGATTAGGCAAGAAATGTAGAGAGGCCACTTGGCATTGGGAGCCATAATGAGAGCCCTGGGAGCGCCACAGCCTGAGTTGGATCTCGTGGGGAAGGAGGCAGGCTCTTTGCATTCCTAGGCCCATATTTAACCCTTTCTCAGCTCGTGGCATCTCGGTAATTGCTTTCCTTTTTTCTCTTCCACCTGTTCACAGAAGATATGGCGTCAGGAATTTTTAATACAATTTCAGAATGACCCTGAAATTGTGTGGTGTCTGGGGTCACCTCGTGAAGTTCAGAGGAAAGACCGGCAGTCTTCTGGGGAATTCCCAAGAATTGATTTATCTTAAGGAGATGGAGATAGGTGTGTTGCTCACACCTGACCCTATTGTATATTTCCCCCATCCCCTCTGGGATGAACACTGAATAATTAAAGTATTGAATAATTAAGAAGGAATCCCTCATGTTCCCTTCGGAGTTCAAAACAAGGACATCTTTTCCATTCTGATTGTTCTTTGACTTGGCCTGTCCTATTTAACTAACCCTTTTTTTCTGCTTCACACACAGGGACATAAGGATTGGACCAAACTGGGATGCCTGGGTGGCTCAGCAGTTGAGCTTCTACTTTCTGCTGGGGCGTGATCCTAGTCCAGGGATCGAGTCCCGCATCGGGCTTCCTGTGAGGAGCCTGCTTCTTCCTCTGCCTATGTCTCTGCCTCTTTCTCTGCATCTCTCATGAATAAATAAATAAAATATATTTTTTAAAAAGAATTGGACCAAACTTGTAACTCAACAAATATTTATTTTTTATATATATTTTTAAAGATTTTATTTATTTATTCATGAGAGACAGAGACAGAGAGAGAGAGAGGCAGAGACACAGGCAGAGGGAGAAGCAGGCTCCATGCAGGGATCCTGATGTGGGACTCGATCCTGGGACTCCAGGATCACGCCCTGGGCCGAAGGCAGGCAGGCGCTAAACCACTGAGCATCCCCTCAACAAATATTTTTTGAGTGTCCACTCTGTGCTAGTCATGTTCCTAGGGGCTGGGGTACAATAGTGAACAGAACAGTTTAAAACACTAGTTCTTGTAAACCTTATACTCTAGTTGGGCAGAGACAGACAATAAATACTAGTTTAAATAAATTAGTGAAATATATGTGGTTCCCCTCATACCAGCCTGAGGGTACAAAGAGACACTGAATCCTAGTTTAGAGTCACTCTGGGCCTTGCGGCTACCACGTAGGTTCCTGAAACCCCTTGAGTACTTTTTGTTCCTTAGCACACCACCAGTTTTAACTTTTGAACTTCTTGGCACAGTCTGTTGCTGTGACCCTCATGGGTTACATGGCTTAGTGCCTTGCCACTCTACAGCCTGTATCACTGCCACCACCGATGTCATTCTTACTTACTGTGGAACCATCTTTTTTGCCTGTGCATGAGGCTGATCATTGACCCCTGCCCACATTGGGGCAGGGACTTTTTTTGCAGGCAGCTGGGGTCTCATCTGCCTAGTCCCAGGTACAAGGTTACCCTTCCCTTTCTGTATCTTCTTGGGGCAGCTTCCGACTTTGATCCTTTTGGCCAGATTACCACTTCTCCCTACATCCCAGGTTCAACCCTTACCTGTGACATAGTATGATTAGTGTTCCAAATCATGCTACTTTATAATTATAGGTAGATATCTGTTACTTTTTGTTGGTTCTTTTAGAAATCAGTCATTATAGGGTCACCTCGGTGGCTCAATTGGTTAAGTATCCAACTCCTGATATCAGCTCAGGTCAGGATTTCAGGGTCCTGGGATCAAGCCCTGCATCAGGCTCCATGCTCAGCAGGGAGTGTGACTGATGACTCTCTCTCTACCACTCCCTCTGCTGCTCACACTTGTGCTTGCACATGTGCATGTGCACTCTCTCTCTGTCTCAAATAAATAAATCTTAAAGAAATTAATTTTATTTTCTAAAAGTAAAAATAATCTATGTTCACTTAATAGAACTTGGAGCTAATAGGCACATACATAAAATGAAACCATCGCTGACAATATTAACACTCAGAAATACCTTACTGGCACCAGGGCCAGTTTCCTGGATGCAACCTGTTCAGTTACACAGGGTTCAGTGCTTAAAAAAACCCCACACTTGGTTTAATGCTCTGTTGTTGCTGTCTTGACATTCTTTTATTTTTTTTTAAGATTTTATTTATTTATTCATGAGAGACAGAGAGAGAAAGAGAGAGAGGCAGAGATGCAGGCAGAGGGAGAAGCAGGCTCCATGCAGGGAGCCTGACGTGGGACTCGATCCTGGGTCTGCAGGATCAGGCCCTGGACTGAAGGCAGCGCTAAACCGCTGAGCCATCCGGGCTGCCCTGTCTTGACATTCTTAGTAAGTTTTGAACAGGAGCTACACACTTTCATTTTTTTTTTTTAAGATTTCATTTATTTGAGAGAGAGAGAGAGCATGATCAGGGGGAGAGGCAGAGAGAGAGGGAGAAGTAGACTCCCCATTGAGTGGGGAGACCAATGTGGGGCTTGATCCCAGGACCCTGAGATCATGACCTGAGCTGAAGGCAGATGATTAACCGACTGAGCCATCCTGGTGCCCCACGTTTTCATTTTGTACTAGGTCCTATTAATTATATACTTGGTCCGATCTCCTCTAACATTCCTATTAATTATGTACTTGGTCCGATCTCCTCTAACATTATTGGTATATCTCTTTCCAGCATTACCTCAATCCATGTGTTGGTTTTATTTTTTTTTCATTTATTTTTTAAAAAGATTTTATTTATTTATTCATGAGAGAGAGAGAGAGAGGCGCAGAGAGAGAGACAGAGACAGAGACACAGGCAGAGGGAGAAGCAGGCTCCATGCAGGGAGCCTGACACGGGACTTGATCCCAGGTCTCCAGGATCACGCCCTGAGCTGAAGGCGGCGCTAAACCGCTGAGCCACTGGGCTGCCCTGTTGTTCCAATTTTAATATAAGTGCTGTGGAAGCAAGCACTCTCAGGTATTTTTAAAGAGATTTTACTTATTTATTTTAGGAGAAAGAGCATGCTTGCATGAGCAGGGAGAGGGGCAAAGGGGAGAGAGAGAGAAAGGGAGAGCATCTTAAATAGACTCTGCACTGAGCATGGAGGCCAATGTGGGGCTTGATCTCACAGCCCTGAGATAATGATCTGAGCAGAAACCAAGAGTCAGATACTTAACCAACTGAGCCACCCAGGTATCCCATTCTCAGGTGTTTTTGAAAGAGGTGTTAGTGGTCTCTTAGGGATGGAATTCAATCTGTTCTCCAGGTTTCCTGTGTTTTCTGACATCATCCAGAAACTGGGTCATTGGGTTTCCTGTGCTGGGATAATGAAGGCTTTGCTCCATCAGCCTGGTCATGGTATACTGCAGAAAGTTAGAGCCTGGAACTTTACATCCCAGAATTCAGATCTTGATTTTCAGTTGTCATTCCTGACCCATCCTCTCAGCCATCAACACAACTTTAAACACAATTCTTGTTGGACCTTTGGAATTCAAGTAAGTTCTAGAACTGGGCAGTTCCCTAAAAAAATTGCAAATCCCCCCACTTTGCAAATGAAGACTCTAGACCAGAAGATAAAGGCTCAAAGATTCTGAGTTTTTAAAAAAGATTTTATTTATTTGAGGGGGGTGGGCGGGACATGAGCAGAAGGAGAGGCAGAAGGAGAGGGAGAAACAGACTCCTCTGCTGAGCAGGGAGCCCAGTGTGGGCTTGATCCTGGGACTCCAGGATCATGACCTGAGCTAAAGGCAGACACCTAAGGGACTGAGCCACCCAGGTGCCCCAAAGATTCTGTTTGTAACTATGGAGACAGAGGTGAGATTTGAGCCTAGTTATCTGTCCATGGATGTTTTTGCTTCATTAGTATTCAACAATGTTCAGCCATCAAGGTGGGGGGTATGCTACCTTTCTTGAATTAACCTAAGAGCTTTTTGAAAGTGGTAAGATCAGTAAGTACACAGATCGTGATGGTGTTTTGAAGGCATGTCTATGCCCTTGTTCTTTGTCCCTGATCATGGGGAATACAAAGGTGGGGTAGAGGGATAAGCTGTTAAATTCACTCCTGTTGAATCAGCCTGCTGTATCCCTAGTGAAAGACAGTGCTCTTACAATACCCAACAGACATTGGACAAGGAAAAGGAGTCGGTTGTTCATTGGGCATTAAAGATGCTTCAAATTCTCTCACTCCAAAACAGATTTTAGCTGCTGAAGACAGAAAAAGGATGGAAAAATAGATTGTCCTTGGCTATGGGTATTAGGGGAACAGGTTTTTTTAAATTAAGTTTTAAAAAATATTTATTTATTTATTCATGAGAGACACACAGAGAGAGGCAGAGACAGGCAGAGGGAGAAGCAGGCTCCCTGCAGAGAGCCTGATGGGGGGGGGGACTGGATCCTAATCCCGGATCCCAAGATCACCCCCTGAGCCAAAGGCAGACACTCAACCACTGAGCCACCCAGATGTCCCTTAATTAAGTCTTTAATTTTAATTCCAGTATAGCCAACAGTGTTATATTAGTTTCAGGTGTACAAAATAGTGATTAATAATTCTAGACATCGGGCACCCGGGTGGCTCAGCAGTTTAGCGTCGCCTTAAGCCCAAGGTCTGATCCTGGAGGCCAGGGATCGAGTCCCACGTCGGGCTCCCTGCATGGAGCCTGCTTCTCCCTCTGCCTGTGTCTCTGCCCCCCCCTCTCTCTCTCTCTGTGTGTCTCTCATGA
Organism: Canis lupus baileyi; assembly: GCF_048164855.1. Lineage (NCBI taxonomy): Eukaryota > Metazoa > Chordata > Mammalia > Carnivora > Canidae > Canis > Canis lupus. Next base: position 13,204,710 of record NC_132876.1, on the reverse strand, counting down.
ATAAATAAATAAAATCTTTTAAAAAATATTCTATACATCGTGCAGTGATTAACATGCTAAATGTACTCCAGTGGGTTTTTAAAATTTTCCCGTTTTTTAGAAGTTCATGTTATTATCATGATCTTTTTAGGTAGTTTTATAGACAAAGGGATGCTTTAAAGGGGGAAAAAAAAGCCAAGCATGTTTGAGTGTTTTTTTTTTTTTTCATTAGTATGCATGTTAATGATGACTAGGCAAATTACTTCCTTGACCTATAGTCCTTATCTGTCTCTCTGGCCTCCACATCCCACGAACATTGAGAGGAAGGACTATTAAAGTAGTTGGCCTGTGGAATAGTGTACCCTCTCCAAAACATTCTTTGGCCCCAGAAACTATTTTGTTGCAGTGGTTCAACTAGATGCTAGAGAAAGTGGAATTTATTCTCCCCAAATATTTCAATCTGTGGAGCTGCAGTTTTTCCTTCTGTGCCCGTAGCCATGTGACTGGACATGGTAGTGACTGCCAAGCAGCTCTATTGGATGTTGAAATTTAGGATATGTGAGCATTCAGGCCAGGCTTGGAAGAGTTTATTGGCACTGAGCCAAGCCTGCTTACCTGGTATGAACAGGGGTGAGGACATTGCCATGAGCCAGGCAAAACACAACATCAGGAAGGCAGGTGGCCCACATACAGGCAGGGCTCAGGCTCTGGGCTAGGGTTTGAGGGCAGGCATCTTTCCCTGCAAAAAGAGACCATTAGGGCCTTGCCTTGTTCTCCAGATTTCCAGAGTGAAGTACTGAGCAGGCCAAGATTGAGACTGAGAGCCAGGGTTTCAGAATAGAGATCCAGCTATAGGACTGATGGTGGAAATTTGGGGTTGACAGTAAGATGGAAGGCTAGTTTCTAACATAGGGGCACAGGATTAGTAGGCTTGGTTGCAAAAGCTGACCTGATGCCAGGTCCCCCAAAGATTAAATAGAGTGCTTTAAGGCCACTGTGACTAAGGGCTGTGACACTGGTTAAGAGCTTCAAGCAGGGGTGAACCTGCAAGTAGAGACAGTGGTTTGGGGAGGGGGGCTGCTTGGGCAGAAAACTAGTCAAGTTGTTACATGCTTGCAGGAAGCATAAGAATGATAGGAATTCACATAGGTCTTGAGAAGAGTAAATTATTTTATTTTAGAAATAATTTCATCTTCTCATTGGTCATTATACATATTTATATACACATCCATAATTCTATCATTTATTGGTGTTTGTACCCCAAATCCTCTAATTAGAACCTAAGCTCCTTTCTTTGCATAGTACACATTCTCCTGAGGGTTAGTGTGCTAAGCCACGTGGCCACCTAGAATTAAATACTGTTTTATTGCAGCCTATGGAATAATAGGTTTGCCTAATATTAAAGGTTTTCTCTGTCTCCTTCAGAAGCCTCTCAATTCACAAATTCAAGGTAAACCTGTTTTCTTCAGCATAAAGCTTTACTCTTTGTTAAGCTTTAATAGACCAATGTGACCCTGAACTGCGGACTCTAAGTTTTCTTTATCTGTGCTCTTGGTTGGGTTAGCCACAGAGGGGGAAGGTGTGGAGGGAGCAGGGAAAGAGAGGTGGGGGAGGGAAGGGAAGAGGCACTGTGGTTCCAATAAAAAATAACCATTATGTGCAACGAAAGAGTTTTTCATACCTCAGTTTATCCAGCCCACACTGAGGCAGTAGTCCTGGTGAGCAGTGTAAGACTCACTGTGATGTGTGTGATTCTGGGATCAGGTTTCCAATCTATCCAGTCCTGCCCCCCCCTCCACTTCTCTGAATGGAACCTGCCAAGGGTAGGTGAACTGTGGGGGCTTCTCTCTAGTTAGCACCTGCCCCCAGTCAGTTGTCAAGTAACATGGTACAAAAAGAGCTTAGAGACCCATCCTGGAAAAAGGAATCTTTCATGATAATCTGTTTATTCAAGTCAAGCAACAACAAAAGAAAAGACCTAGAAAGTTAAGATTTCAGTGGCCTGGGTGCTTTGCCTGGCTGGCTCAGTCAGTAGAGCATGCAACTCTTGAACTTGGGGTTGTAAGTTTGAACCCCATATGGGCGTAGAGATTATTTAAAAATAAAATCTTAAAAAAAGAAAAAAAAGATTTCAATGACAACTTCCCCTTGGAATAGAAAATATTTAAGCTTTACGTGAAGATATCTGGTGTTGTCATGGTCATCCTGGTGCTGTTACGTTCAAGAGCTGTGCAACTGTGATGTCTCTGGGCCTTAGTTTCAGTAGAAGGTTGCTTACGATAGCTGGTTCACCGGAGGGTCAATGGGATGACATGAGAAAAAGCCTAGCACAGCACCTGGCACACAGTAGGCACTCAGCAATTTTCCTATTTATAACGTGGGCATGGATTGAAGCTTCAGCCCTCAGACAATTGCCATTCTTTACGGGGCTGTGGCAGGACCAGGTGGGACCTGATTTTAGAAAATGCATGTGCAGAGTCTGGTAGACAAAAGCCCCTTTTCAGCTCCTGCTTCAAGATGACCACACTCCATATGGCTTCACCTGCTGCGCACTGTTATAATTGCAATCAGAATGGATCTCATTAGGGTTACAATGGCCCAGGAAAATGAAGAGTGGTTACCATAGCCCACTCCCTGGGTCTCCCAGCCGGGCGGTCAGAAAAGAAACAGAGTCGAAACGTTTCCTGTAATTACAGTCCCCAACATAGCACCCCAAGGATATTGGGAGCTTAATAAATAGCCTTTGAGAATTTTTCTGTCAAGTGTTTATTACAAATAAGTGGGGGTCTGATTCATTGGCAATGTACATACCCCCGCCTCCCTAAATGACATAGAAACAAGCTTGGTTTAACGGGACCAGTGCAGAAGGAAGTAGGGAGCAGTAGCTGCATGCTTCCTGCGTGGACTTACAAAGACTTCCTAGTTGGATTAAGTGAATTAATATCTATTTATAATGGGTTTATAGCAGTGTTTGTCACACAATAAGTGCTATCCGGTGTTTGCTATGATTAAAAAATAACTCCCGCTACACTCTGTCTGTTAATCGATTACAAATGGCCACTTTCTCAGTTTCAGGGTGGGTAGGATGAGAGCAGGCACAAAAATTTACCTTTGGGAGATATTCTAACTTTGTCAGATCATGTGGAAAGGACAAAATGGGTGTGGATCATTTAACTCTTCATTGACTAATGGTTTGGTCCTTGTACCATTTGTCTTTATATCAGTTTGATTTCTTTTCTGGGCAATTTATCTGCAACATGGGTATCTACAACCAAGTGACAGTGATATCCTTTGGCTAGGAGCTATGATTTTTTTTTCTAAGGAGAAGGAACCTAGCACATGATTTAGTCAGTCATAATTTTTTTCCTGGAAAATCAACAATAAACTCTCAAAGCAATAGCACACATATGATTTAAATAAGATTTAATAATGTATGCATACTTAATGAAAGATAGGCTATAGATATATACATATATATTTCTCTACCTGTCTATTATATTAATGATTGAACTGTGACTGTTAAAAATTTTGCCTTATGTATCTGGTGTTCCTTACCAGAATTAAGTAAAAAATGTCCTTCACTCACCCTGAACTTTTTATTGGAGGCTGAAACTTGTGCTGCTGTGCTCAGCTCTAGTTCTGGCTCCATTTTGGGTATTAATCGCTGCTTTAGTATTAGAAGCCCTCATGGTACCTCTGCCTGGCTTACTTCTCAGAGAAAAGGCCTTAATTTGCTTGCTCAGCTATTTCCTTTCATTCTTAACGCTGCCTGTGCTTGCTGCCGCCTCCTCTTATGTTTCATTTTTGTTCCAGGAAGAGATGGCTTTTCATTTCTCTATGAGTGGTGAGTGTCCTGGATGGGCCTATCTGCATGCAGAGCTCTGGAATTCTGTGATGTGGAGGCAGATCCCTAGGGTTCTCTTTTATGAAGGTTCTTAAGCCCCTTGGAGAAGCAATAAAGAGGCTTTTGGCATTGATACTTGGGTTCCAAGGACACTAGGATTATAAACTTTCCCTATTCCTCTCACCATGCACAAAGAAGGGATGGGGGATGAAGGAGATTTCTCAGGAAGTCAAAGAAGTCAGACTGAGATGGAGGAGAATTGAAGGGCCCCAGAGCCATTTGGTGCCCTGGTAGAGAGTTGATCTGTAGAGGTGGTATGGTCCAAGGGGAGGCACATGGAGGTAGACACCGCTAGCCCAGCTGTGTGGCATCAGTTGCTCCTTGGCATATGGAACTGTCCACCTGAAGAGGCATTGGAGGAGCTATGACCACTTCTGGGCCAAACCTCCTAAGGTCAATTGAGAGAGCTATCATATAGGGAAGGAAAAAGTCAGCTTCCACATGGAACAAGGAGAGAGAGGATTGTGGGTCATAGGAGCAGAGTCAGTCTGTTACGATTGCTGCAACGGGAGCAGTGGGAATGGCAGAAGCAATAGCAGCAGTGTTATGAAGTAGACCAGTGGTGGTCCTAAGCCTGAACTTAGATCAGCTACATAGTCCAGAGGGAAGCATTTGGGCAGCAGAGAGCTGGTGGACTAGAAGAGTGGGTCCAGGGACATAATGGCGGACTGCTTTTAACAAAATTTTATTGAGTTCCAGTTGTGTGCCAAGCACCATTTAAAGTCAGATTCCACGAGGCACATCATGTTTAGTTGTCCCGTTTGGGAGATGCTAAGATTACTTAGTTGTTTCAGATAGTGACAGCCTGATCCATCCACCCAGCAAACTGTTATGTAATGATTTAAGTGGCCAAAGACCATCTTTGCCTAGGAGTGGGCTAACTCATTCCTTTATTTTTTTATTTATTTTTAGAAATATTTTATTTATTTATTCATGAGAGACAGAGAGAGAGAGAGAGAGAGAGAGGCAGAGACACAGGCAGAGGGAGAAGCAGGCTCCATGCAGGGAGCCTGATGCAGGACTCGATCCTGGGACTCCAGGATCACACCCTGGGCCAAAGGCAGGCACTAAACCGCTGAGCCACCCAGGCATCCCTAACTCATTCCTTTAAAAGTCAATCCTGGGGTGCCTGGGTGGCTCAGAGGTTGAGCGTCTGCCTTTGGCTCAGATGGTGATCCCAGGGTCCTGGGATTGAGTCCTGCGTCGGGCTCCCTGTGAGGAGCCTGCTTTTCCTCCTGTCTATGTCTCTGCCTCTCTCTCTGTGTCTCTCATGAATAAATAAATAAAATCTTTTAAAAAATAAAAAAAATAAAAGTCAATCCTGCCAGAGCAAGATGGCATGTGTGGCCACTTGGCTAAGAGTAGGGGCACTTAATAAAAATAGCCACAGTATCATTTTGCATACAATAGAATAAATAATGCTTCCTTAATAATATCATACACTCCATAGACAAATTTCCTTGATTGTTTAAAAAATCTTTTGTTTTAGATTTGGTTTGTTAGAATCAGGTGCAATCAAGTGTGTCTGGGTGGCTCAGTTGGTTAAGCATCTGCCTTCAGCTCAGGTCATGATTCTGGGGTCCTGGGATCGAGTCCTGCATCAAGCCCTGCATCGAGCCCTGCACCAGGCTCCCTACTCAGTGGGGAGTCTGCTTCTCCCTCTGCACCTCCCCCTGCTCATGCTCTCACTTTCTGTCTCTCTCAAATAAATAAATTTTTAAAAATCTTAAAAAAATACAAAGAAAAGAAAGAAAGGAAGGAAGGAAGAAAGAAAGAATCAGGTGCAGTCAACACATTGCATTTGGTTGGTATGTCTTTTAAGTCTCTCTTTAAGTCTCTCTCAACCTAAATGCCACATTTTCTTTTTATTATAATAGCACCCCTCCACTCCATTTCTTTATGCCATTTATTTGTTGAAGAAACTTTTTTTTTTTTTTTTAGAATTGTCCACATACTAGAATTGGCTGATTATATCTGTTGGTGTTGTCTAACTGGTTCCTCTGTATTCCATACTTCCTCTAACTAGGCAGATATAGAGGCCTGATTAGATTATTATTTTATTACTATTATTATTTGGAAAAATAATTTCATAGTACTGGTGTATTTCCTATTTCCTATAATTATTAGGAGGCACATACTGTTTGCTCAACTTTTTAGTGATGTTAACATTCATCATGGGTTTAAGTGTTGGCAACTTGATCCATTAATTATAAATTTCCTGTCAAGATTTCACCTAATGGTTTGATAATTGGTGATGATCATTTCCTAGATCCATTATTTCGTACTCTGTGAAATGGTGATTTTCTAGGTCTGTCATCCTTTCTGCATTTATGGGCAGGAAGTTTTCCATGAAGAAAAAATTCTCCTTATAACTATTTGGTTACCCTGAAATGAAATTCATATAGGGAAGGCATGCATGATAGATGCTTGATTCTTTCCTTTTACTTAACAATTTTCAAAATAATGGATAGGTGGCCTAGTAAACTCCAATGGTGAGAATGGGAGTTTTTTTTATTGAAGTATAATCAATATACAATGTTATATTAGTTTCAGGTGTACAAGATGGTGATTCAAATCTATACATTATCCAGTGCTCACCACGATAAATCACCATACAATGTTATAACAATATTATTGAGGGCAGCCCGGGTGGCTCAGCAGCTTAGCGCCGCCTTCAGCCCAGGGCCTGATCCTGGAGACCCGGGATCGAGTCCCACGTTGGGCTCCCTGTATTGGGCCTGCTTCTCCCTCTGCCTGTGTCTCTGCCTCTCTCTCTCTCTCTCTGTGTCTCTCATGAATAAATAAATAAAATCTTAAAAAAAAAAACAATATTATTGATTCTATTCCCTGTGTTGTACTTTTCATCTCTGTGATTTATTTTATAACTGGAAATTTGTGAAACAGTTTTGAATTGATGGCTTTGTTAATAATCACTATTTTTTAATCCATTGAAGTATTTTTTTAATTTAAAAAATTTTTTAAATTTGTTTTTTAAGTAGTCTCTACACTCAATGTGGGGCTGGAACTCACGACCCTGAGATCATGAGTCACATGTTCTACTGACTGAGCTATCCAGGTGTCCTAAGTCACTGTTTTTTTGATGCTCAAATTTTCTCATTTTTGGCTAGTGGGAGCTCCTTAAAGTTGATTTTTGGTTTATTTTGACAGATAGTATTGGGGTTTGATAGCTTCCTTGCTTACTGGTGAAATAAGATGTTACAGACCCATCTTGAACATTTATTGCTCTAATCTAGGATCAATCATTTCTCCAAGGAGACTTGGCTCCTTTTGGGAGAAAATGCTATTTAGACACCACTGTCTGTATTTTGGGATGCTCATTGCCACTGGGTTGTAATTATTTCTAGGCCTTTTCAGTGAGCTTAACTAGGTATTATGTGGTTTTTAGAAAGAGAAAAATGAATCGTGAATTTATACTGATGTTTCTGATTAAAATTAAGGATTACAGGGTTTTCAATTAATTTATTTGATTTTTTTATTCATCTCTCTGCTATTTTTCTGTGGTATTAAATGTGTGAGTATGAATATGTAGATGTACATGTGTCTCAAATTAATAATACCAATATTACTGCAATGTGACTAATCTATACTGTTTTCTTCATATTTATCCTGTTTGGGTTTCACTTTAGCATCTTGGATCTGTAAATTTGTGTCTTTATTGTATTTGGGGGAATTTTAGTGATAATTCATCAGATATTCTTTATGCCACATTTTCTCTTTCTTCTTCTTCTGGAACTCCAATCACACTTGTCTTAGATTTTTTAAGGCATTTAAAAATTTCAGTGAAGGAATGATGCATGTTACAGATTAATCTTTACTTATCCCCACTTGGTTTTTCAAAGAATACCATCATTTCAACCCCCCAGTGAACACAGCACTTATTTCTTTCTTCCCCTTCTAATTTATTCCAGATTTTCAAGTGTTTTCTTCAGTAATGATGCTTTCTCCTGCACCTCAGGTCTGCTGTCTGTCTCCGTAGTAGCTAAAGACTCAATTAGGAGCACTGTGCATTTAGATGTCAAACTTTTCCACTGTTTAGATTCTTCAAGTTTTTAAAGCAGTAATTCTATCACAGATAAAGCTTCTGTTCTCACAGATGAATAGGTCTTATTTTCTAAAGAATATGTGATTGATTTACAAGTTTCAAGGAGAATTACAGCCAAAGCCTCAGGATCTGCATGTTTATCTTCCAAAAGCATTAATCCTTTTAAAAAGGCATTCATTGATTGTAGGACTCCCAACTGCACTTTCCACATGCTCAGTTTTAGCCATTCACACATCAGCTTGCTCAGCTCTTGATGATAACAACATTGGGCCTCCAAATTTTGGGGCCAGGCTTTGCCTAGGCTCTCAAAGGCTCCCAGCAGAGACTCCAACTGGAGCTCCTCTTCCTTCTCATTCCCACCTTCATTTTTGGTTGTCCCAATGCCAGTGCTTTCAGGTGAGTTCTTGATAAGAGGTATGACAATGTCAGAAAACTCCTGGAATCTGTTCTCTTTGGTGGCCTTCAGGACATCTGCTACATAGGTAGTTGCTATGATCTTATCGTTAAGATTCTCTTTGCAGGGCAGTCCTGGTGGCTCAGCGGTTTACCACCACCTTCAGCCCAGGGTATGATCCTGGAGACCCAGGATTGAGTCCCACATTGGGTTCCCTGCATGGAGCCTGCTTCTTCCTCTGCCTGTGTCTCTGCCTCTCTCTCTCTCTCTCTCATGAATAAATAAATAAAATCTTAAAAAAAAGATTCTCTTTGCAACACTCCTTCAGAACAGCGTAGAGAATTTCATTTGTGCTGAGTTGATTGGGCATGGGCTTTTCCAGCTCTGTACTGCAAGCTGTCACCACACTGGCAATGGCTTTTAATAGCTCTTCCTTCCGTGCCCATGTTCTTCCAGCTAGGCCTTGCTGTAATGTGGTCAGTATCATTCCCAGATAGGGAGGTATTAGGGAGCTGGTTTTGCAGTTGATGCCATGGCAATTGCATGGTTTTCGTTTTCCAGGACTGAGACTGCAAAGCCTTCTGGGTAATGGCAGTCAATTCCTGCAGGTATAACTGAGAGCCACCAAAGGAACCAGGTACATTTTCCTGCCACACTTTAGTCCATAAGTTATACTCTTCCTTTCTTACTTCTCCTCACCAGCATTTCATGTATGCCCAGAAATGCCAAAGGCAGGACTTTTATTATTATTATTATTATTTTTAAAGATTTTATTTATTTATTCATGACACACACACACACACACACACACACACACACACAGAGGTGGAGACATAGGCAGAGGAAGAAGTAGGCTCCATGCAGGGAGCCTGATGTGAGACTCAATTCAGCATTCCGGAATCATGCCCTGAGCTGAAGGCAGACCCTCAACCACTGAGCCACCCAGGCATCCCAAAGGCAGGACTTCTTTGGCATGATTCTTTAATATATCAGGGCTGTATCATCCAGTAGCATCCACAGGTCACTGAGTTCTAGTCATTAAAAAAGTAGAAAACCCCTTTACTAGCTGTACTTCAGTTTGATAATTCCTGTTAAACTGTCTTCAAGTCCACTGACTTTCCATTGTCAAACCCATTCTGCTGGTAAGCCCACCTAATGATTTTTAAAGTCTCATATATTGTATTTTTAGTTTTAGAATTTACATCTGATTCTCTTTCATAGTTTGTATTTCTCTCTGAGATTTCCTATCTTCTCTGTCCTTTACTTATTGGACATAGTGATAATAATTGCTTTAAAGGTTTTACCTAATAATCTCAACACCTGGGTCATGTTGGAGTGAGTCTCCATTGATTATACTTTCTTTTGTGAATGGGTCATATTTTTTCTGGCTGGCATGTTTTCTCTTATATATTCTGCAATTTTTCTCATATATGTAAATGAAGTGTGTTTTCTTTTCTTGGATACTTTTACGATTTTCCTATTATAACTGGTTTTCAGATTTTGATGTGTCTTTGTCTGATTTTCATTGTATATATCCTGCTTCAGATTCTTGGAGCCTTTCAGTGTGTAGTTTAGAGTTTCTTTTAAATTTGAAAAAAATTTTTCCCTTCAGATGTCTTCTCCTTCATTCTCACCCTTTTCTCCTTCTGATATTCTAAATACATGTATATCTAACTGCTTGATACTCTTCTATAGGCCAAAACTATTCATTTCTTTTTTTTTAGAGTTTCATCTGTTTATTAGAGAGAGAGAGAGTACATGTGCATAAACAAAGGGAGGTGGGATCCCTGGGTGGCGCAGCGGTTTAGCGCCTGCCTTTGGCCCAGGGCGCGATCCTAGAGACCAGGGATCGAATCCCACGTCGGGCTCCCGGTGCATGGAGCCTGCTTCTCCCTCTGCCTATGTCTCTGCCTCTCTCTCTCTCTCTCTCTGTGTGTGTGTGACTATCATAAATAAATAAAATTTACAAAAAAAAATTAGGGGATCCCTGGGTGGCGCAGCGGTTTGGCGCCTGCCTTTGGCCCAGGGCATGATCCCGGAGACCCGGGATCGAGTCCCACATCGGGCTCCCAGTGCATGGAGCCTGCTTCTCCCTCTGCCTGTCTCTCTCTCTCTCTCTCTCTCTCTCTCTCTCTGTGACTATCATAAATAAATAAAAAAATTTTAAAAAAAATTAAAAAAAAAATAAACAAAGGGAGGGACAGAGGGAGAAACAGACTCCCTGTTGAGCAGAGAGCCCCATGCAGGGCTCAATCCCACGACTCCAGGATCATGGCCCAAGCCAAAGGCAGACACTCAACTGACTAAGCCACCCAAGTGCTCCTCATTTCCTTTTTTAAAGATTTTTTTTTTATTTTAAGTAATTTCCTCACCTAATGTGGGGCTCGAACTCACAACCCTATCAAGAGTTGCATGCTCTACTGACTGAGCCAGCCAGGTGCCCCAATTTCTTTTCTTTTCTTTTTTCTTTTTTAAGATTTTATTTATTTTGAGAGTGAAAGAGAGAGAGAGAGAATGCATGAGGTGGGGGGGAGAAGCAGAGGGGAGACAGAGGGTGGAAAGAATCCCAAGCAGACTCCACACCCAGCACAGAGCCTGACATGGGGCTCAATCTCATGATCCTGAGATCATGACCCAAACCGAAACCAAGAGTCAGATGCTTAACTGCCTGAGCCACCCAGTTGTCCCTCCCCACCTTTTTTTTTTTTTAAAGTAATCTCTACATAGGCCCAATGCAAGGCTTGAGCTCATGACCCTGAGGTCAAGAGTTGCATGCTTTACTGACTGAGCCAACTGGGTGCCCCTGTTCATTTCTTTTTAGTGTATTTTCTCTCTGTGTTTCAGTCTGGATAGTTTTTATTGCTGTCTTCAAGTTCACTGATCTTCTGTGGTGTTTAATTCAACAAACTTCATTTCAGGTATTGTATTTTACAGCTGTAGACATTCTATTTTGGTCTTTTTATTATCTTCCCTTTCTCTCCTCATTATGTTCATGCTTTTTTTTTTAATAAACAGTATTTGATCTTACTTAAGAAGTGTTTCAAAGTTCTTGACTGCTAACTCCTTGTCTGTCAGTTCTCAGCTTGTTTCTGTTTCTATTATTTCACTGCTGCTTCTCATGTCTGGTATTTTTTTAAAAGATTTTATTTATTTGTTTGAGAGAGAGAGCACAGAGGGAGAAGGAGAAAGAGACTCCCCGCTGAGCAGAGAGCCTGATCCCAGGACCCCAGGATCATGACCTGAGCCAAAGCGGATGCTTAACCGGCTGAGCCACTCAGGCGCCCCATGTCTGATATTTTTTGATGAATTGCTTGACATTGGGATTTTTATGTTGTTGAATGCTAGATTTTATGTATTCTTTAAAAGTCATGCAGTTAATTTACTTGTGTATCAGTTCAATCTTCTCAAGGCTTGCTTTTTTTTAAAAAAATTATTTGAGTACAGCTGGCACAGAATGTTGCATTAATTCTGAATGTATAGCATAGTGATTCAGCTTATCTCTACATTATGCTGTGCTCACCACAAGTGTAGCTACCATCAGTCACCACACAACACTATCACAATACCATTGATTATATTACCTATGTTGTGCCTTTCATTCCTGTGACTTATTTATTCCATAACTGGAAGCTTGTATCTCTCCTTAACCCATTTTTAAAAAAGATTTTATTTATTTATTCATGAGAGACACAGACAGAGGCAGAGACACAGGCAGAGGGAGAAGCAGGCTCCATGTAGGGAGCCCGGCGTGGGACTCGATCCCTGGTCTCCAGGATCACACCCTGGACCGAAGGTGGCGCTAAACCCCTGAGCCACCCGGGTTGCCCTCCTTAACCCATTTTGTCCATCCTTCTGTCCTTCTCCCCTCTAGTCAAGGCTTGTTTATAAGTTTTTTTAGAGATATTTAAAATAGCATTTATTCTAGGGCTAATTTACCTTTACTATTAATGGGTTACCTTTATAGATTCTTGTTCCCTAAAAGACCCTTTGCTTTGGATTTTCAGAAATTAAAATGATTCTCCAAAAAAAAAAAAAAAAAGATTCTCCAATCTGTATGAACTCTGAAAATTCTTCAGCTTTTAGTTACTGGTCATTCTTACACTTTCTCTCAGTGTAGAATTCTTTTTTTTCTTTCCAGTGTAGAATTCTGAAGCTGTTTTTTTGTGTTATTCCCTCTTCCAACTGCTTCAACCTCTCAGAATTCTGATCTGTGTCTCTTGAAGTCAGCAAGTCCTCCATGCTCTGCTTGTGTTCTCCTTACCCCATTCCCCACTGTGGTCTACATGGTGCCTCCCTAAGAAATCAAGGGTAATCATAGGGCTTATTTTGTATCCCTTCTCTCTTTGCAGGGATCACAATCTTGCCTGCCTACTGACCAGTGACTAAACACTTTGTTTTATTTATTTTGCACAATTTTCTAAATGTTTACAGCAAGAGGACCAATCTAATTCTATTCCATCATAGCTGGGAGAATTCATGTTTTTTTTTTTAAAGATTTATTTGAAAGAGAGAGCAAAGTAGCAGAGGGAGGGGCAGAGGGAGAGGGAGAGGGAGAGGGAGAAAGAAAATCCCAAGCAGGCTCCCCACTGAGTGTGGAGCCCAATGTGGAGCTCAATCTCAGGATCCTGAGATCATGACCTGAGCTGTAACCAAGAGTTGGTTACTCAACTGACTGAGCCACCCAGACGCCCCTCAGGACAGTTTTTTAGATGTAATCATGTTGTTATGGTTTACTCAGATGCCATCCACATAGAGTACAAAGTGAATGTCTGGGGTTGTGCAGCATAGCTTCCCTTGTGTACATCCAGTCTGTTCTTCTAACTGCTGCCCAGCATTTTTTAAAATTTTTATTTATTTATGATAGTCACACAGAGAGAGAGAGAGAGAGAGAGGCAGAGACACAGGCAGAGGGAGAAGCAGGCTCCATGCACCAGGAGCCCGACGTGGGATTCAATCCCGGGTCTCCAGGATCGCGCCCTGGGCCAAAGGCAGGCGCCAAACCGCTGCGCCACCCAGGGATCCCTGCTGCCCAGCATTTAATTTACATCCACCATACATGTCTATCCTCCCTCCCAGTTGAAGATCCTCTCCATCAGTGGGCTAAGTATGGCAGATTCTTCTCAAAAATCTCTGTGAGTTTACTCATAGAAGCTCACAAAAGGTGGTTAATTTTCAGAAATTGTGCAAAACTGATTAAGACAGTATTATATGTTAAATTATGTATAGTTACAATTAGATAAGTCATAGCAAAATCAAAGGTTTCCTGATAAATATATTGAAAGCCTTAAAATTCTCTCTGTCTCACAGGTTTTTTTTTTTCTCACAGGTTTTTGACATGTGATGTTTTAGTTGCCCTTGAGTTCTAAGAATTTCATCATTTTATGATTTACCTTTTTAACCCAGTATTTTTATGGTTTTATAGTAATCTGTCACTTTGCAAACATATGAGAGTACTTTTTTCTCTTTCATATCTGTCAGACTTATTTTCTAATTTACTTGATATATTTTTAACTGGTTGCATAATTTTATTTTTCTGGAATTAGCAAATTGCACTTTTTGAATGGACTCAGATCATGGAGACAAGGTTGGATTAGGGCGTAATTGATCTTATGTTATTTGGCCAGGTAATCTGAGCTGAAAAGATTTAACACTTAAAAGGTGAGATCTTGATTAGTTAGAGGTAAAGTTGAATTGAATTACGCATCCTTACCATGTGATGTTCCCAAGGAAGAATAATGGTAATAACTTACATGCGCTCTTTGCCTCATTGTTGATAAAACCACTTTTACTGCAGTCTTCCCAACAGCCTGGTGAGGTAGATAGGAAGTCATTTAACCTCTGACTTCATCTGTCAGACGGTATTAAAAATACTTCCAGACCACTGTGGATTGCTGTGAGGATTAATTAATTAGAGCCAATAATCCTTTCTCTCACTTCCTCAGTGGATTGTGGTGTTCAGTGAGATAATGGATATGAAAACACAAAGGCATACTGCCATCTGAGCAATTATTTTGGTAGTAGGAACAGTCACTTGTTTCTACTCCCATGTTTCTCTATGTGTAAGGCACATTCAGAAGAAGCTGGAAAAAGATACCGTAAGTGAGCATCAGCTCTATGACAGGTACCTGATATATGTGCACCAATTGGTTAGATACCAAGAGACCTAACTGGCACCAGGGACATCTTCTTGGGTATGCAAATTATGCAGTCACATAGAGCCCCCACTCCCAGGAGGGCCCCATACTTGTTTTGACGCTTTGCTATTGTCTTCTTAAAATTCATAATAATGTTATTTTTGATCTGTGTTTTGTAACTGAAGTTTGATGAAACTATGAATCATGTGCATGAACAGTGGAGATATGCTGGGTGATACCATGTACACTCGTGTGCCCAAGTAGACGGTAATGTGGGCACAAATAGGCCTTCTGTGCAGTCTGGGGGATATGAGGCCCCAAGGTGGTCAGGCTAGGAACTGGGTCCAGATTGGTGCTGTTGATGGTGTGTGGTAGGAGCCATAGCTGCAGGAGACAGTAGGGATTCCACAGTGCGGAAGTAATGGGGCTCACAGTGGGAGATGGGCTTGCCTGGCTGTCCTTGGAGCTCAGTCCTGTGGGATTGACACAAATATTAACTCTCCAACCTGAGTGCTGGGACAAGAACTGATTGTACTTAACCATTAAATTTGGTCAGTAAATTTTTACAAAATAAAAGTATACACATGAAATTGTAATAACACATATATAAAAGAGCTATGAGAAATCTTGAAAGAGTTTAGAATCTCAGGTTTTGAAAAATGATGCAGCATTGCAAAGCAAATACTCAGGTTTAGAAATATAAATTAAACTTAAAGATCATCTTATTCAACAGAAAATAACGCTGTTTTTATATGAAGCTTCAAATGAACCAATTATTAATAAGGAAGATTATTTTTATTTTATTTTTTTAAAAGATTTTATTTATTTGTTCATGAGAGACAGAGAGAGAGAGAGAGAGAGAGAGAGAGAGAGAGGCAGAGACACAGAGGCAGAAGCAGGCTCCCTACAAGGAACCTACATGGGACTCGATCCCGGATTCTGGGATCATGCCCTGAGCCAAAGGCAGACAGATGCTCAACCGCTGAACCACCCAGGCATCCCAGGAAGATGATTTTTAAATTCATTTTCCTTGTAACCGAATATACAGCAATAGAGCACATAAACAGGAGAAGCCACTTTCACTTTGTTGTACAACATCCCCACGAGTTACAGAAAACATCAGAGGAAAAATGAAAATACTTGTATAAATGCACATTTAAAATTAAATTCAGGTATGAAACTGGAATGTAAGATGAGTTAAATCTTTTTAGAAAAATTGTTCTATGAGAATCATCAATTCTAGATGCGCTAAAATTTATTAATCTCAGTGTTGCCACAGGCCATAAAATACTCTTATCAGCTCCAGTAATGGTTGCATCAGCAGGAAGATCCTTCTCTAAATTTGAAATTATCAAATTATTTGCCATCTTGCATTTGCCAAGAAAGACTGATGGTACTTTCAGTTATATTGATTGAAAATGAATTTGCCAGAGTATAAATTTTGATGACCTAATAAACAAATTTCTAGAAAACTCAGCCAGAAAAATGTGCTTTATCAAGGTATCAAATTAATTAAATATTAGTATTTGTTGTGTTATATAACATTATGACACCAAAATTATTTTTTTGCTGTTTGTAAATTTATGTTGTCAATCATTGTGGTAGACAAAATAATATCCTCTACTTCAATACCTACACCAAAGACATCCATGTCCTTAATCCCCAGAACCTTGTGAATATGTTGCTCCATAGGGCAAAAAAACTTTGTGATTGTGATTATATTCAGGGCCTTGAAATGGGAAGATTGTCCTGGATTATCCAGGTGGACTGAGTGTCATCACAAGGGTCCTTATAAAAATGAGGGAGGAGAGAGTATCCAAGATGTGGTGAGGAAAGAAGAGAGGACAGGGAGAGTGAGAGAGATTTGAAGATGCTATGCTGCTGTCTTTGAAAATGCAGGAAGGGGCCACCACCTAAAGATATCAGTTGATGGACCTTGGGTTCTTTCCATAATAATGAAATACTTTTAAAGGAAAAAGTTATATATCTTAGTACCTTTGATGGCACTTTCCCCTGCTTTTTGAACAAGGGGCTTGCATTTTCATTTTCCACTGGGCTCCACAAGTTATTTACCTGGCCCTACTTTTGGGACACTTTGGGGGAACTGTGCAGTAAGCAGTTTGAAGCTCAGGAGAGCAGTCTGGTCTCAACATAAAGACTGGGAAACTGTCAACATGTTAGTTGTAACCTTGAAAACAGGTGAAACCTCCCAGAAAGAGTGAAAAGAGTAGTGATCCTGAGCCCATCCATTCCAAATTATATACACACATAGAGCTTACTTGCTTGCTTGTTTGATTTTTGGTCATTTCTTGATCTACAAATGGGGATAATGTTTTATACATACTTTTCATATACTGGTGCTTTTACTTCTGTGAGATAAATTCCTAGGAGTGTCTCGGATATGCATTTCAAAAAATGAATAGTAATTTTCATTTCCAGTAGCAATGGATGGGACTACTCACTGTTACTTTAATTTGCATTTCTTTGACTGCTGGTGAGCATCTTCTCAAATGTTTACCAACCATTTGGATTTCTTCTGCTGAGAATTGCTTGCTTTCCTATATGCTTTCTCTCCTTTTATGCCTGTCTCTCTTTTTATTTTTTTTAAAAAGAATATCTACATCCTGGCCAATACTTGTATTGTCAGTTATTTTAATTTTAGCCTTTCTAGTGGGTGTGAAGTGGTATGTGATTATAGTTTTAGTTTGCATTTCTGTGATGACTAATGACATTGAGGACCTTTTCACGTGCTTACTAGCCATTTATATATCTTATTAACATATTTTGAAGTTCTTTGATAATTTAAAAAATATAGATATTAAGTCTTTTACTCTCATAAGTGTTTAAAAATATATGTGTATGTAGGCATATATATATTTAACTAGTATATCAGTTGTGTGTTAAATTTGTTTAGGATATATTTTGCCATGTAAAATCTTTTTTTCCATTGTGGAGATACATGTATCTATATATCTATATATCTATATATATGTATCACACACAGAATTTACCTTTTTTTTTGAGAATTTACCATTTTTAAGCACACAATTCAGTGGCATTAAGTACATTCACATTATTGGGCAGCCATCATCACTATCCCTTTTTAAAAAAATTTTTTTTAGATTTTATTTATTTATTTATTTATTTATTTATTTATTTATTGAGAGAGAGAGAGAGAGAGAGAGAGAGAGAGAGAGAATGGCTGGGACACAGGCAGAGGGAGAAGCAGGCTCCATGCAGGGAACCTGACATGGGACTCAATCCTGGATCTCCAGGATCACACCCCAGGCTGTAGGCGGCGCTAAACCGCTTCGCCACCGGGGCTGCCTTCACTATCCCTTTATAGAACTTTTCCATCATCCCAAAATGAAATGCTGTACCCATTAAAAATGATTAATTTTTTTAAATAGTCAATAGGACTTTTTTCAAGTGTCTGTTCTTCCAGTCGTTTTTTTTTTTTTTTTTAATTTTAGTTAATTAACATAGAGTGCAATATTGCTTTCTGGAGTAGAATTCAGTGATTCATCACTTACATACAACACCCAGTGCTGATCACAATAAGTGCCCTCCTTAATGTCCATCCCCCATCTAGTCCATCCCCCACCCACCTCCCTCCATCAACCCTCTGTTTGTTCTCTATCGTTAAGAGTCTTTTTTTAAAATATTTTATTATTTATTCATGAGAATACACAGAGAGGAGACACAGAGAGGCAGAGGCACAGAAGGAGGGAGAAGCAGGCTTCATGCAGGAACTCGATCCGGGGTCTCCAGGGTCACTCCCTGGGATGAAGGCAGGCACCAAACCGCTGAGCCACCCAGGCTGCCTATCGTTAAGAGTCTCTTATGGTTTGTTTCCTTCTCTCCTCTCCCCCATCTCATACGTTCATCTGTTTTCTTTCTTAAATTCTTCTTAAATTTCTTTAAGTTCTTAATTTCTTTCTTAAACATATGAATATTTATCTTTCTCTGACTGACTTATTTCACTTAGCATAATATACTGTAGCTCCATCCATGTTGCTATAAATGGCAAGATTTCATTCTTTTTGATGGCTGAATAATATTCATATATATGTATATATATGTGTGTGTGTGTGTATATATATATATATAATTTTTTCCTTATCCATTCATCAGTTGATGGACACTTGGGTTCTCTCCATAGTTTGGCTATTGTAGAAAATGCTGCTACAAACATTGGGGTGTATTTACCCCTTTGAAGCTATATTTTTGTATCATTTGGGTAAAAGAGCAATTTCTAGATCATAGGGTAGTTCTTTTTTTTTTAATAAAATAATTTTTTATTGGTGTTCAATTTACCAACATACAGAATAACACTCATAGGGTAGTTCTATTTTTTTGGGGGGTAGTTCTATTTTTAATGTTCTTCTAGTCTTTTTTTGGGGGGGGCAGAGACCAAAGGAGAGGGAGAGAGAGAATCCTAAGCAGGCTCCACACCCAATGCAGAGCCCAATGTCAGGCTCTATTTCATAACCCTGAGATCCTGATGTGAGCCGAAATCAAGAGTTGGATGATTAACCGACTGAGCCACCCAGGCACTCTGTCTTCTAGTCTTGATTAAAAAGCTTCCCTGCACTTCTAGGATATACATATGATTTCTTAGTTTCTTTTTGTACCAATTATTATTTTATTTTTATGTCTAAATATTTGATCCACCTAGAATTCATTTTCACGTGGTGTGATGGAGGTCACAACCATTTTCTTCCAAGTGGAGTACCAAATATATGTGCCAGTGCATACATTAAGTAAAGTATCCTTTTTGTATTGAATTGAAATATTGCTTTTGTCTTAAACTCTGATGAATTCTAGGATCTGTTTCTGGGTACTTTATTACACTGATATAGTTGTCTATTTCTATGCCAACATCATATTGTTTAGATAGAGTTTAATATTTAATAAATCCTAGCTCATCTTTCTTCTTCATAATTTTCCTGGAAATTCTCAGGCATATATATTCCCATGTGGATTTTAATATTAATTATTAAGTTAAAAACACACAAACTTATTAGGGTTCTAATGGGTATTACATTATATTTATATATTATTTTTGAGAGAATTTACATTTTTATATTATTTGCTTATCCAAGAAAATAGTGTATCTTTCTATATTTTCAGATTGAATTTTATGCCCTTTAATAAAATTTTTATAATTTTCTTTATCTAGTTTCTGTACTTCTCGTATTTACTCCTAAGTTTATATGAATGCTATTTTTTTTATATGAACGCTATTGTCAATGAAATATTTTCTCCCATTTCCACTTGATTTCTTTTCTTTTTTAAAAAAGATTTTATTTATTTATTCATGAGAGACACACACAGAGCGAGAAGCAGAGACACAGGCAGGGGGAGAAGCAGGCTCTATACAGGGAGCCTGACATGAGACTCGATCCTGGGTCTCCAGGATCACATCTTGAGCTGAAGGCGGCGGCGTTAAACCACTGAGCCACCCGGGCTGCCCTCCACTTGATTTCTTTTGCTTAACTTAATATATATGAGATTCATCCATGTTCTTGTTCTATAAGTCATTTATTCACTTTGTGAGTAGTATTTCTGTGTATTTAATGTATTACAAGTTGTTTATCCATTTACCTGTTAATGGACATTTTGCAAATATGAATAAAACTGCTGTAGGCAACATTTTACAAGGTTTTAAAAACATGGATACATGTTTACATTTCTCTTTGGTAACTACCTAGTTGTGGAAGTTCCTCTAGATGTGTTTAATTTTATAAGAAACTACCAAACTTAAAAAAAAAAAAGTTTTATACCGTTTTTACACTCCCACCAGCAATGTAGGAAAATTCCATTTGCTCTACATCCAGGTCAACATTTCATATTGTCAGTCTTTTTAATTTTAGACATTCTAGTGGGTGTGAAGTGATATCTCATTGTATTTTAAAAATTAATTTATTAGAGAAAGATTGAGAGTACGGGAGCATGCTCATGGGGCAGAGGAGGGGTAGAGGGAGAGAAACTCAGGTGACTCCATGCTAAGTGCAGAGCTGATGAGGGGCTCAATCCTTTGACCCTGAAATCTTGACCTGAGCTGAAATCCAGAGTTGGACACTTAACGACTGAGCCACCCAGGTGCCCCTCTCATTGTTGTTTTAAATTGCATTTCTCCGATGACTGCTGCTGTTGAACTCTTTTTCATGTACAAATTGGCTGTTTGTTGGTCTTCCCTGGGAAGTGTTGGAAATCTTTTGCTAATTTTTTAAAGTTGAGTTGTTTTTTAATTATTATTTTTTTGTCTTTTAATTATTGATTTGTTAGGATTCTTTTGTCAGTGCTTTGTCAGTTGTATGTGTTGAGAATGTATATATATTTTTAAAGATTTTATTTATTTCAGGCAGAGAGAGAGAGAGAGAGCGCGCTTGCACGAGCTGGGGGGAGGGGCAGAGGGAGAAGCAGACTCCCTGCTGAGCAGGGACCCTGGGATCACAACTGAGAACTGAGAACTGAGCCCAAGGCAGATGCTTAACTGATTGAGACACCCAGGTGCCTGCACTGAGAATGTTTTTACCCATCCTGGGAGAGTTGGTTTTCTTAACCATGTCCTGAGAAGAATAGATGTTTATAGTTTTCCATGACTTTCAATTTATTTTTTTTTCTTTGATGCTTTACTGCCTTTTGTATTATTGTTAAGGAATCTATCTACTTCAAAGTTGTAAAGATACACACCAATTTTTTTCTAGAAGCATTATGGATTTAGCTTTTATATTTAGGGCTATGATCTGTCTCAAGTGAATTTTTTAAATTAAGACATAATTCGCACACCATAAATTCAGCATTTCAAAGTGGACAATTCAGTAGATTCACAAAGTTATTCAAGCATCACCACTATCTAATTCCAGAACATTTTCATCTCTCCAGAAAGAACCCTGTACACATTAGCAGTCACTCTTCATTCTCCCTTCTCCTCAGCATTTGGCAACTGCTATTTTCTGTATCTATGGATTTGCCTATTTTGATATTTCATATAAACATGATCATAGAACATGTGGCCTTTTATGTCTGCTTCTTTTATTTAGCATAATGTTTTCAAAGTTCACCCATGTTTTAGCATGTATCAGTACTTGATTCTTTTTTATGGCTGACTAATGTGTTATATGGGCATACCACATTTTGTTTATCCATCAGTTAATGGACATTTATGTTGTTTCCACTTTTTAGCTAATGTGAATAATGCTGCTCTGAATATTTTTGTACAAGTTTCTGTATACACATATATTTTCCATTCTTTTGGGTGTATACTTAGGTGCAGAATGGCTGGATCATATGGTAACTCCATGTTCAACCTCTCTTCTTTGTGTTGCCATGGTGCCTTTACAAATAGCAAAAAATTGTATATGTGTGATTTTATTTCTGGGCTCTATATTTGATTCTATGTTTATATTAATTTTTTTTTATTAAGTAAACTTTACCCCCAACGTAGGGCTCAAACTCATATAACTCTGTGATCAGGAGTCATATGCTCTACCAACTGAGACACCAGGCACCCCAGTCCTGTGTTTTAATTTATAGATTCTATGCCAGTAGCACTGTGTCTTGATTATTGTAGTTTTAAAGTAAATACTAAAATCAAGTTGTATGTATTTTTTCAACTTTCAAGATTGTTTTGCCTATTTTATATCCTTTGCACTTTCATATAAATTTTAGAATCCGCTTGTCAGCTTCTGCCGAAAGGTCTGTTGAGATTTTGATTGTGATTGCATTAGCTAAATTTGGGAAAAATAGACATCTTAATGGTACTAAACCATCTAATTTTTGAAATTGGTATATATCACAGTTTATTTAGGTCTTTTAAAAATGTTTTTCTTAGCAATAGTATTTCTTCCTTAAATGTTTGATAGATTTGACCAGTGAAACCATGAAACTCACTGGTCTTGAGCCAGGAATTTTCTCTGTGGAGCATTTGCTTTTGCAAAATCAGCTTTGTTGAAGTGTAATGTATAGTAAAACTCATTTATTTTAACTGCCTAGTTCAGTGAGTTTGACTAATAATGTCCTGTGCAAACAGAGTTTTACTTCTTCCTTTCTAATTTCTGTGCTTTTTATTTTATTTTCTTGCCTAATACCCTGGCGAGACCCTCCAATACAGTGTTGAATTAAAGAGGAGAGAGCAGATATCTTTGTCACTTCCTTGATCTGGAGGGAAAAACATTTAGTTTTTCATTGTCGGTATAATGTTTACTTTTTTTTTTTTTTTTGTAGAAGGCCTTTATCTGTTTAAAGAAGGTTTTTTCTTTTTTTTTCTTTTTTTAAGAAGGTTTCTTCTATTCTTAGTTTTGAGAGTTTTTTTTTTTATCACGAATGATATCTGAATGCTATCAAATGCTTTTTTAGTATCTATTCGGTTGATCATATAGTTCTTTGTCATTCTCTTAATATAGTGCCTAATGCTGAGTAAATTTCAAATATTAAGTCTATCTTGCATTCCTGGAACAAACCCCTTTTGACCATAATATACTAACATTTTTATGTATTGCTGGATTTGATCTGCTTCAATTTTGTACATCCACGAGGAATATTGCTATGTAGTTTTCTTTTAAAGTCTTTGGTTTTGGCATCAGAGTAGTGATGGCCTCATAAAATAAGGTGAGGATGTTCCCATTTCTTCTGTTTTCTGGCTAAAATTATGAGAAATGGCAAATCCTAATTTTGGGCAAGGTTTGGAGTCCCTGGAACTCTCATCTATTGCTGGCATGAGTTTAAATTTATTCAGTCACTGTTTGGCAGTATCTACCAGAGCTTAACATGCATCAACACTATAACCCAGCATTTTAATTCCTACCTATACACTCAAGAGAAATTAGTATATGTCTGTCAAAATATATGTCAAGAATGTTTATAGAAACTTTATTTATAATAGCAAAAACTGAAGCAACCTACATATTCTTTAAGAGGAGAGTAGAGAAATAAATTGATATACTCATTAAATGGAATTTCACAGAGCAATAAAAAAAGCCAACTACTGATACATGAATATGGATGCATCGGAAACATAAATGGTTAAAGAATCCAGGCCCAAAGAAAACACTGTATATGATTCCATTGATACAGAGTTCAAGTATTGACAACACTAATGTATGGGTTTAGAAATCATCATGATAAGCTCTGAGTAGAGGTGTATTTTGACTCTGAAAGGATCATGAGGGATTCTCTTGGTGATGGTAACATTTTATTTTATTTTTTTTTACTATTTTTTAAAAATATTTTATTCATCCACTCATGAGAAACAGAGAGAGAGAGAAGAGAAAGAGAGAGAGAGAGAGAGAGAGGCAGAGACACAGGCAGAGGGAGAAGCAGGCTCCATGAAGGGAGCCCGACGTGGACCCGATTCTGGGACCCCAGGATCACGCTCTGAGCCAAAGCAGATGCTCAACCGCTGAGCCACCTGGGCGTCGCAATGGTAACATTTTATATCTTCCCCTGGATGTTGGTTACACAGGTAAAAATTCATAAAGCTGTACATTTAGGATTTAGGAGTGTTACTGTATGTGACTTATATTTCTAATGCAATAAAACATTAATCCTGCTCAGAAATATCAGAAAGGGAGACAGAACATAAATACTCCTAACTCTGGGAAACGAACTAGGGGTGGTGGAAGGGGAGGAGGGCTGGGGGTGGGGGTGAATGGGTGACGGGCACTAGGGGGGGCACTTGACGGGATGAGCACTGCGTGTTATTCTGTATGTTGGTAAATTGAACACCAATAAAAAATAAATTTATTAAAAAAAAAGAATTCAGTGAGCCCTTCTCATCTTGCAAAGTTTATTTTTCTTAGGGGAAATTTTTTCTTCTGTTAATTACTGCTCCTCTTGCATGTTCTTTTTCTTCCTCCTAAAATTCCTTTTATTCATGGGTTAGGCATTCTGAGTCCATTTGTTTTCTAAGACCCTTTTATATTGTTTTGTATTTTTCTTCTATTATCGAAAGATTGCATCTACTCTCTCTTCCAGGCATCTGATTTTTTACTTGACAAGCATATCAGTTTCTCCTTCAATTTATCTGAAATAACTGAATTTTAAAATTTAAATATAGTTTCTTTTGTCCTGAAAGTCTTTAAAATATTTAATATTTCTAATTGGATTGTCTTAACTGCACATTTTATTTTAAGTAATGATGATCATTTTTCTCTTCTTCAGAGCAGATCTGTTTTACTGGAGAGTTACCTGTTGGCAATATTTTATTCTTTCACTTTCTGGATGTTGTAGTCCCTTAGGTAGCAAGGTGACGATATAATTTATCATCCAGACTTGAATGCATATGGGGACTATTAATAATTACACTGGTATCAACAAGGGCTGTCTCATGGTAACCAGAATATATGGCCACCACACCCTTAGATGCCAACTTACGGCTTGTGTCTCTGGTTTAGATACTGGAGAATGATGAACAACAATAATCATTATAGTGATGGGAAACTCAAAATCTTGGTCCCTGGGGATAGTCCATGTCCTCTATATGGCAAGCTGCGAGGCTCCAGTCATTCAGGGTGCAAGGACCAAAACAGAATCTCAAAAATGTCAGTGTCAACAGAAAATCCAATTAGATCAAGGGTAGAAAATACTTACTGAATTCATAGTTAAGAGATATCAGTCTCTTTATGGAGAACAGTTTCTTTTTTTCTTTTAAGATTTTATTTATTCATTCATGAGAGACACACACACACAGAGAGAGAGGCAGAGACACAGGCAGAGGGAGAAGCAGGCTCCCCACAGGGAGCCTGATGTGGGACTCGATCCCGGGTCTTCAGGATCAGGCCCTGGGCTGAAGGTGGCGCTAAACCACTGAGCCACCCAGCCTGCCCCTGAAGAACAGTTTCAATAGTGTAGTACGGCACAAAAGCTATCTTGTAGTGGATTTTAGAATGAATGAGATGTTAAAAACTTAGATGCCAAGTGTAGACTACATATTTTTCCTTTGAAGGTGAGAAAGGATGGTGTTAAGGACACAGGTGAGGCTTTGGTCTTGAATGGGAGGAAGGACACCCTATTCCTTGAAAATGGAGATAAGGATAAAGTATATCAGGCCTCTTATGAGTTAAGTAGGCTTACATTTTATTTTATTTTATTCTATTTTATTTTATTTTGTTATGATTTTATTTATTTATTTATTTATTTATTTATTTATTTATTTATTTATGAGAGACACAGAGAGAAGCAGAGACACAGGCAGAGAGAGAAGCAGGCTCCATGCAGGGAGCCAGATGTGGGACTTGATCCCAGGACTCTAGAATCACACCCTGGACCAAAGGCAGGCATCCAAGTTCTGTGGCCACCCTGTTCTCTTCCCTATAGGCAATGATGCTACTTACTTCTGTAAAAACTACAGAAGAATAAACAAGAAGTAAATAGCATCATTGTGTGTAGGGAGGAGAACTGAGTAGCTGCAGAACTTTACAGTTTTTAATGACCCCCACCAGTCTGTTATATGGATGTACCACATTTATTTACATTATTCATTTATTATTGGGCATTTATATTGATAAGAAATTTTCATTGTTATAGATAATGCTTTTTTTGTTTAAGAAATACACTTCAGTAAAATATTTCTGAGCTGTTTTCTACAGCTCTGATAATTTTCATAGACTATATTCCTAGTATTCCTAGATGCGTATTTACTGGGTTAAAAGCTTTTGGTATTTTAGAATTAATTGTTAGGTTCTTGGTACATACTAACAAATTGCTTTCCAGAAGGATTGTGACAGTTTACATTCCTATTAGCAATGTACAAGTGTGTCTGTCTCACTGCCTCCTTGCCAGTCTCCCCAACAATACTTTTTTTTTCTTTTTCCAAAGTAATAGGCTGAAATTTGTATCTCAATTTTGTTTTAATACATACTGATTAGATTATGACTGTACTTGAGTATTTTTTCATATGTACACAGGCCATTTTAATTTTAATCTTTGCATGCCTTTTATTTTTCAATTTATTGATTTGTGATAGCTCTTTATATTGAAAGGATATCAATGCAAATATTATTTCCCTCTATATTATTGCTTCTTTTTTTTAAAAAAGATTTTATTTATTTACTCATGAGAGACAGAGAGAGAGAGGCAGAGACACGGGCAGAGGGAGAAACAGGCTCCATGCAGGGAGCCCGATGCGGGACTCCATCCCGGGTCTCTAGGATCATGCCCTGGGCTGAAGGTGGTGCTAAACCGCTTAGCCACCGGGCTGCCCATATTATTGCTTTTTAACTTTATTTATGATGGTTTATTTGTAAGAAATTTACATTTACTAATGTTAAATACATTACTCCTTTTCTTTATGCTATTTTCTTTTGAAAGTTTCTTAGATAATCTTTGCCTATCAATGGGGTCAGTTAAATACTAACTAAATACTTTTCTTTCTTATGGTTTCATTTTCTACTTTTTTGTTCTGTAATTAATTTAAATTCTTTTTAGTATAAGATGTTATGTTAAATTCAATCTAATTTTTTTCAAAGATAACTGTAATTGTTCTTTGGTTAGTTAATGCTGTGACTATGGTTGCATAGGCTCAAGGTCATAGTAAAAAACAGTACTTTTAAAGAATGTAATTAGGATGGAAAACACTCAATATGTGGTAGTAGGGTGAATCTTTTGAATGCTGATCCCTCCAGGCTGAAAAATGCAAAAGGCATGTATATGAGGCCTTCCCTCATTTGAAGTGGTAAGTTAATCACTTTTTGCAGACTGAATTCTCTGGTTTCCTCTGTAGAGAGAGTGACCAGGGAGGAAACTGAGATGTAGAGTTGCTGCAGTTTGTGTTGTAACCAAGGATGTCCAGTAGAGGGAGCAAGTGGGGGTTGAAATTCCAGACCAGGCTTTACTTTTTAATGGTTGGGGTTGTGTTTTTTTGGGGAGGGGTACCTTTTTCTATTTCACACAAAGGAACCTTAGAGTTTGGTGGCAGGGTCCACTCATTTGTATCCTTGATCGTCTTATATTCTTTGCACTGTTTTTATTTGTTGGTTCAATAGTAAAGTGAAAGCAAACAAAAATCAGAATAATGATTCTTGCCAATTTTGAAACTTAAATGGCCTTTGTAGTCTATTTTAGCTAATTTTCCAAAATATTTTTTTGAATTATCATTTTCCCCTTGATTTGCACTGCAAGCTTTATTTATCACTCCTCTCCCAAGAAATATCTTTACCTTGCTTCCATTTTATGATAATAGAGGATCATTTTGAAAAATTCTAGAAATACAAAGAATTGCGTCTACCTGTCAGAAACAGCCACTGCTAACAATTTGTTGTATATACTTCAGAGCTTTCCATGTATCCGTAAATAGATATTGCTTTTATTATATATTTATATAGCTCTATCTATCTTTCTATCTATCCTGACTGGCATTTATATGTGTTTAGTTCTTTTTTTTTTCTTTACATGGATTACTTTATTTTATTTATTTATTTTTATAAATTTATTTTTTATTGGTGTTCAATTTGCCAACATACAGAATAACACCCAGTGCTCATCCCATCAAGTGCTCCCCTCAGTGCCTGTCACCCAGTCACCCCCACCCCCCGCCCACCTCCCCTTCCACCACCCTTCGTTCATTTCCCAGAGTAAGGAGTCTCTCATGTTCTGTCTCCCTTTCTGATATTTCCCACTCATTTTTTCTCCTTTCCCCTTTATTCCTGTTTAGTTCTTTATTACCATAAACCATCTGAAATGGTTATCCTTATACTTGCAGTCTTCATATGATGGGGTTCTTATTTTCTTAGTATAAATTGTTGGACTCGAAATTGCTGGATCAAAGGGTATGCCCATTTAAAGTTTCTTTTTTTTTTTTAATATATTACCCTCCAGAATGGTTGTACTAATTTATACGTCTACCAATAATATAAGAGTATGTTTCTTTCCTTATTCTCTTGCCATCACTGGTTAACATCATGCTTTTTAATCTTTATCAATCCGATAGGCAAAATGGATATTAGTGTAAAGGCAAAATGGTTGTTAGTGTAAACCTGGTGCTCAGTAAACACCTCTTGAATGATAGTGGTTTAATTTTTATTTATTTAATTATTCCTGAGTTTGGCCATCTATTCCAGACCTCTGAAAACTTTACCTGTAAAGGGCCAGATGATAAAATATTTTAGACTTTACAGACCACCAGGTCTCTGTTGAACCTGCTTAACTGAATCGTTGTGGCACGATAGCATCCATAGACAATGTGTAAGTGAACATCTGTGACTGTGTTTCAGTGCATACAGAAACAGGCAGCAGCCAGATTTGACCCACAGATAGTAGTTTGCTCACCTCTGATCTATTCATATGTTTGATGGCTATGTAGAATGCTTTTGTGAACTGCTAGTTTGTATCCTTTATACCTTTTGAAAATCGAGGTTTGTCTTTTTCTTGCTAATCTGAAAAAATTCTTTATTCTGTTTGGTCACAAAGTCACAATGCTAGCCCTTTGTTTTATTTTGCAGATTTTAAAAAAGATTTATGGATTTATTTGAGAGACAGAGAGTGAGCATGCGCAAGCGGGGATGGGCAGAGGGAGAGAGAGAATCTCAAGCAGACTCCCTGCTGAGCATAGAGCCGGACATGGGGCTCCACCCCACTACCAGGAGATCATGACCTGAGCTGAAATCAAGAGTCAGACACTCAATGGAGTGAGGCACCCAGTCATCCCTGCAGATATTTTTGCCCAGTTTCTCATTTGTTTACTAACTTTGCTTATGGTCTCCTTTTCTCTATAGATATTTTTATTTTTTATGGAATTAAATCTGCCAGTCTTTTGCTTTATAGTTCCTGGGTTTTGTATCATAGTTAGAAAGGTGTTCCTTACTCCAAGATCATAAAAATATTCTCTTATGTTTTATTCCACTGCTTTTCTTTTAATTTTTTTTCATGACAAGGATATCATTTTATTTTTAAGAGGACAATCCATCATTTATCCACCAATTTGAAATACCATTTTTATTATATACTGAATTCCCATATATGTACGAGTCTGTTTCTGAACTCTGATTTTTCTGATTTATGCCTTACAAACTATTTTTGTGTTATTTTATACGACATCTGTTTCATTACGTTTTCTAATGCATTGCTGCTTGCATAAGAAGTCTATTGAGTTTATATATATATGTATATTACTGATTTTTTTATTGTTTCTAATAGTTTTTCTCTTGAATTTTCGAGGCTGTCATATCATTATCTGCAGATAATGATAATTCTGCCTCTTCTTTTTCAAAAGAAATACCTCTTATCTTGTTGCACTGGCTAGAATTTATATGATAATGTTGTATAATAGCGGAGATAATGGATATCCTTATTGTGTTCCTGATTTTAATGAGAAGGGCTCTTGTGTTTCATTGCTAGGTATGCTTGATGGTTATTTTTGATAAATATTCTATCATGTTTAGGAAGATTTTTTCTATCCCTAGTTCATTATTTTTTTTCAAAATAAGGATGGATGTTGAATTACCGAATGCTATTTTGCCATCTATTGAGATAATCATATAATTTTTCTCCTTTAACCAGCTTATGTAATACATTATGTCAATAGATTTTCTAATATTGAGCCATCCTTTTTCTCTTGAGAGGAATCGACTTGGTCAGAATGCATTCTTCTTGTTGTGTTCTAATATATTGCTGGATTACATTTGCTAATGTTTTATTTAAGATATCGATATTGTATTCTTAGAGAGGTTCAGTGTGACAATAATTTCCTGTCTTTGTGTTTTGTCAAGTTTGGTATTAGTTGTTTGCAAACCTTGTGAAATGGGAATGTTTCTGTGCTCCCAATGATGTAGAAAATTATATAGTTAAAATATTAAAATGGTATAGAAAATACCTGTTCCCTGAGAGAATTGTAAAAATTATATATGAACTATTGTGGACCTAGTGCCCTTTGGGGGAATAGATCTTTGTCAACCTATCTCCAATTTCATATTTAGTTTTATTCATTATAGGTATTTCATTCTTTTGGTTGCTTGTAATGACTATATTTTCCTAGAAAATTATCCACTTTATCTAGATATTCGAGTTTGTTGGCAGAAACTTATACATACTGTTCCCTTATTTTATGTGCTGGATATTGTGCAGTGGTTTCTGGCTTTCATGTCATACTCAGTGGCAAACAAGACAGTTGAGATGCTTGTCCCAATGGAGTCTCCATTTTAATGTTGTGTATTTGTGTTTTCTTTCTTTCTTTCAGTGTCTTACTAAGTGTCTGTTTTATTGATATTTTCATAGGAAAGACTATTTTATTTATCTTTGCTGTTCTTATTCCTAATTCATTAATTTCTTATTTTTTTCAGTGTTGTATTAAAAACATTTTTTTTGTGGGAGTTTTAAAACATACTTAAAAACAGAAAATACTATAATGGACTCCCATGTATTTTATCAGTTATATTCAATAATTATTAACTCATGGCTAATCTTGTTTCATTTATATCCATCCCTAAACCACTTCATTTTTTAAAGCAAACCTCAAACATCTTATCGTTTCATCCACAAATTCTTCAGTAATAGTTATCTAATAGATAAATTCTCCTTTTGAAAACATAACAATACCATTTTCACTCCTAAAAATTAACAATAATTTCTTTTTTATTTTTTTATTTAAAACAATTTTTATTTATTTATTCATGAGACACACACACACACACACACACAGAGAGAGAGAGAAAGAGAGAGAGAGAGAGAGGCAGAGACACAAGCAGAGGGAGAAGCAGGTTCCATGCAGGGAGCCTGATGTGGAACTTGATCCCGGGTCTCCAGGATCATGCCCTGGGCTGAAGGTGGCGCTAAATTGCTGAGCCACTCGGGCTGCCCTCTTTTTTTCTTTTTTAATAAATTAATTTTTTATTGGTGTTCAATTTACCAGCATACAGAATAACACCCAGTGCTCATCCCGTCAAGTGTCCCCCTCAGTGCCCATCACCAATTCACCCCCACCCCCCGCCCTCCTCCCCTTCCACCACCCCTAGTTCGTTTCCCAGAGTTAGGAGTCTTTATGTTCTGTCTCCCTTTCTGATATTTACCACACATTTCTTCTCCCTTCCCTTATATTCCCTTTCACTATTATTTATATTCCCCAAATGAACGAGAACATACACTGTCCTTCTCCGATTGATTTACTTCACTCAGCATAATACCCTCCAGTTCCATCCACTTCGAAGCAAATGGTGGGTATTCATCGTTTCTAATGGCTGAGGAATATTCTATTGTATACATAGACCACATCTTCTTTACCCATTCATCTTTCGATGGACACCGAGGCTCCTTCCACAGTTTGGCTATTGTGGACATTGCTGCTAGAAACATCGGGGTGCAGGTGTCCCGGCGTTTCATTGCATCTGAATCTTTGGGGTAAATCCCCAGCAGTGCAATTGCTGGGTTGTAGGGCAGGTCTATTTTTAACTCTTTGAAGAACCTCCACACAGTTTTCCAGAGTGGCTGCACCAGTTCACATTCCCACCAACAGTGCAAGAGGGTTCCCCTTTCTCCACATCCTCTCCAACATTTGTTGTTTCCTGCCTTGTTAATGTTCCCCATTCTCACTGGTGTGAGGTGGTATCTCATTGTGGTTTTGATTTGTATTTCCCTGATGGCAAGTGATGCAGAGCATTTTCTCATGTGCATGTTGGCCATGTCTATGTCTTCCTCTGTGAGATTTCTCTTCATGTCTTTTGCCCATTTCATGATTAGATTGTTTGTTTCTTTGGTGTTGAGTTTAAGAAGTTCTTTATAGATCTTGGAAACTAGCCCTTTATCTGACACGTCATTTGCAAATATTTTCTCCCATTCTGTAGGTTGTTTTTGAGTTTTGTTGACTGTATCCTTTGCTGTGCAAAAGCTTCTTATCTTGATGAAGTCCCAATAGTTCATTTTTGCTTTTGTTTCTTTTGCTTTCGTGGATGTAT
This sequence comes from Canis lupus baileyi, assembly GCF_048164855.1. NCBI lineage: Eukaryota > Metazoa > Chordata > Mammalia > Carnivora > Canidae > Canis > Canis lupus. The sequence continues at coordinate 13,172,348 of NC_132876.1, read as the reverse complement.
CTTGTTTATTTATTCAAGAGGGAGACAGAGAGAACACAATCAGGGGGAGAGGCAGAGGGACAAGCAGACTCTCCACTGAGTGGGGAGCTGGGCACGGGGCTTGATCCCAGGGTCTCGAGATCATGACCTGAACCAAGTCAGCTGCCTAACTGACTGACCCATCAAAGCACCCCTCTTTATTCATTTTTTTAAAGTAAACACAGGCAGAGGCTGGTTAGCTTAGTTGGCTAGGATGTGGTACTGATAAAGTAAGCTCTGTGCCCAACTTGGGGCTTGAACTCATGACCCCAAGACCAAGAGTTGCATGTTCTACTGACTCAGCCAGCCAGATGTCCCTAACAATAATTTCTTACTATTATTTGTTATCAAGTCAACATCCAAATTTCCACAGTTGTCTCATAAATGTCTTTTAACTAACGAATCAGGACAGGGTCCACAAATTGCATTTGGTTGACAATTTCTTTCCCTTTCTTACTTTTTATTATGAAAAATTTTAAACATATGGAAGAGTAGAATAGTACAATAAAAATTTGTATACCTTTTACCAGATTCAACATTTGTTAATATTTTACCATATTTGCTTTTCTTGCTCTTTTTATGCATATATATATGTTATTGTACTATTTTAAAGGAAGCTGTAGACTTCCTGAGTGTTCAGCATATTTGAGTAATAAAAACAATCTTCTACTACCTATAATGCCATTATAATTATTAATATTAGTTCATAAATATACTCTAATTTAATTATAATTAATATAATAGATAATCAATATATTAATTAATCTAATTAATTATATAATCTAATATCAGCTCATATTCAAATTACCACCACTTGTCTCAACATTAAAAAAATTATCATGATTATGTTAAAAGACACAGATGCCAACTTGAAGGGGCTCCTACTGGCTAAATCAAGGACAATTTGATCATCAAAATAAATAATGAATAAATTAAAAGTATGATGAAAAATGGGATATTTACATAGTTTCAGAATACCTCTCCCACTAAAAGCTTACCAATTACAATGGAAAAAAAACTTTAGAAAAGAGAAGCCTGGTCAATCCTATACTAAAAAAAAAAAAAAAAAAAAGGAAAAAGAATGTTTTTATTTTAGCCATTTTTTTCCCTGAATAAAATGCTTCTTTTGTCTTTATGAAACTATACCAATTCTCTTATTCCTCTTTTTTTCCCTTGCAGTTTATTTGTTGAAAAGACATGTGTCCTATAGAGCTTCCTACATTCTAAATTTGTCTGCCTTGTCTATTAGCACAAGCATTTTTTTTTAAAGATCTTTTTTTTTTTAAAGTAATCTCTATACATGACTTGGAACTCGAACTCAAGGCCCTGAGATCAAGAGTTGCATTCTCCAGTGACTGAGCCAGTCAGGTATCCCAACACAAGCATTTTTGGCTTTAATTTATACCCTATTTCTTGCATAATGTAGTCTGAAAAAAAATCAGTTAAATTTAATATAGCACCATTTAAAAAATTTTTTTATTGGAGTTCAATTTGCTAACATATAGCATAACACCCAGTGCTAATCCCATCAAGTGACCCCTCAGTGCCTGTCACCCAGTCACCCCCACCCCCTGCCCACCTCCCCTTCCACCACCCCTTGTTCGTTTCCCAGAGTTAGGAGTCTCTCATGTTCTGTCTCCCTTTCTGATATTTCCCACTCACTTTTTTCTCCTTTCTCCTTTATTCCCTTTCACTACTTTTTATATTCCCCAAATGAATGAGACCATATAATGATTGTCCTTCTCTGATTGACTTATTTCACTCAGCATAATACCCTCCAGTTCCATCCACGTCGAAGGAAATGGTGGGTATTTGTCGTTTCTAATGGCTGAGGAATATTCCATTGTATACATAGACCACATCTTCTTTATCCATTCATCTTTCGATGGACACCGAGGCTCCTTTCACAGTTTGACTATTGTGGACATTGCTGCTAGAAACATCGGGGTGCAGGTGTCCCGAATATAGCACCATTTTAAAAATACTTTTCATAATGCTAAAGTTTCAACCATATCTGAAAGTGGATGGAATAACACTGTTTTTTAAACGTTAGTTTTGTTTGCTATTTCATTTCATTTTATAATTTTTTAAAAGTGAAGTATAATTGCCATAAAACATTATATTAGTCTCAGGTTTACAACAATATGATTTGATATTTTATACATTTTGAAATGATCACCACAATAAGTCTAGTTAACAGCCTTCACCTTGGAATAACACTGTTATAATGTGCTTCTTTTAAAAATTATTTGGTTATTAATCACTTATAGATCTGTTACTTTCTAAGATATTAGTCTCTAAACCAGTTGGATTTTCAAGTCAGTTTGTGTTTAGATATGCTGAAATCCCTAATATTTGGACCAAGGGAATACTGCATTTGCTAACAAATTAGGAAATGAGTTCTGCAAGCAAATGACCCATTGTATTCCTATTGGCCAGTACTTAGGTCCAACAATCATTTATTAGGTTGTTTTTGGCAAATTATATAAGTCTTCGGGGTCAGGTTAACCTGGGGCAACAGGTTAATATTGATAACAGTACATGATTTCTTCTCTGGCCTTTTAATATGGACCAGGGAAACCTTATAAACAATAGGCAAAGAACAAATAAAAACACATATGACTGATGAGTACTTCAAATATACCTCGTCTTCTTTTCACTTAGAATCTTTTTAATCACTTCTAATTCTCTCAGCTTTTAAGTCTGAAACATATTTCAAGTTTAATTCCAGTTTAGAATCCTCTTAAGGTGAAAGTCACTACTCTAACTGCATTGTCATATATTTGTTTCTTGAAAAGTGCATTTCACATTCATGATCACAAATTTTTCCAATAGTACCATAATGGAGAGTCAACTTTGAATACCTACAGAGGACTTTTGTATCACAGGTCATCAGTCTCCTTTGTGAACAAATTCAGGAATGGAGCTTATTTAATTTTGAGATTCCTTTGAGAAAAAAAAAAGAAAATATAAAGTTATACTTAAATTTGGTATGAAATGAAAATTTATTTAGAATGAGACTTCTTTTTTCTGAGATATTTTTAGGAAATTTACCAGATTACATACTGATACTTTCTGATTGCACTTTATTGCTACCTAGGACACACCATAGGTGTGTAACTCCCAGCACTCATGGGCTGTGCACGTGAGGGGTGCTAAGTAAGCCTCAAACTGCACGTGGAGCTTGACCATAAATCTTTCTCAGTGCCAGATTGCTTAGCTTCCAAGTGCAGTGGACTTGCAATATGATTGATTCAACTTTTGCCGTTGTAGTTCAGGTGAAAGGTGTCATGGGTTTTTGTTTGTTTTCACAACAGGGCTGTTGCAGGGGTGTAAGAGCAGTCACACAAGGCTCTGGGCTCAGAAGGGCCCTGTGCTTAGGGTTCAGTCCTTAATGGTCACCATGTTGAAATTCTTAATTTTATCTTTGAGTATGTGTTTTGTAAGTGAAATACAAGAGGACAGTGGAGCACATGCCCCTCCCTCCTCCCACCACATCCCTGCAACAGATTCTTGGTGATCTGCTCCCTGCCCCTTGGTGTCCTGCTCTTTCATTTTTTTTTAAAGATTTTATTTATTTATTTCTGAGAGATACACAGAGAGAGAGAGGCAGAGACACAGGCAGAGGGAGAAGCAGGCTCCATGCAGGGAGCCCGACGTGGGACTCGATTCCTGGTCTCCAGGATCACGCCCTGGGCTGCAGGCGGCGCTAAACCGCTGCGCCACCAGGGCTGCCTTGTCCTGCTCCTTCAATTCTTACTCGTCACATTCTTCCATCCCCACTGCCCGGTTGGTGCCTACTGCTACCCTTTGTGGAGGTAGCAAATAAACTGGGTCAGTAGGAGACCCAAGTTAGGCTGTCACCCTTCACTCAATGTGGTGGCTTGGACCTGGGTTCAGGGAGGCCCAGGGTTGGGCACGTGTGCCCTGGAGCATCTTGGGGCAGGGCAATGAGGAAGCTGTTTTGCCCTGGGTTAGCAGAGCCACTGTGCATTCAGCAGGTGGCTTGGGAGTCTTCTCCCCCACTCCTAAGCCAGGTACCTTTGGTGTCCTGCCACAGAGGTTGCAACCTTTAGAGATTGTCCATCTGTTTTGGGTTGGAGCTATCTGCCTGTGGGAAGGGAAGATCTACTACCACATTTTCTTTTTGCACTGTGCCATCCAAATTGTATAGCCAGCCTTGACAGCAGTGAATTAATACTCTGCCCTGGGACACCTGGCCGACTCAGTCAGTGGAGCCTGTGACTCTTGATCTTGGGATTGTGAGTTCAAGCCCTATGTTGGGAGTAGAGATTACTTAAAAATGAAATCTTAAAAAAAATACTTCTCTGCCCTTCTATATGAGATGAGACTGTGTTACCCTATGGATCCAAATGGCTGGAATCTATCTATCTAGATATATCTATATATCTATATATTTATATATCTATATATATCACACCAGACCATGAGGTGGGGAGGTAATGTGACCACAAGCCAAAATCAATTAAATGTTCTTTGATAAAAACAGTGGAATTCAGATGCTTGCCTGAATTTAAGCAGTGTTTTTTTAAAAAAATGTTTTGGATATGCTCGCAAGCCCTTATGAGATATTAGGGGATTGGAAATATAGGTGATAATTGGAAGGTTGGATATAAGATATAGGTGATTTTTAAAAGGTGGAAAATTTAAAATTCTCGGGAAAATGAACTAGTTCCTGGTAAAATAAGTTATGATAAAAATGAGATAGATACATATATCTGACTATAGACTGTGTCTAAAATAAATATTACGAGAGAAAAAGGGGGTGAATGGGTAGCTCAGTCATTTGAGTGTCCAAATCTTAATTTCAGCTCATGTCAAGATCTCAGGATTGTGAGATTGAGTGGGATTGAGTCTGTTGGGCTCCTTGCTCAGCAGGGAGTCTGCTGGAGATTCTCTCTCTCTTTCTCTCTGCCTCTCCCCTCCCCCCATACTCTCTCTTTCAAGCAAATCTTTAAGAGATTTAAATCTTTTTTATAATAATAAATAAATCTTTAAAATGAGAGAGAAAAAGGATGCAGGTTAGTATATGATCTCATTATGTTATGGAAAGATATATACCACATTTCATTACTTGTAATATTTTTCTCATTTTAATATCTCTGAAATCTTTAGTGTCTTTGAACTGCTTCTTGCTATCACCAGGTGATAGTTGTGTTATAATTTGCATTCTCTGAAGATGCTCAACAAAACTTACAGAATAGGTGTCAGCAGCATGGAATAAAATCACAGAGACACCAGTGGAGCACTTTAGCTCAGAAGAAAATATTTTGAGGAAAAATAGAGTCATCAGTGACTGACTGAAAATGTGATTCCGAAAAGCTGGATTCTGAATAAGTACAATCTAGAAATACTGCAACTGATTTATTTCATTTACCTTTTTCTTTTGATGCATGTACAAGAAACATCTACATCTAAATAAGTCCAAAAATCTCTGACGGTAAATATAAATTACTGATAACAAAGCATTATGTCGTCATTAATTAGTATTTTCTAGTGGTGCATTAAATAGTGGACATTTTATAATCTGGAGTGTTTTAGAGCCAATCAAATGCAATAATTAAAATGCAAATTAAAATGTAAAATATATATTTTTACACATAAAATATATACATTTCTTGGAGGACATGTAAGACTCTGATCTGGGAATTAGATGAACCAAAGCCTGTCAGGAACATTGTCAATGAATAGAGGTGAGTTATTAAAACAAATAATATAAAATGGACTAGGAGCTCATGACTGACTTTTCCTGTATTGTAAATTAATGCAAATTGATCTTTAAATCAATAATACTGGTCTCACAAGTTAAGCTTAAAATCTCTTTCACCCTAATGTAAAATGATAATTTATTGGCGGGGGGGAAAGAAGAAGAAAAAAGATTAAATTTGAGGGGAATCATACCTGTCCTTAGAGAGATTATTGACCCTACTGTGAAATGCACTCTCACACTTGACCATGTCCAGACTGGGGAGCAAAATTCTGCACATCTCGGCTGGAGTATCTCGGGGACTTTTGTAGACCTGTGATTGGCTTTTAAGCTGTTTTCCTCGAACTCTCCCCTCCACTAATAAATGAGCTTGGTTTATATTCATTTTATGTATTACAGTTATACATAAGATGTTATTTAGGAACAAAATAAACATTCTACTTCTTTGCTAAAGCAGTATTGGACAGCTACGCCTACATGGGCCGGTGTTGCAGGGAGACAAAAGAAGGGATGATTAAAGTCAGGAGGTGTCACATTTGTACCTTGGAAGACAGAGTGTTTGTCAACTCTGAAGCCTAAAGGGCTTGCTTAAGAGAGGTGAAGTAGGTAAGCTTCGAGAGAAAGACACAGAGGCGTGTGTTAGATGTCTTGGATCAGGCAGGGATCAAGCTTGTCAACAGAGCCTTGTCCAGGGTGGTCCTTTTAGTTGTTAATCCTGTCCTTGTGGACGTGACACTGCCACTTCAAGGAGCCACAGTGAGCTGGACAAAAGCAAACTCTTCTCGCAGTTCCTGGCATTTACAGACTTTGGGGATTATTAAGTCTATTTAGTTCAGATATCACCTCCCCTTTGCCTTGACATTGTGTGCTTACTCATCAGTGAATGGACCAGTTTGCAATTCAGAGCGCCGGGATGAAAAGGCCTTGCTTTGAAGTCACCCAGACTTGGTTTATGGTCCTGACAGTGAGGAAGCTGTGTGTGGCCTTGGGCGGGTCATGTGACCTTGGAGGCTCAGGTTCCACATCTGTAAATTGGCCATGGTCCTCCCAGCTTGCTAAGGCTGCTGTGGTGGTGAAATGATGGAATGTTTGTAAAGTGCCTCCGGTACATCAGACACTCAGGCAATAGCACCGTTCCTGTTGTTGGGGGAATACACATGAGCTATTGCCCATTTAATTTCCTGGGCTGGGTGGCAGCTAAATAAATGAAATGCACACATAAAAACTGAATTGCATCACCTTTGTGAAAATTTGGCATTCCTCCTCTGTGATGGGCTTACCTCTTCCCTTTCCTGCCGGTGCCGTCCACCTTTCTGTCTGTCTGCCCGCTGCATCCGTTCTCCACCTCCTAGGATCGTCGTGACGATTAAAAGGGGCAGTGAGCACTGTAGCAGACCAGTGGGCAAATACTAGGGCTCGTCAGTTGTTAGCTATTCTCAGCAGACAGCCCCATTTTACTGAAGAGGAAACTGAGACACACAGAGGTTAACGTGGCCCGGGGGTACGTGGCTGATAAGTAGCTCAGACAATTTGAATCCAGATGGTCAGCTTCCAGCACCTGTGCCCCTAATCGCTGCACTACATGACCTCTAGTTCAATCTGAACCCCTGGTAAAGAGACTCAGCTCTTCACAGGTGTTGTTTGGAGAGAGGTAGAAATTTTAGCTCGGTGCCAAAACCACTTGCTTATTCGTAAACGACTGAAGTAGCAAGTCACCAACTGAGCCGTGATCTTGCTTGTGTGCACAGCCAAGGCAGTACTGCTACTGCAGCTGAGCTGGCCATTATCCCCACCAGTGTACCCCCTTTTAGGCCTTTCTTTTTGTTCTCGGGTGAGGTCTTTTTTTGGGGTCCTGCCCGCTCTGAAGGTTGCTGCCCCAAGGCAACAGCTTTCTTCCTATGAGACCGCCCCACACAACAAATCTCCGTGTGAACGGGTACACAAAAGAGGTCTGGGAAAGAAGTGGCTTCAAATGCTCTATTGCAGTGCTCGGGCAAAAAGACTAATTGGCATTTTTATTCCAAAGGGGGAAAATTGCCTAATAGCAAGAATCAGCGAGTACGACCACGCATGCAAACTGTTCATTCTTGTTTCAGCTCAAAGGCGTCAGGTGCGGGCAACAGCTCTTGTTTGCTCAGTGTTTAGTGTGGTAGCGATAGGCTGTTGGGGTTGAAATTCTGTGTACAGGCCAGTGTAAATCACTAAAGAATTCTATCTTCTTTCTGTTCCATCTTTTTATTTCAAAATATTTTATACCACCGACAGTACATGAAGTTAAACCACAGACTGCCATCACCTAACTACAGTAAATGTGCAAAATGGGGTAGAGAGTTTTGCAGTCTTCTGAACATATATTTACTGTAATCTGACTAGATGATTTAGGACTTTAAGGCAGTACTGAAAAATTGGTTGCTTTTTTGAATTGAGTGCAAAGCAGATGGCTGTGATTTCTACCTTAATTCATCCAGTTGAGGGGCACCTGGGTAGCTCAGTTGGTTAAGCATCTGACTCTTGATTTTGGCTCAGGTCATGATCTCAGGGTCGCGAGATCAAGCCCTGTATTGGGCTCCATGCTAGGCGTGGAGCCTGCTTAAGATTCTCTCTTCCTCTCCCTCTGCCCCTCTCTCTCTCTAAATATATTTTTTAAAGATTTTATTTTTATTTATTCATGACACACACACAAACACACACACACACACACACACACACACACACACACACACACAGAGGTAGAGACATCAGCAGAGGGAGAAGCATGCTCCATGCAAAAGCCTGATGTGGGACTTGATCCCAGGACTCCAGGATCAGGGCCTGGGCTAGAAGGCGGTGCTAAACCGCTGAGCCACCTGGGCTGCCCAAATTTTTTAAAAAGATTTTAGCTTTTTATTTGACACAGAGAGAGAACAAGCAGGGGGAGTAGCAGGCAGAGGGAGAGGAAAAAGCAGGCTCCTCGTGGAGGAGGGAGCCTGATCCCAGAACCCTGGGATCATAACCTGAGCTGAAGGCAGATGCTTAACTGACTGAGCCACCCAGGTGCTCCTAAAGAACACTTTTTTAAAAAGCCTTAATTCATCTAGTTGACTAGTTGGGAGTCAAATGTTACAGAAGCAGAACCCAGGAGGGGTAGAAGTGGAGGTGAATGAGAGTAATGGAGCTAGGCTGTTAGTGGCAGAGATTTTCCTCTGGCGCATTAGGGAGAAACTGACTTTTTACAAATATGCCAACTTATCTGATTCTTTTATAAAGGGTGGGAGTGGGCAGCCCCGGTGGTGCAGGGGTTTAGCGCCGCCTGCAGCCCAAGGTGTGATCCTGGGGACCCGGGATCGAGTCCCACGTCAGGCTCCCTGCATGGAGCCTGCTTCTTCCTCTGCCTGTGTCTCTGCCTCTCTCTCTGTCTGTCATGAATAAATAAATAAAATCTTTAAAAAAAAAATAAAGGATGGGAGTAAATAGAAGGTATGTCCCTGCCCGTAATTCCCCTTCATGACATGTCATCCTGCAGCTCTGGCCCAGATGGGGGCCTCCTAAATGTGAGGCCTAAAATAAAGGTTTCAGCTAAAATAAAGGTTAGAGGATGGCAGGCCACATGGGTTGCAGATGAGATTATGTCCTTAGCATCTGACGTGACTTCAAATACAGATCTTGTTCAAACATTGTCATGTATCCAATGGCTTGGTCTTAGATTTACGTGGTTCTGCATTCATGCTGTTCTTTCCACTTGAAAGGCCCAACCTCACCTATTTTCCACCCCATTTTTCCATGTCCAAATCTACCTCTCCTTCAAATAACAGTTCAAAACCCAAATTTGGATTTGGGATCCAAATCCAAATCCAAATTGGATTGGATCCAATCCAGACATTGTATTCTGCAAGCTGGTGATCATCTCTTTTTCTTGCATCCCTGAAATGTATTCCTTGTATCTCTGTCAAGATGCTGGCTACTTTTTACTGTGACACCCTTGTGGAGTGGGCTGCCATGTTTGCTACTAGAACCATAAGCTCTGGATCCTTCATAGTGTGCCTGCACAGGGCTTGGCTCAGAGGATGGGCTCAATATGTGTGTTGAACAAATGAATGAATGGTTGGATTTCAGGGTGAAGAAAAAGGCCTAAATGCTTGATACTGATATAGATTCGGTTACACCTGACCAGCCACTGGGAAGGTGCCCACCGCCTCCGAGACTTGATTGGGCTGAGCAGAGGAGAGTTGGAAGCTTCAGCAAGATTCCTTCCCTGTTGGCATAGCCTGGGATTTTCCACTCTGTTGCCCTGCACTGCCCGGCCCTTCAGTGCTCAGGATCTCCTGAGAAAAAGAGTGGTGTTACATGAAGCAAAAAGGAGCTGTCACCCCTCATCAGAGGCATTTTTTTTCCGTGCCAGTTACACATGGCATTACATGTGGGTCTCTGAAAAAAGGGTTATGTAGACCCAGCTTCTTCTCTCTGAACACTGCTCTGTGCAAACACATGTACAGAGGAGAGAATTAAACCTTCTAGCCTACATATGGATTTATAAGAAAGTGTTGATGTTCGGTTGTTGAAAACCTATTCAGGGAAGCAAGTTCTGGATCTTGCATCTAAGTGCAGGTACTGGATTCTTTTTCATTTCTCACAGGTTCTGCTTTCTTCCTCTTCTCACTGAAGAAAACACTTTACTAGTGCTGGCATCCTAGGAGTGTGACTTCGCTAAAACCCTGGAGGGTGAGAATTCACTTTCTCTAGGGTTAAGAGAAACAGGTTGCAGACCAAAACAGTGTCTTGAGATTCGTTAGAGGGGAACTTTTGCGTTAAAAATGATCTTGAGGGGCAATTGGGTGGTGCAGTCCGTTAAGCGTCTGCCTTTGGCTCAGGCCATGATCTCAGAGTCCTGGGATCAAGCCCTGCATTGGGCTCCCTGCTCAGCAGAGAGTGCTCTTCCCTCTGCTCCCCCCGCCCCCCCCCGACTTATGCTTTTGTGCACATGTGCTCTCTCTGTCTCTCAAATAAATAAAATCTTTAAAAAATGAAGATATTTAGGTGCACTTGGGTGGCTAAGTTGGTTAAACATCAGACTTGATTTAGGCTCAGAGTTGTGAGATCGAAGCCCACCTTGGGCTCTGCTCAGTAGGGAGTCTGCTTGAGAATCTCTCTCTCCTTCGGCCCCTCCCCCTACTCCTACCACATGCTCTTTCTCTCTTTCAAAATTAAATAGATAAATATTTTTTTTAAAAAGGAGATCTTTAGGGGCACCTGGCTGGCTCAGTTCGTAGAGCATGCGACTCTTTTATTTTATTTTTTTGGCTTATTGTAATTTGTTTATATAAATTTATTTTTTATTGGTGTTCAATTTGCCAACATATAGAATAACACCCAGTGCTCATCCTGTCAAGTGCCCACCTCAGTGCCCGCCACCCAGTCACCCCCACCCCCGCCCAGCTCCCTTTCCACCCCCCCGAGTTCGTTTCCCAGAGTTAGGAGTCTCTCATGTTCTGTCTCCCTTTCTGATATTTCCCACTCATTTTTTCTCCCTTCCCCTTTATTCCCTTTCACTATTTTTTATATTCCCTAAATGAACGAGACCATATAATGTTTGTCCTTCTCTGATTGACTTACTTCACTCAGCATAATACCCTCCAGTTCCATCCACGTCGACGCAAATGGTGGGTATTTGTCGTTTCTTAATGGCTGAGGAATATTCCATTGTATACATAGACCACATCTTCTTGATCCATTCATCTGTCGATGGACACCGAGGCTCCTTCCACAGTTGGGCTATTGTGGACATTGCTGCTAGAAACATCAGGGTGCAGGTGTCCCGGCATTTCACTGCATCTGTATCTTTGGGGTAAATCCCCAACAGTGCAATTGCTGGGTCGTAGGGCAGGTCTATTTGTAACTCTTTGAGGAACCTCCACACAGTTTTCCAGAGTGGCTGCACCAGTTCACATTCCCACCAACAGTGCAGGAGGGTTCCCCTTTCTCCACATCCTCTCCAACACTTGTGGTTTCCTGCCTTGTTAATGTTCCCCATTCTCACTGGTGTGAGGTGGTATCTCATTGTGGTTTTGATTTGTATTTCCCTGATGGCAAGTGATGCGGAGCATTTCCTCATGGAGCATGCAACTCTTGATCTTGGAGTTGTGAGTTTAAGCTCCATGTTGGGTGTAGAGATTACTTAAAAATAAAATCTTAGGGTGCCTGGGGTTGCAGTTGGTTAAGCCTTCTACTCTTGGTTTCGGCTCACGTCATAATCTCAGGGTCCTGAAATTGAGGCCCACATCTATGCTCGGCAGGGAGTCAGGTTCTCTCTCACTCTCTCCCCCTCACCCACTCTCTTTCTCTCTGAAATAAATAGATCTTTAAAAAATAAAATCTTTATACAAAATCTTTAGAGAAAAAATGGATATCTTCAGAAATCAGTGAAAAAAATTAGAAGACAGCATTTCTTTAGATGATATATGGTGTCTGCATTAGGAGAACTTTGTAATGTAGTGAATAGAACTGTGTATGGGGCATCAGAACACCTGAATTCTAGCCCCCCTTCTGCCATCCACTCTCTGTGAGGGAGCTGGCATGTTGCTTTTACTCTCCTCAGACTTAATACTCTGTCTCTAAACTAAAGGGTTAGACTACATCATCTATGAGTCTATGTACTTCACATAAAGTAGGTGTTACCTGACTGGATTCTCATTAATTATAGAATGCATCTTCTTCATTCCAAGGGATTTGGTGGGGGACTTTTTGTCTTTTTGTTTCTCTTAAATTTAAGAATGCCTGTAGAATATTTTGGCTTCCCTTCACTGGTTTGATATTTGTATTCTGTAGCCCCGAAGCAATTTATTACAATAGACTTTGCTGTGTAGGTTTTTTTGAGGGGGGTATTTAAAAAATCTTTTTTTTAAAAGATTTTATTTATTTATTCATGAGAATACACAGAAAGGAGAGAGAGAGGCAGAAACACAGGCAGAGGGAGAAGCAGGCTCCATGCAGGGAGCCTGATGTGGGACTCGATCCTGGATCTCCAGGATCACGCCCTGAGCTGTAGGCGGCGCTAAACCGCTGAGCCACCGGGGCTGCCCCAAAAATCTTAATTCCAGTATAATGAACATACAGTGTTATATTAGTTACTGGTGTACAGTATAGTGATTCAGCGATCCTGTATATTACTCAGTGCTGACCATGATAAGCGTACTCTTAATTCTCTGCACCTATTTCATCCATCCCCTTACCCATCAGCTAAGTGGGGTTTTATTTCATGTAATATAACACAGAGAAACCTTTCTTGGTTTATCATAATTTAACAATATTGGACTACCTATGCTTTTTTCCAAAATTTGAACACCATTAATGGAAAAAGAGGCCATAATACCTTCTTGCACTGTTCAGTTTGTAACAAAGAACATTTGGAAACTTTTTCCAGGGTAGGTGGACAGGTGATGATCCTGTGCTATTGCTCCTAGAAAGTACTTGGTAAATTGGTGAATTATGACACATTTAGATGGTTTTTGAGTCTACCTTACTGTCAAGGACAATCACCTAGAATTCAGTTTCTGTCAGAAATATCCACTAGTTTTTTGTTTGTTTGTTTGTTTGTTTTGTTTGTTTGTTTTTGGTCAGAGGATTTTTTTTTAAGATTTTCATTTATTTATTTGAGAGAGCATGAGAGAGAGTGAGCAAGCAGAATGGGGTGGGGGTAGAGGGTAGAGGGAGAAGCCAGCTCCCAGCTGAGCCGGGAGCCTGATACAGGACTCGGTCCCAGGACCCTGGGATCATGACCTGAGCTGAAGGCAGATCTTTTCTTTTAAATAAAGATTTTATTTATTTATTCATGAGAGACACACAGAGAGAGGCAGAGACATAAGCAGAAGGAGAAGCAGGCTCCATGCAGGGAACCTGGCATGGGACTGGATCCCGGGACTCCAGGATCACGCCCCGGGGCTGAAGGCAGACAGTCAACCACTGAGCCACCCAGACGTCCCTGGCCACCATTTTAGATGTTAACTAGTCATTTGGTACACCTCCCAAATAGCTTTGAAACCCTGGAAGATATGTAAGCCAGCCAGCCAGCCAGCAAATGTTTACTAAGCTCTACTCTGTATCAGACACTGTTCTAGTACAACAGCAAACAGGTTAGAATCTTTGACCTCATAGGGTTTACATTCTAATGAGGCAGTGGGGGCAGTGGGGAGATAGACAATAACCAAAATAAAGAAGAAAGCATATAGTATGTCATATGCTAGTAAGCACTCTGCAGAAAAATAAGGCCAGGAAAAGGTGTAGGGGATGGTGATGGTTGAGACATCAATTCTCTATTTGCTTAAACTATTTTGGAAGAACTGACATTTGAGGAAGTATGAAGTGTGGCTCCAAATGTGGCTCTGGAGCCAGAGTTACTGGGTGCAGATGCAGGCCCCATTGTTTACATTGTGTGACTTTGAGCGAGTTATTTCCACTTTAGGGGCCCTAGTAGTCTTTGCGCTTGATTTTTCCTTCTTCCTCTAGATCGTCATTTTGCTCACTTGTTCACTTCATTTAGGCCCATGCTCAGGTCTCCTTATGAGAGAAGCCTTCCTTCACTACACTATTCAAAACAGTATTGTCCCTCCATCATTTCCTTACCCTTAATATGCTTAAAAAGTGATAGTTATTGAATCTGATGCTCCTTTTTTTTTTTAAGATTTTATTTATTTATTTATTTATTTGACAGAAAGAGAGAGAGCATGAGTAGGAGGAAGGAGTAAGGGGAAAGGGGAAAAGCAAGGGGAGAGGCTCCCTGCTGAGGACTCCAAGATCATGACCTGAGCAGAAGGGAGATGCTTAACTGACTGAGCCACCCAGGCGTCCTGATGTCCCTTATTGGAATGCCTAGCCCCATAGATGTGTTTCCTACTGGGTGAACAAGTCCTGCTTTGGGTTCATTTTAAATCAGTCTCTTGACCAATTTTAAGTGATATCACCTTTTTTAAGGAGTCCAGGATTGAATTTATGAGCCTGGATTTCTGCATGAGTTTGTATGGTTTGCTCTGACACTGGCTCTCGCCTCCTCTGCCTTTGCCTGTGTGGACTGAAGAATCCAGATATTTGGAGCAGATCCTCAGACCCCCAGACATTTGCCACCCTCATCTCCCTTCCAAGGTCACTATTTTTTTTGGTGGTTCTCTATGTGCTGCATCAATAGGGTTCAGGTTAGGAGAACTTTCCTAAACTCTATGTTAAGATAGAGTTAAGATATGTGCCACCAGGGGATCCCTGGGTGGCGCAGCAGTTTGGCGCCTGCCTTTGGCCCAGGGCACGATCCTGGAGACCCGGGATCGAATCCCACGTCGGGCTCCCTGCATGGAGCCTGCTTCTCCCTCTGCCTGTGTCTCTGCCGCTCTCTCTCTCATTCTCTCTCTCTCTGTGTGTGACTATCATGAATAAATAAATAAAATCTTTAAAAATAATAAAAAATAAAAATTATTTCATCATAAATACTTTTTAAAATTAATTTCAGGGATAGAATTTAGTGATTCATCAGTTGCATACAACACCCAGTGCTCATTACATCATGTGCCCTCCTTTATGCCCATCACCCTGTTACCCCATCCTCCTACCCACCTCCCCTCCAGCAACCCTCAGTTATTTCCTAGAGTTCAGTCTCTTATGATTTGCCTCCCTCTCAATTTTCATCTTTTCTTTTCCTTCCCTTCCCCTATGTTCATCTGTTTTGTTTCTTAAATTCTACATATGCATGAGATTATTTGATATTTGTCTTTCTCTAACTGACTTGTTTAGCATAATACCCTTTAGTTCCATCCATGTTGTTGCAGATGGCAAGAATTCATTGTTTTTGATGGCTGAGTAATAATCCATTGTGTATATATACCATATCTTCTTTATCTATTCATCTATCGATGGACATCTGAGCTCTTTCCATAGTTTGGCTGTTGTGGATATTACTGCTATAAACATTGGGGTGCATGTGCCCCTTCGAATCACTATGTTTGCATGCTTTGGACAAATACCTAGTAGTGCAATTGCTGGGTCATAGGGTAGCTCTATTTTTTTTACAGATTTTATTTATTTACTCATAGACACACAGAGAGAGAGGCAGAGACACAGGGAGAGGGAGAAGCCTTCCTTCACTACACTATTCAAAATAGTATTGTCCCTCCATCATTTCCTTACCCTTAATATGCTTAAAAAGAGATAGTTATTGAATCTGATGCTCTTCCTTTTTTTTTAAGATTTTATTTATTTATTTATTTATTTATTTATTTATTTATTTAACAGAAAGAGAGAGAGCATGAGTAGGAGGAAGGAGCAAGGGGACCTACCCTGCACACCCCACTTGCCCACTGTGAACGCAACAGAGAAGGTCTGGGTTGACTTCCCCAAGCTCTCCCTCTTTCCAGGCAGGAGTTGAGGCAGAGATGAAAACCTCTATTGATCACTCTGACTCTCACTTCACCCTAAGTTTTGTCACTTCAGAGTTCATCTAATTAGCTTTAAAAATGAACTATTTTATCAACAGACTGGGCCCTAAAGGTATGTTTGCTTCTACAGGGCCTTGTAAAGTTTCTTGCACACAGTAGGTGCCCAGTAACTGTTTGCTAATTGAATGAACCAGCCAACAAAGAAATGTGTAAGTGAAGGTTAAAATCTTACTATTCAGTTTGACTAACTTTTCATGCCCATCAGGCCACTTCCTGAGCATGCCTTGAATGAGCTAGTTGCTCTAACATTATGTGGATGAATTTGAGTTTCTTCATAAGTAGCTTCCTGATGCTGCTCTCTTTCTGTCAATCTGGAGAAAGTCAGTAGGCAAGCCCAATGGAGGAGATGATGTTTCTTCTCTGCAATGAGTTCTTCACCTCGGCCAGAACCTTAAGCAGAGAGTTTTGTTCTTGTGTCTATATTGCTGTTCATATGTGCCTCATTCACTCATTCAACAAATACTTATTGAGTTCCTACCATGTATCTGGCACTTATTCTAAACCCTAGAGATAGAGCTTTGAACAAAACGTATGTGGCTCCTGTCCTTATGTCTGCTTAGAGAGACAGACAATAAACACACTCAAGTAAGTAAATAAGGACACTGTCAAAAGTGGTTAAGTACTAGGAATGGGTTGATGGGATTGAAAGTGATTGGGAGACTACTGTGGACTGTGGTTAAGGAAAGCTTCTGGGAGGGAGTGACACAGGAAGATATGAATGAAAAGAAGGAAGTAATCACGCAAAGATCAGAAAGAAGAACATTACAGGCAGAGGGACAAACTAAAGCAAAGGCTTTATTTATTTATTTATTTATTTATTTATTTATTTTATTTAATTTAAAGCTTATTTATATTTTTTAGTAATCTCCATACCCAACGTGGGTCTGAAACTCAACACCCCAAGATCAAGAGCTGCATGTTCCTCCAACTGAGCCAGCCAGGCTCCCCCAAAGGCTTTATTTAAGATGTAACAGAGGAATACAAAGAAGATCTGGTGGCTAGACTATAGTGGGTGAGGAGGAAATAATAAGTACTGAGGCTGGTGAGCTAGGTGGTAGTCAGATCACAAAGGAACTTATACTTCATGGTAAGGAGTCTAGATTCTATACTAAGTGTGATGGGAAACCATTGAGGGAGGTGCCTCAAGCAGAGGAGTGACATGATCACATTTTTATTTTGCAATGATCCCTGTGCCCACTATGAGGAAAATGGCTTATATAGGGACAAGATTGGGAATAGGGAACAGGTTAGGAAGTTATTAAAGTAGTCAAAGCAATAAGTGGTAGCTCAGGCAAGGGTGGTAGAAGTGGAAGTGGCAAGAAGTCAGGTTTTGTAGGTATGTTTTGAAAGTAAAGCCGTAAGGATGTACTAATGGGTTGGTGCTGGAATTTGAGGGGAAGAGAAGAATAGAGTAAATTCTTTTTAGCTTGAGCAACTGGATGGATGGTGATATTATTTAATGAGAAAGGGCAAAATGGTAAAGAATTTATTTAGATAGGGCATGAAGTTTTATTTTGGTCTTCTTAAGTTTGAAGTGTTGAGATATCCATGTGGAGGTATTGTCTGGTCATGTTTTAGGTATGCCTGCACTGGACAGGAGAGAAGTCAGAACTGTGTCTTCCACCTAACTCTGGGAAATGAACAAGGGGGAAAGGGAGGTGGGCGGAGGGTTGGGGTGACTGGGTGACAGGTATAGTGGGGTACCTGGCAGGATGAGCAGTGGGTGTTATGCTGTATGTTGGCAAATTGAACTCCAATAAAAAAAGTTTAAAAAAATTTTAAAAAAAGAACTGTGTCTTCATTCATTCACTTAGGAATATTTGTTGAGTGCCTACGATGTGCTGGACACCAATGAGGTCACTAGAGATACAGTGTTGAACAAAACAGTCTCGGCTCACATGGAGCTCACTTTCTAGGGAGTGATTTCAGACTGGAAGAAACAGAGAAGCATATAAACAAGACCAATTCAGAGTATGATAACTGCTATAAAGAAAATAAAACAGGGACGCCTGGGTGGCTCAGCGGTTGAGAGTCTGCCCTCGGTTCAGGGCGTGATCCCGGAGTCCCGGGATTGAGTCCCATATCAGGCTCCTTGCATGGAGCCTGCTTCTCCTGTCTCCGCCTCTCTCTCTGCCTCTCTCTGTGTCTCTCATGAATAAATAAATAAAATCTTTTTTTAAAAAAAGAAAAGAAAACAGGGTGGACCCTCTACAGAGGGTCTTTCTAGAGTCTTAACTCTTTCTTTAGTGTCAGTGTTTTATTTACTAACAAGAGTCACAAGAATTCATTTAGTACTGCTGTGTTTTAAGCCATATGCTGAATCTGATCCCGGAGAGATGAAAAAAAGATACAGATAACCTTCAGCCTCAAGGAGGCCAGTGTGGCAGAGGAATCCTGTGCATAGCTAAGATACAGGGCAAAATGAAATGAGTGCTTCCTACAACAAACAGTAGGTTGTGAGGCTTTCTTCTGGGGGAATTAGGGAAGAGTTCCCCAAGGAGTTAGAATTGGGCTCACACATGGAATGGACAAGAGTGGACTTGGTCATCCCGATTACTTTCCAACCTGAGAGTCTATGATTCTGCAGTGGTTAGAGTGCTGCGAACCAGATCACTCCCTTTTGTCTTTGAGCCATCTCTTCTGCCCTCTGCAAAGCTGTTCACACAATTAAACTGTAACCTCCTCTGGCCAAGGTAAGCCAATAAAATCTCTGAATAATCACAGATTCCAGGTTGTACGGTAAAAGCAATAAAATCTCACCATTGAGTATTTCACAAAAGATGTTCCCTGTGTTTGGTATGGAGCCAAGGGTCCTGCAGCAAAATCTGGAAGACTCACGTTTGTTTCTGCCTAATAGTAACTAAGACAGGTGAGCTTGAAATCTTTTTTTTTTTTTTTTTTTGAGCTTGAAATCTTGAGCTCGGTTCTTGACCTTGCTTCGTTGAGGGTGATTGGTCATGAAATCACTTGTGAGAGTGTATTTTGCATTTCACAGATGTAATGGTTTCTCTATTATATTGACCACATGTTGCAGAAGGAAGCATCAGTTACAACATGGTATTTTATTTGTGGGGCCCTTGTGCTCCTTGAATTTAATCTGTAAGCTAGCATGGCCATGGTTGTTGGAGGCCAATAATAATGAACTAACCTATTCTTTTTTAAAAGAGTGTGAGTTTTGACTTTAGAGTGTGAAAAACGTACAGTTTACAGCCTTTGTTCAGCTTAACACAGAAGTATGGTTCTATCTTCATTCTTTCAGGGCTTCCAGGCTATTTCTATTTCTAGTACCAGAGGAAATGAAATTTATTTGGCCTGATGTTTCAGCCTAATACCTGGGTCTGGCCTCAGCTGCCCTTGTAAATGGCCTGCAGATCCCTGCCTTCTCATTCTCCCAGGTTCTATTGTTGAAATCTCTTTCCCTAGGCTAACTTATTAGATTGCCATCTTTTCATAGATTCTTAAAGTTGAATAGTGTTTTTCTGGAGTATCCCAAGCTAGAGAACTTCACTTTCTAATTCAACTGGTACTGCTGATAAAGATTGTAGGTCAGAGAAGAGAAAACCAAACTGATCTTTGTTAGTATTTTTCCTCAGCAGCAAAAATATGAAGCAATTTGTATTGGAAACTCTTTTTCTGGTTCTTTCTTCATCCCTTCTTTCCCAAAAATGCATAATGCTATTTTCTAAAGAACTGTATATAAGTTACCAAGCTCAGACCTTGAGGTAGAACATCAAGGCCAAGAAATTTAATTGGAAGTCAGTGGTATAATCCAGTGTTCTCAAAAACTTCTCAAAATCAAAATTAATTCAATAAAGTATGTTAACTACCACTTGGTGTGTGTGTGTGTGTGCGCATGCACATGCGTGTGTAGTTAGTAGAAGAAGGAGTTGATGAGCAACTGACCATACAAAGATGGAATTTTAAGACTCAGACAGGTGAAGGGTTCTGAGAGAAAGATGGGAGAAGAGGAGAGTTAATAGTGGGGCTGGAGGAGGTGGGACCTTTCCAGAGTGTCACCATCATTAGTCAGACCTGCTCTGGGCACCCTTGCTTGATTTCAGAGTAGGCCTTGTGGGGAGCCATGTCCTTTCTGCAGTCTTTCCTTCTAAGCTCCCCTTGACTATTATTGTTCTTCTCCTGGAGTCATATTTTGGAGCTGTAGACCTGGTGGCTCCTTTTCCTATGTGGAATGTTTACTAAAGCAACACGTCATGGGAACTATTTGTGTGCCTCTCTTTATGACAACCATATTGGAGCGTGGAAGAGCATCTTTTGGGAGAGAGCTCAAAACACCTAGAAACCCCTATCTTACAGGAAGACAACTAGGCAAAAATAAACCAAACAAACCTAGAGCTAGAGATTTTGTAGTTCTTCTTTCAACTCTATGGGGGAATAAGTGAAATTGTTTATTTCTTTCCAGGTTAACTGTAAGAAAGAGTAACTGTAAGCTCTGCTTTAAAAGACAATAGGCTTGCTCAAAAGTTGCTTGAAAAGAGTTTTTTCTTGGACAATAAGCATCCTAATAAAAAACAAGCTATATGCAAATAAAGTCATTTCTGTTTCTGGAAATCACGTTTATAAGCACCACAAATACATTTCAATTGATAAAGGAAGCAGTAGGTAAAAATGTGTAGTCAAATACTTCCTGTTCACTACCGACATATACATATTTTTCTAGTACATTGCTCAATTGTGAAATCAGGGGGAAAGCATGTAATAAACATTTTTTGCAGCAAATTTTAGTAAAATATCTGTAAAAAGAAGACCAAATATACCAATGTTGAATATTACAATGTATTTGATTAATTTTTTCTTCTTTTAATACAAAATTGTCAGATAATCTTGTCCTGCAAAAATACTACATTTTAAAATTCAGTGTGGTGCTATCAGGCACCCCCGGTCTCTTCGAGCTATAACTGGTACCGAGCTCGTGCTGCTTGTCAAAATTTAATGAGAGGGCCCGTTCTAAAATAATTGAATTTTCATATCAGAACGAACCAGGATTACTCAGACAATAAAATTGCTGAGTCCTGTACTGTTACCGGCAAATACCTTTTGCTTTGCTCATGAAATCAGTATGTAAATGTTCAGGGTTTGTATTTAAGGCATCTTAGGCATTTGGAGTTGTAGTACTAGCAATAATTTCAAATGGTGCCGGTGATAAGTAGCTGGTTTTTTATAATGTTCAAAGTGTAATTTGTTTGGTGAATCAGGATAAGCATTTGGTTTATATTTTATATAAATGTTAATGCATTTGCAGTTTAATTATGTTTCTTAACTTTTAACATTTCAGAAGTCAAATTTGAAGACTAGTCCATCAGATTGTCTTGCTTTCATAACATTCTGAAAAATGGGAGCACCCCTATGCAGTGAGTTTGAAAAGTAAGAGGTGCCTGTGAAGTTCATGATGGTATGTTTTGGGAGCTAGGCACACTGATAATGAAGTGGAAGAAATGCCATGCCTTAGGTGTGCCCTCCCCCATAACATGGAGCTCTTGGAGACACAGCTTTGGACCCAAGAGCCCTCTATCAACAGCAAGGAAGACACCTCTGGGGATTGGCTAATTTACTTCTTTTATGGTAATTGAGTTGGAGAGCAACTATGAATAAAGTAG
Organism: Canis lupus baileyi; assembly: GCF_048164855.1. NCBI lineage: Eukaryota > Metazoa > Chordata > Mammalia > Carnivora > Canidae > Canis > Canis lupus. The sequence continues at coordinate 13,150,536 of NC_132876.1, read as the reverse complement.
TATAATTTCAGAAATTAAAGTGGGTTTCTGTAACAATGCATGATCGAGGGTATCAGAACAGAAATGAGCTCTTTCTGGTGTGGGGTGGAAGTTGGTTTAAGAAGTTATCTTCCATATACTCATTTTAAAAATGGTAGATTTTTAGCCTTTAAGTGAATGTGTATCCACTCAAAGAGTTAGTTTTGTAATTTGCACGAGATAGCAACATTTGTCCAAACCGTGATTTTTTTTTTCACGTCCCCTTCATGACATGGCTTGGTTTAGAGGGAAGAGGATTAGATAATGCAGCCTTAGAGGCAAAAGAGCTAGCTTTTGCTTTCTTTCCCATCACAGACTGTGAAGATCATCAAACCACAGCGCATAGGCCAAATATGGCCTGTTGCCTCATTTTATAAATAAAGCTTTATTGGAACACAGCCACACTCATTTATTCATGTATTATCTATGGCTGCTTTCATACTACAATGGCAGAGTTGAGAAGTTGGAACAGAGACCATATTATGGTCCACAAAGTCTAAAATATTTACTATATGATTCTTTATAGAAAAAGTTTGCAGACCCCTGATTTAGTATTAGCTTTGGGCAGATTACTTCTCATTTTTCATTGGGGGTGGTGGTGATGGTGATGGGTGACGATGATAGCTAAAAGGTACTGAGCGCCTACTGTCCCAAGTGTTTTGCACCTATATGGTCACTTAACCCTCACAGCAACCCAGTATTACAGCATTGTTGCTATCCTCCTTCTGCATCTAAGGAAAAGGAGAAATGGATTGAGTTACGTGTCCCCGCTCACTTAGCTAGTGAATGGCAGAGTCAAGGAAAATTGGCTCAAGAACTTTATGCTCTTTTTAATTTTTATTATGGAATTTTTCTTTTTTTCTTTATTTTTTTTAAAGATTTATTTATTTATTTATGATAGACATGGGAGGGGGCAGAGACAAGAGGAGGGAGAAGCAGGCTCATGCCGGGAGCCCCACGTGGGACTCGATCCCGGGACTCCAGGATCGCGCCTTGGGCCAAAGGCAGGCGCTAAACCGCTGAGCCACCCAGGGATCCCCGAATTTTTCTTTTTTTTTTTTTAAAGATTTTATTTATGTATTCATGAGAGACAGAGAAAGAGAGAGGCAGAGACACAGGCAGAGGGAGAAGCAGGCTCCATGCAGGGAGCCCGACATGGGACTGGATCCCGGGACCCCAGGATCACGCCCTGGGCCGCAGGCGGCGCTAAACTGCTGCATCACCAGGGCTGCCCTATTACGGAATTTTTCAAACATACATAAAATTAAGGAGTGTAATGAATCACTAAGTACTCACCACTCAACTTCAATAATTAATAAGATGTTGCTATTTTTGTTTCATCTGCTACCCCTCACCATACCATACCTCCCAAATATTTTTTTAACCTTGTGGGGTAAATCTCAAACGTCATTTGATGACATCTGCAAATAATTCAATGTGTATCTCTACCAGATAAACTTTAAAAAATGTAACCAAAGCACCATTATGATAGCTAATAAAACTCACAGAAATTCCATAATATTGTCTAATATCCAGTCCGTATTAAAATGTTTCTGATTATCTAAAGTTTTTTCATCAACTGATTTGTTTAAATCATTATCAAAAATCTGCCATTGCATTTAGAAATGATGTTACTATGTTTCTCTTTATAATGGCCTCTACCTTTTTCTTCCCTTACTCCTGCCATTTTTTATTTTTTAAAAATGGATTCATTTGAACTATGGAATGTCCCACATTCTGGATTTGAGCAATTGCTTCTTTTTGGTACAGTTTAACCTGTTCCTATCTTCCTGGAACTGTTTTTTTTTAAAGATTTTATTTATTTATTCATGAGAGACACAGAGAGAGGCAGAGACACAGGCAGAGGCAGAGGAAGAAGCAGGCTCCATGCAAGGAGCCCGACGTGGGACTCAATCCCAGGTCTCCAGGATCACGCCCTGGGCCGAAGGCAGGCGTTAAACCGCTGAGCCATCCAGGGATCCCCCCGAAACTGTTTTTATACTCACGAGTAGATGATGTAGGTGATTGATTAAATTAAAGTGTGTGTGTGTGCACACAATCACATTTTTGAGACCTCTTCATAGTTACTGATGTGTGCTTCTTATTCTATCACATCAGAAGTCACATGATGTCTGGATGTTATTGCTAAAGAGTGATTCAGGTTTTCCTCAATGGATTCAAGTGATGTCAGCCTGATCCAGCCTATGAAGTTGCCCCATCAACTTTTCTCCTAATGGTTTTATCATCGATTAGTGATTGTTTCCTAGATCCATTATTTCATTGAGAATTGCAAATTGGTGATTTTAGGATTTTTTTTTGTTCATTCATAGAGAACTTTCCCTCCTCATCTATTTGACTGCTCTGAGGTACAGTTTATAAAGGAGAAGCAGAATAAATGCCTAACTTTTATTCTTTATTTAAGAATTTTTATTGTGATGAGTGTCTTAGCAGCTTCCAGGAGTGGTCGCTGATTATTTTAGTATTGTGGATTTTTAAATATATTTTGTTTCCATAGATTATAGTAAATGTTTTTCGATGCTTTAATTGTCCCATTTTGGGCCTAAGGAAGCTGCAGTGGGCTTTTTGACATGAGCCCAGTGATCTTTGAAAGCGTACTTGCTTTCTGGCCCAACAAGATATACCAGGGCATTTTGCACATTTCATTTCCCAAACCTGGAATCAGCCAGTTCCCCAGGAAGTTCTGGTTCCTTTGGCTGGGAAATGTCACTCAGAAATTACAGTTTTAGTGCTATTCACGCTACTACATGGTCACTGCTTCTAGAGAATAATAAATCATGAGTCTTTTTTTAAAAGAGAGAGTAGGGGTCAGGGAAGAGGGAAGGAGAGAGAGAATCTTAAGCAGGTTCCATGCTGAATGCAGAGCCCAATGTGGGGTTTGGTCCCACCACCCTGAGATCATGACCTGAGCCAAAACTATGAGTTGGACGCTCAAATGACTGAGCCACTCTGGCATCTCTTAGTTTCCAACTTAAGTATAATATTTCAGATTTTTTACTTAAATTCTTTGATTTTGTATTTGAGTCTCTTTTTTCTTATGCTGAGAATTTTGATTCCTAGTGATAGCATACTTATTAGCTCTTACAATTTATGTAAGGTAATTTAAAAATAACACTTACCAATATTACTATTAACAGTAAGATAGTCTAAGTTTTCTACTCTCTTAACTCTTTGCTGAATGGCCTCTCAGTAAAATGGGAATTATATTCCTGGACCTACCTGAAGTTTGTGTGTAGAAGTGGGTGATCTGTTGAGGTCCTTCCTTCTGTGAGATTTCTTATAAATCAATTTGTTTTTAAATCGTTTCAAAAATGTGTGAGATGGTTAAAGTGCTTGTGTTTGAGCTAGCAGGTCCCAGTTCCAAGTTCTTCACTTAGAAGTCACAATGATCTTTTGGTGTAAGAATATATACCCCTGCAGATACTATAAGGCAAGCAAACATCACACAAAAAGCTAAATTTAGGAATAATATAGGATAACTTACATATTGTGTATTGCTTTCTGATATATAAACCTCTTTCGTATATGTTGTCTCATTTGACCCTCATATCTCCCCTAGGTGGTAAGTACCACTATTATCACTGTTTTCCAAATGGAGATCAGAGGGATTAAGTACTAGCCTGAAGTGGAATCTTCTGCCACTATGAGTCTGAGGTCTTTGTATTCACAATCTAACATTCCTTCTCATACATCAAGATAGTCCACAATAGCCCAACTGTGGAAGGAGCCTCAGTGTCCATCGAAAGATGAATGGATAAAGAAGATGTGGTCTATGTATACAATGGAATATTACTCAGCCATTAGAAACGATGAATACCCACCATTTGCTTCCACGTGGATGGAACTGGAGGGTATTATGCTGAGTGAAGTAAGTCAATCGGAGAAGAACAAACATTATATGGTCTCATTCATTTGGGGAATATAAAAATTAGTGAAAGGGAATAAAGGGGAAAGGAGAGAAAATGATTGAAAATATCAGTGAGGGTGACAAAACATGAGAGACTCCTAACTCTGGGAAACGAACAAGGGGTAGTGGAAAGGGACATGGGCGGAGGGTTGGGGTGACTGGGTGATGGGCACTGAGGGGGGCACTTGGTGGGATGAGCACTGGGTGTTATGCTATATGTTGGCATATTGAACTCCAATAAAAAAGGAAAAGAAAATAATAAAAAAAGAAAAAATATTCCTGTGAAGTAACCTGAACTCAAAATGTATTTTGTCAAAAGGGAAAATTAATCCAGTTTGATGAGCAAGTTCTGAATTCGATATGCTTTGTGTAATACTTGGTCCCGATGCTACATACCATCTTTCTGTTGTAGTTTTGTGTTCCTGTGCTAATTTTGCATACGTCCCTGCTCAGGAGTCTGGGGATCAGACTGCATTCTATCCCTGTTTTATGTCAGCTGGTATTTTCGTTATTTTCATCTTACTTACTTTCAAAATTTTCCCTCCTTCCCCAACTTTTCCAATTGTTGAGGTCCTTTATTTTTTTTCTTGCTTGCTTTCTGGGAGTTTTGTTTAACAAAAATGAACTTCTAAACAAAACAAAACAAAACAAAAAAACCCCAAACAAACAAAAAGATAGTCAATATGTCTTAGGATGATGTCTGCAGCTCAGTTGGGGTGGTCCTTTTTAATTTCTCTGGTACATTCTCTTGAGAAGATCTAATGGTCCTTTCCTTTGATAGCTCTTAGGTGGTCAGGTGCATAGCCCAAGGGTGGGAACTTGAATACCCCTCATTTTTAATGTTTCCATTACTCCTCCTTTCCCATCTCAGCTTGGCCATTTGAGTTGTTTGAAGGAGGAGGAGGAGATCTGGTGAAATTTCTTCCTTCAACTCAGGATGTAACTGCAATAGCCATGCCTGACCTGACAAACAACCACTGCCAGGGTCACCTTCCACTTCTCCTCCATGTGCCAATGCCACTGATAGGCATTGTAAGGGAACATCCTACTCTTTTTTTCTCTGCTGTATTAGATGGAGAGTTCAAGTCATTTCATAATGGGGATTACTCAGCCGGAAAATAGCAATAATTTTTTCAGTGTTACCCAGACCTACTAGTGCTAGCTTATTTCTCCTCAAAAACTTCTTGTGTGTTGATTTCAACTGTAGCTTCCCTGAAATTTATGAAACCTCAGAGAAATATGTGCATTAACCACATAATATAAGCAAGTGCATGAAGTAGAGGGTCTGTATTCTACTAACATCCTCTAAGGAGCTGAAGAGTGTCTCAATTGGACCAGAAGGGAAGAACATTGGAATGTTTGAGGATCTGGCACATCTGTTTATGCTTATCGTTTGGGCATGATAGAGAAGAGATAGAAGTATCTCCACCATGTGTACCTGCCGACCCAGGTGAGCCGTCACTCTGGAAAGCAAGAATTGTTATTTACCTCACTGTGTCAGCACCTGCCACTCACACTCACACTCCTAATTCTCACAAGGGATCTGGAAGCAGAATGTTTGGGTTCACATCCTAACTTCACCAACGTACACCTTTGGGAAAGTTATGTAATCTTTCTGTGCATCAGTTCTCTTATCTGTCAAATTTACCTGCTGTGGTTGTGAGGATCAAGGAGTTAATTTCATAGTACGTAACGCAGAGCTTGGCACAGAGCAATCACTCAACTGTTGGATTGTAGTATTTATCATCGATATTATTATTGATTACTGTCATTATCATCATCTTCATCAAAGTAATGTATTATCCCATATAGTGATGCAGATCACCAGTAGCAGTTGGACTTTTTATTCTCCCATTTTAGTTACTTCATTAAAAAGTGTGTGTTTTTTTTTAAATAATGAGCATCAGTTAAAAATGTGCCCCCCTAGTCTTCCAACAGCCTCCAGATTATCCTCTCTGCTCCTACTCTTCAGGGCTTCAACAACATCCTCAGCATCCTCTTCCTAAACCTCCTTTTACAGTAAAATGCCTCAAGAAAATGGTTTGGATTCATTCTTTCCAATTTGTCTTCTCCCCTTCACACTTGAACCTACTCTAGCGAGGTTTTAACTCCTACCAGTGAGAGTACTGTGGTCAGTGTCACTAGTGACTTCCATATTACCTTCAGACTGCCACCTGTAAATCAGTGGCAGGGTGCTCCACATCTGCTCCTCTATCTCTTCTCTATCCACATAGTGTATTTCAGTGACCTCATCCAATCCTTGGCTAAATATTGCCCAGGTTGTGAGGCCTTGTCAGTTAAGGCTGCCCCTTGCATTGCCATCCTGCCTTTCACTTGTGTGGATCCTGCAGCCTTTTCCTACTTTCTTCCACTCTGCTCTCCTCAAAACCCAGCCTCCCCTCACCCCTTACCTTGAGCAGAGGCCCTCACTTTATCTGGAGGATCCAAGCCCCTCAAATTTCTTTCCTGCATTTTCCTGAACTTGTGCCCTCCAGAATCACCGATGACTTCCTCCCTGGCCAAATCCAATGGCTTGTACATTCTTTTTCCATAACCTCAAAGGTTGCATTTATTATTTTCTTTCAGGGTGAATAAGACTTGGACATTGGTGGTGGTTGGGGGTGGAGAGAGATGTTCAACAGTCATTCAGCACCCAGCCCTGTGGATACATTTAGGGGTCAGAATATGTAAATAAACAAATGAAACTAAGAGTGACCTTCATTCATTCATAAGCTCTGGTCATCTTAGAAGTGGTACCTATGGGAGGATATGACAAGATGAGTAAGACAGCCTTGACACAGGCAGCTTTTTTTTAAAAAAAGATTTTATTTATTCATGAGAGAGAGAGAGAAGCAGGCTCCATGTAGGGAGCCCGACATGGGACTCAATCCCAGGTCTCCAGGATCAGGCCCTGGGCTGAAGGTGGTGCTATACTGCTGAGCCACCCAGGCTGCCCGACACAGGCAGCTTTTGATCTAAGGAGGCTGATGCATGATGCATCGTAGGAGGCCAAGCAGCAGGTGAAGAGCAATTTAAATGTAGTAAGTGGTTGAGAGGACTTTCTTCAGACTCAGTCAAACATAAACTCAAATCCTCTTTCTTACCAGCTTTGTGACCTTGGACAGGCTATTTCACATCTCTGAGGCTCAGTTTTCTCATCTGTAGAAAGGGGATGATGGCATATAAACTTCATGGGGTCTCTCTAAGAATGAAATGATCCGGTGCATGTAAAGTGATTGTACACAGCAAGAACTTGATGAGTGGTAGTTGTAATCCTCTTTATGAGCAAGACCTGTTATTGTTTCCTGACTCTTTTATGCACTGGTATGGATATCGTTGTCAAAGCTTGGATCTTTATAGGTGCTGTTAGCTTTTGTTCTTTTTTCTTCTATTCTTTGATCCCAACCCCTTTGTCTAGAACAGTGCTGTCCAATACAATGGTCAGCAGCCACTTGAAATGTGGCTGGTCCTAATTGAGAGCTTAGCATGCAAAAAAAAAAAAAAAAAGTAAACTACTTCATAAAATATTAACATTTTGTCTAAATTGATTATACATTGAAATGACAATTTTTGGATATATTTTGTGAAATAAAAAAATACTATTAATTTCATGTGTTCTTTTTAATTTTTTTTGTTCAGTGTGACTGCTGGAAAATTTCAAAATACGTATGGGCTTGGATATGTAGCTTACGTTGCATTTGATTGGACAGCACTGATCTAGAAGCCACATTTCCTGGGTCTAATTAATCTACCTTGGGGTTTGATGAGATTCTTATCATGCCTCTAGACCTAGTGCTAGTGACTCTCTCCCCTTTTCTCCCTCATTGCCTCAGGCAGGCAGCCAGCCATCCCTGCTACTCTGTCCTGACCCTATACGTGTAAGTTGTACTGACTCCCATAATCCCCTGCCCCTAAGGAGCACTGAAAGGAGCCAATGGCTTCTCCTGGGTTATTGGTGGATTTTCCTTCTTGGTCTCCTCGCAGCATTTAGCTCACCCCTCTGCTTCAGCAATGCACATGTTGGTTTCTAGTTAGAGATTTAGAGACTCGCTGATGGGCTCTACAGTTTCTGGTTTACCTGTGGTCCCCAGTGACCAGGGTAGCGTCTTGCAGAAACTGTGTGCTTATTAAGTACTGCAGGCACAGCGGATCACTCTCAGGCTGTGTTTCCTGCTGCCAGCTGCTCCCAGCAGTCCCATCCTAGTGTTGCATGACTTCCGGTTTCCCGGTGAGATTTCCGCCAGGCCTGTCCTTTACCTTGCCTGCAGCCAGATTCTCACTGTCACTGTTGGGATGCCTCCTGCCCGCTTTGCAGCGTGGGCTGCCTAAGCCAGGGCACAGCGGGCCTGGCAGCCGTTCCGGCCTTGCGGCCTTGCGGTGGGTGTCAGGGGGAAATGGGTGAGCTGCCTCAAAGGGACAGTATGGCCAGTGTGTGGGGAGCAGCAATAGGCTGCCTTCTGCCTTGCCTGCAGGGGCCTTGCCCAGTCTGTTTTGTGATGGGCATCCTTCCAACTTTGTGGGTGATGCTGCCATGTTATTTGTGGTGGGTAAATGATGCACAGAAAGCAGAGTGGGTAGAGCCTTGGCAAATGTGGGTTTCCTAGCAACATCATTAACTAAGATGGACCACCATTCAGTCAGCTTTGCCTCCCGTGGCCCGATACCATGGTGACACCACACTCTCTCTGGCACTCTGTAAAACTTGCACTTACGGTTCTCTGTCTTTAGAAGGACTGGGGAGAAAGATCACTTAGCAGTGTGCTGCTAAGAAGCTAAAATCGATGGCAAATTTCTGCTTTCTTCTTTCTCCCCCGAGGCCTTTGACTGTGTGCTTTGTATAATTTATTTCCTGGAGATGGACAGCCTCATAACCTTTTCATCTTATAAATGTAGAATTTTCCTGAAGCATCCCATGTCTCTCTCTTTTTTTTAATCCCATGTCTCTCTTAATCATGGTGGCTGAGAGGAAGAATTTGTTTACACTGATGAAAATGTATAGTATTTATTTGCCTTAGATTCTATCCATTTTTAAAGAGGGAATCCAATTCCCATTGAATTCCTTGTCCGATGTCCCGGGAACTGTCAAGGGGTGTTTGACGTGTGCTTGTGAACTACTTTTTCTGACAACTGCTTGGCATCTGCCATTTTCCTCCGTCCTGTCCTGGGCCAACTACTATAGTGATTACTTTTTTTTTTAAGATTTTATTTATTTATTCATGAGAGACACAGAGAGAGAGAGAGAGGCAGAGACACAGGTAGAGGGAGAAGCAGGCTCCATGCAGGGAGCCCAATGTGGGACTCAATCCTGAGACTCCAGGATCATGCCCTGGGCCGAAGGCAGGCGCTAAACCACTGAGCCACGCAGGGATCCCCTACTATAGTGATTCCTAAACATTATCCTGTTCATAAACCCTGACATTTTCTTGCCCATGTTCATTTTTCACACTTGTCCTAATTATCTGGGAGTCAGCACATTTAGCCTATCTTCCAACTAAAGCTCTTAGGACAACACCATGGCTCAAACCCCTGTGACATAAGAATAAATGCCATCACAAAACCTTTAAAATGAGGTTAAACAGCAAAGCCTTAATAGAAAATGAAATATCCTTAGCATTAGAGGGGTAGTTGCTATAAAGTAGTCATAAGGCAAGAAGAGGGAGTAGTGGGGCAGTTCTTCTAAGAGGTTGTAAAGAAAGTATCCTAGCCAGGAAGTTAGGAGACTTGTTCTCAGCTCCCATTCCTCACTTTCTCCTCTCCTCCTCTTCCTTCCCCTCCTCCTGATTCTCCTATTATGATAGTCCAATCACTCCACAACTCAAGTTTGTCGGGGCTAGGCCTTGGGACAATCTGTCCCATATTCTTAGAATAATGCCCTTCTCTCCTCTTCCAAACTGACTTACTAAACTTGGACCAAATCTTAACACACCAGCTCTCCTTCTAATGCAACAGTTATTTAACAAGAGGCTACTGAATCCTTCAGTCAACCCTTGGTAGCTTTGGCCCTATTGGCCTTCTAGATAGGCTGAAGCTGCCAAGCTCGGATGCTGTGCCACTGTTGTGGAGTAAGGCCCAGGAACTTCTTTTTGTTAATATAAAAATTTATTGAAGTATATTCAAGAAGATCCAAATTAAGAAGATTCATATTGATAGAATATGGTCATGAATCAGAGAAGTAAACATTTAAACATAATAATTATCTATAGATTCAATATAGTTGAAAAACAACAGGTTTTTGGTTTTGTTTTCCCAGCTTTGAGATTAATACTTGACATCTAACATTGTATACAAGTCAGGTTTACAGGATGATTTGATATGCATATGTATTGGGAAATGATTATCAGAATAAGGTTAGTTAACATAGCCATCGCCTCACATAGTTACCGTGTGTGTGTGTGTGTGTGTGTGTGTGTGTGTGTGGTGAGAACATTTAAGATCTAATTTTTCAAAGAAGGGCTTTCCACTTAGACCCGTTTAAATCATTACAGGTTTTTCCCCTATTTGAAGCTGAAATCTATTTCCCTAACACTTGGTCCTAGCTCCTGTCCTCTGTAGCCAGACAAAATTAACAGACCATTTGCCCTTTGTGATAGTCCTTTAACACATTTGAAAATAGCTTTCAGAGCCCTGTAAGTATCTTCTTTCCACTAGTTTTCAAAGCAGTTTTCTTTACATGCCATTGTCACTCTCCTCTGTGCGTTCTCTTGTTTTATAATGCCCTGTTTATATAGTGAAGCTCAGAAGTAAATCCAGTTCTCTAAGCATGATCTGGCCATCAGGAATGAAGTGGGAATGTCATTTCTCATGGTCTGAACTCTAGATAGGAAATGCAGCATCTTTTGTTTTTTTAGGAGCCCTTCAATGACATTCCCTTTCTATAATCCTGCCTTCTAGGATAGAAGCTAAGAACTTCAAACACCAGTCACTCATTCCCCCCAGTACTCCTTGCAAAAGAAGTGGGGCCTCGGTGGGGTCCTGGATGACCTACATGGCCACATCCTCACTGTGATGTCCATCCAACATTCATGTCAACAGCAGCTGCAGCGTCCACACTGTACATACTGGGCTCGTGGTGTGATTCTGGCTGCTGTGGTAGCAGTTGCCAGGTCCCCCTTTTTCCGACTATTTCCCTAATGGCTAATGATGTTGAACATCCTTCCTGTGCTACTTGCCATCTATAGATCTTCTTCAGTGAAATGTCTCTTTTGAGCCTTTTAATTTTTAAAAAAATATATCACGGCCTTTTTAAAATTTTAAAATATTATTATTTATTTTATATTTATTTATTATATATATTATATTTATTATATATTTTAGTAATTTCTACACCTAGGGTGGGGCTTGAACTCATGACCCCAAGATCAAGATTTGCATGCTTTTCTGACTGAGGCAGCCAGTACCCCTTTATGCTTTTGGTTAGGAGTATACCATAGAGGGATGCCTGGGTGGCTCAGGGTTGAGTGCCTGCCTTCAACTTAGGGCATGATCCCTGGGTCCTGGGATCGAGTTCCGCACTGGGTGCCCTGCAAGGAGCCTGCTTCTCACTCAGCCTGTGTCTCTGCCTCTCTCTCTGAGTCTTTTTTTTAAAGATTTTATTTATTTATTCATAGAGACAGAGAGAGAGAGGCAGAGACACAGGCAGAGGGAGAAGCAGACATCATACAGAGAGCCTGATGTGGGACTCGATCCAGGGTCTCCAGGATCATGCCCTGGGCTGCAGGTGGCACTAAACCGCTGCACCACCGGGGCTGCCCAAATAAAATCTTAAAAACAAAAAGAAGTATACCATAGAGAGGGGCACCTGGATGGCTCAGTCAGTTGAGCATCCAACTCTTGACTTTGGCTCAGGTCATGGTCTTAGAGTTGTGGTATTGAGTCCTGCAGTGGGCTCCATGCTCAGTGGGGAGAGTTTGCTTAGGATTCTCTCTCTTCCTCTGGCCCCCACCACTTGCAGCATTCTCTCTCTCTCACAAAAAGAAGTATACCATAGAGATACACCATTTTCTAGTTGGATTATCTGCTTTTTTAAACTGCTAACTTTTGAGAGTTTTTATATATTCTAGATTCTTGTCTTTTGTTGGATATATTTTCTCCATAGATTGTCTTTTCATCCTTTTTACATGGACTTTCACTGAACAAAAGTTTTTCATTTTGATGAAGTCCAATTCATTGATGTTGCCTTTTATGAATCTTGCTTTTGGTGTTAAGCATAAGAACACATTGTCTGGCCCTAGATCCTGAAGCTTTCCTCCCATTTCTTTTTCCTCAAAGTTTTGAAAAAATTTTTTAGAAGTTTTCAGACATTTTCAAAAGTTTCTATAAATTTATCCTAAAAGTTTTAGTTTTACATTTTACATTTAAGTCTCTGTTCCATTTTGAGTTAATTCTTGTATAAGGGTTAGGTAAATGATTTTTCTAAATATTTTATTTATTTGAGAAAGGGAGAGAGAAAGAGAGACAGAGAAAAAGAGAGACAGAGAGAGAGAGAGAGTGAGAGAGAGAGAACAGAGGGAGAGGGAGAAACAGATTCCTCACTGAGTAGAGAGCCTGATGCAGGGCTCAATTGCAGGACCCTGAGATTATGACCTGAAACAAAGGCACATATTTAACCTACTAAGTCACCCAGGAGCCCCGGTCAATAATCTTTTTAAGTTTATTATTATGACTTTTTTGCCTATGGATGTCCAATTACTCTAGCACTATTTTTGGAAAAGACTATCATTCCTATTATGCCTTGGTCAAAAATCAGTTGGGCACATTTGCATGAGTTTATTTCTGAGTTCTTTATTCTGTTCCACTGATCAGAGTCACACTGTCTTGATTACTGTAGCTAAATAGTAGGGCTTAATATCAGGTAGAGTGATTCCTCCTTCATGATTCTTTTATTATTCAAGATTATTTTAGCTATTCTAAGGCTTGTGCCTTTCCACATAAATTTTATAATAAGTGTGTCTATTATCTACAAAAAAACCTTGCTGAAATTTTTATGGATTTGCATTAAACCTATGTATTAATTTAAGAGTTGATGGCTTTAGTATGCTGAGTCTTGCAATCTATGAACACAGTATTTTTCTCCATTTATTTAGGTTTGCCATCTTAATGGGTTGTCATATATATATGTATACATATGATCCCACGACCCTGAGACCATGACCTGAGCTAAGATCAAGAGTTGGATTTCCAACCAACTGAGCCACCCAGGAGCTCCTTTTATTTTTTAATATAAGCATTTAAAGCTATATATCTTCCATCAAATAGTGCCTTACCTGAAATCCTTAAATTTTGATATTTTTCATTTTCATTCAGTTCAAATATTTTCTAATATCTTATGTGATTTCTCCTTTGACCCACGGATTATTATTATTATTATTATTTAAGATTTTATTTATTCATTCATGAGGGACACAGAGAGAGAGACAGAGACAGAGACACAGGCAGAGGGAGAAGCAGGCTCCATGCAGGGAGCCCGATGTGGGACTTGATCCCGGGTCTCCAGGATCACGCCCCGGGCTGAAGGCAGGCGCTAAACCACTGAGCCACCCAGGGATCCCCTGATCCACGGATTATTAAATCTGTGTTGCTTAATTTCTGAATATTTAGTGTTCTACATAGTTGTTCTGTTTTTGAGTTCTAATTTAAATTCATTCTTTTGGCTAGAAAATATACTCTGTGTGATTTGAATCACTTGAAATTTACTGAGAATTCTTTTATGGCCTATAATATGGTTTACCTAGATGCATGTTCCTGGTATATTTGAAAGGTATATATATTCTGCAGTTGTTAGGTGGAATGTTCTATGATGGGAAGGTTTTTTTTTAAGATTTTATTTATTTATTTGAGAGAGAGAGATGGAGATCAGAGTGAGAGAAAGCACTAGCAGGGGGAGGGGTTGGGGGAGGAACACAGAGAGAGGGAAAAGCAGGCTCCCCAGCAAGCAGGGATTCTGACATGGGGTGACATGGGGCTCGATCCCAGGACCCTGGGATCATGACCTGAGCCAAAGGCAGACACTCAACTGACTGAGCCACCCAGGCGTCCCAGCTTTTGTTATCTTGTGAATCAGTATACATGAGAGAGGAATGCAGATTTGTGGCTTTATACTGAATTAATAAGCAATATATTACTGTGTGCACTTTTTGAAAAAGTGCATATGTAATATAAAAGTACTAGGAAATCCAGAGTAAAGAAATAATTGATCTTGAATTGGGTTAAGGAGGAAATTTTCTTTTTTTTCTTTTTAAGATGTATTTATTTTAGAGAGAGTGTGCGAGAGAGTGTAGGAGGAGAGGAAGAGGAAGAGAGAGAGAATCTTCAAGGAGACTCCCTGCTGAGTGGGCGCTTGATCCTAGGACCATAAGATCATGACCTGAGCCAAAACCAAGAGTCAGCCACTTTTTACCAACTGAGCACCCAGGTGCTCCAAGGAGGAAATTTTCTAGAGAGGTGAAAGTCACCAGCATAGGGGGAGCTAAGTCTTCAGTAGGTTCATCAATACTTCATTCCTTTTTATTTCTGAGTAGTACTACATCATGTGGACATACCACAATTGGCCTATACACCTCCTTTTTGGGTTGTTTCCAGTATTGGCTATTATAAGTAAAGCTTCTGTGAACATGTATATATAAATCTTTGTGTGGACATTTATTTTCCTTTCTCTTTGGTAAAAATCTAGGAGTGGAATGGCTGGATCATATGGTAGGTGTATGTTTAACTTTTTAAGAAATGCTCAACTATTTTCCAAAATGATTGTATCATTTCATGTTTTAACAAGTAGTGTATGAAAGTTTCAGTGCTTCACATCCTCCCCAACACTTGGTATGGTTAGCCTTTTCAACTTTAGGCATTCTTATAGACTTGTTGTATCTCTCATTGTGGTTTTATTGCATTTCCCTAACAAAAAATTATGCTGAGCATCTATTCATGTGACTTTTTTGCTACTGTGTATCTCTTTTGGTTATGTGACTATTTAAATCCTTTTCCTGGGATGCCCAGGTGGCTCAGACGTTGAGTGTCTGCCTTTGTTCCAGGGCGTGATCCCAGAGTCCTGGGATCGAGTCCCACATCGGGCTTCCTGCATGGGGCCGGCTTCTCCCTCTGCCTATCTCTCTGCCTCTCTCTCTCTCTCTCTCTGTAATTCTCATGAATAAATAAATAAAATCTTTAAAAAATAATAAGTCGGGGCAGCGCGGGTGGCTCAGCGATTTAGCGCCGCCTTCAGCCCAGGGCCTGATCCTGGAGACCCGGTATCGAGTCCCGCATCGGACTCCCTGCATGGAGCCTACTTCTCCCTCTGCCTGTGTCTCTGCCTCTCTCTCTC
Source organism: Canis lupus baileyi (assembly GCF_048164855.1). Classification (NCBI taxonomy): domain Eukaryota; kingdom Metazoa; phylum Chordata; class Mammalia; order Carnivora; family Canidae; genus Canis; species Canis lupus. The sequence continues at coordinate 13,135,279 of NC_132876.1, read as the reverse complement.
TCTGTTTCTCTCATGAATAAATAAAATCTTAAAAAAATAAATCCTTTTCCTACTTTTTATTGGATTGTTTGATTCTTTATTACTGGGTTTGAGAGCTCTTTACACATTGTCAGTACAAGTCCTTTATAAATATGTGACTGGCAAATATTTTCTCCAGGACTCTAGCTTGTCTTTTAACTCTCTTAATAGTACCTTTTAAAAAAAGATTTATTTATTTGAGAGAGTATGTGTGTGCAAGTATGCACATGGTGGGAAGGGCAGAAGGAGAGAATCTTCAAGCAGACTCTTTGTTGAGTGTGGAACCTGACACCGGCTCGATCCCATTACCCATGATACCATGACCTGAACGGAAACCAAGAGTTAGACATTCAACTGACTAAGCCACCCACCCAGCCCTTAATAGTGCCTTTCAAAGATTAGTTTATTCGAATGAAGTCTAATTTATCAATTTTATTTCACTACTAGATTGTGCTTTTTAATGTATCTAAAAATTGATCAATAACTCAAATTAATAAATATTTTCTCCTTTTTCTGGAAGTTTCATAGTTCTAGGTTTTACATTTAGTTTTGTGATCCATTTTGGTTTAACTTTTTGTATGGTGTGAAGTATGGATCAAAATTTATTTATTTATTTTTATATATGGGTATCTAATTTTTCTAGACTCAGGTGTGTGTGTGTGTGTGCGGGTAAGCTTTATTTCTACTCTCAAACTCTTACTACTTTGCATGAAGTCCTCATCCCTAATCTCAGAGATGGCAGAAACTGTAATAAACGACCCACGCCCTCCACAACACAGTGAATGCTAATGTCCCACACCCCTTTGGGGAAGGGCGCTTACACTACATACTTTTGGAGACACCCCAAAGGTTGTCTGGCGCACTTTGGTATAGAAAGGATTTGGTCCAATTTCTTCCTGGCTCAGGATAGTAAAAGGCACATAGAGTTGGTTGCTCAGCTCCTCGGGGTAGGTGGAGCAGAAGGTAGACGGGGTCTGGGACAGAAGGGCAGACTGTGGGTGTGGGCTCCGGGTCTGGACGACAGAGGTAGTTGATCCTGGGTGGCTGCTGGGGTGGCTGAGGGCAGCCCGAGTGCTCAGGCCGCGTAGATGCTGCTCTGGTGGTTTTCGTCTGCCCAGTGCACCAGCTCGCTGCTCTGAAACCATAGCTGGCTGTCCCTTGGGGCCCCCTCCACGGAGTCGCTGGCGTGAATGATGTTCCTGCTGATGTGGACGCTGAGTCCCCCGATGGTGCGGGGGCGGTCTCAGCTGAGTCGGTGTGCCCTATCACGGTCCTCGGGGAGCCGACCACATTGGGGCCTTCCCAGACCATGGCCACCACGGGGCCAGAGGTCCTGTAGCTGATGAGGGCTGGGTATAGGGCTTCGTCTGCAGGTCATGGTAGTGCTCAGCAAGGACTCTGTCCGGCGCCTGCAGCATCTTCACCCCCACTGGCTTGAAGCCCCTCCTCTCGAAGCGCTGGATCACACCCCCCACAAGCCAACGCTGCACCCCATCTGGCTCCACTGCAACCAGGGTCCGCTCTCGAGTCCAGGAGGACCCTCCCGAGTTGGGGCGTGAGCAGGCTCGGCCCGGAGACCCGAGGGTCACTCAGCAGCCCGGGCAGTGCGGCGCGCCCCAAGAGGCCCCCCCATGACCCCGGCCGGGGGGCCGCTGGCCGAGTGCGGGGAGAGCGCGGGCGACTGAGCCCCGAGGGCGAGGTGGGGGCCTAGACTCAGTTGTTGAAAGAAGTTTATTTCCCCTATAATCTTCCTTTAAATCTTTGTCTATAATCAGATGTCTGTATATACATAACATGCAGGTCTCAATTTTGTTCCATTGGTATATTTCTTTTTTTGGGAGATTTTATTTTTCAGTAATCACACACGTGGGACTGGAACGTCTGTCCCCAAGATCAAGAGTCACATGCTCCAGTGACTGAGCCAGCCAGACATCTCCTCCATTGGTACATTTCTGTCACTGTGCCGATACCACACTTTCTTCATTATTGTTGCTTTACTATAAGCCTTGGAATGAAGTAATGTAGACTTTCCAACTTTGTTGTTCCTTTGTAAGGTTCTTCTGAATATTCTAGATTCTTACATGCTTTCGATTTCTATTTAAAAAGTTTCTCTGGAATTTTGACTGAGATTGTGTTGAATCTGTCACTGGATTTAGGAAGAATTAACATCTTAACAATATCGAATCTCCCAATCCATGAGCAAGGTATATATCTCTATTTATTTCGTTATTTCATCCATTTCTCTCTACAGTACTTGTAGTTTTTAGTCTGTAGTTCTTAGTTTTATATAATTGTAGGTTCATATGCAGTTATTAAGAAATAACTCTGAAAGATCCCAGTCTATCTTGTACTTAGTTACCCCAATGGTAATAATTTGCAGAAATATAATACAACATTGCAATCAAGAAATTGACATTGATATATCTACAATATTCAGATTTCACCAGTTTTACATGTGGTGCATATATATGTGTGTTTATTTAGTTATAAATATTTTACCATATGTGTAGATTTGCATGAGGACCACCACAATCAAGATATAGAAGAGTGCCATCACCACAAGGATCCTTCCTATTACCCCTTTATACCCACACTCACTTTCCCCTCCTCCCAGTTTTGTAACCCCTAGTAACCATTAATCTATATCTCTAGAATTCTAATGGTTCAAGAAAGTTCTATCAATGAAATCATATTGTACATAACTTTTAAGGGATTTTTAAAAGGATAATTCCTTGAAGATCTATCCAGGCTGTAGTGTTTATCAGTAGTTATTCATTTTTTAAGTTTTTATTTAATTCCAGTTAGTTAATATACAATGTTATATTAATATACAATGTTATATTAGTTCCAGGTGTACAATATAGTGATTCACACTTCCATATATCACCTGGAGGTCATCACCACAAGTGCACTCCCTTAATCCTCATCACCTATTTAACCCCTCTGGTAACCATCAGTTTGTTCCCTGTAATTAAGAATCTGTTTCTTGATTTCTCTCTTTCTCTCTCTTATTTTTACCCTTTGCTTGTTTGTTTTGTTTCTTAAATTCTACATATGAATGAAGTCATATGGTATTTGTCTTTCTCTGATTGACTTGTTTCACTTAGCATAATACTCTCTAGCTCCATCCATGTTGTTGCAAATAGTAGGGTTTCATTCTTTTTTATGGCTGAGTAATATTCCATTGTAATATTCCACAACCCTTTTTTTTTTTTTTTTTTGGAGTCTGTAGGCTCCAAAAACTTAGAGCCCAATGTGGTGCTTGAACTCATGACCCCTGAGATCAAGACCTGAGGTGAGATGAAGAGTATGATGCTGACTGAGCCACTCAGGTGCCCCTAACCTCTTCTTTATCCATTTATCAATCAAAAGACACTTGGGCTGCTTCCATATCTTGACTATTGTAAATACTGATGCTATAATCATCAGGGCACGTGTATCCCTTTGAATTAGTGTTTCATATCCTTTAGGTAAATACTTAGTAGTGTGATTGCTGGATCATAAGGTAGGTCTATTTTTAACTTTTTGAATAACCGCCAATACTGTTTTCCATATTGGCTGCACCAGTTTGCATTCCCACCAACAGTACAACAGGGCTCTTTTTTCTCTACATCCTCATCAGCACCTGTTGTTTCTTTTGTTGTTGATTTTAGCCATCCTGACAGGTGTGAGGTGATATCTCATTGTGGTTTTAATTTGCATTTCTCTGATGGTAAGTGATGAACATCTTTTCATGTGTCTGTTGGCCATCTGTATGTCTTCTTTGGAGAAATGTCTGTTCATGTTTTCTGCCCATTTTAAATTTGATTATTTGGTTTTTGGGTGTTGATTTGTATTAGTTCTTTATATATTTTGGATACTAACCCATTATTGGATATGTCATTTGAAAATATCTTCTCCCATTCTGTAGATTGCTCTTTCATTTTGTTGATTGTCTCTTTCACTGTACAGAAGCTTTTTATTTTGTAGTCCCAATAATTTATTTTTGCTTTTTTCCCCCTTGCCTCAGGAAACATATCTAGAAAAAAGTTGCCACAGCCGATACCAGAGGTTACTGCCTTGTTTTTTCTAAGATTTTTATGGTTTCAAGTCTCACATTTAGATCTTTAATCCATTTTGAATTTTTAAAAAAGATTTGATTTGTTTATTTGACAGAGAGAGCACAGTTAGTTAACATATGAGGGGGAGCCAGAGGGAAAGGGATAAGCAGGCTTCCTACCGAGCAAGGAGCGCAATGCTGGGTTCGATCCTGGGGTCCTAGGATCACAACCCAAGCCGAAGGCAGATGCTCAAGCAACTGAGCCATCCTGGTGCCCCTGAATTTATTTCTTTTAGTTTTTAAAATTAAAAAAAAATAAAGATTTTATTTATTTATTTATTTGAGACAGAGCAAGAGCATGAGCAGGGGGTAGGGCAGGGGGAGAGGGAGAAGTAGGCTCCCTGCTCAGTAGGGAGCCAGACATGGAGCTCGATCGCAGGACTCTGGGATCATGACCTGACCAAAGGCAGTTGCTTAACCAACTGAGTCACCCAGGCACTCCTATTTTTTAATTTTTAAAAAATATTTATTTATTTATTTTAAAAGAGAGAGAGAGAGTACGAGCACAAGCAGGAGTAGGGGCAGAGGGAGAGGGAGCGAGAAAACCCTGCTACACATGGAGTCTGGTGTGGGACTTGATCCCAGGACCCTGAGATTGTGACCTAGGCCAAAATCAAGAGTGCAATGCTTAACCAACTGAGCCACCCAGGTGCCCCATTTTGAATTTATTTTTGTGCCTGGTGTAAGAAAGTGGTCCAGTTTCTTTCTTTTGCATGTTGCTGTCCAGTTTTTTCAACACCATTTGTTGAAGAGACTTTTTTCCACTGGATACTTTTTCCTGCTTTGTCAAAGATTAGTTGACCATATAGTTGTGGGTTTATTTGGGGGCTTTCTATTCTGTTCTATTGACCTATTGTCTATTTTTGTGCCAGTATCATGCAGTTTTGATTACTACAGCTTTATAATATAACTTGAAGTCCATTGTGATAGCTCCAGCTTTGCTTTTCTTTTTCAAAATTTCTTTGGTTATATGGAGTCTTTTGTGGTTCCATAAAAATTTTAGAATTGTTTGTTCTAGTTCTGTGAAAAATGCTCATGGTATTTTGATGGGGATTGTATTAAATATGTAGATTGCTTTGGGTAGTATAGACATTTTAACAATATTTGTCCTTCCAATCCATGAGCATGGAATGTCTTTCCATTTCTGGGTCATCTTTAATTTCTTTCATCAGTGTTTTATAGTTTTCAGAGTACAGATCTTTTACCTCTTTGTTTAGGTTTATTCCTAAGTACCTTATTATTTTTGGTGCAGTTGAAAGTGGGATTGACCCCTTAATTGTTCTTTCTGCTGCTTCATTATTGGTATATAGAACTGGAACAGATTCCTGTACCTTGATTTTATATCTTGTGACTTCACTGAATGTGTTTACTAGTTCTAGCAGTTTCTTGGTGGGGTGTTTTGGGTTTTCTTTTTTTTTTTAATTTATTTTTTATTGGTGTTCAATTTACTAACATACAGAATAACACCCAGTGCCCGTCACCCATTCACTCCCACCCCCCGCCCTCCTCCCCTTCTACCACCCCTAGTTCGTTTCCCAGAGTTAGCAGTCTTTACGTTCTGTCTCCCTTTCTGATATTTCCCACACATTTCTTCTTTTAAATTTTATTTACTTATTTTTAGAGAGAGAGAGAGAGCACATGAGAACAGGAGAGGGGCAGAGAATGAGAGAGAACCTCAAGAAGACTCTGTGCTCAGTACAGAGCCTGATGTGGGGCTTGATTTCATTACCCTAAGATCATGACCTAAGCCGAAACTGAATTGGATGCTTAACTGACTAAGCCACCCACACGCTCCTCGGGTTTTCTATATAGAATATCAAGTCATCTGCAAATAGTGAAAGTTTTACTTCTTTCTTACCAATTTGGATGCCATTTATTTTTTTTTGTTGTCTGATTGCTGTGGCTAGGACTTCCAGTATTATGTTGAAAAGTGGTGAGAGTGGACATCCCTGTCGTGTTCCTTCCATTAGGGGAAAAGCTCTTCTTTAAATGCTTAGTATAATTTGGCTGTGAAGCCATCTGGTCCTAGATTTTGTATGTTGTGAGTTTTTTGATTAGTGATTCAATTTCTTTGCTGATTATTAGTCTGTTCAAATTATCTATTTCTTTCTGTTTTAGTTTTGGTAATTTACATGTTTCTAGGAATTCATTTCTTCTAGGTTGTCAAATTTGTTGGCATATAGTTTTTCACAACATTCTCTTATACTTGCTTATATATCAGTGGTGTTGGTTGTTATTTCTTCTCTCTCCTTTGTGATTTTCTTTGAGTCCTTTCTCTTTTTTTCTTGATAAGTCTGGCTAGATATTTATCAGTTTTATTGATTTTTTTTGAAGAATCAGATTCTGGTTTCATTGATCTGTTCTATTTTTTTAGTTTTTATATCATTTATTTCTGCTCTAATATTTATTATTTCCTTCCTCCTGCTGATTTTAGGTTTTGTTTGTTATTCTTTTTCTAACTCCTTTAGGTGTAAGGTTAAGTTGTTTGAGATTTTTTTTTGCTTCTTAGGATATGCCTGTATTGTTATATATACTTCCCTCTTTGTTTTTTTTTTTTTTTTTTTTTTTTGGAGATGAAAATGATACTTCCCTCTTTGAATCACTTTTGCTGCATCCCAAAGGTTTTGGACCATTGTGTTTTCATTTTCATTTGTTTCCATGTACTTTTTAATTTCTTCTTTTATTTCTTGCTTGACCCATTCATAGTTTAGTAACATGTTATTTAATCTCCATGTATTTTTGGTCTTTCCACATTTTTTCTTGTGTTTTTAAAATTTTTAAAATTTTATTTTTAAAGATTTTATTTTTACTTATTCATAAGAGACACACAGAGAGAGAGAGGGAGGTAGAGACACAGGCAGAGGGAGAAGCAGGCTCTATCCAGGCAGCCCGGCATGGGACTTGATCCCTGGTCTCCAGGATCACAACCTGGGCTGAAGGCGGCGCTAAACCACTGAGCCACCCGGGCTGCCCTTTTCTTGTAGTTGACTTCTGCTTTCATGGTATTATGGTCAGAAAATATGCATGGTATGATTTCAATATTCTTGAATTTGTTGATGCTTGTTCTGTGGCTGAATCTGTGATCTATTCTAGAGAATGTTGCATGTGCACTTGTAAAGAATGTGCATTCTGTTTTAGGATTGAATATTCTGGATATATGTTAAATCCATCTATTCCACTCTGTAATTCAAATCCATGATTTCCTTATTGATTTTGTTTAGATGATCTGTCCATTGATGTTAGTGGGGTGTTAAAATCCCATACTATTATTGCATTATTATCAATTATTTCCTTTAGATTTTTTATTAACTGTTTTATGTATTTGGGTGCTTTTGTGTTGGGTGCATAACTATTTACTATTGTTGTTTCTTCTTCTTGTATTGTCTGTCCCCTTTATTACTATATAGTGTCCTTCTTTGTCTTTTATTAGTCTTTGTTTTAAAGTCTACTGGTTTGATATAATTAGACTTTCTTTTGACATATGTTTGCACAATAAATGTTTCTCTATCTCCTCACTTTCAATCTGTAGGTGTCTTTAGGTCTAAAATGAGCCTCTTGTAGGCAACATAGATGGGTCTTGCTTTCTTATCTATTCTGTTACCCTATGTCCTTTTTTTTTTTTAAGAATTATTTATTTTAGAGAGAGAGAGAGAGAGTGCAGGGAGGGGCAGAGGGAGATGGAAAGAGAGAATCTTTTTTTTTTTTTTTTGGAAATCGAGAATCTTTTTTTTTAAATTTTTTAAATATTTATGATAGTCACACACACAGAGAGAGAGAGACACAGAGACACAGGCAGAGGGAGAAGCAGGCTCCATGCACTGGGAGCCCGATGTGGGATTTGATCCCGGGTCTCCAGGATCGCGCCCTGGGCCAAAGGCAGGCGCCAAACCGCTGCGCCACCCAGGGATCCCACCCTATGTCTTTTGATTGGAGCATGTAGTCCACTTACATTCAAAGTAATTATTGATAGATATGTATTCATTGTCATTTTATTATTTGCTTTGTGTTGTTTCAGAAAGTTTTTTTCTGTTTTTTCTTATCTTTCTCTCTTTCATGGTTTGCTTATTTTCTGTAGTAGATATATTTGGATTTCTTTCTCTTTATTCTTTTCATATTTATTAGTGTTTTTGATATATGGTTACCATTAGGTTTATATATAGCATCTGCATATTGCAGTATACATTATGTTGATGGCTGTTAAAGTTTGAACCCATTCTTTACTCCTTTCCTCCCTATGTTTTAGGTGTAAGCTGTTATATTTTATATCTTTTTATTTTGTGAGTTTCTTGACTGACTTTTTTTTTTCAGAATTACTCATTTTTACTGCTTTTGTGTTACCTGCCTTTATACTGTCACTTTTGGTTTCTCCTTTCCAATCAGAGTCCCCTTTATTATTTCTTGCAGGGCTGGTTTAGTAATCATGAACTTTTTTAGCTTTTGTTTGTCTGGAGACTCTTTATCTCTCCTTCTACTCTGAATGATACCTTTCTTGGGTAGAGTATTCTTGACTGCAGATTTTTCCCATTCAGCATTTTGAGTACATCTTGCCACTCTCTTCTGGCTTGTAAAGTTTCTTTTTTTTTTTTTAATTTATTTTTTATTGGTGTTCAATTTACTAACATACAGAATAACCCCCAGTGCCCGTCACCCATTCACTCCCACCCCCCGCCCTCCTCCCCTTCTACCACCCCTAGTTCGTTTCCCAGAGTTAGCAGTCTTTACGTTCTGTCTCCCTTTCTGATATTTCCCACACATTTCTTCTCCCTTCCCTTATATTCCCTTTCACTATTATTTATATTCCCCAAATGAATGAGAACATATAATGTTTGTCCTTCTCCGACTGACTTACTTCACTCAGCATAATACCCTCCAGTTCCATCCACGTTGAAGCAAATGGTGGGTATTTGTCATTTCTAATAGCTGAGTAATATTCCATTGTATACATAGACCACATCTTCTTTATCCATTCATCTTTTGTTGGACACCGAGGCTCCTTCCACAGTTTGGCTATCGTGACCATTGCTGCTATAAACATCGGGGTGCAGGTGTCCCGGCGTTTCATTGCATTTGTATCTTTGGGGTAAATCCCCAACAGTGCAATTGCTGGGTCGTAGGGCAGGTATATTTTTAACTGTTTGAGGAACCTCCACACAGTTTTCCAGAGTGGCTGCACCAGTTCACATTCCCACCAACAGTGTAAGAGGGTTCCCTTTTCTCCGCATCCTCTCCAACATTTGTTGTTTCCTGCCTTGTTAATTTTCCCCATTCTCACTGGTGTGAGGTGGTATCTCATTGTAGTTTTGATTTGTATTTCCCTGATGGCAAGTGATGCAGAACATTTTCTCATATGCATGTTGGCCATGTCTATGTCTTCCTCTGTGAGATTTCTGTTCATGTCTTTTGCCCATTTCATGATTGGATTGTTTGTTTCTTTGGTGTTGAGTTTAATAAGTTCTTTATAGATCTTGGAAACTAGCCCTTTATCTGATATGTCATTTGCAAATATCTTCTCCCATTCTGTAGGTTGTCTTTGAGTTTTGTTGACTGTATCCTTTGCTGTGCAAAAGCTTCTTATCTTGATGAAGTCCCAATAGTTCATTTTTGCTTTTGTTTCTTTTGCCTTCGTGGATGTATCTTGCAAGAAGTTACTATGGCCGAGTTCAAAAAGGGTGTTGCCTGTGTTCTTCTCTAGGATTTTGATGGAATCTTGTCTCACATTTAGATCTTTCATCCATTTTGAGTTTATCTTTGTGTATGGTGAAAGAGAGTGGTCTAGTTTCATTCTTCTGCATGTGGATGTCCAATTTTCCCAGCACCATTTATTGAAGAGACTGTCTTTCTTCCAATGGATAGTCTTTCCTCCTTTATCGAATATTAGTTGCCCATAAAGTTCAGGGTCCACTTCTGGATTCTCTATTCTGTTCCACTGATCTATGTGTCTGTTTTTGTGCCAGTACCACACTGTCTTGATGACCACAGCTTTGTAGTACAACCTGAAATCTGGCATTGTGATGCCCCCAGATATGGTTTTCTTTTTTAAAATTCCCCTGGCTATTCGGGGTCTTTTCTGATTCCACACAAATCTTAAAATAATTTGTTCTAACTCTCTGAAGAAAGTCCATGGTATTTTGATAGGGATTGCATTAAACATGTATATTGCCCTGGGTAACATTGACATTTTCACAATATTAATTCTGCCAATCCATGAGCATGGAATATTTTTCCATCTCTTTGTGTCTTCCTCAATTTCTTTCAGAAGTGTTCTATAGTTTTGAGGGTATAGATCCTTTACATCTTTGGTGAGGTTTATTCCTAGGTATCTTATGCTTTTGGGTGCAATTGTAAATGGGATTGACTCCTTAATTTCTCTTTCTTCAGTCTCATTGTTAGTGTATAGAAATGCCACTGACTTCTGGGCATTGATTTTGTATCCTGCCACGCTACCGAAATGCTGTATGAGTTCCAGCAATCTTGGGATGGAGACTTTTGGGTTTTCTATGTAGAGTATCATGTCATCGGCGAAGAGGGAGAGTTTGACTTCTTCTTTGCCAATTTGAATGCCTTTAATGTCTTTTTGTTGTCTGATTGCCGAGGCTAGGACTTCCAGTACTATGTTGAACAGCAGTGGTGAGAGTGGACATCCCTGTCTTGTTCCTGATCTTAGGGGAAAGGCTCCTAGTGCTTCCCCATTGAGAATGATATTTGCTGTGGGCTTTTCATAGATGGCTTTTAAGATGTCGAGGAATGTTCCCTCTATCCCTACACTCTGAAGAGTTTTGATCAGGAATGGATGCTGTATTTTGTCAAATGCTTTCTCTGCATCCAATGAGAGGATCATATGGTTCTTGGTTTTTCTCTTGCTGATATGATGAATCACATTGATTGTTTTACGGGTGTTGAACCAGCCTTGTGTCCCAGGGATAAATCCTACTTGGTCATGGTGAATAATTTTCTTAATGTACTGTTGGATCCTATTGGCCAGTATCTTGTTGAGAATATTTTTGCATCCATGTTCATCAGGGATATTGGTCTGTAATTCTCCTTTTTGGTGGGGTCTTTGTCTGGCTTTGGAATTAAGGTGATGCTGGCTTCATAGAACGAATTTGGAAGTACTCCATCTCTTTCTATCTTTCCAAACAGCTTTAGGAGAATAGGTATGATTTCTTCTTTAAACGTTTGATAAAATTCCCCTGGGAAGCCATCTGGCCCTGGACTCTTGTGTCTTGGGAGGTTTTTGATGACTGCTTCAATTTCCTCCCTGGTTATTGGCCTGTTCAGGTTTTCTATTTCTTCCTGTTCCAGTTTTGGTAGTTTGTGGCTTTCCAGTAATGCGTCCATTTCTTCTAGATTGCCTAATTTATTGGCGTATAGCTGTTCATAATATGTTTTTAAAATCGTTTGTATTTCCTTGGTGTTGGTAGTGATCTCTCCTTTCTCATTCATGATTTTATTAATTTGAGTCTTCTCTCTCTTCTTTTTAATAAGGCTGGCTAATGGTTTATCTATCTTATTAATTCTTTCACAGAACCAACTCCTGGTTCTGTTGATCTGTTCCACAGTTCTTCTGGTCTCGATTTCGTTGAGTTCTGCTCGAATCTTTATTAACTCCCTTCTTCTCTTGGGTGTAGGATCTATTTGCTGTTTTTTCTCTAGCTCCTTTATGTGTAAGGTTAGCTTTTGTATTTGAGTTCTTTCCAGTTTTTGAATGGATGCTTGTATTGCGATGTATTTCCCCCTTAGGACTGCTTTTGCTGCATCCCAAAGATTTTGAACGGTTGTATCTTCATTCTCATTAGTTTCCATGAATCTTTTTAATTCTTCCTTAATTTCCTGGTTGACCCTTTTATCTTTTAGCAGGATGGTCCTTAACCTCCACGTGTTTGAGGTCCTTCCAAACTTCTTGTTGTGATTTAGTTCTAATTTCAAGGCATTATGGTCCGAGAATATGCAGGGGACAATCCCAATCTTTTGGTATCGGTTCAGACCCGATTTGTGTCCCAATATGTGGTCTATTCTGGAGAAAGTTCCATGTGCGCTTGAGAAGAATGTGTATTCAGTTGAGTTTGGATGTAAAGTTCTGTAGATATCTGTGAAATCCATCTGGTCCAGTGTATCATTTAAAGCTCTCGTTTCTTTGGAGATGTTGTGCTTAGAAGACCTATCGAGTATAGAAAGAGCTAGATTGAAGTCACCAAGTATAAGTGTATTATTATCTAAGTATTTCTTCACTTTGGTTAATAATTGATTGATATATTTGGCAGCTCCCACATTCGGGGCATATATATTGAGGATTGTTAAGTCCTCTTGTTGAATAGATCCTTTAAGTATGATATAGTGTCCCTCTTCATCTCTCACTACAGTCTTTGGGGTAAATTTTAGTTTATCTGATATAAGGATGGCTACCCCTGCTTTCTTTTGAGGACCATTCGAATGGTAAATGGTTCTCCAACCTTTTATTTTCAGGCTGTAGGTGTCCTTCTGTCTAAAATGAGTCTCTTGTAGACAGCAAATAGATGGGTCCTGCTTTTTTATCCAGTCTGAAACCCTGCGCCTTTTGATGGGGTCATTAAGCCCGTTCACATTCAGAGTTACTATTGAGAGATATGAGTTTAGTGTCATCATGATATCTATTCAGTCTTTGTTTTTGTGGACTGTTCCACTGAATTTCTTCTTAAAGGGGAATTTTAAGAGTCCCCCTTAAAATTTCTTGCAGAGCTGGTTTGGAGGTCACATATTCTTTTAGTTGCTGCCTGTCTTGGAAGCTCTTTATCTCTCCTTCCATTTTGAATGAGAGCCTTGCTGGATAAAGTATTCTTGGTTGCATGTTCTTCTCATTTAGGACCCTGAATATATCCTGCCAGCCCTTTCTGGCCTGCCAGGTCTCTGTGGAGAGGTCTGCTGTTACCCTAATACTCCTCCCCATAAAAGTCAGGGATTTCTTGTCTCTTGCTGCTTTAAGGATCTTCTCCTTATCTTTGGAATTTGCAAGCTTCACAATTAAATGTCGAGGTGTTGAACGGTTTTTATTGATTTTAGGGGGGGATCTCTCTATTTCCTGGATCTGAATGCCTGTTTCCCTTCCCAGATTAGGAAAGTTTTCAGCTAGAATTTGTTCAAATACATATTCTGGCCCTCTGTCCCTTTCGGCGCCCTCGGGAACCCCAATTAAACGTAGGTTTTTCTTCCTCAGGCTGTCGTTTATTTCCCTTAATCTATCTTCATGGTCTTTTAATTGTTTGTCTCTTTTTTCCTCAGTTTCCCTCTTTGCTATCAACTTGTCTTCTAGGTCACTCACTCGTTCTTCCACCTCGTTAACCCTCGTCGTTAGGACTTCTAGTTTGGATTGCATCTCATTCAATTGATTTTTAATTTCTGCCTGATTAGCTCTAAATTCTGCAGTCATGAAGTCTCTTGAGTCCTTTATACTTTTTTCTAGAGCCACCAGTAGCTGTATAATAGTGCTTCTGAATTGGCTTTCTGACATTGAATTGTAATCCAGATTTTGTAACTCTGTGGGAGAGAGGACTGTTTCTGATTCTTTCTTTTGAGGTGAGGTTTTCCTTCTAGTCATTTTGCTCAGTGCAGAGTGGCCAAAAGCAAGTTGTATTGGGAAAAAGAGAAAAAGAGAGGAGAGAAAGAAGGAAAGAAAAGAGAAAGAGAAAAAAAAGGAAGAGAAAAAAAACGAAAGAAAAAAAAAGAAGAAAAAGAGAAAAAGAAAGGAGAAAAAAAAGGGGGGGGTGGGGGAAGGAAACAAATCAAAAAGCAAAACAAAACAAAATAAAACAAAACAAAAAAAAAAAGAAGAAGAAGAACCACAGGGGAGTATCTTCTGATTCTGTGTACTTTAAGTCCCTTGGCTTCTCCTGGAAGTTGTCCGTCTAGCTGGTGTTCTGGGGGAGGGGCCTGTTGTGCTGATTTTCAGGTGTCAGCAGTTGGGGGAGCTGCTGTGCCCCTGCCTGGTGCAGGGCTCAGTGGGGGTTGTTTACCCCGTGAGGCCGCAGGAGGAACAGCCCCAGTGGCGGGGCAGCTCTGGAAACCTGGATTCAGCTCCGGCAGGAACTCCGTCTGCAGGGCCTGGAGGCTCCGGGGCGGGGCCGCTGATCTGCTCAGCTGGGGCAGGAGCGTCCTCGCTGTCCTGGGCCCTCCCGGCCTCTGCCTGTCCCGGGGGAGGCGGGATCCTGGGCTGTGTCCCGGCGCCCTGTGCTCCGGAGCCTGCGCTGGTGGATTCGCGCTCCCGGGCCGCGCAACCCCCTCCGCGGAGCCGCCGCCCGAGCCCCTCCGAGCTGCTCCTGGAACCGCGCAGGCCCCTCTGCACGGAGCCTCTTCCTCTGTCCGAGCCCCTCCGAGCTGCTCCCGGGGCCGCGCAGCCCCCTCCGCGGAGCCGCCGCCCGAGCCCTCCGAGCTGCTCCGGGTCCCGCCGTGCGCGCTGCAGCCCTTAGGGAGCTCGGCGCACTCTCCTGGGCGCGCAGTTGCTGTTACTGTCCCGGGGAGCCCGAGGGCATCCCCTCCCTCCTGGGTCCTGCTCCACCTCCCCGCGAGCCCCTTTCCGCCCGGGAAGGTCGGTGCAGCTCCTGCTTCTCCGGGACGGGGCTCTCCTGTCCTGGGGACACTCGCCCCGGCCTCAGCCCGGCTCCTGGCGGGGCCCCTCCCCCTTGGAGGCCTTTGTTTCTTTACTTCTTTTTCCCCGTCTTCCTACCTTGATAGAAGCGCGAACTCTTCTCACTGTAGCATTCCAGCTGGTCTCTCTTTAAATCTCAGGCCGAATTCATAGATTTTCAGGATAATTTGAAGGTTTTCTAGGTAGTTGGTGGAGACAGGTGATTTGGGGACCCTGCTCTTCCGCCATCTTGCTCCTCCCCTCTCTCGCTTGTAAAGTTTCTGTTGAAAAATCTCCTGCCAGTTTTATGGGTTTTCCATTGGAAGTTACTACCTTCTTTTGTCTTACTGCTTTAAAATTTTTTTTGTCACTATATTTTGCCAATTTCATTACAACATGTCTTTTTTTAAAATATTTTATTTATTTATGAGAGAGAGAGAGAGAGAGAGACATAGGCAGAGGGAGAAGCAGGCTCCATGCAGGAAGCTTCATGTGGGACTCAGTCCCAGGCCTGAGCCAAAGGCAGATGCTCAACCGCTGAGCCACCCAGGCGTCCCTAATTATAACATGTCTTGGTGGGGGTTTGCTTTTATTGTTTTTGATGGAAGTTCTCTGTGCCTCCAGATGTGGATATCTGTTTCCTTTCCCAGATTAGGGAAGTTTTCAGCTGTTATTTTTTCAAATAAATTTTCTACCTTCTTTCTCTATCTTCTACTGGGATTCCTATAATATGAATGTTATTACATTTGATAAAGCCATTGAATTCCCTAAATCTGTTCTCATTTTGCATAATTCTTTTTCTCTCTTTTGTTCTACTTGATTAATTTCTGTTTCTTTGTCTTGTAGGTCATTAATTTTTGTTTCTTTGCTTCTTCTGTCCTGCTGTTCATTCTATCAAGTGTGTTTCTCATTTCCTTTATTGTGCTCTTTATCTCTGCTATGTTATTCCTTATTCTGTGTGAAGGTCTCCCTCATGTCTTCTACTCTTTTCTCAAGTCCAGTGAAAATACTTATGATCATTACTTTAAATTCTCCATCAGGCATGTTACTTATATCTCTTTTGCTTAGATCTCTGGCTGTAGCCTTGTCCTCTTCGTTCATTTGGGATAAGTTTCTCTGTTTTCTAATTTTGTCTATGTCTCTGTGCCTGTTTCTCTGTGTTGGCAATGTCTCTTATTCTTAAGGGTAATGGCTTTATAAAAAATAGGTCCTGTAGTGCCCTCTGCTTCCTACGGCCTGGTGCTTCCAGAAGTGTCTCCAGTGTGTGTGCGTGTGCTCTGCTGTTTTGTTCTGGCCACTTTATCTTTCAGGCCAGTTATCTGCAGAGGCTCTCCTTACCTGTTGTGGATAGTGTTTGGTCCCAGTTGAATGTGGCATGCGTTAATTAAGTGTGCTCTGGTCTGTATGTGAAATGAGACCCATCACCACCACTGATGGAGCTGATGTTCCATAAAACTACCACATTGGGAGTCATGGTGTTAGCAGGGGTTTGGGCCAGTCTTCTGGGGGAGAGCACTCACCTGAGACAAGATGATG
Source organism: Canis lupus baileyi (assembly GCF_048164855.1). Lineage (NCBI taxonomy): Eukaryota > Metazoa > Chordata > Mammalia > Carnivora > Canidae > Canis > Canis lupus. The sequence continues at coordinate 13,119,029 of NC_132876.1, read as the reverse complement.
TGGAAGGGTGGTTACTTCGGAGTTTGGGGGGCAGGGTGTGGACAGGGTTTGTTATAAATAAGTAGTGAGTGTCTTCACTGTTCTGGTTCCCACAGATGGCCCTGTGCTTATACTGAGGGGTAGGGGAGGGAAATAGCCCCAGCCAGTTCCTTTGTTTGGAGGGGTCTCTCTGTGAATGCTATCTCTCTGGAATGGTCTCAGAGATGAGCAGATAATTTACCCACTATGTGCCCCAGGCACACTTTAGATCTCTGTCTTCATGCTTTATGTGTATGGGCTGTTTACCCTGCATTTTCTCTGAAAGCAGCCCCAATGCCCTCTGAGCTCTCCCAGAGCCAAGCGCACTTGACCTTTAAAACTCCAGGCTTTAAGCCCTGTTGGTTGTAGGAACTCAGGAAATTCAGCCCCTTTCACTTCCTTAACCAATTACTATGGAGACTCGTTTTCTCCATGTACTCCCCTGTGTGCTAGGCTATCTCTTGCCCTTCTCTGTGACCATGGCTCCCTCCCCACAGCAATGGCCATGATCCATTTCCCTCCCAATCCATTTCCCTCTTCATACTTCCTGCCTCTTCAGTGTGAACTCTTCTCTACATTTAGTTGTGTAGTTTTCTGCTGTTTTTCAGGTCAGTTTCTGGGGCATTTAGGATGATTTGATAGTTATCTAGTTGTATTCTTAGGATGAGGTGAGCCTAGGGTCCTCCTACTCAACTATCATCTTCCTAATCTCCCAGTAGTTATTCATTTCTTTATTGCTGAATAATATTACACAGCACCACAGTTTCTTTAACCATTCACAGATTGAAGAACATCTGGGTTGTTTCAAGTTTGGGGCTAGTACAAATAAAGCTGCTGTGAACATTTGCTTAAGTGTTATATATGAGCACATATTCCATTCTTTGAAATAAATGCCCGGAAGTACAATTCCTGAGTTTTATGGTAATGGCATGTTTAGCTTTGTAAGAAACTGCCATATTCTTTTACAGTGTGACTGTAGTACTTTACATCCCTACCAACAATATGTGAATGATATAGTTTTTCTATATCCTTGACAACATTTGATGATATCCCTATTTTTTTAACAGCTTACTGTTTTTAATGTATAATGCTTGAGATACAAGACAATGGCATCTAACATTGTTATATATAAAAGAGAAATCAAATCAGTCATCAAGGGCTCCTGAGTGAATGGCATCTTCATATCTTCCATGATTATCATCTCTGCTTTCTGGGTATAATTTAATAAGATCATCAATTCAAAGAATGGTAATTGTAGCTTCCATTACAAACTATATACCCATAACTTTTATCTATGATTGATTCAAATACTCCTGTTTGTTGTCACAAGGTTTACCATTGACTTATTAAGACATGTCCATTATATATATATATATATATATATATATATATTTTTATTTTATTTATGACAGTCACACAGAGAGAGAGAGAGAGAGAGAGAGAGAGAGAGAGGCAGAGACACAGGCAGAGGGAGAAGCAGGCTCCATGCACCGGGAGCCTGAGCGTGGGATTCGATCCCGGGTCTCTAGGATTGCGCCCTGGGCCAAAGGCAGGCGCCAAACCGCTGCGCCACCCAGGGATCCCGACATGTCCATTTTAGATTTTTGTGTTCTGGGTTTGGTGTCATTGTTTATCATTTTAGCCATTCTGATAGGTGTGCAGTGGTATCTAATTGTGGTTTTAATTTGCATTCCTTTGCTGACTAGAGATATTGAACAACTTTTCATTGCTTTTGTCATCTTCAGTTAAATGTATGTTTATATTTTTTTGCTTATTTTGTAATTAGGTTGTCTTTTGGTTTTGGTTTTGTTTTACTGTTGGGTTTTGAGAGTATGTTCTTGGGTATTCTGTTGGGTATTTCTGAGTATATTCTTCATGCAAACCTTTGTTGGATGTGTGGTTTACAAGTGTTTGTTTCCAGTGGGTAGCTTGTATTTTCACAGTCTTCTCAGGATCTTTTGAAGTTTTAAATTTTGATGAAGTCAAATTTATTAATTGTTTCTTTATTGATCATGCTTTTGATGTCAAATCTAGGAATTGTTTGTTTAGCCCTAGGTATTAGTTTTTCTCCTGTGCTTTTTCTTCAAAGTTTTACAATCTTTCATTTTACATATAGGTGCATGATCCATTTTGAATTAATGTTTGTATAAGATATGAGTTTTAGGTCAGAGTTTGTTTTTCCTAGAGAAATTACTTTTTTTGGAAGCTTCTAAATTATGAATTTAATTCCTTTAATGGATTATAGGACTATTCCAATTGTTTACTTCATTTCAGTTGAGTTTTCAAAACCATCCGTTCTATTTGCTGAATTTATAAGTGTAAAGTCATTTATAGTCCCTTACGATCCTTTTACTGGCTGGAAAATCTCTAGTGATGTTCCCCATGTTTTAGTCCTAATATTGCTGATTTGTATCTTCTCTTTTTTAATTTACCTAAAAATGTTTTTTAGAAAGAGAGAGAGAGAGAGAGAGAACAAGCAGGGGTGGGGGTGGGGGGCAGAAGGAGAGGGAGAGAGAGAATTGCAAGCAGGCTCCATGGCCCCGCACAGTGCTCAACATGGGGTTTGATCTTATAACCCTGAGATCATGACCTGAGCCAAAATTGAGAGTCAGACACTTAACTGACTGAGCCACCCAGGTGCCCCACCTTCTCTTTTTTAAAACCTAATTAGCCTTGTTAGAGGCTTATCAATTTTAATGATTTTTTTTAAAGAATCAAAATTTTCATTAATTTTCTGTTTTCTTCTTTTCAATTTCATTGATTTCTGCATTTGTCTTTATCATTTCATTCTTTGCTCTGTGTTTATTGTGCTCTTTTCTAGTTTCATGAGGTAGGGACACAAATTATTGTTTTGAGTCCTTTGCTTCTTGTTTCTAACGTAAGCATTCTTGCTCTCTCAGTACTACTTCAGCTGCATTCCACATACTTCAGTATGTTATATTTTCATTTTCATAGGCCCTGATAATAAACAAGATAAAAACAGTGCAAAAAGGCAGGCTAAAACAAAACTACAGACCAATGTATCAAATGACCCTGGGCACAAAAATCCTCCACAAAATAGTAACAAATTGTATCTACTAATGTATACAAATAATTATATACCATCATCAAGTAGGATTAATTCCAGATATACAAGGCTTGTTCAATATTAAAAAATCAATGTAATCTCCTGTAATGAGCAATATATAATTTAAGGAGTTAATGAGAAAAAAGCCTATTATATTTACCTGTTCTGCTGTTCTTTCTTTTCTGAAGTTCCAGACCTTCTGTCATAATTTTTTATTTAGACATCTTCCTAAAACCATCATTTAATGGTAACTCTTTTGGGGGAACAAATTCTTAGTTTTCCTTTTTCTGAGAATGTCTTTATTTCATCTACATTCCTAAAGCATATTTTCATGGAATATTGAATTTGCTGTTGATTTGCCCTACCTGGAATGTTTGTTGGGTGGAGGTGGCTCCTCTTATCACCGCCAAACCCATTGATGCTACCTTGGCGTGGGAATCTGAGTACTGTCTGCTTTGTCTGGACACAGTGTGAAAGAATTGTTCCCTATTTTGACCCCACTGAAACCAGGTTGCAGTTTCTCCACTAGGAAGACTAGTGGGACTGCTGGGTCCTATTGCAAGTTTATACTTAAGTGTGTAAGAAACTGCCTAAGTGTTTTGCAAAGTAGCTGTGCCCTTTTACATTTCTACCTATAGTACCTGAGAGTTTCAGTAGCTCCATACCTTCACCAACACTTGTAATAGCATTTGGATTTCTGTATGATATACTTAAAAAATAAGTTTTACCTTTATTTTTAAAATTTATAATAGGCCCGTAGGTAACAACAACAAAACTTGAATGATTCAATAGATTCTCATGTCCTTTAGTAGTTGTATTCTTTCAGAGAAAAAAAGTGAAAAGCAACCATAAGAAATTGCCTAGACCTACTCTTATCATCTTTACTCCCCTTCTTAAACCCAACCAGGCCCAGAGAAAGGACTGAGGACATGATTTCCTCAGGAGGAAATCCATTTCCAAGCTGGGAGTAACCGCTAGGTATTCCTGATGTCTCATGTCTATTGGTCTCATTTTTTCATTAGTACATCTCTTTCTGTGAATCTCTTTCTTTATGTCATAGTCTTTGTATGATGCATTCTTTATGTCTTTTTAAAGCTTTATTGAAATATAATTGACATGTGATGCTGTGTAAGTATAAGGCATATGATAATGATGATTTGATATAAATATATATTGAGAGAAGTAATTACCACAGTAAGGTTAGTTAACCCATCCATTACCTCACATAGGTACCTTTTTTGTGGTAAGAACTTTTAAGTCTACTTTCTTAGTAACTTTCAAGTGTGCAATACAGTATTGTTAACTGTAATCACTATGTTGTACCTTATTAGGTACTCAGAATTTATTCACTTTATAAGTGGAAGTTTGTACCCTTTGACCAACTTCACCCATCACCCTCACCCCCATGCCCCTGGCAACCACTAATCCACTCTGTATTTGTGTAAATCTGATTTGATTTTACTCATTTTCCTTTCCTATCTTTTTTTTTTTTTTTTTAGAGAAGGAGAGAACGTGAGTGGGGAGGAGCAGAGGGAAAGAGAATCCAAAGCGGGCTCCACGCCCAGCATGGACCCTGATGCAGGGCTGGATCTCATGACCCTGAGATCATGACCTCAGCCAAAATCAAGAGTCAGACTCAACCAACTGAGCCACTCAGGCATCTCTGATTTTATTTTAGATTCCATGAATAAGTGAGAACATACAGTAGTTGTCTCTCTCTCTAACTTATTTCACTTAGCAATAATGCCCTCAGGGTCCATTCATATTGTCACAAATGATAGGATTTTCTTCATTTTTATGGCTGAATAATCATCCATTGTATATATACACAACAGTTTCTTTATCCATTTATCTCTTGACAGACACTTAAGTTGTTTTAATGTCTTGGCTATTGTAAATAATGCTACAGTGAACATGAGAGTGCAGATATCTCAACAAGATAGTAATTTCATTTCCTTTGGATATATACTCAGAAGTGGGGTTGCTGAAAATGAATTATTGGGACTTCATTGAGATAAAAAGCTTTTGCGCAGCAAAGGAAACAGCCAAAACTAAAAGGCAACCTACGCAATGGGAGAAGATATTTGCAAATGTATTGTCATATAAAGGGCTAGTATCCAAAATCTATAAAGAACTTATCAAACTCGGGACACCTGGGTGGCTCAGCAGTTGAGCCTCTATTTGTGGCTCAGGGCATGATCCCGGGGTTCGGGATCGAGTTTCACATCGGGCTCCCTGTGAGAAGCCCGCTTCTCCCTCTGCCTATGTCTCTGCCTCTCTCCCTCTCCCTCTCTCTCTCTCTCTCTCTCTCATGAGTAAATAAAATCTTTTTTTAAAAAAAGAACTTGTCAAACTCAACACCCAGAAACTGAAAAATTCAGTCAAGCAAGGGGCAGAAGACATGAACAGACATTTTTCCAGAGAAGATACACAAAAGGCCAACAGACACATGAAGAAATGTTCAATATCACTCAGCATCAAGGAAATACAAACCAAAACCACAATGAGATACCACCTCACACCAGTCAGAATGGCTAAAATTAACAACTCTGGAAACAACAGAGGTGGATGAGGATGCAGGAAAAGGGGAGCCCTCTTACACTGTTGGTGGGAATGCAAAGTAGCATAGCCACTCTGGAAAACAGTATGGGGGTTCCTCAAAAAATAAAAAATAGAGCTACCCTAAGACCCAGTAATTGCACTACTAGGTATTTGTCCAAAGCATGCATAGTGATTCGAAGGGGCACATGCATCCCAATGTTTTTAGCAGCAATGTCTACAATAGCCAAACTATGGAAAGAGTCCAGATGTCCATCAATAGATGAATGGATAAAGAACATGTGATATATATACACAATGGATTATTACTCAGCCATCAAAAACAATGAAATCTTGCCATTTGCAACAATGTGGCTAGAAATTCAGGGTATTATGCTAAGCAAAACAAGTCAGTCAGAGAAAGACAAGTGCCATATGATCTCACTCATTTGTAGAATTTAAGAAACAAAACAGATGAACATAGGGGAAGGGAAGGAAAAAGAAAACAGGATGAAAATTGAGAGGGATGCAAACTGTAAGAGCTGCTGAACTCTAGGAAAAACAAATTGAGTGTTGCTGGAGGGGAGGTTGGGGGGTGGTGGTGGATGGGGTAATTGAATGATGGACATTAAGGAGGCACTTGATGTAATGAGCACTGGATGTTGTCTGCAATCGATGAAATACTAAATCCTGCCTCTGAAACTAGTAATACAGTATATGTTAATTAAATTGAATTTAAATAAAAAAAAATTTAAAAAGAAGTGGAATTGCTGGATCATACAGTAGTTCTATTTCTAATTTTTTGAGGAACTTCTGTATGGTTTTTCATAGTGACTGCACCAATTTACATTCCCACCAGCAGTGTATGACTGTTCCCTTTTCTCTACATCCTTACCAGCCATTTGTTATCCCTTTTCTTTTTGATAATATCCAGTGTAACAGGTGTGAGATGATATCTCTTTGTGGTTTTGATTTGCACTTCCTTGATTTGTGATGTTGGCCATTTGTATATCTGCTTTATTTTTAAATAAATTTATTTTTATTGGTGTTCAATTTGTCAACATACAGAATAACACCCAGTGCTCATCCCGTCAAGTGCCCCCCTCAGTGCCCGCCACCCAGTCACCCCCACCCCCCGCCCACCTCCCCTTCCACCACCCCTAGTTCGTTTCCCAGAGTTAGGAGTCTTTCATGTTCTGTCTCCCTTTCTGTGTATATCTGCTTTTGAAAAATGTCTATTCAGGGATCCCTGGGTGGCGCAGCAGTTTGGCGCCTGCCTTTGGCCCAGGGCGCGATCCTGGAGACCCGGGATCGAATCCCACATCGGGCTCCCGGTGCATGGAGCCTGCTTCTCCCTCTGCCTGTGTCTCTGCCTCTCTCTCTCTCTCTGTGACTATCATAAATAAATAAAAATTAAAAAAACATTAAAAAAAAGAAAAATGTCTATTCAGATACTTGACTCATTTTAAAATCAGATTGTTTTATTTGCTTGTTTTTTGCTATTGAGTTGTAGGAGTTCCTTATATATTTTGGATGTAATCACTTACCACATACATGATTTCCATGTATCCCAAATATTCTCTCCCATCCCATTTTCACTTTGTTGATCATTTCTTTTGCTGTGTAAAAGGTTTTCAGTTTGCTGTAGACCTACTTGTTTATTTTTGCTTTTGTTGCTTGTGCTTTTGGTGACATATCCAGAAAAATCTTTGCGAAGACCAATGTGAAGGAACTTTTTCCCTCTTTTCTACTAAGTTCTACAGTTTTAGATTTTGCATTTAAGTCTTTAACCCAATTTGAGTTAATTTTTGTGAGTGGTTTAAGGTAGGAGTTCACTTTCATCTTTTGCATGTAAATATCCAGTTTTCCCAGTTTCCCAGTTTTCCCAGTACCATTTACTAGAGACTATCTTTTCCACAATGAGAGTTCTTTTTTTCAAAAAAATTTTTATTGGTGTTCAATTTGCCAACATATTGCATAACACCCAGTGCTCATCCCGCCAAGTGCCCCCCTCAGTGCCCATCACCCAGTCACCCCAACCCCCCGCCCACCTCCCCTTCCACTACCCCTTGTTCATTTCCCAGAGTTAGGTGTCTCTCATGTTTTGTCATCCTCACTGATATTTTCACTCGGAAAAGGACAAACATTATATGGTCTCATTCATTTGGGGAATATAAAAATTAGTGAAAGGGAATAAAGGGAAAGGACACAATGAGAGTTCTTGACTCATTTGTCAAATATTAGTTGACCATATATGCCTGGGTTTATTTCCGGGCCCTAGATTCTGTTTCTGTGTCTATTTCTGCCTCTTTTTCTGTGTTTCTATAGAGGGGACAAGCTTATCCTTTTACTGTGGTATCAATCTTTTCAGCTATCCAGTTTCATCAATTTCATCTTAAATTATGCTTTTAAAGAATATCTAGATTGATGGGAATAATATTGTTGACTTGTTCATATTTTGAGATCCCTGAGAGCTATTTTGTGTATGGTGTAAAGAGGAAATACTACTCTAATTCATAAAATGAATCAGTATTCTCTCGTAATTTATTACAGAGAGAGAATTCTTATATCCTATCATGTATATTTAGCGAACAAATGCCTGAAAGTCTAGTTCAGAGTGAGCTTAGCAAAAAAGTGGAAATTATTTTCTTTGTTCACATCAATAAAGAAAATAAATCATTCCTTACAACTCCTTTAAACTGTGTGATATCAGATTTGGTAACCATCCCTCGCATCATGAAATTAACAAAATCTGAGAGAGGTCTAGGAAGATGCTAGTGGAGTAGGAGGACCCTAGGCTCACCGCGACACATGAATACAACTAGATAACTACCAAATCATCCTGAATACCCCCAAAATCAACCTGAAGACTGACAGAACTAATACCACAGCTAAAGGAGAGAAGAGGCCATGTCAAGGAAAGTAGGAAATGTGGAGATGTGGTTTAGGGCCAGAAACGGATCTTGGCCATAAAAAAAAAGAATGAAATCTTGTCATTTGCAACAACATGGATGGAACTAGAGAGTATTATGTTAAGTGAAATAAGTCAGTCAGAAAAGACAAATGCCATATGATTTCACTCATATGTGGAGTTTAAGAAACGAAACAAATGAGCAAAGGGAAAAAACAGAGAGAGGTAAACCAAGAGATAGACTCTTAACTATAGAGAACGAACTGCTGGTTACCAGAGGGGAGGTGGTGAGGGGATGGGTGAAATAGGGGATGGACATTAAAGAGTGCACTTGCTGTGATTAGCACCAGGTGACGTATGGAATTGTTGAATCACTATATTGTACACCTGAAACTAATATTACACTGTATGTTAACTAACTGGAATTTAAATAAAACTTAATAACAAACAAAAACAAAATCTGAGACATAAAATGTTGAAATTTGGGTTTCTTACTAAACCACATTCTTAAGGGTTCATATTCTATCTCTGGACAATAGTTCCCAGAAATTTTCTAATAGGGGTTTAGTAGGCTTCCTTCAGCAGAGTAGATAAGTGAGAGATATTCCAAGAATTGAAGAGAGTTTGCGAGCCCAAACCACATTCTACAACTATGGCTCACAGTTGTGGATTCAGATCCTAGAGCACCAATATCTGAGTCACTTTGGGCAAATCATTTTCCTTCTCAGAGATTCAGGAAAGAGCTTAGTGCTCTTTTTTTTTTTTTTTTTTACCTAGTAACATGGGATAATAATACTTGCCTTTTTTACAGGATTATTTTTGTGTGCAAAAGCATATAACTGAAGTGCGATGTTGTGTGTGTGTTTATGTATTCAAATGCTCTCCATGTGATGCCCATGTGGTGTGCACACTCATATTTTCACATCTAGAGTGTAGCCAGATTTGCTCACAGTGCTTTCTTTTTTCTTTTTGGCTCACAGTGCTTTCTGGTACATGAGATTCATGTCACAGAAGGTAACATGTGGCTGTAAGGGGAAAGGATGGATGGATGGATGGATGGATAGATAGATGTGATAGATCCCTGTGGAAAGAGGCCAGTCTGAGTCCCCTCGATAGAGGAGAAATGGCTCCAGTTGCTCTGGGGAATTGACATGGAGTATTCCTGCTGCATTCCCTTGCCATATAATAAGCTTTGTGGAAATACACCATTTACTGAAATGCACTCTGGCCTGGGTCTCAGGAATTTCCCACCCTTGCCTTTCTCTATGTTGTTACTGCTGGGGAAACTGTGTCAGAGATAGAATATTGGGCTCTACTTTGGTAATACCCAAGGAACCCAGAAATAAATTCCAAAGTCTCAGAAACAAGATGGTTGGGAGACAGAAACTCCAGTGTTGCCTAGGTAGGAGGCTCAAGAAGGCTTTTGTGCACATTTATGGTTTCAGGGACATCTGTCCACATAATTACTCACTCCCCTTTTCTAGCAAATACCAATTTCTTTTAATTTTGAAAACACTAAAAAAGACCTCTATGTGGAAAAACTTTTCTTTAGCTTTTAACTTCTACATAGAGTTGAATTCCAGTTCTAAATGGGAGCATAGGTGACAGAGAACAGTGAACACTTTTCCCACCAGTACTTCGAAGCTCATCTTTTCTTCTATATCTAAACCTGTTCCTCTTATCAACTTACCATAGACTCTAAACTCTGTGGGGTCATGAAAATTCTCTTCCCTATATTGATTGCTTAATGTTATGAACTTTGAAAAGTATTTTCATTTATATTAGCTCATCTAGTTCCTACCCCAGATTGATGAAGTTATCCTAATTTTTCTTTTGCTCTAACTTTTGGATTTGTGCCTTCCTATTATTCATTTCCCATAGCCACTCCTTTTCTCAGATCATTATTACCTCATCTGTATGGGCTCAGTGGCTCCTTTGGAGGACACTGACAATTGAGTTGCAACCATTCTGTTCTGAAATCTGACTTTTAGCTGTATCTGGAATGACTTCACATCACCTACTTAGAGGTATCAGGTCTCAAAGGCTGGTTGTCTTTTTCCTCCTTCTGGTATTACTGACACTTGAATATATACACACATATATGTAATATTTTCATTCACCAGATGTTCGTACGGAGATTCTGTGATTGTAGAAATGAAAAAGGCTTGAGTGGCTAAATGATGACCACAAAGGTGCAGAAGTCAGTGTTTTGCTTTGAGTTCAGCCATTCTGAACCTTTGGCCTCTGATAGTGGTTCAGTCAGTTAGCAGTTTTATGTGTCTCTCCTTAGGCCCAATCCCATTTCAATTTTGAATTTTCTTAGTATCACTTCTCTTTCAAAGCTATTTTGTACTAATATGTCATTGATATGTCAACTTATGACTTTTTCTTGTTTTTCATAAAAGAATGCTCATTGGTATGTATCAGCTGAAAGATGGTTTTTGTCATTCTTCGAAGAGGTAAAGGAGTCCCTAATATGGTCTCTAAGTCCTAAAAGACTTTAATGCTTCTTTGCTTATCTTTGATCAACTTGGTTATAGAACTCTAATTATATAAAAAAATGTAACTATCATAATGTCAACCACATTTAACCTTCTTGATATCCCATGATTCTTTGCACTAAGGGCACAAGGCCAGGTCTTTGCTGACTGCTTGATAACTGAATGAGTGATTATTCTCCTTGTTAATGGACAATGATATAGAAAACTCTTCCATATGTACAGAATATTAATGAGAAGCTGCACACGCTGAGATAAGACTATAAGATGCTGCAAGCAATCACTTATAAGAACATTATAAAAAATATTACTCGTCAAGGATGTAGCCAGACTGGGGGTCTCTGTGTGACGAATGAGGAAAAAGGCAAGACACATTCCTGCCCACACGAATGAGTAATTTGCAAACAACAGTGTTTCTTGTGATTTCTAATATTGAGTTTTCCATTAAAAATTTAAAAAGTACTTTGTGACATAGCATTGCAGATTTTGAAATGGGGAGGGGAACATCTTGCTTCCTGCCTAGCCCCTTTAATGCTTTCTCTGCCAGCTACAGTGTGTCAAAACATTTGTCCTTCATGATAAATGTCACAGAGATGACTGCTAGAGAAATTTCGACCAACCCCAAGAAACTGGTCTATCCATTTTGCTTTCATTTTTGAGTATTGTTTCTAATTGGAAAATTTAGGAAAACCATTCTTCTAATCTGTTTTTTTAGATGATATACCAAAAAAAAAAGAGGGAATGTTCATTGGATGTTTAATTCTCCACTTCAGTTCACTTGGGCTCTGTAAATAGGATCTCTGATTTAGTTCTAATAGATGCATGGACTGTCATAGCCACGAGGGGCTGAGAGACCATGTAAGCCTGTTTTTCTCAATTCAGTAATGTAGAGACCACTTTTAAAAGGGGAAAAATTCTTACTGACCCCCAGTGTCACTCAAATTATTTTCAGAATGCTATTAAAATAAGAATGTCATACTATAAGGGAAATGTGTAGTTTAACATGTATTTATATATATAAATATATATTTTTAGTAATACACATAAAACTAGGTATAAACTTAGAACATGTGTGATAATTGCCTTCTCCCACTCCTTTCTTGTAGTCAAAGAAGGACACCTGCATCATATATAGGGCTTTTGTTTGGCAGGAACGTATCTTTTGTCTAACACGTCCACCTTTGTGAGGTTTTTGTCTGGCTTTTAACAATCACAACAACACTCTACTTGGCTGCCATTCAACTGCTAACACAGACACATAAATGGGCAGGAAAATAGCATGGCAGTACTTCATTGTAAGAATATACCTTTGGAAACTTTAAAATAATGATCATAGTAATGGAAAAACAAAATTGGAATATTCAAATCACAACAATCTCCCCTAATACATCTGCAGAGCCTGGTTTGAGAAACATCAATCTAGACCAGTGGTCTTCTTTTACAGAAGGAGAACTGTTAATCAATGTCACAAGCCAGAAGTAGACCTGGAACCAGAAGCTAGAACTAAACCAGTTTCTTGACCTTTAGTACATTTTCTGCAAAGCAATACTGCTTTTATCTGTATAACTTAAATTTATCTCATCTAAGAGCAAAGTCAGAATAACACCACTTTGCGTTATCTCCCATGATGCTGGGAGTTTTACATCACTTAGGGACTCACAAAGTTTTGTCTATTTACAGTCATTAGCTACTTTTTTACTTGAAGTCTTATTTGTTGTGACCATAGAATTGATGCCTTACTTTTATGTTGATACTATTAGTATTCAATGTATGAGTAACAGGTGATAATAGGAAAAGTTTCTGCAAAAATACAGGTTAGGAAAAAAGATCAAGGGTCCTGGCTGAGGCATTGTGCATTTGGCGAAGGCAATGAGTTTAGATAGTTGGAATGGTGACAAGTTCTAAGACTTGTAGGTAGTTGTTATTATTGAGGTCCTAAAGTCCCACCTTTGGGGACAAAAAATCAAGGTTGCTAGATGAGGAGCTAACCACATTTCCTCCCTTGAGCTCCGTTTCCCTGTGTGTAAGATGAGGCTATAGGTGAAGTGATCTTTTAGACCTTTTAGCTCTGCTGTTACAGGATATAAATGAGCAGATTATTGCTGCCCTACCCTTTTTACTTTATTTCCCCTTGTAATTTGGTTCATATGATACATATCATATGAAATACGGTATATCCAAGCAAAATACAATTTGCTCTGAGATTTTCTTTGATGCCCTTAAAATCAGAGAGATAAAAATTGTTTTATGCTTCATCATTAGGTAGATAGATCACAAATTCAGATGGATTCCATTTTATTTGCTCTCCCTTCTATTTTATTTTGGTTCTTAAATTCAATTTAAAGTTTTGAGTGAAGTACCATGTTGTACATGTATAAAGGCAGAAATTACAGGAATAATTTGTTGTTGTCACCATCAAATGAAACATGCAGTGATGTTTATGTGGCACCTCGAAGGATGGATAGGATTTGGAAGGCCAACAGATAAAAATGGAAGGCACTTGAAGTTGGGGAGGAGGTTGAGTCGTTAAGCCTGGGATGTTTCTGAAATACTAAAGAACAAGGGAGTGGTGGAGAGTAGGGAGACAGGCAGTAGGACTTTTGGAGAGGAGCCAGGCTTTTGGAGAGAGCCTTGAATGGCAGGCAGAGGAGTTTGAATTGATAAGCAGGCCAAAGGATTCATCAGGGCTCTCTACTGCCTGCTTATAGATGTTCTCAGGGAAGCTGAGCGTTAAGTAATAAGTCCTGGTCTAATGCCTGTCACGTCAGTTTGTTTTGTTTCTTCTTTGAGGATGATGTGTTTTTTCCCCTCCTTTAAAATTCCCTTAGCACTTTGACCCCTCTTAAGGACTGCTTTGGGTGACCTTAAAAAACTCACTTGGGCTTTAGTTTCCTCATCTATAAAGTGAGGGCACGATGATCAGATGGTCATGATTCATTCTCGGTCTCTGTGTCCGTCTGTGTCTTTCCTAAAACACTCCAGTTGTGGCATAATCTCATCAGTGAAGTGTCTCACTACAGCAGCTATCATCTACCTTTTTGCAGGCGGAAAGATAGGTGTTGTTTGGGAAAACAACTGCAGATGACTCCTACCAACTTCATTAGACTCCATAAATTATAAAAGTTTTTCCCACTCTGGCATTCTGATTTACAGGTCTAGTTAATGACAAAAGAAGTCAATTTGGTGACTTTGGAGAGCACACAGGAAAAATGAATCATGTTTTTGAAAGTTATGATCCTTTTGGTTGCAATTAATGGAGTACCCATCTAAAAGTGGCTGAAAGAATGAGGACATTTTATTATCTCACATTCAGAGGTGGGTTGGTTCTAGAATTACTTAACTCAGTGGCTCAATAATGTCATCAGAGCTGTAGGTTTTTTTAATCTTTCTACTCTTTCAGTCTTTCTGTAGTCTCTCTGACTTCATGGCATCCTCAGCATCCTCGGGGTGATGGCGTCTCCCCTCTTGGTTGCAAAATGGCTGCAGCAGCTCCAGATAGCATATGTAGAAAAAAAACTAGATCTGATGAAGGGGAAGAGGGGACATTTCTTATTTTTCTTTTATTATATAGGAAAACCTTCCCTAGCCAACTTCCCTCAGGTTCCATTGGCCAGATGAGCGAGGGTCACACACTCATTCTTAGCTGCAAGAGAGGATTAGAATGTGTGTATATAGTGAGAGGTAATTCTGCCTGAATAGGAGAAAGGGGGAGGAAAATGGGTGTTGGGAAAGCAACTAATAGTGACTGCCACATATGTCCTTTTTCCAACACTTATCTTATTACCACCTCCCCCCTTCCTTTATGTAGCCGCTGGCTAATTAAAGCTAAGTATTTAGCATAAATCAGGGCTTTTGTGAATTATCTGAATAATTAGAGTCATTGTAAGCCCAGGGCCCTTATTTTATTTCATCTAAAAGTTTAATGATAAATGGGCTTCCATTGCCCAAAATGAGCTTCTCTGGTGCCGAAACCGGATGTAATTTTTTATTGAATTGGGCTTTAGGAAAATAACTTAAAATGTACAGGGATTGTGATAAAGAACAGCTTAAATTCTCAAAAAAAATTTTTTTTTGCTTTACAAATCTCCATCAGCTACCAAAAATAAGACCAGATTAAAGGGGTATGTGAATATTTAATGTAAAATTAGGAATATGTTGCTAAAAATCAGGAAAGAGTTTAGAGCTATGACCATGAATAAATTGTGAAATATCAGCTTACTTCTCTGCTACAACACTGACCTAAAGAAGCTTTTCTGTTTCCCCAGCAACCTCACAAGGCATTAGCTTGCTTCCCTCGGAGTAAATTAAATGTGATTTTCAAGTACTACACTTCATTATTTCAGAAATCACAATACCTTGCAGAAATAAGAACATTTCATAAATCATATTGGAGTTTATTTTTAAGCCAGAGGAGAGAAAGTATTTATTTGGGAATTTTTTTTCTTTTAAGTCTACTAAATTTCTAAAGACTTATAAATTATCTCTGTGATGAAGTGGTAAATGGGACATAGTATGTTCAATTTACTTGAAATACATTAGTGATTGCCCAATCATATCTTTTAAAAAGAGTTTTATTTACCAGGTACATAAGAAAAATAAAAACCACATCTCAAATGAACTACCTAACTTTATGATCAAAAGCTCCAGAGGACAAAATCGTATGAATGCTAATCACCCTTTTCTAAAGTCAAGTTCTCTTGTTCATGCATCCTATCACTTGCAAACAATGTTTCCCCAATCTTAGCACATATCTTATGTATGCATTTTTTAAAGATTTTATTTATTTATTTATAGAGACACACACACACACACACACACACAGAGAGGCAGAGACACAGGCAGAGGGAGAAGCAGGCTCCATGCAGGGAGCCCGACGTAGGACTCGATCCCGGTTCTCCAGGATCAGGCCCTGGGCTGAAGGAGGCGCTAAACCGCTGAGCCACCCAGACTGTCCATATGTATGTCTTATAGACACATGCACGCACCCACAAATACATGTTCCATGCAGCGTGGACCCAAAAGTGGTACACTCCAAATTTTGGTTATTTTAACATCTGAGATATCTCTATCCAGGTCATTTAAAAAAATTCTTATAACCGAAATTGACATAACAACTTATTTTTTAAACTATTTAATAATCAGTTTTTAAAAGGCTTTTGAATTTAACCTGTCTCTAATACTTAGCCCAGTCTGCCTTAGATAGGATTGATCCAGGTACATAACTGACTCCTTATTAGACTGTGAGTAACTTGAGAATGGGGAGAGTGTTCTGTTTGTGCACCATCTGTGGAAGCAAGCAAAGTGCCTTGAGACAAGTAAGTCAGCCTAATGGTTCTTTAATAAAATCACTTAGTATGTGGCTAGTGCTAGACTTTGCTTTGTCCAGAGCAGTGGTCTCCAGAGTGTGTTAGATAATCCATCCAGTAGTAGAAAGGAAATATTAAAACTTGTATCTGTTTTGATCTTAACAAGAAATAAATGGATCTTCAGTAATAGTTAATATGTGATTTGCTAGTAGTCCAAGCATATAATTTAATGCATATAATGAAATATGCCCATATTAGGAGCACATGCTCAGATTTTATCACTGGCAAGGTAGAGATGACAGATGTTTGGAGATCACTGCTTTAGTTGTAGAGTGTGCTAGTAGGTTAGATTCCTGATGTGGGAGGCACACTCTGTCCAGACCTTCCCAAACTGCTGACAGATGCCCCAGATTTTCCCACTTTACCTCTTTCTTTAGTATGGTCAGGAGTATAGACTTGGGAGCTAGTTAAATCTGAATATGAATTCCACTGTTGTAGCTTAGTTATATGACCTCGGATAAAACAGTTTACTTCTCAGTCTTCTCATCTTTAAAACGGGGATAAAAATGCCTGTCTTACAGGGTAGTTGTGAAAGTCAATAGAGTAACATATGGATAAAACTCAGCAAATATTAGCTGCTTTCACCATCTGTTAAAATTTTAAACATGTAAGCTATTGGATATCAGTCATCAGCATTCCTGCATAAATGAGTTTGGGATTCTTCTTTTTAAATTGTGATAAAAATACACATAACATAAAATTTACCATTTTAACCATTTTATTTTAAAGAATTATTTTATTTATTTATGAGAGATGCACAGAGAGAGGCAGAGACATAGGCAGAGGGAGAAGCAGGCTCCCTGCGGGGAGCCCGATGCAGGACTCCATCCCAAGACCCTGTGATCAGGACCCGAGCCAAAGGAAGACACTCAACCACTGAGCCACCCTGGTGCCCCATCATTTTAACCATTTTAAAGTGAAAAATTCAGTGAGTACTGTATGTCTTCCAAAATTCGGATGTTGAAATCCCGACCCCCAAAGATGATGGTATTAGGTGGTGGGCCTTTGGGAGGTGCTAAGGTCATAAGGGTGGAGCTTTTGTAAATGCAATTAGTGCTCTCATAAAAGAAGCTCAAAAGAAATGTCTAGGCCCTTCCACTATGTGAGGACACAGTGAGAAGGCACTGGCTATGAACCAGGAAGGGGGCCCTCATGAGAATACAGCTGTGCTGGTGCCTTGATCCCAGACTTTCAGCCTCCAGAACTGTGAGAAATGAGTGTCTGTTGTTCATAAGTTATCCAGTCTATGGTATTTTGTTATAACAGCCGGAATGGACTAAGATAAGTATTTAGTACCTTCACAGTGTTGTGTAGCCATACCACTAATTCCAGAACTATTTTACCACCACAAATGGAAACCCCATACCGACTGAGCAATCACTTCCTAATCCCTCTTTCCCCCAATCCCTGGCAATCACTAATCTGGTTTGTGTCACTATTGGCCTATACTGGACATTTCAGATAAGTGGGATCATACAGTATTTTTTAAATTTTTTTTTGGATTATGCAGTATTGTGGCTTTTATGACTGGCTTCTTTCACTTACATGTTTGCAAGGTTAATTCATGTGGTAGCATGTATCAGGACTTCATTCCTTTAATGGCTGAATAATATTCCATTCCATGGATATGCTACATTTTGTTTTTCCAACCATCAGCTGATGGACATTTGGGTTGTTTCCACTGTTTGACTATTGGAAATAGTTCTGCTGTGGACATTTGTGTATACATTTTTGTGTGGACATATGTCTTCAACATGTATATACCTAGACATAGAATTGCTGGATCATAATGGCTGGAGCTTGAACATTCCATCTGGGGTCTCCACATGGGAGGACATGAGGACCCTCATGTAAGTGGGACAGTCTGGGTAGAAGTGGGAAGAGAAGAGGAGGTGATCTGGGGACAAGGGGCTGGTGCTCCACTCACTGCCACATTCTGACTCAGCACTCCCAGGAATTTGAGAATTCCATATTTGAAACTGACCTTCTGCGGTGCTGCAGGTGCTGTCATTTCATTTTACCAGGAATCTCAGGGCACATTTTTTTAATCTTAAAATTGTATATTTTTAATTTAAATTCAATTTGCCAACATATAACATCCAGTGCTCATGACATCACATGTCAGGGCACATCTTTTTGTCCCGGGCATGTCTTCAAGGAGTCTTCCTCTTGTAAGATCCTATATCACAAATTCCTTCTAATTTTATCAATTAGAGGGGAGGGGTTATCAATTTCCATATCCTACTAGAAGAAGGAGCATCATCACATTGTTGGGGTGGGTGGTTGGGGGAGGATAGATAGCACCACCAACGAAGAGACTCATGCCTCTCCTCTCCTAGTTCAGTGAGTTAGCCATTTGGTAGCATGATCCATTATCTTTTCCCAAGCACAATGGCCTTGAAACAGGAGTTCCCTTGAATTCCAGCCCCAGGACTGTCTTTCAGAGACAGGTAGATAAGTTGGACAGTTCTATGTTGTTTTCCAGAAACCTATATATTTTTTAATTGAGTAAAACTGAAAGTCCCACTCTAGGAGCGCCTGGGTGGCTCAGTTAGTTGAGTGTCCGACTCTTGGTTTTGGCTCAGGTCATGATCTCATGGCTTGTGAGATCAAGCTCCGCATCGGGCTCCCTGCTCACTGGGGAGTCTGCTTGAAGATTCTCTCCCTCTGTTCCTTCATTCTTTTTTTTTGAAAAAAGAAAGAAAGGGCCACTCTAGCTATTATAAAATTAAAACTCTTCCCTGATAACTTCAAGCTGATATCTGGCTGAAGATAGGGACAGCAGAAGGCTTAGTTTGTTTCCCAGTCTCCTAGAGTCTTGTTTTTGCTTTCTGCACTCCCACTGAGGGTTACCGAAGTCACAAATTTTTGTTATTTTAAAATAATTTCCTATAATACAAGGTACCCAAACCATGGACTTATGAATTTGTAAATGTGAGATGAGATTCCCTTCACCTCCTCAGGATACTTCCTGAGTACTTCCTGCACCCCTGTGACCTTGAGGAATAATAGAGTGTCTTGGTAAGTGATGAGATGGCTTCCTCACAAATCAGCTGAGTCTGTGTGAGTCCTTTGTGGGGCCTGAACCTAACTAAGCCAGCCTTGAATGACTCCTTCATCCCTGATACTTTCATAAAAATTGTACTAATCAGTTGTTTTTTTTTAAAGATTTTATTTATTTATTTATGAGAGAGAGAGAGAGAGAGAAAGAGAGAGAGACAGGCAGAAGGAGAAGCAGGCTCCATGCAGGGAGCCCGACGTGGGACTCGATCCCGGGTCCCCAGGATCACACCCTGGGCTAAAGACGGCGCTAAACCGCTGAGCCACCCAGGCTGCCCATACTAATCAGTTGTTAATGCCAAAGACACACATCTTATAAAGCCAAACAAGGCCAAATACAAAGCAAGTCACCTCATTTAATTATTCATTGTAAATGTGTTTGGCCCCAGACCTCAGCTAAGGTATGGGGATCTAGAAGATGAAGGCATGAGTCTCTGCCTAAACTAGGAAGACCCTTCAAGATTATGTCACTTAACAGTTGTAATGCCTATCTTTGAATTTATAAAAGTAAGAATTTACAAGATCTGGAGCAAAACCAGACATAGTGTCTCATCGTTGCTGAACCCTGTGGAGCATCCCAAATGCTTAAAATGTCAAAGGAGGGAGAAACTCCTCCACAAGTACGAATTTGGCTTAGAGAGCATATGCTCTCAGGGCACTAAACAGTTTGACTCAGACAGCTACCTGGGTGTGCAATAGTTGTGGATGCCTTCCTCTACAGAGCAGTGGTGACTGTGAGGTCGTTACCATCCACATGCTTTGAGCTGTTTTGAATCTTTTAGTATATGTGCTGCTGAAGCGAGCACTGTTTTGAATCTTTTAATCTCTCTTTTTAAAATTTTTTAAAAGATTTTATTTATTTATGATAGACATAGAGAGAGAGAGAGAGAGGCAGAGACACAGGCAGAGGGAAAAGCAGGCTCCACGCAGGAACCCAACGTGGGACTCAATCCCGGGTCTCCAGGGCCGAAGGCAGGCACCAAACCTCTGAGCCACCCAGGGATCCCCTCTTTTAATCTCTTTTAAGTGTGCTGTATAAAATACGGTATTTGTGTGTGTCCCCTGTTCACAGAACCCCCCAGAAACAGTATTCTAGTGAAACTTGCTTCTGTTTGCTGGTGAACTATTGTTGAAGCCTCATGGAGTATCAGAGTGAATTCAGAGACGAGAGAGGTGCTTTCTGGCTGGGATAATGAGGAAAGGCTTCTGGACAAGATCTTGAAACCCATTGCACAAGTACAGGTGGAAGAGATGGGCCTAGCATCCCATGTGAAAAAGGGTCGGGGGGTTTTAGGCTATAGTTAGACCATGAATTAATATATTCCTTAATGCTTTACCATACTTATATTTGGGGAACTGTGCTGGAGAATTAAGCATGGTAATGCCCTGGGGATGCGCACAGGTTAGTTGGGGAAGATATGCTAATAGCTGTTAGAGGTGACAAACTATCACCTGTCACTGGAAGGCAATTAGGAAGGCCTGGAGCATAGGGCTCAAGACAGCACCTGGTGAGAATTGGCCAGAGGCCCAGTCATTGAGGGCCTTGTCCAACATTCTGAAGAGCTCATGCTTCATCATACGTGAGTCAAGAGTGCAGGATGTGATTGCCCAAGAATTTATCATTTTTCCTTCATTTCAAGGTGTCACCTGTTGCCTACAACATTTACATCAAGTGCCCAAGTGCCCAACACTTACATCACTGATCCAAAAAGATCTCTGTTGGAAAAGAAAGTGCTTTATATTAAGTGTATGCAGTTACTTCTCACTTTCAGACATTAAAATGTAACAACAATAAACCTCAGAATTGAGGAAATATGTGATTTGGTGTAAGGGTAAATTAATTGAAGTTTAGGGTCTGTAATGATGGAGATGTGGTTGCTTGGTGGATCATCATACCCTTGTGTGTGTGTGTGTGTGTGTGTGTGTGTGTGTGTGTGTCTGTGTTTTCTGGCTCATTTTAAAGGGACCATGTAGACAAACCACGCGCATTGGAAGAAGAGAGAGGAGGCTCCGGAGGGAATTCAGCATTTCCGAGGTGAAAAGGATGCAGGACTCACCTGTGCTCCACACTTCACCTGTCCCTGGCACCCCTTTGTCACTCTCAAGACCCAAGTTTTATCTGTTTTCTCCACTAGATTCTGAAGTTTCATGAGCTAGGGAGTGCTGTTTCCTGCCATATGCCTTGTGTCCAGCACACTGCTTGTGGCAAAATTTGGCATTTAATATATATTGAGTGAATGAATGAGTGAATGAGAGTCTGAGGCATAGAGGGTAGAGACAAGGAGTGAAAAACTACTGTTGGGTCTTGGGAAGGCTGGCATGTGCAAATGGCAATGTGCTGGTCTCCTAGGGCTGCCCTCATAAAATGAGGCCCAATAGGTATAGAAAGAAACTCTGGGGAGACCAAGTGGTCTCCAATAGAGAGAATTCTTATCTTCTCAGTCACCTAAAGACAAAATGGTTATTTACGTACTGTAGCAGTTTTTAACCTTATTTGGGGGCAATCGGATGAAAACGGTAGTCAATCTTTCAACACACAAAAAATGCACATATGTACATACAAGCAAAGCTTGCAGACAATATCAAGGGGTTCAACAAACTCCCTGTAGCCTGTTTGTGGACCTTACATTAAGAATCCCATTTCTGGGGCACTTGGGTGGCTCAGTGGTTGAGCGTCTGCCTTTGGCTCAGATTGTGATCCCGGGGTCCTGGGATCGAGTTCTGCATCGGGGTCCTCACAGGAAGCCTGCTTCTCTCTCTGCCTGTGTCTCTGCCTCTCTCTCTGTGTGTCTCTCATGAATACATAAACAAAATCTTTAAAAAACTCCATTTCCATCACTTTACAGTTAACACCTTCACATACATTATCTCAGGAATGATGACACTGTGGGGAAAATAAGGCTGCACACACAATGAAACCCAATGTGTAGGTGAAGAAAATGAAGCCCAGAGAGTTTAAGCCATTCACCCAGGGGTGTCAGATTCCAGCTTTCAGGGGCTCTGCAGGACTCTATTCTTGTTTCCATGTCTCCAGAAGCACTCAGACAGCCTAGTTAACCTCTTGGCTGGCAGAGGTGATGTGAGCAGTGACAGAGTGGTTGTGAAACACTTGACAAATGTATAAAATACAAGTCAGAAAGTGCTGTGTGCTTGTTTGCCATCAAAGAGGCTGTAGAAAGGGGATGGACTCTGGAGACAGGCTATCCAGCTTTGAATTCGATTTTAGCCACTTACTGGATGTGTGATCTTAGGCTGTTTAAGTTGCAGTTCCTTTATCTGTAAAATAGGGATAATAATAATATCTACCTGTGTTAGGGACAGGCTAAAATGGCACTTGGCAAGCACCCAATAAACTTTAGCTCTTCTCAATAAATTATAACTAGTGTTGAAGTAATTATTGTTATTATTTGAAGTAATTTTTGTTTCCATTCATCTCTAAGAAGGGAATCCTGTCCCTTGTGACCCATGCTATAAGCTGTAAGGGAAGTTTTCTCTTTCTGTAATCTGTAGCGTTATATTAATATGCAGTTTTATTTTATTTTTTAAAAACATTTTATTTATTTATTCATGAGAGACACAGAGAGAGAGGCAGAGACATAGACAGAGAGAGAAGCAGGCTCCATGCAGAGAGCCCGACACGGGACTCGATCCTGGAACTCCAGGATTATGTCCTGGGCCAAAGGCAGCCGCTCCACCGCTGAGCCACCCAGGTGTCCCTGAATATGCAACTTTAACACTGGACATTGGCCTATTTAAGTTTTGCTTTTTCTTTTGTGAGTAGGTGTAGGGATAAGAAAAATTAGCAGAAGTGATGACCATAAGTAGTATGATTTCAGTTGATAAGGAACCTTATATTTAATATTTGTATTTTGAAAATACAATTACATGCCCATGTTTTTCCCAATTTTTTAAAGAATTTATTTATTTATTCATGAAACACACACACACACACACACACACACACACACACACACACACAGAAAGAGGCAGAGAGAGAGGCAGACTCCATGCAGGGAGCCCGATGTGGGATTCAATCTCGGGACTCCAGGATCATGCCCTGGGCTGAAGGCAGGCGCCAAACCACTGAGCCACCCAGGGATCCCCTGTTTCCCCCAATTTAAAGCAGCCTCAAGAAGGAGAGAGGGTGCATACAATGCAGTTTCCCCTTCAGAAGTAAGCATTCCATTAAATTGGCTAAATGTTTAAAATATCTATAGAAGGTTTAGAGGTGTTTGTAGAATAAGTCAAGAATTGTCACTTTAGGAATGCTGAACATCAGGGGAGGATAAAGAGTGGGGTAGCAGCTAGTGTGATGAGAATTGTGTAAAACCCACAACTTCTGACATCCTATAACAAAATAGAAAAACCATTAGGCTTCCCTTGCTGATTTTGTCCTTGTCACTATTATTGTAAATTTCCTTTTCTGGCAGATAGTTCTTAGAATCGGAAAGACAGTTGGTAAATATGCACCTTCAGATTTATATGGCAGATAATATTTCAATTGCAAGTGGGCACAAGATGTTTTGACGACGTGACTTTAGGAAGGTTTATCTTATCATTTTCCAGCAATAGATATTTCTAAGTTTTTTTTTTTCTTTTCTCCTAATAAAAGCAGTTGGAATGTTGTTTGGTTCTATGTAGTCTTTGCAATTACAACCAACTCTATGTTTTTGTACACTGGTGAATTGTATTAGGCAAACTACCGGCAAAACTCATTTGGCTTAGATTCCAACTATCTTTAATTTTATTGGATTTGAGAACAATTGTTTTAGGTTTTGAATAATGTAAACTATCACACACGATGTCAAATCTGCTGCGTGATGCTGTATTTTTTTTCCTTCCAGACTGCAAATCTCTTGGATTTTCAAACTTCCTATAGCTCTCGCAAGGGAGACAGTCACAGGTGGAAAATTAATCCGTATTTTATAAAGGCCACACAAATGGAGTGGAGAGTTAGAACTCCAAGTGTGGTTACTAAAATGCTGACATAATTCTCATCTTTCTATGTAAAGTGAGGTGAAGAGTTGAGACAACTGTCTAAGAGTGGGGAAGTCCCATATTTACCTCAGTTCTTTTGTTGAAAAGCTGGCTAACTTCCTGCCTGGAGTGTCACGGTCTGGGCTCCCTTGATCAAGGCCAAGTTTACTTCTTCTGAACAATAAAGTTAATTCTCTGAATTCGTTGTCCTCTAGCTTTATTTCAGTACTTTATCTGTATGGTGGGAATACCAGTGAAGTTCATAATAACTGCCTGCATTTCTAGGGAAAATACAGTTAGCGGACATTTAGTATTTTAAAGCAACCGGTACAGTGATGCCTGAAAGTTCAAAGTTCTGTTGTTTCTGTTCGGTTTGGTTCTATTCTGTAGCATACAAAATAGCGAAGATATTTGGAATTAAAAGTGCCTGACTTTGGCCAATGTTTGAATCATCCTTGAGGCATTGTTGGTTATGTTTATGCTTTGCTCTGCTTTTGCTCTACTGCTTATGCTCCTCCATTCCTCCTGGTTTCCAAATAGTGGTTTTCTTTCCCCTCCCCCCTTTTTTGCATCACAAACAAAAGTAAAAAAGGGCTGGAAATTAGTAAGGATTAACATATACGCTTCTTCCTGCCATTACTTATGCAAGAGTAATAAAAAAAATAAGGTCCTCTATCTTTGTATGAAATGACAGGTGAAACGGTAAGTACTCAGTGACAAATGCCCCCCCTGCCCCGTGCTTGTCAAGTGGAATAGTGTTTCTTTACCTGAACGTAGTTAATTTTTCTGTCTCTGTTGCAATTGTTACACAGTAAAATCATTGTCTTATTTTTTTCTTTCTCGCCTCACCCAAATTTAGTCCAAATATTTTGGACAAAATTGGGTTTGTCCCTTATTCAGACACTAAAACTGTAGAGTGATGTGAGTGAGGCAGTTTGTCCAAAAGTTCCATATCCCTTTAGGAGATTCTAGGAGAGGACTGAAGGCACGATTTCCTTTTTCTTCAGTTTGAGGGGGAGATGTAGGGTAGGTTACTTGATCTATAGCAGGGAATCTTGTGATCTGTTGTGCCACCCAAGTTGGGAAATCAGTTTAATTCACTTCAGCTCTAAGCAATTCTGGAGAATGTGCCTGAAATAGCTGTGATATAATAGAATTGGCTGTACCTAGCTCGAGCCCCGAAAGGTGAGACAGTAGTCAGATAGCTACCCACCCACCTACAATCTGCTTCCCAAACTCAGCCCTGTGAACAATAGTATCTCTTCCCATCCCGGGTGCAAAAGACACTTGCCACTTGCTGAGAGACGATGTTTGCCCAAGGAAAGGGCCAGAGTTGGAGGGGTGGGAGGTCATTCTGGAGTCAAGATTATCCAAGCATCCTCTGCTTCAAGACTCAGCCAGGGATCCTGATAAGAGGGAGGAGATGTGGGGGAAATGTGGCGAAGGATTTCAAAAAGTCATCTTGCACTCACCTAGGCTGTTCCCGTGGCAGTTGATGTGGAGCATGGCACAGGTCTTAGATACTTAAGGTTGGGGGAAAGCCACATGGGGCTTTGGAAAGTGCTTGGCATTTGGGGTCACTGGGCTAGTACCCAAATCCCTCCTGAGTGACTTGAAGCAGGTCACTGCATCTCTCTCAGCCCTGCTAACTTCATAGTGCTGTGGTGAACATCTTACCCAACAATAAACATCAACATATTTTAAAAATATTTTGTCTTTAAGTAATCCCTACACCCAACGTAGGGCTCAAGATCAAGAGTCACATGCTCTGGGCAGCCCTGGTGGCTTAGTGCTTTAGCACTGCCTTCAGCCTGGGGTGTGATCCTGGAGACCTGGATCGAGTCCCACATAGGGCTCCCTGCAGGGAGCCTGCTTCTCCCTCTGCCTGTGTCTCTGCCTCTCTCTGTGTGTCTCTCATGAATAAATAAAGTCTTAAAAAAAAAAAGAGTCACATGCTCCACTGACTGAGCCAGCCAGGCACCCCTGCAAAGCATTTTCTAAAACCACAAAACACTAAACCAGTATTAATTTTTTGTGTGAGAGCTCAGGACTGTAAATGTAGAGTTGAGTCATCGATATAAATGTAAGAATGAAAGCCTGAGAGCAGTCTTTTCTAAGACTTTTTCTGTCAGTTTAAGTCCTTAGATCATCAGATTTTCTAAACTCAGATTTCTCTCATCATTTTTACTTCTTGTGTTGTTGACCTTCCCTAACGGTCTTTCCCCTTGATGGGGAATCTAGACCCTTCCCTTACAAAGCCGTAATCCTAGCAGGTAGACTCTACATTTATCTGTTCAAAAAGAGACCTCTGCTGTTCGGCCCTGCCACTCTGTCCTTTTACTGTGTGAGCCATCTCTTCCTGAGCCTCCAAAGTTAAGCTGAGGAACCAGCTAGCCCACCTGGCCTCCTCTGCCCTGATACCTGAAAGGACTTGGCCAGCAGTGTGGGGCGCCTGGGAAACAGGCACCAAAGAGGGGCTGGAACTCGAGGGAACTCCCAGTCATTCTTGAGTAACAGTGGCAAAGGTTGCCACCCCATTGCAGGCAGCTCAGGGACTGGGGTTGGGGAAGGGTGGCAGGTGTACACTCCCCCTATGGGCCAGGCTGAGAGCAAGAATGAAAATGAGAATGGAGGATTAAAACTATAGATCTTGGCTCTTCCGTATCTGGGACTTCAATCTCATAAATTTCAGAGATTATTTTCATCGGGTCACATAAATGATTGGGGGTGGGGGCAGGAGGTGCTGAAAAGTGCCAACTACAACTAGATTAAATTGTCTACAGTACGTAACTTGGAACAGCCCTTTCGTTTCAGACTGTAGCTTTCGTCACGTAGCAGGCAGTGATTGTCACGTTATTTTAATGTCAGCTTTCTGAAAACATCATAAATCCATAATGTAGACTAAGTTTTTAAAATTACTAAGCAGGGCGAATCTTCTGTACAACAAAACCAAACCAAACCTGGGGCACTCCAGTGAACGGCCAGAAAGGCAATAGCCATAAGGGTGGATGCTTAGAAATAAGTTAGAGGAATAGCTCTTCTATTCCCTGTCATTTTTATGTACTATGAAGATCCAGAGTGGTATTACTTGGCAGGCGGTATTATTTGGAGGCAGGTGTTAGACATGCAATTATCATAAAGACTCTATGAGGAAGATGACCACATGATACAAATTTATCTTTATTCTAATATAGTTTACAGAGTTTTTTTCCTGACAAATTACACTACACTTTATGGAAATGTAACATTTTGTATGAATGGGAAGGATAAGCCTGGTTGCATGCTAATGAGGGAGACAAAGTAGCCTCACTCTTATTTGCAACTGGCCCAGACCTTTCCATTAGCAAATTAAAATCTGTTCAAATTTATTTACTAATATATTAGGAGAAGCTTCAGGCTAACCCCTTGACCTATATTATATAGCAAACAACTGTAGCAGTGAAAATAATTAATAGCATGTAATGCACCTCCTGTTTATTTCTTCTTCATGCCCAAGGGTCAGCTGTATAGTGGGTATGCCATCTGCATTCGGTTACAAGGGTATATTTACTTAAAAATTATCAATTATAGTTTTAAATGGCTTTCCTTAATTGCAGCCTTCTTATTCAAGTGCGATACATATCATATGTATGCTTTGTGTTTATTTGTATATTATATCACCTGCTCCTGACCAATTCTGAGAGGAGCCTATTCATTTGAAAATAATGTCTCCTGAAGCCTGTTAGGTTGTTTGTGTTTACTGCATAATCACGAGAGCCATGGCTTTGTTCATCCTCATTATACCAATACCGAAGCGATTAGTAATGTTCACTTTATATATCTAAGGAGAAACCTTTTCTTGATTATTTTGTGGATCCTTGCAAGAGAGGTTTGGTTGCTAATGGACCTGAAATTTGCAATATGAATGTCAGAGTCTGCAAGTCTTCCCAGGGGTAGGTGAGCGGACTGGGCTTTGCTGACCTCTGCTGTCTATTTTAAAAGGCAATGGTGGGTTTTCTTGCTGCAGAGTTGTTTCAAGGCACTGTTGGGTGTCTCATTCTACTGAGAAGCTGCAGATTACAATTTGGAGCACTGGAAATGAAAAAGTGCTGTTGGCATAGCAAGTGCCTGTAGATAGTACCAGAATCACATGATCTGTGCCTGTCTTACCTAAGAGCCAAGCGCATGCACCTTTCACAAATACCATTCGAAATTTGGGGCCAGGAATTCTCACGCATGCAGTATTATCCTTTTGTTGCCTTCTTTTCAAGATCTTTATCAGAAAATTTCCTAATATTTCATTGGTTCAGAATAATATCCATGCTGGGATGGTTTTATGATGATAAGAAGGTCCTCCAGGTAAAAACAAGTCTCAGAGAGAAAGGGTGGAAATAGAAGTATAAGTTGTGGGAGTGGTTTGGGTGATTATTCTGATTGAGTAGCTGGGGGAATGGGACACTTCTGATTTCTACCTGATAAAGGTGAAAGGTGTATTTCCTTATATTTATGATCCCAGGGAATTGTATTTTCCTTTCTATCTCAAATCCTCCAGGTGAAGTTTTTTCTGGCTGTAGTCTACCTGCTTGTGAAACTCAGAAGCAATCATAAATTGGTGTGATAGAAAGTGAGGGCAGGTTCTTGGATGAACTCTGTAGCATCCATCATGTCAGTGTCTCCCATATTTCCAGATACCAAGAAGTAGAACTAAAGATGATTGTTATTTTTCTTGTCCGCACAAGCAAAATCCTGTCACAGGGTAAAGATAGGTGTGGCTCTATTTCCCATTTCCACCTAACCCAGGCTGGACAAATGCCTTGAATCACAACAGTCCCTTCTATTTGTGTAATATTCCAGGTCTCCTAAGATCTCCCAAATAACCCGTGGAGTGTTGGCAGCAGTTGTTATTGGCCTATTTCACAGGTGGGCAAACAGGTACAGAAATGAAGGGACATGGATAAAAGTCACTGGATGTAAGTAAACCTGATAGGCATAGAATAGCACCTGAACCCACAACTTCAAAGGTTCAAAGCCCTGAAAGGATTCTGAAAGAATAAATCCTTGTGAGATGCATATCACACACTAGCACCATCTTTTTTTTTTTTTTTTTTTAGCACCATCTCTTTCCCCGGTACCCCTATCCCTTCCATACTTTCTTTCCTTACCATCCTCCTACTCTGTTCCCCAAATTTTTGGCCAGTGCCTTTCGTCCTGCTTCTCTATGGCAACCACTACCAGCTCTTCCCTTGACTCTATTCCAGGCCCAGGGAGCCATGACATGTCCCTTCCAGGTTTGGATCCATACTTTTCCTCTTCTGAGGTGAAATTGGAAGACTTGCTTATCCTATGAGAAATGACTCTCTTGGTAATTAAAATACTGTGTTGGGATCCCTGGGTGGCGCAGCGGTTTAGCGCCTGCCTTTGGCCCAGGGCGTGATCCTGGAGACCCGGGATCGAATCCCACATCGGGCTCCCGGTGCATGGAGCCTGCTTCTCCCTCTGCCTGTGTCTCTGCCTCTCTCTCTCTCTCTCTCTCTTTCTCTGTGTGACTATCATAAATAAATAAAAATTAAAAAAATAAAATAAAATACTGTGTTGCTGCAATAAATGAAACCATTTTTGTCTGTAAAATTTAGCCCCTTTTCCCTTATGGCTCTCAGCTTCCTCTTGACTTGTAGGATTAAGGTCTCAATTGAGAGATGGCATAGGAATATAGGCTCTTAGGTTGTTCTTCGACATGTTGCAATCAGTCTTTGGATTATTTTGATTGAGTGCTTTCTCTGGAGTAATAAACTAGAGCATTCATTGTACGTAGTTCAGTGGTTCTTACCCTTGGGGCTATAGCAGGCATTTACTGTGGACTGAATAAATATAGCAAAAAATAAACATATTGTAGTTTTTTTTAATGCATGCAAGTACTGTTATGCTTAGTTCAATACAAATTGACTTTAAAATGTTACTGACTTTATAGTAGCAGTCCATCAGTTTCTTTTTCTTTTTCTTTTTTTTTAGTCCATCAGTTTCTAAATGAATTGGTACTACTCTTATGTGGAAGACGATGAAACATTTCAGCGTTAAAATAGCATCCTATTATTAAAAGAGAAACAGAGAAAGAGAAGAGAGAAAAAGCAGGAGAGAGAGTGAGAGACAGAACCTATAGCAAAAAGACAAAAAGAACTGAGCTGGAATTCAGAGGACTCAGTTTCTAATTGTGGCTCAGTTATAAATTCTGGATTCATTATTTTTTTTCTTCCAAATTTGTATTTAAAATCTAGGTAGTTACCATACAGTACAATATTGGTTTCAGGAGTAGAGTTTAATGATTCATCCCCTACATATAACATCCATTGCTCATCATAACAAGTGCCCTCCCTAATGCCCATCCCCCATCTAGCCCATCCCCCACCCACCTCCCTCCATCAACCCCCAGTTTGTTCTCTATAGTTAGGTGTCACTTATGGCTTGCCTCCCCCTCTCTTCTTCTCTCTTTTCCCCCCTCTGGGTCCATGATATACTGAGTGACTTGGAGCAAGTGAGTTGTTCTCCAGTCCTATGTTTTCCCAGTCTAATAAAAAAATTCATTATTAATAAATATTTACTGAGGTTCTATTATACTGCTGACATGTTTTCAGTACTTATCAATATGCCATTAATCAGCCTTTTAAACATTCACAGTGGCCCTGTGAAGTAGGTATTATTATCTCTTCTTTCAGAAAAGGAAAAAGAGGCAAACAGAGAAGGTATTTGTTCTTTCCTATTATTTTAGAATTTTTAGAGAAAGATCCTTACTTCATTTATAGTTCACCATGGCATGCAGTTAGGGTTTCAGTTAATTTTATTTTTCCCAGTAAAGTTGATTCTATGATTACTGTTGACTGAATCCTTTTATCACTTATTTTAAAATCAACCTTTATCATATGCTTAAATTCCTATATATACAGGATTGGCCCCTGGACTCTGTTCTGGTCCATTGATCTGTCTTCTGGGCCTATGCCATTTCACTGTTTCAATAACTAGCTTAAATTGTTTTGATGTTTCATAAGGCATGTGTAATTTCTTTATTTTTTCTTACTATTTCTAGACGTTAAAAAAATACAGGCCATTCTCCCCCATTATCTAATATCTCTTCTGGATGAATAATTAGACTAAAATCTTCAAGTTTAATGGGAAAAAATGCATTGCATTAAAATTAATTTGTGGAGAACTGACCTTTCCAGACCATGGTAGATGTCTTCATCTATCCTCATCATCTTTTATATCCTTCAGTAAAGTATTATTGTTGCATTCCTGTAGGTCTTACATATTTTATGTTAGGTTTATTTCTAGAGATGATTATTATTGCTATTGTGAATAGGTAGAGCTAGCTTTTGAGTGATGGGTAAAATTAGGATTTGGGGAACGAGATGGGTAAAATTTGGATTTGGGAAACAAAATTAGCATGATGGAAGGTTTATTGAAGCAAATAAACATGTAGCGTCTGGGAAAAGTTAAGGGTTAATTATTGGGTGGTAGTAGCTTTATGGGTGGGTCCCTCTTATCTCCAGGACAAATTTTACTGATAATAGTTTTCTTACCTCCTCGATAGGGCATTTAGGAAGGTTCTTGAAATGTGTGAGATATATGGAAATTAGTCTTCTAGTCTGTTGCAAAATTACCAGAATAGTTCATCGAGAACTGTTTAAATGTTAGATGAGCACATTCTGACACCTTGTGGTCATTTAGGGGTATATGTGATATTATAATTCCATTGGTTGAACCGAAGGCATATGGATTGTCCACAGAATCATATTTAGAGCTAAAAGGGAGGTTTAGAGATAATCTAATCCAATTTTCTTGTTTTACACATGAGGGAAGTGAGGCCCAGAGAACAAATGGACTCTTCCCAAGCTCACACATCTGCTTTAGCAACAGAGCTGGGATCAATTTTTCTGACTTCTTGCCTATTACTTCTTTTACTGTATCATGTTCCATTTGCTGATTTCCTACAATTACAGAAAAAAGGAACTAAAAATCAATACAATTTTCAATCCCAGAGTGATGTCTTTATATAATTTTGATGTCATCTATGAGGAACTTAAAATAATTTATGTGTATATGTGTTGGGGTAGTGGTGGTAGTGTTTTCTGAGGTTGGGAGGGAGGAGTAGGGCTGGCTTCTGCGTGTCCTTAATGCTGGCCCAGTTGTTAAGTCCTAAATGACTTAGTCGTTCTGACTCAGTGCAGTGGGTCTACACAACAGTTGAGTATCAGCGACCTAAGATATTTTTTAGGTCATTCACAGGGTTTTCTTAAAGAGGCCTACGTCTTCCAGCATGCCTGCTACTTTCAGTCTTGGAAGTATAGTCTTAGCCTGAATGTGGCATTGGCTTCAGAGCATAGCAGCTGGAGATTTGAATGTGCATTTTATTGCTCTGCCCAGATCTCTTTCTCCACACAGGTTCAGGGAGCACTTGTTTCATGGTTCCCATGTACTTTTTTCTGAGAACTCGGAAGAGGGAGGTTAGTGGGGTGACCTACAGCCCTATCCATTGCAGTCGATCTTGGGGCCACAACTCTCGACTCATCTCCCTCCTCCATTATCCATTCAAAATGCATCTCACCCTCAGTGACCGCCTCGGCAGATCTTGGTGGCTTACCTGGTGGTATGACCCATACCTCCACTCATGAGCACTCTGAGAAAGTGCTCTTGAAAATCTGCACTTGTCCATTCACAGTTACAATGGGGCAAGGGTAACCAAGTGGATCACATGAGTTTCACACATAATTCCTCCTGGCCTCCTTGTGTAAAAGCAAGACTGCCTTCTTATGCCGATAAGGATCAATTTTCTCTGCCAGGATCATGACTCTTCTTGTCTTGCTGGTCCTTTGGCATGAGGAATCCACAGTGCCCTGGCATCAGCTCTGACTTGTAGTTCAACAAGACCTTTGCTGTGTTCACTGGAGTGCGTACCCTTTGGGAACCAGGACCTCCAACCCTGCAGAGTTCAGGGTTGAGGGAATAGAAAGTATAAATTCTGCAGGTGGTCACTGAGAGTCATAGTAAGTGGGGCCAGACCTGCTTCTACTCCTTAGTTCATAATCCATTTATTCTTCCTAGTGAGGACACAGCACCATATTGAGGTCTTTAATTAATATATACACTGCATTTCTCAGGGTGGGACCCCATCTTTTCAGACCATTGTCTCCAAGCTAGTATTTCAGCTGTGTCTTTAGAAAGCCATTCCAGCACTCTCTCATCCATATCTTTCTCTGGGGCTGGCTGCTTTTGAATAGTATGGTATGTTATATAATGGTAGGTCCCATGGTTATGAGTCCACTCCCCCACTTCCTTCATTCTGAATTGAGTCTTCTGGTCCATGCCTGTGCATTCGGTAAGCCCCAGGATAGTGGTGCTGGCTGAGGCCCTGCTAGCAATAATAGAACATTCATTGCCGGAATGAGTATCTATCCCTGTGAATGTGAATTGTCAGCCCATCCAGGATGGGAGGGTCAGGTTATAGTCAATTTAAAACGAAGTGGCTAGTTACTCTCTTTGACGAGTAGTACCGTAGCAGAAGCACAGAGCTGGTCCCTGTTGCTGACAGTTTGGACATTGAGAGGTAGTGATAGCTAGTTTGGCCTTGGTAAGTGGGAGTTGATGCCACCTGGCCCATATACAGACTATGTCTTTGCACTGTGGTCATTCCATTCCTTTGCCCATCCTGACAGTTCTGGGCTGGCCAGTGGCAATGGAGAGCTAATGTCAACTGGTCAAGTTATTTTTCTACTTAATTAGTATAGCCTCCTAGTAAAATTTTAAATTGGGAGTATAAATCCTCCAATTTTGTTCTTTTTCAAGACTACTTTGCTCATTACAGGCCTGTTGCATTTTCATATACATTTTAGGGTCAGCTTGTCAGTTTTCTATATTTAAAAAAGGCCTACTGACATTTTCATAGAGATTGCATTGAATCCGTAGGTCAATTTGGGGAGAATTTCCATTTAATGATACTGCATCTTCCAATCCATGAAGATTGAATGTTATACCATTTCTTTAGGCCTTCTATAATTTCTCTCAGCATTATTTTGTAGTTTTTAACATACAAGTCTTACACTTGTACAGGTGTTTTTATCATGAGAGGCTTTTTTTTTTTTTGGTCATGAAGGAATTTTGGATTTTGTTAAATGTTTTTCTTATGTCTGTTGACATGATGTGTTTTTTTTTTCTTTATTTTCTTTTTTCTTTATTTTTTCTTTATTTTTCTATTTTGAACCAACTTTCATATCTGGAATAAATCCCATGGCCATGGCATATAGTCCTTTTTGTATGCTTCTAGATTCAGTTTACAAGAATTTGTTGGGCAGCCCAGGTGGCTCAGCAGTTTGGCACCTGCGTTTGGCCCAAGGCGTGATCCTGGAGACCTGGGATCGAGTCCCACACTGGGCTCCCTGCATGGAGCCTGCTTCTCCCTCTGCTGTGTCTCTGCCTCTCTCTCTCTCTGTGTCTCTCATGAATGAATAAATAAATAAAATCTTTAAAACAATTTTTAAAAAAAGATTTCTAAAAAAAAGAATTTGTTGAGGACTTTCGCATCTCTATAAAGGATATTGATCTGTAGTATTTTCTTATGATATCTTTGGTTTCGGTATCAGAATAATTTTGGCCTTATAGAACAAGTGAGGAAGTGTTTCCTCCTCTTCTGTTTTTTTTTTTTCCTAAGTTTGTGCAGAATTGCTGTTAATTCTTTCTAAATGTTTGGTGAAATTCACAGGTGAAGCCACGTGGGACTGGATTTTTCTGTATGGGAAGTTTTGGGATTACTAATCCAATCTCTTTTCTAATTATAGGTTGATTCAAACCTCCTATTCATTCTTTAGTCAATTTCAGTATTTTGCATCTTTCTAGGAATTTTTACATTTTATCCAAATTTTTAAATCTGTCTGCATATAGTTTCTCATTGTATTTTCTTGTAACCCTTTTAATTTTTGTAAGAGTAGAGGTGATGTCCTCTCTTTCATTCCTGATTTTGGTAATCCATATCTTCTTTTTTCCTTGTTTAGTCTTGCTTATGGTTGCCAATTATTGTTCATCATTTCAAAGAACCAGTTTTGGTTACATTAATTTTCTCTGTCTTTTTTTCTGTTTCCTATTTCATTGATCTCCACTTTCCTCCTTATTATTTCCTTCTTTCTTCATCCTTTGGGTTTAGTTTGTTCTCTCTCTTTTTTAAGTTGAAGTATAATCAACATACAGTGTTATATTAGTTTCAGGTGTACAACATAATGAATCATCATTTCTATACCTTACTCGGTGCTGGTCATGACACATGTACCTCTGATCCCCTTCACCTATTTCATCCATGCCCTCTCATGTCCCTTCTAGCAACTACCAGTTTGGTTTTTGTATTTAAGAGCGTTTTCTTGTCTCTTTTTTTCTTTGTTCATTTGTTTTGTTTCTTAACTCCATGTATGAGGGAAATCATACGATATTTGCCTTTCTCTGAATGACTTATTTCACTTAGCATTATACCCTCTTGCTCCATCCATGTTGTTGCAAGTGGCAAGAACTCATACTTTTTTATGGCTGAGTAATATTCCATTGTATATGTACCACATCTTTATCCATTCATCTATGGATAGACACTTAGGTTGCTTTCATATGTTGGTTATTGTAAATAATGCTGCAGTAAACATAGCGGGGGTGCATATGTCTTTTTGAATTACTGTTTTTGTTTTCTTTGGGTAAATACCCAGTAGTGGAATTACTGGATCATATGGTAGTTATATTTTTAATTTTTTGAGGAACCTCCACACTGTTTTCCACAGTGGCTGTACCAGTTTACATTCCCACCAACAGTGCAAGAGGGTTCCCCTTTCTCCATATCCTCACCAACACTTGTTGTTTTTTGTGTTTTTTCTTTTGGCCATTCTGACAGATGTGAGGCAATATTTCATTATGGTTTTTTTTTTTGCATTCCCTGATGATGAGTGATATTGAGCATCTTTTCATGTGTCTCTTGGCCATTCATATGTTTTCTTTGGAGAAATGTCTATTCAGGTTCTCTGCCCTGCTCTTCTCTTTTAATTTGTCAAGGTGGAAGCTTAGTTTCATGGTTTGAGATTTCTCCTTTTCTAATATGATGTTTAAAGCTATAAATTTTGCTCTACTTTTTTTTGGTCAGATTCCACACATTTTGATATGTTTTTGTTCTTGCTCAATTAAAAATATGTCCCATGTTCTCTTACAATTTATGATTTGACATTTGACCTATAGGTTATTTTTAAGTGTATTATTTAATTTCCAAATATTTGTTGATTTCCCAAATTTCCTTTTTTAAATTTTTTTCCCCAAATTTCCTTCTGTTGTTGGTTTCTAATTTAATTTCATTTTGATTGGAGAACATACTTCGTGTAATTTCAGTCTTTTACAATTTACTGAGATTTGCTTCGTGCTTGCCTAGTATATGATCTGTCCTGGAGAATGTACTGTGTGTGCTTGAAAATTCTGTTTTCATTTCATTTCAACAAACTGCTGTTGTTAGATGGGGTGTTACAGATACCAGGTTGAATTTGTTGATAGTGTTATTCTATCCTTGCTAATTTTCTATCAGTTATTGAAAGGAAAAGAGGATATTGAAGTCTCTATTTTTATTGAATTGTCTATTTTTCCGTTCAATTCTGTCATGTATTTTGGGTTGTGAAGTATGTGTATTTCTTTTACTTGTTATAGCTTCCTGATGAATTGACATTTTATTATTATAAAATGTTCTTCTTTATCTCTAAAATTTTTGTCTTAAAGTTGCTTTTGTGTGATACTAGAATAGTCACTCCAGTTCTCTTTTTCTTACTGTATACATGGTGTATCTTTTTCTATCCTTTTACTTTCAGTTTCTTTGTGTCTGAATCTAAAGTGCATGTCTTGGGGGTGCCTGGGCGGCTCAGTTGGCTGAGCGATTAACTTTTGATTTTGGCTCAGGTCACGATTAACTTTTGATTTTGGCTCAGGTCATGATCTCAGGGTCGTGAGATCAAGCCCTGCATCAGGCTCTGTGCTCAGCATGGAGTCTGCTTGGGATTCTCTCTCCCCCCACCCCATTCACACACACTCTCTCTCAAATAAATGAATAAAATCTCAAAAAAAAAAAGTAAAGTGCATGTCTTATAGGTAGAATTCAATTGGACTGTATTTTAAAAATTCAGTCTGAAAATATGCCTTTTGATTTATTTTTAATCCTCTGCAATTAATGTAATTATTAACATGATTGGATTTACCACTGCCATTTTGCTATTGTTTTCCCTATGTCACATATCTTTTTTGTTTTTCTGTTCCTCCTTTACTATTTGTTTTGTGTCAAATATTTTCTAGTATACCATTTTAATTCATTTATTGATTTTTTCTCTATATTTTGAATTATTTTCTTCATGGTTTCTCTGGGGATTACAGTATAAACCTTAATGTATCACAGCTGACTTTAATTGGTGCTAACTAGGGGATCCCTGGGTGGCTCAGTGGTTTAGCGCCTGCCTTTGGCCCAGGGCGTGATCCTGGAGTCCCGGGATTGAGTCCCGCATCGGGCTCCCTGCATGGAGCCTGTTTCTCCCTCTGCCTGTGTCTCTGACTCTCTCTGTGTCTTTCATGAATAAATAAATAAAATATTAAAAAAAATAAAAATAATAATTAGTGCTAACTTAATTCTAGTAAAATATAAACATTTTCTTTAATGTTGTTCCATTCCCTCACTACTCCTTTGTGGTATTTTTCATATATATTACATCTTTATATGTTATAAGCCCAACCATGCAATTTTATAATTATTATTTTATACAATTGTATCTTAAGGTAGGAGAAGAAAAGCGAAAAGTGTATTTATACCATCTTTATAACTAGCTACATCATTGCCTTTACCAGCTCATTTTTCTTTCATGTGAATTCAAGTTACCATCTGGTGTCACTTCTTTCAATTTGAAGGATTTCCCTTAAATATTTGTTGTAGGGTGGTGATGCTAATGATGAATTCTCTCAGTGTTTGTTTTTCTTGGAATATCTTTATTTCTCCTTTATTTTTGAAAGATGGTTTTCTAGACATAAGATTATTAGTTGATGATTTTTTCCCTTTCTTTCTGTTGTTTGCTGTGGCTCCCATTGCTTTCTGGCCTCCACTGCTTTTGACAAAAATTTGGCTGTTAATCTTAAAATGTTTCCCTATGTGTGATGAGTCTTTTTCTTTTCCTTCCTTCCTTTCTTTCTTTCTTTCTTTCTTTCTTTCTTTCTTTCTTTCTTTTTTCTTTTCTTTTTTTTTACTTCTTTTAACACTTTGATGATGAAGCATTTAGGTGTAAATTTCTGTGTTTATCAACTTGGAGTTTGTTGAGCCTTGTGGATATATATCTTCTTAGGGCAAGTAACCTCATACATATGTGAAGTCTTCCAGGACACCAGAGATATCTGGTAGCTTATCAAGGCTCATTATGGCTATTTTGTCTTTGTTTCTCTTTAAATTTCTGGCCGGCATGTTGCTTGTCCCATGCAGGATTGCAGTCTCAAGCAACTGTGATAATGGCCTTCTCCAATTGTTTACCACTAAGGTGTTATTTTTGTTAGCGACCCCAGGCTCTGGGCTTTTTCTCAAGTTAGGACCCTCTGGCCACAGGGCAGTAATTCTACCAGAGTTGGTTGCGGATAGGAGCTCAACATCCAAGACCCAAAAGTTCAGTCTGTTCTCTTATATAAATGCTTTTCAGTCTGTTGTATGCCTTTGGTCAACTTACAGAGTCCTAAAATGACTGCTTTTGACACCTTGTCCAGTTTTATCCTTTCCTTTGGGGAGAGGATTTGCTGAGCTCTTCACTATACCACTCCCACATTCCTGCTCCCTCCCGCCACCCCTTTATTCCTTTTTCTACCATCTCAAATGCTTCCTTCTTGTTGAATATTGGCCATGACGTTCTCCAGGCTACTAAAATACCCCCAGTAACATATGTGCACCCAACGAGATCCTCACTAGGATGTTAGATCTTGTGTCTTAAGAGAGTACTCCCAAGTCAATGAATTCCTGATTATTAAGTCTTAATTCCATCCCTCTGGGACAAACAGCCTCAGAATCCCATCTCAGGAATGCTCCCATGCATCTCATGGATCATATAGATACACACAGGCTAAGTTTTACATCATTTCAGCATATAGTCACGTTCCTCACTAGTCAGGCCTGGCCCATCATCATCT
Organism: Canis lupus baileyi; assembly: GCF_048164855.1. Taxonomy (NCBI): domain Eukaryota; kingdom Metazoa; phylum Chordata; class Mammalia; order Carnivora; family Canidae; genus Canis; species Canis lupus. The sequence goes on along the minus strand of NC_132876.1, from coordinate 13,079,417 downwards.
GGGTTATACTAGAGTTTAGCCCCAGGTATTGGTCTAAGGAGGCAGTCAGGAGAGGAGGTGAAGGCAGATCCTTAGTGTAGCATCTGTAATCTTGCAAGGAAGAAGCCTCTGCAGCATTTTCTAGTACAGCAGAAGCACTTGCACTTACCAGGGAAGGTTAGGCCACCTCTGCAATCCCATGTGAAGATGCAGAGCTGACATCTTCAGGGACTTCCATTCAGATAGACGTTCTATTTTCATAGTTCAATGTCCCAGGATTTCCCCCACCAGGTCCCTAACATTTACATAACTGATCTTATCTTGGCTAAGCATCTCTGAACCTGCATCTTTAACAGTTTTAGTTGTGTTTGCTCTTCACTGCAGGAGATAACAGCCTCTTTGTGAGCTACCACTTAGACTTTGTTCTCACACTTAGCCATTAACTGCTTGTTAGAGGCCCACAGACTCATTATCCCTCTAAAGAGCATCAATATAACTTCTCAGTAACTGGTCAACTCCTCTTTTTTCTTTTTAAAGATGTATTTATTTGAGAGAGAGAGAGAGAGAGAGAGAGAGAGAGAGAGAGCACAAGCCCAGGGGGAGGGGCAGAGGGAGAGGGGGAGAGAGACTCTCTAGCAGACTCCCTGCTGAACATGGAGTCTGATGCAGAGCTCCATCCCAGGACCCTGAGACCATGACCTGAGCTGAAATCAAGAGCTGGCTGCTTAACTGACTGAGTCACCCAGGCGCTCCTCCTCCGTGTAGGCACCATTACACCCATATCTCTCAAATACCTGAACCATTACACCTGCAACAGCATTTCCCTCCACCCGGACATTTCGTAGGTCAGCACTGGGGAATCTTCAGCAATTACTCAAAACCACTATGTGTCAGGGACTTCTGTGTTCCATTTACCAACTGGGATGGTGTCCTCTTCCTCTACTGGGTAGTGAGTGAGCCAGTCCCCGAATCCAAATCGTCTTGCCTGTTTTTGCAGACCACATTTGGGACAATTTATGCAAATTCCCCAGGAAGCAGATGCCCAGATAGGATTAAACAAGCAGAGAATTATTAAGAAGAATGCCTATAAGGGAAAGTGTAAAGGTTGCCAGAGGAGGCCGGGAGAGCTGAAAGATCACAATGCAGGTTTCATCCTTATGAAGGAACTTGAGAAGGAAGAATGAGGGAAAGAATCTTAGACCAAGGACAGTTCTGAGGACATTTGTCAAGGCCAATGGGCGGGGGCGCAGGGTATTTGAACTAAAGCTGGCTGTCAGAGGTGTTCTGCATCAGTCAGGAATGGGCCTGCCTTACCATCCCTCTCCTGTCCAGTCATTGCCTAGGAGAAGCTCATGGAAAGTGTGGCTTCGGTGTAAATACAGTGATGGATTACAGAGCACAGCAGGTGGAACCATCAGTGAAATGTATTTCCCATAGTCTGGAGTTCTGAGGGGCACAGTAAGGAGACATTTCATGACTACCAGACGAATTCTCGGTATTCCTTTATTTTTTACTTTTTTATTTTTTTTATTGGAGTTCAATTTGCCAACATATAGCATAACACCCAGTGCTCATCCCATCAAGTGCCCCCCTCAGTGCCCATCACCCAGTCACCCACACCCCCCGCTCACCTCCCTTTCCACCACCCCTTGTTTGTTTCCCAGAGTTAGGAGTCTCTCATGTTCTGTCTCCCTCTCTGATATTTCCCACTCATTTTCTCTCCTTTCCCCTTTATTCCGTCACTATTTTTTTATTTCCCCATATGAATGAGACCATATCATGTTTGTCCTTCTCCGATTGACTTATTTCACTCAGCATAATACCCTCCAGTTCCATCCACGTCGAAGCAAATGGTGGGTATTTGTCGTTTCTAATGGCTGAGGAATATTCCATTGTATACATAAACCACATCTTCTTTATCCATTCATCTTTCGATGGACACCGAGGCTCCTTCCACAGTTTGGCTATTGTGGACATTGTGCTAGAAACATCGGGGTGCAGGTGTCCCGGCGTTTCACTGCATCTGTATCTTTAGGGTAAATCCCCAGCAGTGCAATTGCTGGGTCATAGGGCAGATCTATTTTTAACTCTTTGAGGAGCCTCCACACAGTTTTCCAGAGTGGCTGCACCAGTTCACATTCCCACCAACAGTGCAAGAGGGTTCCCCTTTCTCCACATCCTCTCCAACATTTGTTGTTTCCTGCTTTGTTAATTTTCCCCATTCTCACTGGGGTGAGGTGGTATCTCACTGTGGTTTTGATTTGTATTTCCCTGATGGCAAGTGATGCGGAGCATTTTCTCATGTGCATGTTGGCCATGTCTATGTCTTCCTCTGTGAGATTTCTGTTCATGTCTTTTGCCCATTTCATGATTGGATTGTTTGTTTCTTTGCTGTTAAGTTTAAGAAGTTCTTTATAGATCTTGGAAACTAGCCCTTTATCTGATACGTCATTTGCAAATATCTTCTCCCATTCTGTAGGTTGTCTTTTAGTTTTGTTGACTGTATCCTTTGCTGTGCAAAAGCTTCTTATCTTGATGAAGTCCCAATAGTTCATTTTTGCTTTTGTTTCTCTTGCCTTCATGGATGTATCTTGCAAGAAGTTACTGTGGCTGAGTTCAAAAAGGGTGTTGCCTGTGTTCTCCTCTAGGATTTTGATAGAATCTTGTCTCACATTTAGATCTTTCATCCATTTTGAGTTTATCTTTGGGTCTGGTGTAAAAGAATGGTCCAGTTTCATTCTTCTGCACGTGGCTGTCCAATTTTCCCAGCACCATTTATTGAAGAGACTGTCTTTCTTCCAGTGGATAGTCTTTCCTGCTTTGTCGAATATTAGTTGACCATAAAGTTGAGGGCCCATTTCTGGGTTCTCTCTTCTGTTCCATTGATCTATGTGTCTGTTTTTGTGCCAGTACCACACTGTTTTGATGACCACAGCTTTGTAGTACAACCTGAAATCTGGCATTGTGATGCCCCCAGATATGGTTTTCTTTTTTAAAATTCCCCTGGCTATTCGGGGTCTTTTCTGATTCCACACAAATCTTAAGATGATTTGTTCCAACTCTCTGAAGAAAGTCCATGGTATTTTGATAGGGATTGCATTAAACGTGTACATTGCCCTGGGTAGCATTGACATTTTCACATTATTAATTCTTCCAATCCATGAGCATGGAATATTTTTCCATCTCTTTGTGTCTTCCTCAATGCCTCTCAGAAATGTTGTGTAGTTTTTAGGGTAAAGATCCTTTACCTCTTTGGTTAGGTTTATTCCTAGGTATCTTATGCTTTTGGGTGCAATAGTCAATGGGATTGACTCCTTAATTTCTCTTTCTTCAGTCTCATTGTTAGTGTATAGAAATGCCACTGACTTCTGGGCATTGATTTTGCATCCTGCCACACTGCTGAACTGCTGCATGAGTTCTAGCAATCTTGGGGTGGAGTCTTTTGGGTTTTCTATGTACAGTATCATGTCATCGGTGAAGAGGGAGAGTTTGCTAATTTGAATGCCTTTTATTTCTTTTTTTTTCTTTTTTTTTTTTTTTTTGCCTGATTGCTGAGGCTAGGACTTCTAGTACTATGTTGAATAGCAGTGGTGAGAGTGGACATCCCTGTCCTGTTCCTGATCTTAGAGGAAAGGCTCCCAGTGTTTCCCCATTGAGAATGATATTTGCTGTGGGCTTTTTGTAGATGGCTTTTAAGATGCTTAGGAAAGTTCCCTCTATCCCTACACTCTGAAGAGTTTTGATCAGGAATGGATGCTGTATTTTGTCAAATGCTTTCTCTGCATCTAATGAGAGGATCATATGGTTCTTGGTTTTTCTCTTGCTGATATGATGAATCACATTGATTGTTTTACGAGTGTTGAACCAGCCTTGTGTCCCGGGGATAACTCCTACTTGGTCATGGTGAATAATTTTCTTAATGTGCTGTTGGATCCTATTGACTAGTATCTTGTTGAGAATTTTTGCATCCGTGCTCATCAGGGATATTGGTCTGTAATTCTCCTTTTCGGTGGGGTCTTTGTCTGGTTTTGGAATTAAGGTGATGCTGGCCTCATAGAACGAATTTGGAAGTACTCCATCTCTTTCTATCTTTCCAAACAGCTTTAGTAGAATAGGTATGGTTTCTTCTTTAAACGTTTGCTAGAATTCCCCTGGGAAGCCATCTGGCCCTGGACTCTTGTGTCTTGGGAGGTTTTTGATGACTGCTTCAATTTCCTCCCTGGTTATTGGCCTGTTCAGGTTTTCTATTTCTTCCTGTTCCAGTTTTGGTAGTTTGTGGCTTTCCAGGAATGCATCCATTTCTTCTAGATTGCCTAATTTATTGGCGTATAGCTGCTCATAATATGTTTTTAAAATCGTTTGTATTTCCTTGGTGTTGGTAGTGATCTCTCCTTTCTCATTCATGATTTTATTAATTTGAGTCTTCTCTCTCTTCTTTTTAATAAGGTTGGCTAATGGTTTATATATCTTATTAATTCTTTCAAAGAACCAACTCCTGGTTCTGTTGATCTGTTCCACAGTTCTTCTGGTCTCTATTTCATTGAGTTCTGCTTGAATCTTTAACTCTCTTCTTCTGCTGGGTGTAGGATCTATCTGCTGTTTTTTCTTCAGCTCCTTTAGGCGCAAGGTTAAGTTTTGTATTTGAATTCTTTCCAGTTTTTGGATGGATGCTTGTATTGCGATGTATTTCCCCCTCAGGACTGCTTTTGCTGCATCCCAAAGATTTTGAACTGTTTTATCTTCATTCTCATTAGTTTCCATGAATCTTTTTAATTCTTCCTTAATTTCCTGGTTGACCCTTTCATCTTTTAGCAGGATGGTCCTTAACCTCCATGTGTTTGAGGTCCTTCCAAACTTCTTGTTGTGATTTAGTTCTAATTCCAAGGCATTATGGTCTGAGAATATGCAGGGGATGATCCCAATCTTTTGGTATCGGTTAAGAACCGATTTGTGACCCAGTATGTGGTCTATTCTGGAGAAAGTTCCATGTGCACTTGAGAGGAATGTGTATTCATTTGTGTTTGGATGTAAAGTTCTATAAATATCTGTGAAATCCATCTGGTCCAGTGTATCATTTAAAACTCTTGTTTCGGATCCCTGGGTGGCGCAGCGGTTTGGCGCCTGCCTTTGGCCCAGGGCACGATCCTGGAGACCCGGGATTGAATCCCACATCAGGCTCCCGGTGCATGGAGCCTGCTTCTCCCTCTGCCTATGTCTCTGCTTCTCTCTCTCTCTCTCTCTCTCTCTCTCTCTGTGACTATCATAAATAAATAAAAATAAAAAAATAAATAAAACTCTTGTTTCTTTGGAGATGTTGTGCTTATAAGACCTGTCGATTGTAGGAAGCGCTACATTTAAGTCACCAAGTATAAGTGCATTATTATCTAAGTATGTCTTAACTTTGGTTATTAATTGATATACTTGGCAGCTCCCACATTCGGGGCATAAGTATTGAATAATTGTTAAGTCCTCTTGTTGGATAGATCATTTAAGTATGATATAGTGTCCCTCTTCATCTCTTACTATCGTCTTCGGGATAAACTTTAGTTTATCTGATATAAGGAGGGCTACCCCTGCTTTCTTTTGAGGGCCATTTGAATGGTAAATGGTTCTCCAACCTTTTATTTTCAGGTTGTAGGTGTCCTCAGTATTCCTTTAAAGAGATTTCCCAGCTTTTCCATTTTACTAAATCTCTTCAATACTAGTCTTCCTGGGCAGCCCCGGTGGCGCAGTGGTTTAGCGCCGCCTGCAGCCTAGGGCGTGATCCTGGGGACCCTGGATCGAGTCCCGTGTCGGCGCTCTGGGTGGAGCCTGCTTCTCCCTCTGCCTGTGTCTCAGCCTCTCATTCTCTCTCTGTGTCTCTATGAGTAAATAAATAAAATCTTTTAAAAAAAGAAAAAAAAGAAAATTATTAATACTAGTCTTCCTTTGCATTTCATAATTAATATTTAGGCAAATTGTTACTGAATTGCTAATTGTTGAAGAGTAAAAGTGGAAACAAAAAGTCAAAAATATGGAAAGATAAAGGTGTGAACAGGGGAATTTCAAGGGAATATGTGCTAATTGTCAAAAGATGCTGAAAATTGAATTTTAAAATTGTTTTCCCACTTTAGTCAAAATTTATAAATAATGCAGAGAAGTTTTTAAAATTAATTAATTAATTATAAATTAATTTCATTTTTCATTGCACCTGGGATAAAAAAAAAGCAGTTTTTTGAAGTTTTTTTTTTTTTTTAAAAGAATTATTTTTATTTTAGAGTGAGTGGGTTTAGGGGGAGAGGCAGAGGAAGAGAGAGAATCTTAAGCAGAGTCTCCGCCAAGTGTGGAGCCCGACACAGGGCTCGATCCCATGACCCTGAGACCAGACCTAAGCTGAAACCAACAGTCAGATACCTAACCAATTGTGCCACCCAGGCACCCCAAAAATGTAGAAAAGTTTTTAACATATGCTAGAAGTAACATCAAAATTTTTTTTTCTGTGGAGTATGACATGGGCCATCTATTGCAGTAAATATCCATTATCTCTTTGTCTATTGGGTCCTTTACGCCTTTTGAATGCCCTTCTATGTATGCCTTGAATTATCAGAGGTAACCTGTGCATGACTTCACTACCTAAATGTTTTCACTAGATTTTCTTAAACAGATAACCGGAAATCTTAGAACTTTTACAAAGTCAGGTTTATATAATCATATATGTTGCATTCCTTTTGCTATTATAATGCAGAATTCTTTTATTATAGATATGCCTCTAGAATAGGGGTCTTTCACTGGGATGAATGTTTTCCCTAACATACTCTGATGTTCTTTGCACAAGAATGCATTTAAGTGGGCTCGGGTCACATTTCATCATCAGATCTAAGCAGTTGGCACGGCTAGAAGAGGTACCATCTGTGTGTATTCCTATGTACAGGAATAACACAACTTCCATATGTATGTTTATGGGAAATATTTTGTCTAGGAAAATAGTTTGTTCACAGACTCCTGTTTTAGATGCTTAGGATTTCCCTGCAAAATGAAGCAACCAAATAAGCTATTTGTCCTTCAGTATAATTTGATGAAAACAGCTTTATTTCTGTAGCTGTGAATATTTTAATATTAATCTTTATTACCTTTAACTGCAATAAATCCCATTCAGCATTGTTGTTGAAAATCAGGGGCAGCCCAGGTGGCTTGGCGGTTTAGCGCCACCTTCAGCCCAGGGCCTGATTCTGGAGTCCTGGGATCAAGTCCCACGGCGGGCTCCCTGCATGGAGCCTGCTTCTCCCTCTGCCTGTGTCTCTGCTCCTCTCTCTCTCTCTGTGTCTCTTATGAGTAAATAAATAAAATCTTTTTTAAAAATCAGATTATCATTGCTAGCTTAGCTTTCCTGTAAACTTGAATCTGATAGATTAAACTGGTAGATTTACTACTTTTTTAAAAGATCTTTGTCTTCCTAAATTTCTTCTTCCACCACTAATAATGATGTTTTAACATTTTGATTGAGCCAGTTAGCTGGAAGTGTTTCCGCAAACTCTTCATGACAACTAGATACATTAATATGTATAAATTTAGGAATGAATTTTAACTGGAAATCATCATCTTAATCATGTGGCTATTTTACTGGAAAGGTGTACAACCATCTATGTGAGTCTCTGAGTCTCTTGTGGGTATGGGTTGGTGGGGAAGGAGGGTAGGAATGGATCTTTATTATAGTCAGTTCTCAAATTTATGTGCTAAGAGGGGAATAGCTCTGGTAATTCCAGAGTGTGGATCATCTAACAGCTGTTTCTCATTATTCACTGTTTGAGTGGATAATGAAAATTTTTATTTTTTCCTAACATACTGATGTTTTTAATTCTGTTTGGTTATGTAATAAAAAGTAATTTTTGACTTAACTTATTTGTATTCCAAGAGCTAGGAGTGGGAGGAGGGCAGGCATTCCAGAAGCATGCTGGTTGGTGGGAAGAATTTGGCTTGTATTAAACTTTGTTAAAGATACTCAAGAAAATGTGTAAGCCAAGTATGGGAACTTTGAAAGATTACTTTAGCTCAGCTCCTTATTTGAGCACTGAATGATCAGGGGGATGTTCTTTCAATTTAAATGTTAGGGAACTACTTTTGAAAATTTTATATTTTGATATTTGGGCACACTAATGAAATACAGAAGAATTGCACATTTGAATAAATTGAATCAATGTGGGTTAAGATAATGCAAATAACTAGACAACCAGACTAGATGGCTCAGAAGCAAACATGCCAGTTACTTTTTGTCAACAGCAAGGTTTCTTTGGGTTTGTTTTCCATTTTATTTTGTCTATATTTGCTTACTTCAAAGTAGTCCTAAAATGGCTACATGAAAAAATAACACTTACATGGCAATATGTTCTGTTTTTTTTCTCCTTAATTTTAGTGGAACAGGTAAGTTTATACTACTTTAAATTCTTTATTATGTGATATGTATTTCTTAATTAATTTATTTATTTTAATTTATTTTAAGATTTTATTTATTTGAGAGAGAGAACATGAGCAAGGGGAGGGGCAGAGAGAGAGGGAGAAGCAGACTCCCCACTGAGCAGGAGCCCAATGTGAGGCTCGATCTCAAGAATAGGGGACCCTGAGATGATGACCTGAGCTGAAGGCAGATGCTTAACTGACTGAGCCACCCAGGTGCCCCCAGAAATGCCATTTTAAACAAATAACAAAGAATGGAGACTACATTGCAATGTGTGTAAACAAATACAAATTAAATTTCCACTAATGCCTGACTCCCTTATTGCATCTGCCTCCTGTCCCTAGTCAAAGCAAGCACCTGTCTCCTGCATTGTTGAGCATCTGAATTTCTGACTCGGAATGACACAACATATTTGGTTGAAAAAAAAAATAGAAGCCATACTTTTCTGATTAAATAATGCATTTATTGTTTCACATAGTGTAGTGATATATGAGAATGGATTACAGGGCACTTTTGGATTGAACTTTATAAATCCATATTCCCTAGATTCCATTTGATGTATCTTTTTGGTATAGCATATGCTATATCATGATCTCTCTGGGTTCTTATCTCTTTGATCACGGTTTCATTTTTCATTGCACCTGGGATAAAAAAAAACCACAGGAATTATTGTTGGTATAAATTGAACAGAAATGTAACAGGTGATGTAGCTATATTACTCCTTCCTTCCTTAAGTCTGAGAATTTGAGTTGACCATCTTGAGCCCCACTCTTTACCTTCCTTCCCTGGTCCAGGATGAGGTGGCTTGGCCTTCTCGAGCTGAAAAATGTCCTGAGGCTCATACCACCAGTAGAAAGGGAGAGTGGCATGGTAAAAATGGCATGGGCTGTGAGAAATGACTATAGTTAAATGTTGAATTTTAGTATCTAGACAATGGTCGTGTTCAACGTACAGTTCTTTCCATATTTCTGTACATTTGACAATTTTCGTACTAAAATGTTAAGAAACAATGCAAAGTGGTTTGGGTAAGATTTCAGCCTGAGAATTGACTGTGAAATGACAATGTGGAGGTAACTGGAGTTGTGGGAGGGGGATGTCTTGGTGGAGTGAGGGGGGCAGTGCCAGCCCGGTTAGAATGGATTCAAGAGACAAGGAGAGGAAAAGAACGGGAGACAGCACATCTTAGCTGGACTTTTGAGGAGCTGCTCATAGGACTGCTGTGTGTGGCTGTGTAATTTGTGTGCTGCACAAGGGTACCTAGTAGGTGGGAGTGAGTAATAAGGCTTGAAAATCTGGCTGTGTTCTGTTTGCTATGCCAGGGGCCCACAGGGCTGTATAAGCCTGGAGAAGGTTCTCATTTCTAATATGTCCGACGAGAGAGAGTGTGTGACTGATTTGTTAACCCAGAGGGGCACCTTTTCCCAAACCCATTTATCCTGAGGGGGTACCCTTCTCTGATTTGTACAAAAGTGCTGTGTAGGCTAGTGGTGGCCACATTCGTCCCCTCCGCAGTCATGCAGCAGTGTCCCTGGCAATGGCTGTGGGTTCTCACTCACCCTCCTAGGTCCTCAACTTCCCCTGATAGGCCAAGAGTAGTGAAGGGCAAGAAGTAGGGCCCCCAGTTTGAAGGCTGTGGAAGGAGATCTGAGGGAGGTGACAGATTAGAGAGATAAGTTTAGGGAGCTTAGGAAATAACTTGAAATTGTACAAGGACCCAGAAATGTAGTTGTAGGTTAGGAAGCCTCTTCACCAGAAGACAAGAAAGTCAGTGTCAGGGAGGGGCCAAGACTAGCACTAGGTAAATGTTATTATATTATTTCGCTATTATTTACTTTCAAGAAATTGAATCATTTTTGCATACTGCACATCTCCAATAAATATTCACCTTCTGACTGTATAGACTGTTGGGTTTTGATTCCTGTCTTTTGAGATAAACAGAATTCTCACTGGCATTCGAACAAAAAAAGCAAAGCAAAGCAAAAGACAAATAACTTTAAAGAAAGCTGTACTCATCATCTGCGTCTGGACTAATAGCCTCTACCACCAAAACATGTGCATCAGATTACAGTTACACTCATGTTCATATGGGCAGGTTAGGAATGAGGATTTTGTGTGTGTGCCAACCAAAAACAAAAGAAGAAGAAAGAAAGCAGTAATCCCTAAAGAGAATGTTCCCCTTAAAGATACAGAAGATTATGATATTTAACTTCTGAGCAAGTGCTCATCTAATTATTGTAATTTATGGCCAATGCTGATAGCCAATACACAGGCAAAGAATCACATAGTGTACAAAAAGAAGCCTTAGCCCTTATTTTCTTTTGAAATAACTATAGTCTTACTGGATGTGAATATCGCATTGATTTACCTGAGTATTTTGATGGATATCCATCATCTTCATATGCTTCGTTGTTTTCATTTGGTTCATCAGGCCATTCATTGATTTTTATGGGTGCTGCAAAATATTTCTGATTATTAACTGTCTTGAACACTTTTAACAGGAAAATGTAATTACCCTGGGATCCAATTTTAACTTCCCCAGTGGCTAGTATTACTTTTTATTTTTAGTATTACTTTTTATTTTTATTTTATTTTATTTTATTTTAAATTTCTTTTTTTTAAAAAGATTTTATTTATTTATTCATGAGACACACACACACACACACACAGAGGCAGAGACACAGGCAGAGGGAGAAGCAGACTCCATGCAGGGAGCCCAACATGGGACTTGATCCCAGGTCCCCAGGATCACACCCTGGGCTGAAGGTGGCGCTAAACCACTGAGCCACCCGGGCTGCCCCAGTATTACTTTTTAAGCTTATTGTCCAGTTAATTTTCACTTACCAGAATAAGCCAAGTGTAGATGAAGTTGGCTCTCCACTAAAAACACAGAAATAAACAAATAAAACAGCTTTGGAACTTTGTCCATTATTTATTTCAATACAATACTTTTTTCAGAACAAGTTGGACTGCAGTCCAGTTATCTGCTTTTTCTCTGTCCTTTGAACTGAGGTGCTCTGCTCCCTTCAGGATTCTGAAGTTCTGAGCTGCTAATATGAGGTCACCTCACATCATCATAATGGTATTACCTCACAGAAACAAGCCAGCCAATGGAATGAGGGCAAGAATGAAGGGGCATGCCTAGAGGTTTGTGTAGGGCCTGTGGCTATAGGGTAATGAAACTAGTTCCCTGCTCTCAGAGAGATTATACTTCAGTGACAGTAGGCAGACAGTTATCAGTGATAATTTAGGATGACACACATCACAAGAATCAGAGGAAGGAATGTAAAAGAATATCAAGAGGAAGGATTCTATGATCAAAATGTCTGGATTCCAATCCTGGTGCCTCACTTATTAGTTGACCTGATTCAACAAGCTACTTGTTCTCTGAGTCTCAGTTTTTTCTGTAACATGGAAGTAAAAATAGTACCTCTTGCATAAGGTTATTGTGATGGTTAAATAAGATAATCAGTGTAAAGTTCATAGAGCAGTTTCTGACACTGAGCATATGTCAGCTGTTGCTATCATATATGGTAATCTGTACACCCACAGTAAATCAACAACTCTGTACACGTCTAACCTCTGGGTATTATTTAGAGACCTAAACCCAAGTGCCCATCTCCTAGTTTGTTTATGGAGACAAATTGGATAATCTCCAAATGTGAAAATGGAAATGAAAAGTGGATGGCATACAAGAAGATTGTTAGCCCTTGCCCTGGTTCCATCCAGAAGTTCTCATTATGCACAAGGCACTTTCAGGCTGCCCCTCTTCCACAGCCACATAGGAGAAAGTGAGCAAGTAGGTCTTTGGACCCTTCTAAAACCCACTGATATTAAGCACGGGATCCTGCTTACCTTGTGTGAGAGCAGCAAAGGTCAACTACCCTTTATGAATATCGTGAGGATGACCAGTCTACCGACCCTCCCAGGGAGTTTACTGTGGCAGGCTTTTGCTTTATTCCTCCAACACCCCATTCCTGTCTCCTTCCCATCATTCTCTGGCTCTGAATGGCCCATGTGAGGCCTTGGCCCTCACTCTGTCTCTGCCATGGATAATCAGACTTACATCTCTGACTCGTCCCTTCCACACTTGTTTGCCTTTAGACCTGGACTGGTCCTGCTGTTTGTTCCCTTTTGACTTAGTTTTGGCCTGCTGGTCTCCCCATGGCACTGATGCTTTAATCAATGTGTAAGTTAGGATTCTACCAGAGAAACAGAACCAATAGGAGATATATATGTGTGTGGATACACACACACACACACACACACACCCGTACAATTTTTTCTTCAGAGAAACCCCAGTTTTATTCTTAAGGCCTTTAAATTGATTGGATGAGTCCCACCTATATTGTTGAAGATAATCTCCTTTACTAGAAATAAAGAGATTATAAATGTTATTCATATCTACAAAACACTCACACACTAGCCCCTAGAGTAGTGTTTGATGAGATAACTAGGTACTATACAGCCTGACCAGGATGACACATAAAGCTAACTAAACATTATACTCAGTTTTTCCAGATTGCTCTGAGGTCCCAGTGAGCACCTTGCTCTACTGAGAGTCCTGTCCCTTGGCTCTTAATAGCCATGCACCTAGCCTAGCTAGCTAGCCCTACCTACCTACAAGGATATGGCTCTGTATTAATGATGTTGGTAGAGAGAAGCATGGGTTAGAGGGCCATTTAATTCTCTTATCTCCACTCTGGAAAACAGTTTGGAGGTTCCTCAAAGAGTTAAAAATAGAGCTACCCTACGACCCAACAATTGCACTACTGGGTATTTACCCCAAAGATACAGATGTAGTGAAATGCTGGGACACCTGCACCCCAATTCTTATAGCAGCAATGTCCACAGTAGCCAAACTGTGGAAGGAGCCTCGATGTCCTTCGGCAGATGAATGGATAAAGAAGCTGTGGTCTATGTAGACAATGGAATATTACTCAGGCATTAGAAAGGACAAATACCCACCATTTGCTTTAATATGGATAGACCTGGAGGGTATTATGCTGAGTGAAGTAAGTCAGTCGGAGAAGGACAATCATCATATGGTTTCACTCATCTGGGGAATATAAGAAATAGTGAAAGGGATTATAAGGGAAAGGAGGGGAGCTGAGTGGGAAAAATTAGAGAGGGAGACAAAACATGAGAGACTCCTAACTCTGGGAAACGAAGAAATGGTAGTGGAAGGGGAGGTGGGTGAGAGGATGGGGTAACTGGGTGACGGGCACTGAGGAGGGCACTTGATGGGATGAGCACTGGGTGTTATATTATATGTTGGCAAATCGAACTTCAATAAAAAATAATTAAAATAAGAGGAAAAATTTATCTTATCTCACTTTATAATCCCTCTGGAGTTAGAGGTAAGGCTTTAGTAAACAATTAGGCTTAAGAGAAAGTAATGCTGTATTGGTGCCAAATAAAACAGTTGATGGCAGATAATAGTATTTGGGAATCTTCTAGTCCAGTGATTTCTGAACCTGCCAATACATCCTAATCCTGTAGAGAACTTTAAAATACAGATTCTCAGGTAGCCCCCCTCAAGACCTGCTAATTCTGTGTCTTTAGGGACATACTGCATATATGCATTTGAAAAATATTTTTCCTGGTGATTTTGGTGCTCCTGATGTGGTCTGGCCTCCTTGTGTGACTGACGAAGAAACTCTTACGATAATCTTTCAACTGATCTATGCAGCTTATCCATTCGTCTTGCAAAGTGCTGCTCTTATTTCTAGGAGAGATTTCTGTTTAGGATTGATTCTCTGCCATAAGATTAATTATGCATTTTCCTTTCCTTCACTCTCTCCGGTTGGGCCACAACCTCCCGCGAACTGTCTCAGCAACACTCCAGAATCGGACCAGTCTGGCCCCCAGAGAGGGCACTAGAAAGGCCTCTGTACCCATACACAACGCTGCTAGCTTAGTTACAATCTGGCTTTTGACCATAAATCTTAGCATTTTTAATTGAGCTCTTACCTGTTCTTTGTGCTACTGACTGAATCCCTTGCGTGGCTTCACCATCTTCAGGACTAGGGTTTTGCTTTTTTCCTAAAAGTTACTCTTCTTTAACAGAAGTCCTGCCAGAGAACCAGAGTTCATATGGCTGGACCTAAGCACTACTTTTTCCTTCTTAGCTTTGCTTCCTTCCTGTTTCCTTATCTCTCTGCTTGTTCAGTCTCTGTAATCTGGCTCCCAGCCTCTTTTTGCCACTATTACTATTATTTCTGGGGTCTTTGCACCTTATGTCACATTGGAGGATAATACTAATTCATACCCATGCCTCACTAAATTGCTATGAGAAGATTAAGCATTATAGTCTGAAATTGTTTGGCCATTTGCCCAGCTCTCCTGGGTTGTTGGTGCTTTGCCAAACTGTGGCTGAGCCTGCTGTAGTCCATTTGTCTGAAGTGTGGTCCATTCTGTAGCCAGAGTAGGGAGACTGTAGGCAAGCAGCATGACAGTGTCTCATGGCAACATGTTGCATGTAGGGAAGGAGAGACCGTAGGATCTGGCCTAAGATTGAGGCTGCAGATAGAGGAGAGGGAGTTCGATGAAATAAATCAATTGCACTAGTACAAAAACGGAGGATATCTGTTTTAACAGAACAGTATCATATGAAAAGCTCTAGAGATTCGAGTTAAACACAGATCTACTTCCCTACATACATCAGCACAGCTACTAAAAATCGTTTAAGCAATCATAGGCTACATTGGTTTTCTTTAATCTTTACAACAACTCAATCTGGCACAAACATTAATGGGTATCAGCAGCCTTTTTTAAAAAAGATTTTGTTTATTTATTCATTAGAGACACAGAGAGAAAGAGACAGAGGGGAGGGAGAAGCAGACTCCCTGCGGGGAGCCTGATGTGGGACTTGATCCTGGGACCCCGGGATCACAACCTGAGCCAAAGGCAGACGCTCAACCACTGAGCCACCCAGATGCCCTCAACTGCCTTTTATAGATGAAGATTCTGGTGTCCAGAGAGATGCAGTGACTTGTCCAAGGTGTGCAAGGTACCCTCAAATACTCCCGTGGTTTTCATTACTATTTTTAGGCCGATGACTTCCAGTTTATATGTCTAGTTTGCACCTCTCCTGTGAAACTCTGTCCAGCTTTTACAACATCTCAAATAGAGTCTCAAATTCAGTATTTCCAAAAGAGAGTTCTTGATTCATACCTTCCTCCCTCAAATCTATCCCTCCTCCTGTCTCCCCATCAATTATTTGGCACCACCGTTCACCCAGTTATATAACTAAGAGTCATCCTAGATTTCTTGTTTCATTTACTTAGATTTTATTCTCCCTTATTATTACAGCACTAGCACCCTGTTGACTCTGCCTCCAAAATACATCCTGAATTTGAACTCTTTTCACCACTCATTCTGCTTCTACCTGAATTGATCCATCAACTTCTTTTGCCTGGACTTCTGCAACATACTCTTCACAGATCTCCTTGCCTTCCGAACTTGCCAAGATATAGTCTATTCTCAGCACAATAGCCAAAATTATAATTTTAAAACACAAATCATATCATGCGGTTTCCTTGCTTAAGTCCCTGCAATAGCTTCACATTGCAATTAGGTATTTATTACCATTTCCAGTAAGGTGCTATGCGATCTGACTCTTGTCCACCTTTTTGGCCTTATCTCTTACCTTTTCCCATCTTTTTATTCCTGGACATGTCTAGCTCATTCATGCTGAGAACCTTTGCATTAGCTCTTCTATCAGCCCTAGAAAACACTTCTACATATAATTTCTTGCTTTACTCCTTGTCTTTCAGGTTTCACCTCAATGTCACTCCCTCAGAGTGACCTTTCCTCACCACCCAAGGATGCTCTGTCATGTTATTCTGTTTTATTTTCTTTGTAGCACTCATCATGATCTTATGTTCTTATTATTTGTTTGATTCCTTGTATTGATCTGTCTTCTCTATTAAACTTGTAATCTCTTTTGAAGGCATGGACCTTGTCTGTGTTATTCATGTTGTACCGTAGCACCTAGGACAATGCTTGGCTTTCCCCACTACACCCCGTGCTTTGCTCTGTAGTGTCCTGAAGTTGAATTTTGATCATCAGAAATAACAACTCTAGCTTCCTCTGTGAGCTTTAGCCAAAATCTAGACTACTTTGAGGAGTTTGTAGTACCATCCTCTGAAAGCCATACCAGAGAATCTCCAGAGAAGAATGTTCAAAATGGTGAAAAATTTGGAAGCTTAATGAGGAGCAGGTCATGAGACTTCGACATTTCATCTGGAGAAAGACAGACTTAGAGAGCCATCTCTCCTTAGAGAGCCATCTCAGGTTCATCACCAGTGTCATTTACTCTCTTGCTCATTTGTGCTGTCTTTCTTCCCAGATTTTAGTCATTAATGCTTCTAGTCGGGTTAGAAATAAACTCCATATCTGGGCCTTCTATTCTCCTTATAATGAAAACCGTTGAATTCAGATGGAAATTACACTTTTGTCTAAATTCTCAGCAGAAGAGTTGAGTTTCCTCTGATGCCTTCTGTGATTTTATTTATGCTGTGCTTGCACTGGTACCATCTCATGCTAGAGGCTATGTTCTGATAGATGCAAATTGCTGGAAAATTCCATAGAATTTCCTTTTATGCCAAAAAAGCAGTTAAATGTATTGTATTCTCCTATTTTCTAGGCATTAGGTTGCAAACACCATCATCTTTTCTCTCATCTCCTGATTCAAAAGAAATTAGAGCCATCTTCATAGCAGTACCAGGCACGAGAACATAAACAGCACAGGATACAGCTTCAGTGGTGCATAGTTCCAGCTCTGCCAGTCCTCCAAATACTGGTTCTTCTTTTTCTACTGAAATAGGTCCTGACTAATGTTACCTTGGCACACAAGTGGCAAGTGTGGCTCTGCTGTTGAGTCTGTTTTAGTTGGCCTGCTATTGCCCAGCAGTGCTCTTCTCCTTGGCCCAGCTGGAGATCCAAGGATCAACTCCAAAGACCCAGGTGTCTCGCACAGCACCATTGATGACCTGCCTTAACAATCCAGAGTCCAAAATTCCTCTCTGGAGGATCCTTCCTAAACAGTATGTTGCAGATATTTTATTTAAATTGGATTGCATTTTGATCAGGAAATAATTTGGATCAGGCCTAGAATAGAGTCACTCCTTTGGTATCAATATTCGCTGCAGAACTCTCCAATGAAAATATGTATATTTTACTCAGAAATGGTAACACTCGAGGATACAAGATAAAATTGTAACTTCCTTTTCCTCTACTATCCTTTCCCAGGGCTGATATCATAATTATAATGGCATAATAAAAGATATTGGGGAGGTTGGGCCCAAGAAGTTATTTTTATTGCTTAAAAAGAGATTTCTTATCAATCCTTCAGTAGATGGTTTTGGCAGCTACTGAAAATTATTGCCTAGATCCATTGTTTTGTTGAGGGTTGCAAAATGATGATTTTTTTTCTATTTTTTTCTTTCCTTCTTATGTATTAGCTGGAAATTTGCTTTAAAAAAGAGCTTCCCCCTTATTTGCTACTTGATTATGCTGAAATGCAGTCCACACAGGAGAGTTAAGTGCTTGAATAATTCCCTTTACTTACCAATTTTTAAGAATAAGGGGGTGTTACCTTAGTAACTACCAATGATTTGAGGAGGTTAATTATGATTTTTACATATTGATGCATTGCAGTCATTTCTGGTATTTATGTTTATTATGAGCCCCTTCATGGGGGCTTTTGAGTGGGTCTGGAAATTTCCATTAGGTAACCAAGCAGGCAGGTCAAATCAAGAGCTACTTTGGTGCAATGACTGGGAGGGAAAAGGGGTGCCTGCTGATGATAAATTCTACTTACTTGGCCTGAAGCAGTATGTTGGACTCACAATGAAGCCATATATTTTTTTTCATGATTTGTTACTCTTTTATTTATAACTAAGTGATTACTTGGGTGCCTATGTTAAACTCTTCATATTTACTCTTCTTTTACCTCTCTGTGTAATTTTACTGCACTGAGCACTGTCTGCAACCCACCCTCACCCTGGCACAATGTTGAAAAAAGAATTTATAAAAATGGACATCACTCATCATGTTCCCAATTTCAGGAAGAAAGCTTTCAGCGTTTCAATAGAACGTATGACGTTTGTGCATTCTTTCTATGTACACACACCACAACCCCTACCCCACCCCCATGCACATTTGTAGATACTTAAACAAATCTTTTTTAGAGAGAGAGAGAGAGTGCGCAGTGTGTGTGTGAGAGGGAGGTACAGAGGGAGGGGGAAAGAGAGAATCTTAAGCAGGCTCCACGTCCAGCACAGAGCCCAATGCGGGGCTCTCACAACCCTGAGAATATGACCTGAGCCAAAATCAAGAGTCGGACACTTAACCAACTGAGCCACCCAGGTGCCCCTGTAGATACTTTTTTTTTTAACCAAGCAGTGATGAAGGCTCTAATCCACAAGAACTTCTAGCTCTGGCTTGCCACTCTGCCCTGTATTCAGTTGGTAAAGAGACAGTGAGCCAAATGGACACAGTCTGTTATGTACAAGTGCAGCAAAAGCAAGAACAGAAGGTCAGCATGTTGTCAGCTCTCCACATCCTTGATCCTACAGAAGGGCAAGATGACAGATGACATGGGAAGTGAATCACTCTATCATGGAGGAGCTGTTTCCATATTACATCTAGTGGATTGTATAGCTTGAAGTTTTACCTTAATGGAGGAAGCAAGATGGAAAGTCCCATGCCTCACCAGAACTGGGTGGGGCGGGGGGGTAGATGAAAAACTGCCTTTTGGCAGCCCCTCACAAAATAGGGAGCTAGTGAGAAACAGTTTTTATAAGACTGTTCGTCTTGCCATGTTCCAGGGAGGATCCCAGGGCATTTCACCAAAACTTAGGTCAGCTTACAGTTGAACCTTGTTTATGGGACCCTATGTGGAGATGTGCCAGGTTGTTAGGACACCTGAACAGAGACATTCTCCTATAACCAAAAACAAATAGTGAAAATTAACAGTATTTATAAACAACAATAATACTTTTATTTTATTTGTTACAATAAAATTATAGGAATATTTAATGGATCAGTTGTCAACTTGTGTTCTTTACGATCCTTCAATCATGGTAAATCAGTATTTTACCACTAGATGGCGCATGACAAAACGACATCATCCAATTGGTCAGTATGGAAAACTTTCTCTAAGTGAGAGATTATAAACCTGTCATCAATTCCAAAATGTATATGAATTTTAACTTTTTTAAAAAAGATTTTATTTCCTTATTTGACAGATAGAGAGAGCACAAACAAGGGGAGGGGCAGGCAGAGGGAGAGGCAGGCTCCTGCTCAAGCAGGGAGCCTGATGCGGGGTTCGATCCTAGGGCCCTAGGACCGTGACCTGAGCAGAATGCAGAGCCTAACCGACTGAGCCACCCAGGTGCCCCATGAATTTTAACTGTAAATATAATTATTGTGCAATAATTATTTTTAAAAAGATTTTATTTTCTGGATTTTAGACCAAAGAATAATATAGTAAAAAACCTGTGTATACTTAACCTAGATTTACCAATTATTAACATATTGCCACATTTGCTTTATCTCTCACTATGGTTTTTTCTAAAGCATTTCAGAGTAATTTATAGACATTATGGCACTTCACCTCTCAGTACTTAACATGTATGTCATGAGAACAAATCCATCATCCTATATTATCATACCAGAAACCTTTTATGTTGATCTAATATTATCTAGTCTGCATTCAAATGTCTCAGTTGTTCCTGAAATGTCTTTTATAGCTGTTTTATTTTCTGTCCAGGAACTAATCAAAGATCACACTGTGTATTTGGTCATCATACTTTTTTTTGGTCATATCTCTTTAATCTTCTTTTATCTAGAACAGTTGCCCTTCCCATCCTTTAAAAAATATGACAATTTTATGCCTATATACAGATGGGCATATACACTTATTTATATATTAAAATACTTAATAACATATTAAAATATGTAATATGTATTTCTTTGCTTCCTCTACCCACTGGGAGTCTGGTATCTTTTAGGCAAACACTGTAACAACCCTAATTATAAATGTCACCCATAATTGATGAAAATTTAAAAGTATGTTACTAAAATATCTCCATTTCTAAATGCAGCAATTCCATATGTCATGTATAATAAAAGCCCATATAGAAATTTTGGGGGTAGTTGTCCATTAGATTATAAGCTTTTAAAAGGGAACAGACTGTGTTTTATTCATTTTTATAATCTCTGCCCACCACACAGTATACTGAATGTGGTGAGACTCAGTACATGTTTGTGGAGTGAATGGATTGTTCTCTCTTTTTTTATTGTGGTAAAGCATTCATAAAATAAAATTTAACATTGCAACTATTTTAAGTGTACAGTTTAGTGGCAGTAAGTACATTCACATTGTTGTGCATGGTTCTCTTTTAATAACCTAAGGGATATGTGTTAATTGCAGAAAAGTTATTAGATAGATCATCAAAGAGAATAATGATCTAAACTCCCATCAAATTCTACCATCCATAGAAAAGCAAGACATAATCACTCTTACCATTTTGGTGTAATATCCTTCCAGACTTTGTTGTGTACATTTGTTCCTATCTACATAAGTTATAAGTGATTGCATTATACATATTGTGTAATAACCAGCTCTTATTTGCTTAACATGTAGTCAATATTTTGTCCTATTGATGTTAATATTTACAGATAAATGGGTTTCTATCTGATTATATTTCATCCACTGTTTTTAAAAGAGATTTCTGAGAGACACATACCTCCAGTAGCCATGCTGACAGGTGGGGGTCATGATGCTAGAGCTGAGGACACAGGTGAACTCTGTGCATTTTTTTTCTGAGCAGAGTAGATAATAACAACACTGGGTCTGGGCCTGAATTTCTGCGTGTAATTTGAGGATTGCAGAAGGAGTTAGGCATCTTTTGCTGAGACCCATCTTCAGGTCAGGGGCCTAATGAGAACACTGCACCAAGGGAGGGCAGAACAAATCATTTGAATGGAATGCATTCCAATCCAGAATCTTCCTCTAGAGAACATGTTATTGAATGTCTGACTCTCCTTATTACTTGTGTGGGGGAAAACACGTACTGAACAAAAAAATGCCACCAGAGACTAGACCTTGTCAATGTTCTCTGATGCCTAGTAGGACCACTGCAGAAAAAAAAATATTAATGAGACTGTTGCCAGGAGACGGGAGAGCCAAAAGTCCATGACATTGTAGGGGTTCCACTGGAAATCAAGGCAATTTAACTGTGTTTTAGATCAGAAGTTTTGCTACTAAAATCAGTTCTGTGATGAGCATGTACTTTTTAGCATGTGATACTTAAAATGATTCTGTGTTTTTGGAGGAATTGGAGGATAATCCCAAGGCATTTCATTTCTTTCCACAGAGCTAATCCCTTCTTCAGAGCACAGCTCATTTTCAAGTGGCTGCTGCCGCTTTCCCGCCCCCCCCTTCAGTGCGACAGCCTCAGAGCTGGTGGAGAAGCAGAGCGCTTGCAGCTGGTAAGTAGCTGAGAAATCTTTTGTAAAATAGATACCCAAAATACGCTTTTCAAAGCCAGTGACATGTTTTGATGGAATAGAGTAATACAGAACTGTGTAGGAATTCCTGATTCTAATCAGCAGTATTGGGAAAATGGATTCATTAGATTCTAAATAATCCACGGTCACTTTATGAGTTTAAAGCTTGTTTCTTAAATGGCAAATGAGTTGCTGGAAGGAAATATAGAAATCTTCCCCTTGTGACTCTGGTAAGATATTTCCCAACCTGTGACTTGACGAAGATGTTACCAGGATGAGAAATTGTACTCGGAACAGTATCTCAGTCTTACGATGTTTGGATTAGACTTGATAGGATGGGTTATGATTGAAGATGTTCTCAGATCTGAGTTCCTGTCCTTGTATGGAGAGAGCATGAGAAAACTGTTACTTTGCAATGGGAAGGATACCATGCCTCATTTTTTTTTTTAATTAAGAAAATCATGTGACTGGATGTCTGTACAGGAGAGAAAATGACGAAGGCAGCCTGCATGTTCAGCTTAATTGCTTCATGTGAGAGATGAACATGTGTTGAATGGGAAAGATTAAAATTTGATTTTACGATGAAAAATCATGGAAAAGAAATAATGAATATTGTGACTGCCTGTATTTTGAAAATAATTTATTTGTATTCATGGACATCGATTTGTACAGTAAGGACAGAATATTCTCAGTGCTTCTTTATTTGAGAAGGGATGTGAGAAGGATAGCAGAGATTCCTATCAAAAGAGCTTTTACGTTGGTTTCTGAAATGTGCCTGAAAATGTGTAAGCTTTTGTGCCCCCTTTCACCTGGAAATCGTATTTGTAGATCCATTTCTGCGAGGAAAAGAAAAAAAAAAAAGCTGAAGTGGTGGCCTTTTTATTTCTTTGAAATTCAGGTTGTGTGTCACTTCAACAGGAAGGAGCCAACGAGATAGGTAAATTTTTGAGTGAGATGACAGGCAGGCAGTGGAGGAGGAAAAATAAGAAGGAAGAGATTAAAAGAAAGCTCACAAGATGGGCCATTTTTCCAAGCCAAAAATGTCTGCGGGTGGCATGTTTTGCAGGGGGGACGGGGGGGGGGGGGTGAGTGTGTTGCAGGCAAAGGGAGGGGGGCATTGCACTGAGAGCACTGCGGCAGAGAGAATGACTGGCGCATCCAGGGACATGTGACCATTCTCTGGTGTAGTGAAGAAAATTTTCCAGGAGTCCATCTTGTATAAGAAATTCTGTACCTGTTCAAATGCACATAATACTGTGATCTTCATGTAGTACATACTTTGTTTTGCTGGATCCTCCATTGCCATATAGGTACATTTAGGCTTTGGTTTTTTATTGTCTTTCTGCCTAGACTTTCTTTTCTGTGCTCCCACTGCTTTTAGAGCACTTATTAAAATAGCTTATTAAAAATCCCACCTTTCCCCTTTCTTGTAAAAAAGTCACATATTCATTGTTTAAAATACGGAAGGATTACTCTCGGTCCCTCGCCCCTGAAAACATACAGATAAATGCATATAAGTAGATCCTTATATATAGAAAATGAAAATCATATGTACATACAGTTTTCGACTTGCTTTAATAATCATTAAGCAATATATTGGGAGCAGTTCCTCATATTTTTAAACATTCCGCAAGAAGGCAACGTTCTCTGGCTGCATAATTTCTGATCATATAGGTGTCTCACTAAATGTCCTGTTATTGAATGCATATATGTGCAATTTTTGCTGTTATAGTTTAAGGAATATCTTTCCATATAAACCTCTGTGTGCTTTTCTGTTTTGTTTTTTTTTTTTTACCCCCCTAGGATCAATTCATAGACGTGGAATTTCTGGATCAAATGGTATGAACCAGTTTAAGATTTCTCCTCCACCACCACCTTATACATTATCACCTAATTTATTTATCATATGTGGTAAAAACATTATTTCCCAGTTGTTGTTTGCCTATTGATTTTGTACCATTTATGCTGGGTTTTTTTTTTTACATGATGCAGCTTTACATTTTTAGATATCCTCAGCTATCAGTTTTTGATTTTATGATTTATTTCTTTCCTTTGATGAGTATATTGACCTGTATTTTTTCTAGTTATTTCATTGCTTCATTTTTTTTATGATTAACTCTGATTCATCTGGAATTCATTTTGGTATATGGTATGAATATGAAGTAGGATCTAATTTTGTTTTTTTTCCAAATAGGTCACCAATTGTTTCAGCATCATTTATTGAATAATCCAACCTCTTCCACTGATTTGAAATGGCAACAACTGCTGTCCCATTAGCTAGGGTATAGTGTCCACAGATAAGCCATGTTCTTTCTACCTAAGATGGTCACATTCCACAATAGCACTCCTACCTTCTTGCAGCTTCAACATGCTAAAACATCATGTTCGTGCTCATGCCTTTCAAGAATTCTAGGCACATGCGGTTTAGGGTAGTGGTTTTCAAACAGGATTTTTAGATTTTAAATATTCCAAAATTATATTTTTATCAGATGCTTTTTACAAATTAAAATCGAGGAATCCGAGTATATAAAACCACTGTTCCAGATATGCTATTCCTCTTGGACACAGTTGGCATCCTAATTGTATGTTCGAAATCCCCCCCCCCCCACACCAGGGTTAGTAGAGTTACTCCTAAGGTTCCTCCTTCACCTTTTTTTCTACTCCTCAGGTACTCGGAGAATTAAAGCTGTCTGGACTCAGTTCCTGGAATTTTCTAGAATGGTAGAAGAAGGAAATGTAAGGAATGTATGAGGAGCAGAAATAAATGATATCTGCCAGCCTGTTGCTGGCAGTAGTCTGATCTAGGGATTTAAAGGAGTTAGGATGAGTCCCAATCCATGCCACCACTGCCACCATCTCTTGTAGGTAGACACACCCCAGTGGCTCACCTCTTTTCACTGTAGGTGGAAGGCTCCAGCATGAAACACAGACCCTTAGTGGGAGAAGAGTTAAACGTTGCTCACAGACATATTTGATTATTAAGATCACCTGCCACCTACTGTTGACAGCCCCACCCCCATCCCCACCCCCACCGCAGCCTTTTTTCTCTAATGACTTCGGACTCTGGCCTCTAGCCTCTAGGCTTTACCGATTCGGGAAGGAAAATAGGGGGCATTGGGTGGGAGGATGCCCTGGCCGCCCTCAGTGCAAGGGGCTCTTTTGGCTCACAGCCACGGCCGGGTCATTTCTTGACTTGCGCAGTTAGGCGGTGGTTTGTTTGTGACTGGTGGCTGGTTTCCCTGGCAACAGCGGCTCGCCGGGGCATGCGCATTTGCTCCTCTGCAGGGGCCCGAATGCGGCTGCGGCGGCGAGGGGGGGGCTGTTTGGGGGCCGACGTCACTGGAGGAGCCCTTCTGCAGTCGTGATGTCAGTTTCTCTGGGCTAAACTGCCATCCTTTTTTTTTTTTTTTTTTTTTAAATTTATTTATGATAGGCACACAGTGAGAGAGAGAGAGGCAGAGACACACACAGGCAGAGGGAGAAGCAGGCTCCATGCACCGGGAGCCCGATGTGGGATTCGATCCTGGGTCTCCAGGATCGCGCCCTGGGCCAAAGGCAGGCGCCAAACCGCTGCGCCACCCAGGGATCCCTAAACTGCCATCCTTATTGTAAATAGAGCGTTTCGTTATTTTTCTTTTTTTTTAAATACATGGAAGGCTTTGAGCTACTCCCCTTTTCTTCCAAATTACCTGCTCTCAATGTGCCCGGCAGTGACCACGAAGTATCCCCAGTGTTGGAGGCCACTGATGTCCCCAGGGCCTCGGGGGACTCACGATAGTGTGGGCGCGGGGAGCAGACGGCCTGGTTTCAGACCTCTGCCTCTTGCTAGCTGCATGACCATAGCACAGGGCGCTTCAGTTTTCTCAGACGTAAAATGCAGATGCATAATAGCACCTTCAGAACGGTGCCTGTTGCGTGGGGACCGTTGTGTAAGTGTTGCTATTATTTGTAGATATTAAAGGAGAATTTGCCCTAAAACAGACTTGCGCTGCAATGTGCCAACTTACCCTCTAATGTCCACTGGTCAATTAATACACACACACGCGCACGCACGCACTTGCCCTTGCAGCACACAGACTCTTCCCATGGCACATGGACAGGCACCGCAGCAGAAAGACTTGCCCCCATAGCAGACACATCCCCCCCACCTCGCCCCGTATCACTGACTCACCCAAAAGCACACATGTTCTCCGCAAGGCAAAAAGTCTCACCTAAGGGACGCAGACCTGCCCCACGTGACAGACTCACTCTTCCATAGACTCTATCCATGACACACACACACAAACACACACAATCCTGACATCACAGAGTGTCCCCATATCACGCAGGCCCTTTGCCTGGCACGTCTCTCTAGCGAATACAGACTGACCCCATAGGACACAGACATGCCCTGCAGGATACAAACTCTCACCCCGGAACACGGTCTCTGCCCAAGGCGTGCAGACTCCCCACAGCACACAGATTTCTCCCAGTGCCCCACTGACTAAACCCATGGCCAGGATTCTCCCCAGGGCACAGACTCCCCTCACATCCCAGAAACACTCCCTAGATCACACAGATCCCACCCCCCCCAACTCAGGGCACACAGCCTTATCCCACAACACATGGAGGCACCCAGGAGCACATGGCTTCTCCACAGAACACAGAATCCCTCCCAGAATACAGTCCACGGCCAAGCTTGGCCACCCACACAGAGACATACTCTCCCGCAACAGACAGACTTGCTTCGTGGCACATAGACAAGCACCACAGGACACAGACCATTCCAAAAGGACCCACACTTGCTCCATAGTCTACAGACCCTACCCAAGTCACGCAGACTCACCCTGCAACACACAAACTAAACCCATGGCATAGAGGGTCTCCCCATAGCACACAGACACTCCCTACAGCCTACATCACCCCACAAACTTTCTTCACAGGATACAGGCCCTCCCCACTTCAGGCAGACTGGCCCTAGGATGCACGGGCTCTCCCCAAGACACAGACTCATCCCCCAGCAAAAGGACATGCCCCTAAGAACACAGACTCACCCCACAACTTGAAGACCTACCTCATGGCACACAGATTAAAACCCAGAGCACAGAGACTCTCTCCACGGCACTCAGACAAGCTCACCCCACATCACAGAGACGCAGTAGTATATCTTACAGGACGTTTATCCCCCCATGAAGCACAGGAATGCAGCCCAGCACACAACCTTTTCCTACAGGGCACCAGTTCACTTTATAACCAATGCAGTCGCCACACAGTACAAATACTTGCCTCATGGTACGCTCGTTTGCCCCGCAACATCTAGACCTCCACCATGCATACGGTCACCACACATACTGTGGCCCTGAATCGATGAAACGTGCCCCGAATTCCTTAGACACACTGCAATAAATAGACCCCCCCCCACGGTGCACAGCACTGCACCACAGCATGCAGATTGGCCCTACAACGGACAGACTCGCTCTAGAACAGACACACTCATGCTGCAGCAGCGCCTAAAGCGTCCAGATCTGCTCCTCAGGGCACAGTCACAGACATGATCCAGACTTCCCTCACTTACTTCACAGCACAGATGCAAACACACAAACACGTCCCACAGCGCAGCACCCCATCCCCACGGTGCACGTAACTGCGTCGCAACACACGTTTGTCACACAGATTCACTTCGCAAAAACCACACTCCTTAGGGTGGCTACACAGGGAGAACACATGCCCACAACATGTGCAACCATTTGCCCTACAAGTCCCGGATCTACCTCAGGCCACACAGACTAGTCTCACTGCTCATGCCGCTGCCCGTAAACCAGCTATGCTCAACCAGGCACAGAATTCCACCCAAATGCACAGGTTCTTCCGTTAATACACATACTCACCCCACAACACACACGAACACGACCGAGCACTGAGACTCACCCTAAGTGGGCAGACAAGCCCTTTAGGGCATAGACTTGCCCCGCCACTTAATCACACTCAACAAAATTTACGATTCATGGGCACACCTGTGAACACATAGATGTCTTCTATGTGCAGTGCACAGGATCGCATCGTAACGCAGACTTAACCCTAAAATGGAAAACCAACAATTCACATAAACTTTCCCCAGTGCATAGACAGGCACACAACACGCATATTACCCCTGCAATGCAGATGCTTCCATTGTAGTGTGCAGACAAACTTTACCACATTACTGAGCTACGACTCTGGCCTGCAACAGAGACACGGTTTGTGTACTGGTTAAGAGCAAGGCCTCTGGACCCAGGCTACCTGGGTTAGGATCCAGGCTCCACCCCTTTCTAATTGTATCACCTTGGGTAAGTATATTTCTCTGTTCTTCAGTTTGCTCATCTGTAAGACAAAGATAAGGGTGGTTGTGAGGATTGAATGAGTTACAGTATGTTAAGCGCTTAGTACAGTGCCTGGCACATGGGAACTATTGCAGTTGTTCCTATATGTTACTATCACTCCCCCCACCCCATTACTATTAAAGCGAAGAGGGTCTACCTCAAATACCTAGCATCTGACAACACAAAGGTTCGCCACATGATACACAGACTAGCCCTAGAACATGTACAGATGCTCTGTAGCACACAGCTATCCCACAACACCCCCACACGCTCTACAGAGCACAGACAGACCCCTAAACCAGATGCCACTCACAAAAGACAGAGCTGTATCACAGTCAAGAAATTTGCTATACAGTGCACAGGCTCGCTCCATCATACACAACCTCATCCCACAACATTCACATGCACAACACCCAGACTCACCCCACAAGGCACAGACCCACAACACACCACAACACACAAACGCACACGCATGCACCCTACAACTCAGTGATATGCCCTGTATCGCACCAACACACCCTCCCACACTCAGATTTTTGTTTTATCATGTGTGGATGTATCTTCTAATCACAAACATGCTCCTAAATTTACAACACTTGTACCGTGA
The DNA here is from genome assembly GCF_048164855.1 of Canis lupus baileyi. Taxonomy (NCBI): domain Eukaryota; kingdom Metazoa; phylum Chordata; class Mammalia; order Carnivora; family Canidae; genus Canis; species Canis lupus. The sequence continues at coordinate 13,050,544 of NC_132876.1, read as the reverse complement.
TCCCAAGACTCATCCTGTAACACACAGACTCACTCAACAATCCAGAGGTTCTCCATGATGCAGACTCATTGCAATACACAGACTCATCCAAAGACACCTAGACATGCTCTGCAGTACACAGATTTCCTCCAAAACAGCTCAGCCTGTACACGTATGCCCTGCACGATGCATGGAATTGCATTATAGCACACAGACTAGACCCACAACTAAGGCCTTTCCTGTAAACTGAGGCTTGCCTCAGGAATACAGAGAACACTCCGTAATACAGATTACATATCCCGAGACACCTAGCGGTATGTCAGCATGTACAGGGAGGCCTCACCATCGCGTAACACATCCTCACTCCACAATGCACAAACCGATCCCCCTGCAGCATGCCTCCTGGCCTCTATTGCGCAAACATGTTCCACAACACGAAGATACTTCCCATGAGCCCTGACAGGCCCCAAAATGCACAGACACATTCCATGACAACACGCCTATGCATGTGTGCACACACACGTATTACAACACACGGAAGCATCCTACAATGCACAGCCCCTCGTCCCCATGTAGCAATTAGCCCCAGCATGCCTGGAGACCCCTACAACATATACACATTTCCCACAGCACACATGGTTCCCTCATGACTCACAGAACTGCCTCACAGTGTATAAACTTCCCCTAGAAAGCAGACTTTGAGCAACAATACCCACACCCACTCCACAAGGCACGGATACGCGCCATAATCCAGGGACTAGACGCACAAGTAAACATACCTTTCAACATACCTTCTACCTCATGCAAACACACGAAATTCTTTGACAATCACAAAATCCCATCACCACACAACTTTCCTTTAAAGCAGAGGCTTGACATACCCCTTACGCCGTTGGCCCACAAATAGAAAGCCTTGCCACACAGTGCAAATATTAGCATTTCCTAACGATGTAAAACAATGCCCTCTCAACAAGACCCATCCCACGATTCACAGATAAGCCCCACATTACTTAGATAAATTTTATAATCCCTAGTATTTTGTAACCCTGGACATGCCACAACACCCAGACATATCCCCGCAAGGCCCAGAGACAAAGGGGCAGTATAGATTGTGGTTAAAAGCTTTACGCTTAGGATTCAGACTACTAGGGTTTCAATCCCACATGTATTGTTTACTAACTGTGTGACTTTGGAAAGGTTTCTTAACCTCTCTGTGCCTTATTTTTCTCAGATATGAATTGGAATACTAGTAGTACCTACTTAGTAGGGCTGTTAAGAGAAATAAATGAGTGAATGCCTATACAGTGTTTAGAACAGTGCCTGGCACAGAATTAGTGTTATCAATGTTAGTTGATCTTGTTGTTGCTATTATTGTTGTTGTTTCTACGCAAGGAACTGGACTATGATGGTAAGACTTAATCTAAAATAATTAGAATCAACCCACAGCACATGGGGTATACCCCCATAAAGCCCAGAGTCACACCATAGCTCACACTCTCACCACCCTTTGCTTATAATTCCTATAATGACTGCACTTAGCTCGCAACCCCCAGAAGCAGTTACCACACCGAGTCTCCGCATAACACGAAGCCTCGTCACACAACACCTAGGCACACATTTCAGTGCATAGACATACCCGTGATACAGACCATGCAAACACTCATCAACTGAATGCACTCTATCATATATATACAGGCTCTGCAGTACGCATGCTCACCACAGAACACGTTGGCCCCACAGCATTGAAGAACTCAATTTCAAATCCCTAGAAACAATCCACAACGCAGACTTCTCCAACACACAGAATTGTATCACATCATCCCTGTCAAAACCCACAAATTGCTCACAATGCTCAGACTCCCCCCATAACGCAGATTGTCTTTCCACAGGACTCAAACTTGCTCCACAGCACACAGGCTTGTACCTCAGCACACGGATAGCCCCATTCCCCACAAACAGATCTTCTATATACAGAATCATGTGACAGAGCAGATGCACTCTGCAATGCCTGTATTAGGCACATAACACACACTGGCTCCAGTAAATATCTTCATTTCCCAGTACCAAGACTTGTCCTACAACATACAGAAAACCTTCTAACACACAGATACACAAGACCTCGAATGCCCTACACTGTACAGACTCAGTGTCCCGGTGTAAACTCCTCCCACACAGTAGAGAATGGCACCGCAGCACACCATGTCGTCCCACTGTACACTCTAGCATCCCCACAGCCCACAGCTCCCCAAGGGAACAGTTACATCACAGCGCAAAGATCCCAAAGACCTTCAGTTCTCTCCACATAGTCCCCCAAAGGATATGCAGGACCCGTACAACTCAAAAACAACATATAACCACAGACTTATCCCACAATCTGAAAACACGTCCCATGATGCACTGATATCGCCCACAATGCAGATGTCTGCCTGCATTAACCACGTGCACATCACAGCATTCAGAGTCAACCCACAGGTCACAGAGTACAACCCACAAACTTGCCCCATAACATGCCTCTCAAAGTATGGACGTAACCCTAACTCACCAGCTTGCCCCATGATGAATAGAATAATAACACAATGCCAAGTGGTATGCTCCACAAAGCCCACACTGCCACACAATACACACAGTTCTTACATAGCACAGTCATGCACCACAATGCCACATGTAAACCCCGACTAAGTACAGATAAACCCCACAGGGCATCGGCCTACCTCATAACACAAGCGTGCCGTGCAACACACACTCCATGCAAAGATCGGAATCACAATGCACAGACCCACTCTACACAACTGATCTGCTCCACAACATATGCAGTCATTCCACAATGAAAACACTAGAACCACAACACTCAGGCTCACTGCAAAGCATCCTCCCCGCCCCCACTTCTCTACCACATAGAGGCCCTAAAATGCATAGAGATGCCCCTCAACTCATAGACTTGCCCATCCACACCTGGACATGCCATCCAATGCATAGACATCCCCCACGATCCAGACAGATGTCAGAACGCCTTGTATACAACACAAACATGCCTCAGAGAACATTTAACCCACTGTGCACAGACTTGTCCTGTGAAGCATAGGTCCACCCTACTCAGTTTGATCTAATATCACAACCCTAGACTGGTCCCCACACACAAAGGGGCACAGACATGTGTCACAACATCCAGAATCACCTCATGATACCCAGATTCACTCCACACTACCCAGAAACACCGTATCATTAATGCACAGACAGAAATACACAGCACACAGATTTGTCTTGAAAGTGCTTAGCTGCACAGCAATGCACGACATGCCCTACAACAGAGACACGCCTCACAAAACACCCTCTCCCTGCAGTGCAAACAGCAGGCTTACGAGGAAAATAGGAGCAACAAAGCACCTAGAGTTTGAACTGTCTTGCAGTTCAAAGACACATCCTACAATAGGCATCCACAACACATTACACAGACATACTAGCTCCACCAACTACTAGCTCATTGTGCAGCATAGAGAATTGCACAAAACCCAGTGCACAGACATAAATGCACAACTCAGACTCTCCCCAAAAAGTACAGAATCATATCACAAAGCACTGATATGCCCTTTACAATACACAATATCAAGTCACCAGGGGGAAATGCTTCTCATGTCACACGACTCTTCCTACAGAGAGACATGCCTCAGCATGCATCTCTTCCATGACACGGTCATTCATTCTTTACAGTTCCTAGATATAAGCCACGACTCTGCCCACCACGCATAGGTGCACACCAAAGCACACAAAGTTACCCCAGAGTGTACAGATTTGCCATGCGTTGTATAGGGTCAACTCATGACACATAGATGTGCTACACAGTATTCAGAGTTGATACAAAATACACACACACACCCCTCATCAGAAGACGGACCCCAAAATACTTGGGGTCAGTGACAAAACTCAACCTCCTCTTCCAATAAGGTGTGGAGCAGCATCACAAAACATAATCCATCCTACAATAGGTAGAACAATCTCACAATTAATGCAGTTACCCCATGGTGCAAAGATTTGCCCAAGCACTGCACACACATACGCTACAACACATAGGCACATCCTATAGTGTAGAGATGTGTCCCCAGACACCAACTTCTCTTGCAACACACAGGATTACATCACAGCACATCAACTCACTCTTCAAGATATAGACCAGCCTGGCACACTTCTGCTTCACGGCACGCTAACTCCACAAATCCCAAACTTGCACCAAAACCCAAACTTGTACAGATTTAACCCATAGCATCTCAAACCCGCAATATCGCACAGAAACTTTAAAAACAGCTGCCAAGTTATATTAAAATATAAAAATACGCCTCCATGGAAGCACCCTCACTAAGCCCATGGTTGCCCTGCAATGAATAGAAAGGAACAACAGCACTCAAACTCAAGTCACAGTTTTTTTTTTGAGTTGCCTTACAATGTACAGAATTGCATCATAATGCACAACCATGACTGACAACTCACAGACCTACCCCAGAGAACAAGGCTCCCACACCGCATACCTACCACACAATTCCCAAATTTGTGCCAAGCACGCATACTCAGCCCAAAATACACAAACCCACCCTGCATCAAACACAGCATAGCACATAGATTTGCCCTCACTTAGAATCAGCTGACAACTCATATTTGCCCCACAATGCCCCGATACACAATAGAACGTACAGACAACAATCACAGCTTAGATACTCCCCAGTGAACAGAATCCATAACACTGCAGAGCTTCCTCTATAATGCCCACTTCACAGCACCCCAAATTGCATGAAAACACACACTTGTTCCAAAATGGACAGCTTTTCCCACAGCATACATCCCACAGTACACAGATATGCCTCATAAGATATATTCCCCCCGAGAAACACACAGTATTGCATAACAACTTACAAACACTTCTCAAAACATGCACTCCATCATCAGTGGACTCCTCCACAACATCCTGTCACATCCTTAAATGCCTAGACTCAACCCCACCCCCACCAGCATTCTTGGCCAGTAGTTCTAAAACATGCCACAGAAAACAGACTTGCCCCACAAATGCGTAGAAATTGATACAACTTCCAAATTCACCGTTCGGTGCACAAACTTTACCCCTACACAGTGTTATCCCACAATGCAGAGACTCAACCACAGAGCAAATAATTAACCCATCACGTACCTCAGCCACCAGATATGTGCCCAAACACACAGACCTGCACCACCGCACCAAGAAACACTCCACAACATGCTTATGAACCTCACAACGCCCAGATTCTCCCATAACTCCCACGCTCACCCCTCAATTCTTAGACTAATTTATGATTTCACACATGTTCCATGACATGAGACTCCCAGCATAGCCCATGGAATCCCATCACAATGCACAAATATACCTTACAAGGCAAAAATTCTCCAATAAATGCCAAGACTTACTTGGTAGGCGTTCAGTATTACCGTAACAACTCGGCTTGCCTCAAAACTCAGTTTTGCACCATAATACTACAGAAATGTCTCATGATACCTACAATGAACTTAGAGTGAACAGACTTGCCCCATAATGCCAAGACTTACCCCATAATGCCAAGATGTGCTCTATAACCCACAGTTAAGTTCCACAATGGAAAAACCTCCCGAAAATGCACAGTCTCACTCTACAACAGAAAGTTACCCCACTCTGGTAAGGATCGACTGCAGACATCCAGCCACATCCCCAAATTCACAGTCTTGCCATACACCTCTAAGACATGTTTTACAGGGAACAAAATAGCTCCATGATACATTAATACAGCTAACTTGCCATGGACAGAGGGACTCTATAACACATAGATCTCTCCCACAAACACAAAGTTGCATTCTGATACACACATTTACCCCAATACACACACATGCACACAGTCATTCTACAAGACAAATACCCCACATAGAAAAACACGTATCCCCCAAACCCAGAATTGCCTTAGGATACACAGACTTCCCTCACAGGATGAAGACATATTACATAGTTTTGCTCCTCATCAGACATGCTTTACAACTTAGCCTTGCCCCACAAGGCACCCTTGATCCACAATCTAGACACAGTCTGTGGTGCACATACCCCCACAACACGTTGACAAACCTCCAATGAAAAGATGCAGCCTACAATGTTCAGAATACCTTGAAAATACACAGACACTCCCCACAGTCCCAGAATGGTCACGTCATGCTCAGACTCTGTCCCGAATGCAAATTCACTCCCAAACATCTAGAATCAAATCACAGGATACAAACTGAACCCATACCTGGTTTTCCCCACAATGCACTGACATGCCCCATAGCACTCAAGTTCTCCTACACACACAAAATCTCATTGTAACCTCACACCATCCCACAAAATGAATATATGAACTGCGGTACTACAGATAAGCTTTACAATATGCAGACTTGCCCCATATCACTGAGAGACCCACCCCCTGATACACAGACATGGCCTGCCATATAAACTCACCCTACAAAACAAATCATCACCCAACATAAAGATCTCCAACTCGAGACATGCTCATTACACACTGGCATACCCCATAACACACAGAAATGCATCACAAAGCAGATAGGCCTTACAGCATATAGAGTAGTCCCACAGTACAAACACAAAGCTCCCCTATGCCTAGATTTGCCCCTTAATAACCCATACTCTGTTTACAACCCCAGAATAGACCCAACACCACATTTCCAGTCAGCCTGTATCATACACACTTGCCTCACAATACACAGTATTGGACCACAACCTCTTGAAATGCCATACATACCGTGTACAGACACAACCCCATACCTGAGAGTCTCCCCCCTGCTTTAAGAAAACCCACATAGATTCACCATAAGGCACAGACATTCCCTACAATGCAAAGACTGGCCCTATGACAAGACAATTTGCTATGAATCTCTAGAATCAACCCATGACACAGCCTCACCTCATTACTCCAAGATACATCCCACAGTATTCAGACTGCAGTGTATACACCACAGCACCTAGACATGCCCTACAATGTAGGAAGATGTCCCACAATCCCCAGATTTTCCAGATAATACATCCAAAAAAAAATCACTGCCATGAAAGTCAGAACACCCAGAATCACTCCCACAAAGCACAGTTCCTCCAAATCAGAAGCTCAGGACTCATAGGATCCATAATTCACAGAGACAACCCACAATCCACTGCTTCACCTCATCTCTCCTTGCTATGCTTCCCTTAATGTGCACTGAGAACAAGCTTACGGTGCACACATGAATCACACTAGTCACAAACTGGCAGCACAGGAAACTCACTCACAGGACCTACAACTTACCAATACTTCATAAAACCCACATGCTTGTCCCACAACACCTACACCCACATTCCTTCAGACAGACTCACCCTACAACATAAGACTTATCACCTCAAACCATGTAGCATCAACCCACAGTACAAAGAGATTGCCCTGTAACAGAAAGGTTTTCTCCACCACACCCAGAGTCCCCCCACACCTCGCCTCATGCCAGAGCACAGAGACTAGCTGAGACCTACCCTGTGACACATTTCACCACATGACATCTAGCCTCACAGCACTACACAGAGACGTGCCACCTAACCCAGAAACTAGCCCCGGAGCGCTCACACTTACCCCACGGTCCTCAGAGACCCATTCCACAACACGGAGAAGAGCCATACGCAGAGACACGTAATCCACGACATATGTATTCACCCCAGGACACCCGGACTTGCTCCCAAACTTCACAGGCACCTCTAATAATACCCGGACTCATGACACAATGCTCAGGAGGCCCCACCCACCAAGAATGACAGCCGAATATGTATCCTGGTGCTAGAACATTCAGCTTCACTTCACGAGGCACGTCCTCCCTCCATCGTGTTTGTCCTCAATGACCCTTTGCTCTGTTGGGTACCGACAGAGGACCTGTGTGCTCACACAGAACTTTGGCAAGTGACTGCACTTCTTGGAGCCTGTCTACTCACATGTAAACTTGGACAGTACTTCCTTTTAGGTCGTTCCAAGAATTAAGCGAGATCGTTTCAAGGAAGAATCATGGTTTAGAACAGTCTTTGGAGGCAGACGTGCCCGTTTACTGGTTGCTGGGACCCGGGCACGTTCCATAGTAGAAATGGTCGGCAGAGCAGAAGGAATGTAGGTTTGGTGTCTGTCAGGCCTGGTTCGAATTCTGCGGCTGCCACTTGTTGGCCACATGACCCACGTAATGCACTCTAAGTCTCTGATCCTCAGCCCTCATTTGTAAACTGAGGATGACACTGGTTCCCGCCTCCGAGGCCGTTGTGAGGATTGAATGACAGCAGGTATCTTAATCTGATTTTCTAGCCAAAGAAAAGTAGAATGAAGAAGAAAGTAGCAGTAGCACCTTTGGGGCCCTTGGCAGTAGGCAAGCCTGGGGAAGTGGGAGGTGGGGTGGGGGCCGTATGATGTGGGCTTTGGGCAGCCAGGAGGAAGCATGTGGGCTCCGGCTGGGGCCGGACGGGAGAAGGTAGGTGCGTGCCAGAGTCTCTGACAGAAACGTCTGCAGTGGCAGTGGGATTTGAAGAACTGAGCAGCCACCCGCTTTTTGTCTTCAGATTATAAAAAGCCTCTGTGCTGTTAGACCATTATTACTATCTTCAGTAATGGATATTTTCCAAAGGAGTCCATATTTTGATGTTTATTTTCTTGGCTACTTCAATAGTAGGAAGAAGATCTTGAGCCCCTCATGCTGGCTGTATCATAGAAAAGCAGGTGTGGAAATGCCCAGAAAAGTCTTTCTGGAAAAAAAGTGCTCACATCTACACACATATATTCATCATAGATAAATACACCCTAGAACACACACACACACACACACACACACACACAGTGCCAGAGATGTTCACACTGACCCAGACCTACAGGGGTGTCATAATCTCACAGACCATATATTCTTACAGCCACAACCAGAGATACATGTTTGCACAAGTATGAACCTAAAACTCCAGCGTCCCGACGTGGGTCATCTCGTATACACACAGATACACACAGATGCACACAAATCCCCATAGTTCTGTATGTAGGCACAGAGCAACACATAGTCATAAATACATAATCCACATTCACATAGACCCAGAGAAGCATGCAGAGACATATATGCTGACCTGGGTAGCATCCAGAGGGTGTATTTACTGATTCATAGCCTCAAAGATGCAAAATCACAGATGCACACACATATGCGCATGCAAGAACACATAGCTGCTTCTAGAGGCTCATGAGTCCTAAACACATTCTCAAGCACCCCTGGATGTTTATGCAGAAATGTAGGCAGGCATATACGAACCCACAGAGACACATATGTGTTTGCACGTGTGTACACGTACCCACAGACAGGTGCATTGAGTCATCCATACATAGACATAAACATATGTGTTTTTACTGCTGTGCAGACACAGAGACATTCACACAAACACTGAAACACAGAGACTCATTCATAGGCAAATACATGTGTTTTAAACATATATTTACTGGCGTTTTCCTGCTTACAGAGTCACATGCATGTACACACAGAAGCATAGTTGTTACTAGAACACATATGTACAAACACGTTCATGCCTGCACATGCATTGTAAGTGCTCATGCTAACCATGACAATTCAAATGTGCATACAGGCACATGCCTGAAAACTTATATGAAGATACACAAAGGAATATTCGGGCGTGTGGATGTACATATGGAAATACACAAGCACGCAGGTGTGCACATGTAAATGCACTTGTGCGAGGAGAAGTATACATGTACACAGATACAAAACCGAGATGGAGCCACAAAGAGATTTCTACATGCACACACACAGGGGTAGTGGCATGTGCATTTAGAGAGATGCTTTTATACGGAGAGGGAGATGTGTTGTATATAGATCTGGGGGGACATATGCTTTTATAGACAGAAACATACACCTACACATATAGCCACAGGCCTGGAGACCCACACAAAGATATATGTGGGCAAACGCATCTGCACTCTCAGAGGCTCACACGGGTGCATGAGAGGGGCACGCAGAGTCCCCTACCCATAGAGAAGCACAGGGACATTCACAGGAATGCAGGCATGGACACAGAGGCAGAGATGTACACAGACCCACACGCACATAGAGTCACAAAGAGACAGCTGCAGAAGCTCGAGCAGATGCAGGCAGAAACACACATACAGATTTCTACCCGTGCAGGTAGATGTGGAGGCCCACAAGGATGTACAGGTAGACACAGAGGCCCACAGACATACACCTGAACCAACCAGGAGGTGCACGGATACACACAGAAGTGTGCATGTGCATTGACCTCTGTGCATAGTCACAGAAATGCAGGCACACACTAGCAGAACCCAGCATACCTTCCAGACATCCCGCCACACAGATGCTTATATGGGTTCTCCTGTGTATGCACACGAACAGATGAGTATGCGTAGCACAGAAGCGTGCACACAGACAAGTACATGCAGACATGCAAAATTCTCCTGCATGCAGAGTCCTTATGTTAGGCAGCAGCATAAACATCTGCACACAGGCACATACGCATTCACCCAGAGTCATCCAAAAAAATTCATTCTCACGATACAGATTGAGGCAGATGCACTCACACGTGCCCCTGTGGACACGCAGATGGTTACACAGACTTACACAGGCCGACAGAGGTGGACAAACAGATGGGTGAATGCTGAGGCTTGTACATGTGAATATAGAAGCGCCTAGACATGGATAAAGAGGCTTACAGCAAGAATGTATAGGTACAGACATATCAGTTGACACACAGACATGCAGACGTGCAAATACTCACACAGATGAATAGTTGCAGGCAGCAAACGTGAGGACTAAACATTTCTGCATAGACATAGATGCTACTTATACACATGGACTCATGCAGAAACATATACATAGGAATACAGGTACGGTTCCGCGGACTTACATATGTATACATAGACGTGAGTACTGCCTCCAAAAAAGACAAGATTTCACCTACTCAGGTGGTGACACACTCCAAACCTCTCTCAGGGGCACACGCACACACAACTCCATAAAAGCACTCACGTATACAGACATATAAATGCACATGGAGATGCACACTCAGATGCCAGGTGTACCTGCCAGAAATACACAACATCCTCAGCATATAACATAAGAGACAAGCCACGTGGTATCTACAGACAACACAGACCTGAACATGGTCTATTTTTTTAAAAAAAATAGACATATCTATAGGCATACGGAGGCACAGACATGTACACATCAGCATATATACACATCGGCACAGATGTACATACACAAATGATCTACAAATGTACCCCATGCCCCTGTGGCACTCAATCCTAGATGTACATCAAGTATAGGAGTGCACACACACACCTGCATCTGCCATCATAGGCATATAGCTGCATACGTGGACTTAGTCTGCAAGCAGAAACACGGGCACATGCACAGTCACGGGGACATATGCAGAGGTTTATATGTATGAAAACACAGAGACTCAAATACTTATAAAAGCACGCACAAATAAACACACTTCCACATTTTCAAAGGAAGCTGTGACTTTAATTTAGTTTTTTAAATAAATTTATTTTTATTGGTGTTCAATTTGCCAACATGCAGAATAACACCCAGTGCTCATCCCATCAAGTGCCCCCTTCAGTGACTTTTAATGCACCTTTTTCTTAGCCTCATCAAGAGAAAATGGAAATTCTTGAGCTCCCTCTAATGACTATACAGTATAAAAGCAGATGTAGAGATTACCAGAAAGAGATCTAAAAGATCTGGGGTGCACAGGTGTTTGTGTGCTGCACACACAAATGCACACACTTCCACGTGCATAGAACCACAGGCATAGAATCACAGAAATACAAATGTGCACAGCCAAATACAGAAAGATACACAGACAGATGGCATGCACACTCATATGCGTGTGCACACACACACACACACCGCTGGAACATCATACAGTGTAATATTTAAGGGCATGGCTATTGAATTGGGAGAAACACAAACTTGCATTTTCTTACCAACTCAATGATCTGGGGCCATTTTTCTGCTTTCTCACATATAATATGGGGGTGACATTAGCCCGTATCTTTGAGAGCTGTTTGAAGATTCAATGAAATTAAGATCTTAACCTTGTGCTTGGAATGTCATAGATACTGCTTTTCGGTTTTACCAGAGGTGAAGTTCTTAGCTGCATAGAGTTTGGGTTTTGTGGTCAAAGTACATGGTTATACCATAGAATGTATTAACATTATTTGTAAATGGTATTAATGAAGGGTGGATTAGATTACATAAATAAGGCCATTTGTGAAATTTTCAGATGTTAAGGGCTTATTACTTTCCCTGGCAAAAGGAAGCAAATATTCCCTGCTACTGTTTGTTGTGATTTTCTTTATTCATATCCTTTTTCTTTTTGCAGGAGATTGGACAATTCAGAGAGCCCTGGAGGAGGGGGAGAGGGCTTCGTTTCCAGTGTGTACTTGCCACCTAGTGACCATAGTGAGTAAGTACAGTGTTTGTGGATTGCTCAGAAATATTCCTAAAATTTCACCCATTGCAAAGTTGCCTAATTGCCTTGGCAAATAAGCTAGTGGATTCAAGTTATAGTGATTTCTGGTATATTCAGAAATTAAAAATGATAGTAAAATAAATCTTTCTTTCTAAATTTCCTTTCTCCCACTTAGTTTTCCTCTGGGCTTCACTGAGACTGTTCTATAACAGTGGTTTTTAAACTTTCTAATTATAGACTTGCTAAAATAATTTTGGAAAACTATCAATTCCATCACCAATATTGAAGCTGGCATCTGAAGTTTTTGATCATAAGTTTATTTGTAGTTATTATTTCCGGCATATTACAAATACCATACTTTTAAATAAAACGATTTAATCACATTTGTACATTTATTCAGTGAACTAAAAGTACCATAGCATCTTGATACTCATCATTGTTGATTTAAAAGCAAAGAAAAAAACATGAACAGTCAGAAATTTTCATGATATTACCTCCTTTAAATCACCATTCTATTTAAGTCCCCTCAGTAAATTACCCTAATGTAATATATTTTTATGTTTAAAAGCCTTTTATTGGTCATCCTACCATACATCTCTGCGAAAGATTTTCAATATGGATTGAAAGAAATTTTCCTATAATGCCAAACCTATTAAATATTAAACTTTTTACCTTTAAATTTTTAGTAGTATACAGTTTATCAGAACAGGATAAAATATTACATATTTTGATAAGTAATTACTAAAAATAAAAACTCAAATTTGGTTGGAAATGCACCCCTTAAGGGCATATGATTGTTTATTTTCCTCCAAGATAGTTCATGACTCTGAGGATGGCTATTACTTCTAATGAGACAGTGCAGTAAAAATTTTCTTCCTATTTTTCACTTTTAGAGCTATAAGAGGTCAGAAAACTTCGTTCCCAAAAATAAGTAGAAGGGAATGGAATGAAAGTCCAAATCATAAGTCAAAAATCACAGTGACCTGTTATGACAAGTAATTTTTCATGATTTAAATATTTTAATTAAAATTTAAAATTTGTAACAGACAACTTGATTAGGCCTATCTTTAGTTCCATGAAAGTAAGGAAGCCCCAATTTATTAAAGGATTTCTTGCTGAATAATTTATTTCTGGGTTTCTGGTAAGTTTACCAAAATGACTTTATCAAGGATTTGGCAAATAACTATTATATCTGACATACTTTAATTTTGGGGCATTATTTTTAATGCAGTGTACTTAAAAAGATTAGAAAAATCAAAATACTTAGACCGATATGCCTTAGCCAACATAATAATTTTGATAAAGTTCCTTTAATTTATTTAAATATAAATCTTTGAGGCTACAGATTTGGATCATTGATTTCATAGAAAATATTTATAATATAACTTAATTGGCAAAAGCAATATCCATATCAAAATAATCGGCTAGATCAGCTGTACCTTCAGAAAAATGTCTACTTCATTTTTCAATGGAAAAATCAATTGATATGCATTTTGAGGAACATTATTAAAACCACACAGAAGTCAATTACGGGACACCTCCTGTTTAATAGTTTATTAACAAAGGAAATCGATTAAAATTATAATGAGAATTTTATCAACTTCAAAATAAATTAAGAGATTAAATCATAATTTTGTTTCTCGTGATTTTAAATTAAACAATGTAATATGTAGCTAACGTTATAATTCATGTATAAAACAAGGAATCTGATAGCAAGCATAGTTTCCTTTGGTAAATTTGTATGCATGTGTTTTTAGAACTCTGGTGTTGGGTTTGTGGAAATAATTAAGTAGGAATCATGTACAGAAATTTAAAAATCCATTAACTTTATTAGACCACAGAATCAAACTTTTCAACTGTATTTTATGAAAGAGATATGCATATATAGCTAAAGAATAATTGGTCTGGAAACTACTATATTTTGTTTTTGATAATGGGAGGAAGAAAATATATAATATATAAGTGAAATATTATATAAATATATATTTATAAAGTGAATATTATAAAGTGAAATATTATATAAATATATAGCATATATTTATAAAGTGATATGAGGATTTACTTTAATTGGAAAAGATACTTCAAGATACAATCTGAGAAAACAGGTTTTAAGTAGTTTAATTGAATGATGTATCTTATCTGAAATAAATAACAATTTCTATGTATTGGTTTTACTGGTGTAAACATTTTGTCGTATAGGAAAACATTCTAGTTATATATATATATATTTAAAGATTTTATTTATTTATTCATGAGAGACACAGAGAAAGAGAGTCCGAGACACAGGCAGAGGGAGAAGCAGGCTCCATGCAGGGAGCCCCATGTGGGACTCGATCCTTGGACTCCGGGATCACACCCTGAGCCGGAGGCAGACGCTCAATCGCTGAGCCACCCAGGCGTCCTCATTCTAGTTATATTTAAAAGAATCAATATCAACAATATATACTGCCATTAGTTAGGTGCACTTTTTTTTCCAGTTAATGATACATTTAAGCGATCGGTATTGAGAATAGTTGCAAAATAATGCCTAATTTTAAGCACGTGGGAAAAAAGTTTTTAGGCAGATCAGTTTTAGTAGAAAAGATCCATGGGAGTTGAGAATCTGAGAGTGGATCCATGGAAACTATCCATGCTCACATACTTCTTTTTTTTTTAATTTATTTTTTATTGGTGTTCAATTTACTAACATACAGAATACTTCTTGAAAAGATTTCATGTACCAGTAGCCTAGTTCGAAGACCACTGCTCTAGACTATTTTCAGCAGGATTGCTCCAGAACAATATATCATTGTCATTGTCATAATCAATTCATCATAGTTGACACGCAAAAGAGTGCTGTGGAAATAGCTGCCACTGTTGAATTTCTGCTGAATGCTTCTGTGTTTGAGCAAAATGTTCTGGAAGGGATTATTTTATTTTGTTGATAATGTATGTATTGACCAGGTCTGCATTGTCCAATATGGGAACCACATACGGCTCTTGAGCATTTGAAATGTGGCTCGTGCAAACTGTGATATATTCTAAGTGTGGAATACGGTATACAACAGATTTCAGAGACAGGGTAGACAAAATATTTCGCTAATATTTTTATATTGATTATATGTTGAAATAATAGTATTTTGGATATATTGAGTTAAATAACATATTATTAAAATTAATTTCGTCTACTTTTTAAACTTTTTTTTACTTTTTAAACTTTTTTAAAAGGTCGCACATGAAAAATAAAATTACACCTGTAGCTTGGCATCGTATGCGTTATATGTGATAGTGCTGCTCTAGACCTTATGTTGGAACTCTTGAATTTCCTCCAAAAGCATGACCACAGAAAAAAAATGGATTTGTCCACTAATCTGGTCCAGTATATTGGTATTCTGATGTAACCAGGACCTCTTACTAGTGTTTAGGTTCTTGGGTTGGGGAATTTCTAGTTGTAAGCAAGAAAAAGTAAAACAAAACAAAACAAAAACTTCGATATTCCATTAAGGATATTTAAAAAGTAGTCTTTTGTTAGTATCTAGGAATTTTGCCAACGTGAACTTTAGATGGCTTCTAAGTGGGTTGCGTGTGAAGCTTTTCAAACTCTTCAGAAATGTCAGTGGCAGATATTGCATTCTATTGAAGATATGAAGCGTTCCATCGCATTTGAGATGCTTTTTCCCCCTATAATTATGTTTTTGTGTAACACTAAGAAAGAAAACAAACACCTCTAAATAAGCTGTGATGTAATGCTTTCATATCAGTAGAATTGTAACTTTATACTTATTGGAGAGCTCTTTTTGGCTTCTTTAGATATATATGTTTATCGCAGGTCATGATACTACAATAGCCACGCGCAGACTTGAGTGTACACAGGCGATGACCACTCCCTTTCAACTGCGTCCTGGCTGACAGTGATTGTAAAATGCCCACTGATTATAAGGTGCATTCTGATTGCAGAGACATTAAAAAGGGAAGAAAATATACATCTCAGAATCAGGTAAATATGGTAAGTCCTTTGTCACGAAAAAAGGACCACAGGAGACAAACCCCAAGACATCAACCTAGTGAAAACCTCTCTCTTCTGTGTATGACTGTATTTGTGAAAAACAAAATGTGGCTCTTATCTAAACATCTATCATAGCGCACTTAAATACAATTGCATTATACGTTTCATCTGCACTGTTTCATAGTTTTCTTAGCATTCTTTTATTTGTTTCCTGGCGCGGGAGTGGGAATCATGATGGGTGGAGTATGGCTGGGGAACAGAGTGGATTTCTCCAGACTGAAAAAGTCTAGCATCTCTGTTGTGAGAACCACTTAGCACAGTCTTGTGGGAGGCTGTGCCTTCAATGGCACTGTTTGTTCTTCGTAAGTGGCCTAACAGAAGGAGCCTTTCTCCTTGTCATGGCTTAGTTTAATTTTAACATGTTCATTGTATCCTTTCTTGACTGAAGGGCTTGAGAGAGGGAGGAATGGAGATTGAGCTGCTTTTCTAGTTTTTGTTTTATAGAGTATTCAAGAGGGTCCATAAGATGAATCAGAACTCCACAGGAAGTACATTATCTCAAGAATCAATGAAAACAACCCTAGATTTGTCATCCAGGAATTGTGACACATCTCTGATTCTAATGATACTCTTGATGATATGAGAGACTTGCAAGAGGTAACAAAAACAAAAGTTTTCATGAAATGAGGAGGATAAAAGAACCAATACCAGGTTTAATTGTAGGTTTAACTACAGTTAAACATTATACTAAGACTTACATATCTCTTAGGGGCTCAAAAGCAGGGCCAGCTTCCCGGACGTGTGACTTGTGAGTCTCATAGGGCTCCATGCTTAGTTTAATGCTCTGCTGTAATGGTCCTGAAATTCTTAATAATTTTTAAAAATATTTTATTTATTTATTCATGAGAGACACAGAGAGAGAGAGGCAGAGACACAGGCAGAGGGAGAAGTAGGTTCCCTGCAAGGAGCCCGATGTGGGACTTGATCCTGGATCCCAGGATCACGACCTTCCATAACTTGGCTATTGTAAATAATGCTGTTATAAATATAGGGGTGTGGGCAGCCCCGGTGGCCCAGCAGTTAAGCGCTGCCTTCGGCCCGGGGTGTGATCCTGGAGACTCGGGATCGAGTCCCACGTCGGGCTCCCTGCATGGAGCCTGCTTCTCCCTCTGCCTGTGTCTCTGCCTCTCTCTCTCTCTCTCTGTCCTGAATAAATAAATAAAGTCTTAAAAAATATATAGGGGTGCACTTATCCCTTTGAATTAGTGTTTTTGTATTTTAGGGGTAAATATTCAATAGTGCAATTACTGGATCATAGAGTAGTTCTATTTTTATTTTTTTATTTTTTTATTTTTTAAGTATTTTATTTATTTATTCATGAGACACACACACACACACACACACACACACACACACAGAGGCAGAGACACAGGAGGAGGGAGAAGCAGGCTCCATGCAGGGAGCCTGATGTGGGAATCCATCCTGGGCCTCCAGGATCACGCCCTGGGCTGAAGGCGGCACTAAGCTGTTGAGCCACCTGGGCTGCCCCTATTTTTAAACTTTTGAGGACCCTCCATACTGTTTTCCACAGTGACTACACCACTTTGCATTTCTACCAACAGTGCAAGAGGGTTCCTTTTTTTCCACATCTCTGCCAACACTTGTTTCTTGTGTTTTTGATTTTAGCCATTCTGACAGGTGTGAGGTGATATCTCATTGTGGCTTTGGTTTGCATTTCCCTGATGATGAGTGCTGTTGAACATCTTTTCATGTGTCTGGTGGCCATCTGGATGTTTTCTTTGGAGAAATGTCTGTTCAATTCTTCTGACCATTTTTAACTAGATTATTTGGATTTTTGGTGTTGAGTTGTCTAAGAATTTTTAATATATTTTAGATACTAACTCTTTATTGCATATGCCATTTGCAAATTCTCCTCCCATTTCATAGGTTGCCTTTTAGTTCTGTTGATTGTATTCTTTGCTGTGCAGAGGCTTTTTATTTTGAGATAATCCCCATAGTTTATTTTCGCTCTTATTTTCCCTTGACTTAGAGACCTACATAGGAAAAGTTGCTATGGCTGGTGTCAGAGAAATTACTGCCTGTGCTCTCTTCTAGGGTTTTTATGGTTTCAGGTTTCACATTTAGGTCTTTGATTCATTTTGAGTTTATTTTTGTGTATGGTGTAAGAAAGTGGTCCAGTTTCATTCTTTCCATGTAGCTCACCAGTTTTCCCAACACCATTTGTTAAAAAGACTTTTCCCACTGAATAAACTTTCCTACTTTGTTGCAGATTAATTGACCACATAATTTTGGGTTTTCTGTTCTGTTCTATTGATCTGTATGTCTATTTTTATTCCAATACCATACTCTTTTGATTATTACAGCTTTGTAGGATAAGTTGAAGTCCAGGATTATGATGCCCGGAGCTTTGCTTTTCTTTTTCAAGATTGCTCTGGCTATTCAGGGTCTTCTGTGGCTCCATATAAATTTTAGAATTGTTTGTTCTCTGTGTTTTTATTTTTCTCATCTATAAAATGGCAATGCCATTGCAGTTGTTCTCCTTAGCCCCAGATGAGGCTAATTCAGAATCCAACTGAAATGCCCATGGAAGTACTTGTGAACCATAAAGACTGAAACAGATGCAAAATTATTACCCTCCTCCCAGCAGGAAATCCTGCATGGCTTTTAAGTGTGCAAGAATGCCTGTCAGTGACTTCCATGGTACGTCCTCAGAGTCTTATTTACACACTCGCTGGGTCTTGCTGTGATGCCATAGAGAGAGGTGAAGGTAGCACTTCAAGTGAGGTCACAGAAAATGTTATTCTAAATATCTTGGCAATGTCTCCTGTCGCTGATGGGACGTGGTGATCAACAATTTGTCTTATTTCATATATCAGCCTATATTAGAGATCACTGAAGACTTTGTCTCTTGTGGGGGGCAGAAGCAAGGATAGGTATGTAGCTTATTAGGAATGAGTGTCCAGGAGAAGGCTGTTTTCTGGCTACGAGGGTACAGTGTATTTGATTGCATATCTCCATGGGGAAATGAGGGGTTACTGTGTTGTACTGGAATGCAGGCATGAAGTGGCTGGGATGTATTTCCATTATTTTGATTTTTTTTTTTTGCACCAGGGTTTGCCCACTGGGTCCAGTCTGTGGCAAGGGCTGAAGACCTGATAAACCAAAAGCAAAGAGTCAATATCTGGTCTGTGATCCCTTGGTTCAGATCTGAGCCTTCCAGTTACCTCACAACTTGGCTTGAGGAGGTTGTGTGACAACCTAGATCAGGACTGGAGACAAGGGACAAGGATGCCGATTGGGCAACTGTAAGAGCATGTTCATTTTGAGAGGTTTTCATCACAAGGGAGCCTGCGAAAGGGAGTTGGCTGTGGCACATAGAGGTCTGGGTGCAGGCACAAAGATGCCTGCATGTGAGAGGGTGAGGAGTTGGGGGGTTCCGTGGGGACTTCATGAACTAGTTGGATGCAGGTTGTCTGTGTAGGTGTCTGTAACTGACTTAGGTTAAGCTCTACTCAGGTTGGAATAAGAGAACTTTGTTAGGGAGGGAGAGAGAAAGGAGAGGGGCAGAGGGAGAGGGAGAGAGAGAAGCTTAAGCAGGCTCCACGAACAGTACAGAACCCAATGTGGGGCTCGAGCTCATGACCCTGTGATCATGACCTGAGCTGAAATGAAGAGTCAGATGCTCAACTGACTGAGCCCCTCCAGGCCCCCAGGGATAAGAGCTTTTTTGAGCTCCCTGTAGCACGGCCTGAAACCCCTACTGTGTTCCCAGACCAACTAAGAGAGGCCGTACCCATTGGCGAAGGTAAGTTGGGAGCTCAGCAAAGATCTCATTTGTAATATAGGAAGATTTCCAGTGTTTCTCTTAGGACCCCAGTTGAGGTTGAGGACCAGAGAAGGGAAGATGATAATATAGTCTCTGAATTGCGGAGAACCCTTAAAGGCCATTTAGTTCAGTCCTTGTATCTCCATTTTGAAATCTGCAATAAATAGTTTCTCCTTCCTTGGCCTGAACATCTCCAGGAAGGGGGAATGCCATGTTTTCTGAGGCAGCCTGTTCAGTGTCTGGCCATGTTTATAGCTTGGCCTCATGTTGGATGCAGTCTGCCTCCCTGGGATGCACGTTCTGAACTCGAGGCAAGTCGCCTCCTGCTGACATATGGCCCCGTTGATCACTGAAGACAGTTCCTGGACTCTTCTCTTTGCCAAGGTTCGTCTCTCTCTGGCATTGCCCATTTGACAGTTTGGGCCCCTGTTCCCCTTGTTTTGTCCTTCTCGACCAGGAACCAAAGGTCAGGGGACCCCCTCCCTGGGGTACTGAAGTCTTGCACAGTCTGATCTCTCTATTGGCCACATGGCATTTATAGTCAGAGTGTTGACTCACTCAGACTTTGCAGACAGTCTAAATTCACCTTAGAGAAGCCTGAAACCTGCTTCCCTAAGAACTACAGCGATAGGGCCCCTGGGGTGGGGGCGTTCAGTCAGTTAAGCGTCCGACTCTTGGTTTCAGCTCAGGTCAGGATTTCAGGGTCCCAGGATTGAGCCCCGCATCAGGCTCTGTGCTCAGTGTGGAGTCTGCTTTTCCTTCTCCCTCTCCTCCTCCCCCTGCTCATGCGTGCTCTCTCATAAATAAAAATAAAATCTTTTTTTTTTAAAGAAATACGGGGGTAGCTGATGCTTCTGACCAGGAGTATTTCCCTCACTGAACGTTAGGTCATGGTGGCATAGGGAGGAACAAAGGTTTTTTTTTTTTTAAGATTTAATTTATTTATTCATGAGATACAGAGAGAGAGGCAGGGACACAGGCAGAGGGAGAAGCAGGTTCCCTGCAGGGAGCCCGATGCAGGATTCGATCCCAGGGCCCTGGGATCACAACCTGAGCCAAAGGCAGATGCTCAATTGCTGAGCCACCCAGGTGTTCCAGGGAGGAACAAAGTTAAAGGTAGAAAGCTATCTGGTGTATTGTCTTTTAAGAGCTTTAGTATCTATTTTCCTTCGACACATCCCTCATTTATGTACATATCATTTCATATGGAGTCTGGAACCTGGGAACATATGGAACAGTGAACCTGAAATGTGGTTGAGGAATTGTGTTAATCACACGCGTGGCTCACAATGGAGCAGGAGTGAGCTTGAAACTTTCCTTTCCTCTTATGTCCCCCTCCCAGTCCTAGGAAGGAACAGCGTTACCTGCAAAGGAGAGGAAGACAGGACTCCGTCACTAAAAATAGAGCAATTTGATTTTTTTTTCTTCCTCTAGATTTTAGCTAATAAGTTTGTTCACTGCATAGGCTGCAAAGTGTGGTATGTTCTCTACCTAATTCCCTCCAAACTAATCCCTGGCGGAACATAAAGATGTGATGTTGCCGATTTCTGCTTCATATAAATGAACGAAAGCAGGATCCAGTGTGGTACTACTTTTTGAGCATGTTCACATTCCTGTTTATATAATCAGCACACATCACAGTAATCACTCACTTAAAATTATGTAATCAATGCTCCGTGCAATGGTTATCTTACAACACGAGGTCTGAGAGCCAAATGTATTTATGGACATAGTAGAACACACTATTTAGCGTGAGGAACTTTCTGGAAAGAAGAACATGTGGGTGAAGGTTTTGCTTGCATGGTACCATATTCACAATGACTTACTCTGCGCCCCCCGCCCCACGCACCTCCTTGGCCTTCACTACATTGACTGCTCTTTCTCCCTCTCTTCTGGGGACTGGTGTTCCTATAGTCTCGAATCTCATTCCTTGCCTTTGCCCTCCCTGAAGTGTTCTGAAGAAAGCATGTAAGCGTCACACAAAACTGAATTCATTTTATTTTATTTATTTTTACTATTTTATTTATTTATTCATGAGAGACAGAGACAGAGACACAGAGAAGCAGGCTCCATGCAGGGAGCCCGATGTGGGACTCGATCCCGGATCCTCAGGATCACGTCCTGGGCCAAAGGCAAGAGCTAAACCGCTGAGCCACCCAGGGATCCCCCTGAATTCATTTTAAAAAGGAAAGAGAAATACATTTTCCCTGCATTGGAGTTTTTTTTTTTTTTTTTTTTTGGAGTTTTCTTAGTAGGAGAAATAAGGAGTACAATAAGAAAGCTTTATTTAGGTAAAGGGTGAGCTGAGCTGAGTCTTATATTTTTTCAAAGCTTGGAAATCTCTGGACCGATGAATAAGGAATTGTGTTGGAATGCACTGAATCTTGGCCTGGCTTCATGCACAGCAGCAGAGTAATTGCGAGCCTGTGAAACCAGGTGTGTTGGCTTCGATTGTAGGTCTCTCGCAGCTCGCAGTGGGGGGGACCGGCCATGCCCAGCCGCCTTCTCCAAGAGCAGAACTTTTTGAAGAAGCAGAACTGGCCACGGGCAGCAAAGTTCCTCTGGTTTCCTGGCCTGTTTGGCCACGGCCCATCCCTGCCCTGGACTCTGCCTCCCCTTCTTTGGCCACCGGCCTGGTAGTAGGGAGCAGAGTGTAGACGGATGGCACTGCCTCATGCAGTTAAAGCACCAGTGCATGCTGTTTTACATGCAGATAGAGAGCTGGCGTGGAACACAGAGCATTAACTTCCACTCCCGAAGAAACTACCTCGCTTTGCTCTTAATGAAGCTGTATTAAGGCTATGAGCTTCATATTTTAATATTCAGGAACCTGTGTTTCTTGTGTAGAGAAGGCGAGAGCATGAAGCAGCAAAATTTTAGTTGCGATTTCATGGCAGCAGGTGAGCGGTTGACCCGGGGGTGGTACAGATCTCTTCCCCTGGACGTTCAGCCCCATTCTCTTCCCTCTGCTTCTCGGTTAAGGGTCAGGTAGTTCCCTGTTGTAATTCTATCCAGTTTATCCAGAAGGTGAACGTCTTTATTACCGAATGGCAGAGAATTCGAGTTTACCCCAGTGGTATTTACTGGCAACACCCATGTTGAACAGGAAGGCAGAGAACTGGGATGCATCACCCCCACTACTGACTAGTTGGGTAAACTTCATCCCATTCCCAGTTTCCTCATCTGTAAAATGGGAAGCATAATAATATTTGCTCTGCCTACCTCACGGGGCTGTTGTGGGTACAAGTGAGAAAATACGTATGAACACATAAAATTTAATGTGATCTACAGTTGTGGAGTATTGTGAAATGTAATAACAAGCATAAGGAACTTGTCAGTTGTGGAAAACAATGCCTAACATATTTAATATAAGTGGCTTTTACTGCTCCAGTAGTTATTAAAACTGCAGATTTTAGTGTGTACCCCCGTTTCCTCGAATTTGTAGACATCTTTTGATATATTTTATAAAGATCACGATATTTCAGCTGAGTTAGATTCCAACCTATTTCTCAGAATCAGTCCCTTTTCATGAAAGGATAAAAAAAATGTGGCTTCCACAATTCTGCATAGTTTTCTTTTTTTTTTTTCTGCATAGTTTTCAATGGCAACCCTATAACACGTCAAACATGAGGCAGTAGGCCACGTGAAATAGCCCAAGTAGCCATAGTTATGGGAATATAACTGTCTTGTCATTGAGAGTTTTCTAAAATTCTCTATTTATCTTGGGTAACGGGGGTGGGAGAGTTTTTGTGATGCATTTTATTTACCCCCAGCTCAGAGAGAGGCAAATTGGCACACTTCGTAAAATAATGAAAAATAGGAGGCGACTGGGTGGCTCAGTGGGTTGAGCATCTGCCTTGGGCTCAGGTCATGATCCCCGGAGTCCTGGGATTGAGCCCCGCATCCTCGTCCTCCTCGGGGCTCTCTGCTCAAGGGGGAGTCTGCTTCTCCCTCTCCCTTGGCCCCCTTCCTGGCTCATGCTCTCTCTCTCTCTCTTTTGCTCACACTCTCTCTCAAATAAATAAGTAAAATATTTTTTAAAAATAATGAAAAATAGGGAAAGAGTTGTTGCTGCTTGCAGAGGAAAATGGGTGGATTCTAAGCACACAGATGCCCATGCCTGGAATCTGAGATCAGCTCCCCTAAGGAAGCCTTGGGGAGCCAGAATGAAAGAGCAATGTGGCCCGGACACAAAAGAAGAGGGAGACACACAGTGTTCAGCTTGTGCCCAGGTGGACCCAGCATGTCTGTAAATTATAGGGAGACATGAGAGGAGGAAAAGAGGGGGATGGGGGTGGGGCAGGAAGGGGAAGCAGAGAAATAATATCTGTGGGTCACAACTGGAAAAGTATTTTAAAATTTGCAGCTTAAAACCTGCAAAGCTGCAAAATTTAGAAATGACTATTGATAGAGGACGGTTTAATCCACAAAAGAATCACATTGAGTCCAAAGTGAGATGCATAGAATATAAAATAAGATCTGAAAACCTCAACTGGTCTGCCAGTGGGCATAATAAATTTTGAAGAGGCTTCAATTTCTTTCCACGGCTGGATGAACAATTTGCTGAGGTGGAGTTTCAGAGGAAACAAGAAGATTAGCTTTGTATTTGATGCAGAGTATTAAGGGCTTCCTAAAGAGATTAAATCAAAACCTGATTACAGTCCACTAATGCTTTATTAATGTAGCAGACATTTTTTGCTTTTCAAGTTTTTCATTTAAACTTGTGTTTGTGAATATTATTAAATTTCTTGGGATTAAGGACTTTTAAAGCCCCTCGTTTGCAAAGCCCTATTATTCAGTTCTCTGCAGGGGCTCAGAAAGCCCTCTACACATTCGCCCCCACAGCTGGTCATTATCGCAGGGGGGCTTAGGGAAGACAAAGGGGAACCCGAACAGCTTTGGCAGGGGAACTTGGCCAGGGGAAGAGAGATGTTCACGACTGTTCCTTCACCTTTGCCATCCCATCCCCTCATCCCCTCTCCGATTCCTGGCTGCTGATGATTCTGGGGACAGGGTGGGGTATTTAGCCCTGCAGAACCGCACGCAGCTCGGCCTCCTGAATAGGCTTGCTAGGGCTCCTAATCTGCAAGTGTAGGCTCCCTGTAGGGGCTCCCCCCTCTCCTTCGCATGCCACTGCCTCTCCCAGAAGGCTCCTCTTCCTCCATTTGGCTGTTTAAATTCATCCCCTCCTTCCAGGCTCATCTCAAATGCATCCTCATTGTCCCTTCCATCACAAACAAGAAACAAAATCTTCAGTGGTGTTGGGCCATCCCAGCTTTGCCTACTCAGTGGCAAAACTTAAAAATCTTACAGGTTCCAAGGTCGAGAGGAGGAGGAAGTGGAGAGCAAAGGTCCCAGGCTTTCCCATGAGGGAAAGGCTTCTCTGTCCCTAACATCAACAGTGTCTGTTGCTCCAACTGCCAGGCATGGTCATTTGCTTGTGTCTTCCTCATATGGCTCATGAACTGCCAGATGACCTGGGCTCCGTGCAAGCCCCGTAGTGACGATTTTCTTACTTACTCTGTGCAGATATTTGACTGTCTTGTAAATGTACCATTGACTAGGAAGGCTGTCTTCCACATTTTGGTAAAAATTCATGCCCAACTTTTATAGGGGACGGTCAAGTTGGCTGAGCAAGAATGCATTACTTTTCTGGGTAAAATGCATTACTTTTTTGGGGTAAATTGGGATTTTTCTCACCACTGTGGAATTAAAGCAGAATACAGAAAAAAAAAAAAACAAACAAACCTGTTGCTGTGGAAACTAAAACTGTAGCTTTCATCCTTAAGTCCTGATTTCAAGTGTTGGAGTTAATCAAAACTCCCTGTCCCTTCATCCTGCCTCATCTGTGTGTCCCTTTCTCATTTTGACAGATCTAGTCAAAATGATCTAAAAACAAATTATTTTTTATTTTTATTTTTTACTTTATTGGAGTTCAGTTTGCCAACATATAGCATAACTCCCAGTGCTCATCCCGTCCAATGTCACCCAGTCACCCCCACCCCCCCACCCACCTCCCTTTCCACCTCCCCCTTGTTCTTTTCCCAGAGTTAGGAGTCTCTCATGTTCTGTCTCCCTCTCTGATATTTCCCACTCATTTTCTCTCCTTTCCCCTTTATTCCCTTTCACTATTTTTTATATTCCCCAAATGAATGAGACCATATAATATTTGTCCTTCTCCGATTGATTTATTTCACTCAGCATAATACCCTCCAGTTCCATCCACGTCGAAGCAAATATAAAAAATTATTGAGGATATAAATCTATAAAAAGATGTGTCTCCCATAACATTGCATCTGCATGTCTTTGAACGCTTAGAGTTTTTGATATAGTTCAGCTATTTGTATATTCCCTTCTCATACATGTGAGCATCTTGAGGGCAGAAGGTCTATCTCCTTTGCTTTTGTGTCCCTTGCAGGGCCCAGCCCGGTGCCTTGTATAGGGGTCAATGATCGACTGCATGAAGGACAGGATCAGTGTGCACGTGTCTGTTTGCATCTACATGTTGGCTCTTTACTCCGTTATGTGGTGTAACAGTGATAAGCCATAGTGAGGCCAGTAGTGAGTGGGGCTGAACTGTCTCTGGGTTAGCCCTAACCTAAACCACAGAAGTGAATAAGTAAAGGAACAACAACAACAAAAGACCCAAACACATGGACCCATAGCTCTCTCTAGTACACAACTGCATATTAGGGAAGCACATGTTGTTAGTCACTATCAACTTGTCTTTTTGGTGGGAGGAGCGGCCGGGGAGACACTTTAGTTACTACACATTCCTGAATATTAGGCAGTTTGCTATTTAAGTAACCTTTACTGACTCTTGTTTCCTTAGGAAACAGATGAAAGACTAAGGAGGTTTGTATAACCAACAAGTGGCCTTTAACACCCCTGATAACATTTTGTTTAACTCAGGTCTGTTAATGAGGCTTCTGATTGCTCCTACCAGATACGTGGATTGTTCCAGAAATCAGTCTATTCAACTGGGAACCTCTTGAGTTAATTTGGCCCTGTATGTGCTGAAATTGACAGTTGAGGAGGCATCAAGTAAGCTGTCCAAAGCCCGCTGTTCTAAAATTCAAAAAAAAAATCTCAACAAAGTGAAAAATTTGAATTTCTAACATAAAATGAAGACCTTCTGATGAATTTTTGTTTATTCAGCATTGGAGAAAAACACTTCTTTGCTAATCAAGAAAAAGGAGAATTAGGACAGATGCCACCTTTTCAACTGCCAATCTTTTTCAGGATAGAGAAAACAGCCAGAGATTCCAGAGCCTTTGTGCTGTAACAGATTATCAGTACAATCTGGTACAAGCCTTCTACCCATGGGCCTTAATCACTTAATAGGTAAAGGAGTTGGATCAAATATGGACTGGCTCTTCCAGCTCTGACTATAGATGAAACATTATTTTATTACTTTATATAGTTCCATTCTGGAGTGGTAACCGATAGGGAGGTAGAAACCATGCCCATTTGGCGGGTATCCATTCGAATTTACTCCCACGATAGAAGAGCGCCTTCACTTGTAGCTGTCCAGTGCAGAGGATATACTACTGTATGTCTACAATACACAGCACACTTCCAGAATTGAGAACGGAAAAAATTATTCTATTATTTTTCATATTGATTACATGTTGAAATGATAATATTTTAGATCCATTTGGTCATATGAAATATGTTATAATATTAATTTACCTGTTACTTTCTACTTTCTTCTTCGTATTATCTAAACATTGTACAATTTTATCCATGCCTCATACTATATTTGTCTTGGACAACCCTGGCCTAGAGAGTTCCTCCTTCTCCATGTGACCTGAGTTCCACTACTTAGAAATCTCCCAAGGTTGAAACCATCTAAACTTGTGGTTTTCAGCCTTCGATGCACTTTAGAATCACATGGGGATCTTTTAAAAAATACTGACCCCCCCCACCTTATTATTCTGATTCTCTGATCCAGCTCCTAGCGATCTTGGAATTTCTTCCAGAAGGCCGTAGGGGGTGTGGTCATGAAGAGGCGGACTCTGTTAGCCGAATGCCAGAAACACATCTGAGCCTGGGCCGGACAGCTGCTGGATGAGGGGGAGGCAGCACTGAAACAGGCTTAGCTCAGACCCTCAGCTAGTTATTAAGAGCAAAAGGGCCCTCTCCTTAGCTCTTCAGTTGTTACAAATCAAGCAAACAGAACCAAAACAGTAACTTGAATTAATTCTGTCTTAGCTGCTACTGCTTATTTGAGTTTCTGAAAATCAGCTTACAGCATTCCATCCGGCCTCCCAGGGAGATACTGGGCATTGCTTGGTCTGTTTTCAGAGAGGAAAATGGAGCTCAAGGACTATGACCATCTCTTTGGTTAAGAGAATTCCTTCTGGGGACGCCTGGGTGGCTCAGCGGTTGAGCGTCTGCCTTGGGCTCAGGGCGTGATCCCTGGTCCAGGGATTTGGGTCCCACATCGGGCTCCCTGGGAGGAGCCTGCCTCTCCCTCTGCCTGTGTCTCTGCCTCTCTCTGTGGGTCTCTCATGAATAAATAAAATTACAAAAAAAAAAAGAATTCCTTCTGCCAAATTTTGCCTATTTTGTTTTACATTTGTTTCCGTGCAGAGTTTTTTTTTTTTTTTTTTTTTGGACCCTTAAGGGATCTAAGGAAGAGAACATAGAAAAAGCAGTTGCATTGGACTTAGACTGTCCTCTAGAATGGAGCAAGCAACCATCAAGTTCATGTTGATTCCTAGTAGCATAGGCTGCATTGTCTAGCCTGACCCTCAAATTCTGGGAGTTGCCCTCTGCGATCTGCTGCCCAGAATGCTCATTAGAGCCACAGTTGTTTGTGGCTAGGCCCTGGCATGGGTCCAAGTGAGGAGGATGCTGCTCCTCTTCTGCTAAGTCTTCCTGCTTCTCAGGGCTGTAGGTGCCTGTCCGCCCTCTACAGATGACTCAGGTTGGAGTCCTGGCAATTAATCTGGAACAGGTTTTAAAAACAACTGAAAACCCTAGGCCTTTAAATCAGACTCTACTGAATTGTCTCATGAGGTCTGGGGAAGTCACCTTCCTTCTCAATTCTAGGGATGCTTGAGAAAGAGGTACTGAGTTACTGTGATCACGAATGGCCAAATTCAGTGCCACCTGCAGTGGTGGTGCTACCTTGTCGAGGCACCAGATGATTAATGGGAGAAAAGTTCCAGTAAATAATCCAGTGTGTCCACAGTGCCCTGAGGCTTTACCATTCCTCTCTCTGCCCGGGAATTTTGATTAAATACCACTTTGATGAGTTAAGATTAAGTTAAAGGGTTTATGTTATGTTTTCCTGAGTTAAGATTACGTTAAGGTGTTGATGTTGTCTGAGTTATTTTGGAGTGACGTTGGGCAAATAACTTCTCTAAGCTTCACTTGTAGAATAGGAGTCATCACAGTACCTACCTCCTATTCTTGTGAAGATTTAATGAGTCGCCCTGCATATTTCCAGCCCCTGGTACAGTGACGTGCTCAGAATAGCAGCTGAGGAAAGGTTTGTGGGATGAATAGATGAATGAATTAACAAATATTAATATTACAGTCAAAGCGCATGCTTACAGAGATGCATTTTTGGGTCAATCTTTTTTGGGTCAATCTGAAAGTACCAGGGTTGGCAAATTGAACACCAATAAAAAATAAATTAAAAAAAAAATAAAAGTACCAGGGTTTAGTATGCAAAACTAATTACTAAAGCCTAATTAGTTTCTCTATCAAAGATTCAGACTCGGTGTGCCTCCATTTCCTTGGCATTTTCATACAGTAGATGCCAGACATAGCAGATGAAGAACTAGAGAAAGCATCTTCTAACACTGGCTTTGAGGCTCACACTGGCCAGGGTACATGTTTTATGTTGCAGAGATGTTTTAGGGGTTCAAATTGTTCTCAGCTGTGAAAAATGATAAATACAGATACTTTATAGCCAAATGTAAGTACAGTCTACTAAATAAGGAGCCATTGAAACGGACAAGCATTGAGTTGGATTGGTAATCAGTAATTATATATTATATTGAAACATGTACATTTTAGTGCTTGAGGAAAAAAGTAGGATTCTCTGAACTGCCTATGTAACTTCTCCCCACCCCCAAAATAGAGCAGATGTGTAACTAGGAGCCCAACTTTTTCTTTTTAAGAGCAGCTGTAAGAGGATAGTGATATTAACTTACCAAAAAGATTTTACATGGAGCCACGCATTTAGATTTTTTAATGTCAGGTGTGGTATGAAAGATAACAACATGCTTTTTTACTGAGGACAGATTTTTCTGAAAGTTCATCTTCATGCTATAGTCATAACCTAAATTACACTTGAATGAAACTTTGGAAAAAATAAAATTGAAAACCTCTTGGATTAAGAGAGAGTTGTAGCTACAGCAAATAAAAATGACATGCTTTAAGTTAGGTCCCGGTTAGAGAGCATCGACCCTGATGTAATTCATTGGAATTTCAGTTTTATTTATTTTATTTATTTTTTGAGAGGGGGGCAGAGGGAAGAGGAGGAGAGAGTGAGAGACAGAATCTCAAGTAGGCTCTACGCCCAGTGTGGAGCCCAACATAGGGCTCCGTCTCATGACCCTGAGCCCAATTCAAGAGTCAGCTTAACTGACTGAGCCACCGAGATGCCCGTGGAATTCCAGTTTTAAAGCCAGATAAAAAAATAAATAAATAAAAAATAAATAAAGCCAGATCACCTGCATAGCTTCATTTTAGTTTTTCTTAATCCCATGGATCATTTTCTTTTGGTGTCTTCACTATTGGACCTCTGTGGCGTGGGGGACGGGAGCAGAGAATATTAGGATCTCTCACGTGGGCAGGGACAAAGTGAGAAAGAGGGAAAAGTGGTGCAAGTAAGGAAGCTGGATGTATAGCCGGCTCAACAGGTGCTACAGGGAGCTGGGTCACAAAGTGAGTTGGAGCTTTACTCTGGCCTCTGTGCCTGGGTGAATGTAAGGAAATATGCATTTACCATGCCATTGCTTTATTTTCAATTCTGTTAACAGCTTTTTAAGTCAACATGATATTTCATAGCAATTAGCTGTAATTACAAATCTTAAAAACATTTTTGTGGCTAATTACATGCTTAATTGTTGTTCCTTCATTTTCATTTAATTCTAAAAGAAATTAACTGTGCCATTTTGACAAGTGCTTAGTGTTTTTAAAACTGATCATGAATACTCTCTTGCTGAAATTTGTGGTTATACATCTTCGCAAACTTTCCCCCAGTCTGAAACTGTCTACAAATGTTGGCAGTAGGTCCCCTGTGTGCATGCTGGTCGCAGGCTACTCTCACACCTATGGTTGCCTGGAAGGGACTGTCATCGTGGCCAAGAAAAAACGAGCCACTCGGTCAGTGGCAGACTAGAGAAGAATTGGGCGTCAGATTTTCTGATGGTGATTGTTTGGCCACTGGGCAGCAGGCCACCAAGTGAGTTATTGATCCAGTGGAGCTCAGCCCATTTGGATTGCCAGGATTGGCTTTCTGTCATCAGGTTACTAAAACTGTGTGTCTGGAGAAGAAGAAAACAATTTAAAAACACTGGTAGGCTCTGTGACTTAACAGGTTTAAACTCTCTAAAGGAAAATATCATAGGCATTGGCTCTAGGGTAGATGAATGGGAGAAATCCTGACCACTTGGACTTCAGATGTGTGGAATGAATCTCTGAAATTCAATTAACTGGCCCGGATAGCATCTGAAATGCCGTTCGTGGTGGGGAGGGATAAAGTTCAACAGTACTGATGAGGAATTTCAGTAAGTGTGATATTTGCGCTGAATTCTTAAGAGGAAGGGGAGGATAAAGGTGAGGACACAGAAGACGTGGGCCAAATTCCAGTTCAGATGCTTATTAGCTATGCAGCCTTCCACGATTTTTTTCAGACCAATAAGATAATGTGAGTAAAAGCAATGAAGATAGTACTTGACACCTAGAAGGGTCTCAGCAAATGTTCTTTTTCTTTCTTCTCTTAAGTCTTAGGGTTGTTATTCTATTAAGAACTCAGTTTTGAAGATGACTTCATTCTGAGATATTTTATTCTTATTTATCAGTTGATGGCATAAGAGTGACCCATTATTAACCTGTAGACTCATATAATTTTTTAAAAGATTTTATTTATTTCTTTATTAATAAGAGAGAGAGAGAGAGAGAGAGAGAGGCACAGGCAGAGGGAGAAGCAGGCTCCACGCAGGGAGCCTGATGTGGGACTCGATCTGGGCCGAAGGCAGGCGCTAAAACCACTGAGCCACCCAGGGATCCCCCCCCATATAATTTTTTATGATATTTTAACACTTTCCTACCATTGAATTATAATACAAACTTCTTAATTTCATATTTTTCTTACCTTATGGTGCTAAGATGATGTTTTTAATGATCTGAAAGGAATACTAACTTAGGATTGGGATATAATCACGCTGGCAAATGGATGCAGAATTTTTCCCCAGAATATATACAAGTGTTGTGTGAACCTGAAAATAGTTTTTTCTTTGTCTGGATTTTTTTTTTTATCACTTTGTCCCATTCTCTTGGAGGATGTTGATGTTTGTCTTCCTCATACCTCCAGTAGCAAAGCAAAAAATAATGCATTGCCTTTAATGTCAGTCCTGACAATGATAGATGATGGCTGTTTGTATGGGTGTGAGTGACAGGTCCCATAGCTCACAGCCCTTCCATCGCACACATCTCACCTCAGCCTTCATGGCTGAGTCCCACCCAGCTCAGCCTGCTTGTTTGTTTGTTTCTTTCATTCTTTCTTCTAGGATTTATTTACCTATTTGAGAGAAAGAGAATGAGAGAGAGAGAGAACAAGTGGTGGGGGGTCGGAGGGAGGGAGAGAGAGTCTCAAGCAGACTCCACACCGAGTGTGGGGCCCAAGGTGGGGCTCAGTCCCCTGAGATCATGACCTGAGCTGAAGCCAGAGAGCTGGACACTTAACCGACGGAGCCCCCCATGCGCCCCAGCCTTCTTGAACCTATTCTTTGGGACCGCCCGTGAGCCCATCACTTATGGGTCTCGGTCATTGTGATGAATCATTCATCCAGAAAATATTTATTGAGCCCATTTACTGGACCAGAAATTCTGCTAAGTGACGGAATCATGGAGATGCCTAAGGCACAGCTCCAACCAGAGCTAAGACCTGTCTAGAGATTAACTATAACAAAGATTTAAAAAAGGTCACATGGAAGAGCAGGGAGCGATTGGTGTTCAGTTGGGGGAATTCGGGCAGGGCTACGCTCATTCGTTCAGGAAACAAATGAACAAGAGCTTGTGCTAGGCTGAGGCTACAGAGACAGAACTCGGTCTGTCCTCAAGGAGTTTAGCTTCTTGGGTGAGGCGGACAGCCAGGCTGATGACAGCACCTTAGAGACGGTTAAGGCAGGAACAAAGTGCTGAGGGAACCTAGGAGCTAATATATTTGGGGAACCAAGGAGTCATGGCAGAAGCAGAGGTTAAGCTGGGTTTTCTTTAGTGAGTTTATACTCTAGTGAGTGTGACTGCTACGCATGCAAATAATTCCCAAACCAAGGAGAAGGTGCTGAGTGCCCTTGAGCGCCCTAGGAGAGCTTCGGACTAAGGGCTGCGAGGGGGGAGAGTAGGGTGAATGTGCTGACTTCCAGCTGGGGGCCTCAGGGGACTATTTCTCAAAGAGACCAAATTGCAGCTGGGCCTTAAAGGCTGAGCAAACACTGGTGGGAGGGCGGGGGGAGGGAAGGAGGGGACGAAGCAGCAGGAACGGCAGGCATATAGGCATGGCCTGTCACTGGGAAGTCCTATGGGGGTGGAGGACACACTTCTGAATGTGCTTTGGGATCGAGGGCTCTGGAGTCGGGCTGGTGGGGTTCCAGCATTGCCGTGTCCTTCACAGTCAGGCCTGCTGGTGAGACTGAGCAAGTGTCTTAGCCTCTCTGAGCCTTGGTTTGAACATCCGTAAAACGGGGCTGACAGTAATACTGAATCCCACAGGGACAGCCCCTGAGGATCAGTTTAGTTCACACATACGTAGGCCCCCCAGCAGCACCCAACGAGAGGGCAGAGAGGGCGCACCGCATGTGTCCCTTGTGGGCGGCAGCGGCGGTAGTATCCACCGCAGCTGTCATATAAATAGGAACAACTTTAGGGAGTTTTTGTGCTGGGAGCTTGTGGGGACACCCCTAGGATGACCTGACCTGCTGGAGCCTCAGGGGCCGTTGAAGAATGATCAATACTGTCGTGTCCTCTTGGCATAGTTGTTAAGGTACCCCTGGGCCATGTCCTAGCCACATAAATAACCAGGCCTCAGCAGTTGCAAAGGGCCCACGCAGAACATTGGCTCCGGGACAATGGGGACAACTGATGAGGACCACGTCCAAGGTGGAGGTGCAGAGCCCCCTGTCTGTGATACAAATCACACCAGCAGCAGAGCTTGCCAACAGTAGGCACTGCCAGTGGTTGAACTGAAGGCGGTGCCGGGGCGCCTGCGTGGCTCAGTCTGTTGGGTGTCCGACTCTTGGTTTGGGCTCAGGCCCTGATCTCAGGGTCCGGGGATCGAGCCTTGCACTGGGCTCTGTGCTCGACGGGAGTCTGCTTGAGATTCTTTCCCTCTCTCCCTTCCCCTGCTCATGCTCTCTCTCTCTAAAATAAATCTTAAAAAAAAAAAAATGAAGGCGGTGCTGAAAGTCTGGCCATCAAAGAACTGAATGCCTATGTCCCGGATGCCTTAGTGTTCATACTCCTACCTCCAGCTGAAATTTTAGTATGGAAGTGTGTGTGGCTGTCTGCAAGTAATCCCGCAGTGTTCCCACTAGGGGCAGGCTCACAAGAAACAGGCACAGCCTGAGATCAGTGATCTGCAAAGTCGCGGAAACTGTTCTTTTTTTATTTTTTATTTTTTGGAAACTGTTCTTTCTTGCGTTGACACTTTTGTGCATTTTCGGACGCGCTCGACATGTACAGCTGCATTTAGCAGGTGGCCTGTGACTCCGTATATTCCCACTGTGCGCCCAACTGCAGATCCAGCAGATGGATGTCATCGTAAACGTGACTCTTTCGGGTTGCCCTAACCTTTGGCTATTTAATCTGGTTCCTCGTAATCGCTAAGCACACACACCACTGCTGCAAGACAGAGGCGCCTTACCAACTCCTGGAAGAGCCCACAAATCTCCCTTCTCAAATGAGCTTTAGCATAGCAGGCTCAAAGGTTCCTTTGCAGATTCACGACGAGCCTCTGGAAGTTTCTGAGACACAGAGCAATTAAAACGGATCTCTTTCTGAGACCTCTGTGTCTTACACTCTCAGAGCTCTGTGTAAACATCATCTTGTAGACCTAGAAGTAAGGGAATCATACTGCACTGGAAAATTATTATTCTGTGTCTTAATCAAAAAGGATTTAAAGGTGGCCAGTGGCAGGTATTGTGCCAGTAATCAACAGCCCTGCAAGGGTTCAGCTTTGAGTGTCTTCTGCCCAGTTTTTGCACCTTCCATTAGAAAATGGGTCTTAACTAATACCCCATTTTTGACAAACGCTAATTAAAAATTTGCCTGGAAAAAATTGCCTGTGCCTCCTTTGAATTTTTTTTTTTCTTGAGAAGGGATATTTTGGATGGCTCTTGTTTGTTTAAAAACACTACCCATGGAAGTTTCCTAAAATAAATGTACTTGTGGCAAACAGACTTTCAAAATCACTCACGGATCCTGGAGACCCGGGATCGAGTCCCACGTCGGGCTCCCTGCGTGGAGCCTGCTTCTCCCTGCCTGTGTCTCTGCCTCTCTCTCCCTTTCTGTGTGTGTCTCTCATGAATAAATAAATAAAATCTTTAAAAAAATCATTCACAGAGTAGAGGTAGGGGCATAGAAACAAGGGAACTGAAGTTCAGAGGAGTTAGGTTGAGCGAACAGAACGCGGCACTTGGGATTGAGCCACCTGTATGACCCCGAGAGAGCTACAGTGCAGACTCAGTTTCTTCATCCAAAAAAACCGGGCAAAAAAGATCCCCCTATAACACAGCACGTGTCCCGAAGGAGGATTAATTAAAATAGTCTAAAATAGGGAAAATGCTTTTTGTAAATCACAAGCTGCTATTCAAATGTAAGGAATTACCCTGAAATCACTAATTAATTCCTAGAGTTTGTGGAATCTATAGAGGTTGCCCCTGTAGCAGATCATGTCATATGGAAACAAATAATTTTTCTTCCTCTCTGATTATTATTATTATTTTTTATTGCCCAGCTTCCCTGGGTAGGTCTTCACCTTGTTGTGGCAAAGAGATTTCTCTTCTATTAAAAAAAGAAAACAAATGTAAGGAATTACTCTGATCATCACTATTCAAAGTCCTACAGCTTATTTTTTAATCTTTATTTTATTTTAATTCATTAATTAATTTTTTTGCCCGGGATAGTCCCACAACCTATACCTGGCTAGTCAGTTTGTCTGAATAAATATAGTGAGTCACCCAGTGAGCACTGGGTGTTATTCTGTATGTTGGTAAATTGAACACCAATAAAAAATTAATTTATTAAAAAAAAATATATATAGTGAGTCACTTATGTCTCTCCCCACTAGATGGCAGGCGAGCCACTTGGTAAAATACTGTTCGGGCCGAGGATCCACGCAGCCAGCAATCGTGGGGTGGTGAGGCAGTGCAGCAACCACAAAGGGTGGATTAGAATTGTGATGAGCAGAGGCAGCCTGTATTGTGAAAATAAATTTCATTCAAACGCCACAGGCTTACAGTTCACCAAAATCTTGTATCTGTGAAAACATGATCCTTTTGACTATAAGAAAAAAGGACAGCTAAGCAAATAATTTCAGCCAATAAGGAAGTGTTTAGCCCACTCCGAGTTATAGCTAACAGACTTAACGATTATTTATGGCACCACTTTACAGATAATGGTTTCATCCATATCAGGAGTCGACAAAGTGCTTCTGTAGAGGGCCGGAGAGTAAATATTTCTGGCTTTGCGGGTTGAGCCATTTCTGTTGAGTGGACTCAACTTTGCCTTTGCCGGCTAGAAGCCTGCAAACAGACTGAGACAATAAGACAATGAGTGGGCATGGCTGGGTTAGAATACATTTTAATGATGGATGCTGAGTCTGGAAATCCATGTAACTCTATTTTATTTATTTATTTATTTATTTATTTATTTATTTATTTATTTATTTATTTATATAACTTTGACTTACCACCAGACACTCTTCTTTTGACTTTTTTGACCATTTAAAAATGTGAAAACCATTCTTAGCTCAAAGACCATACAAAGAATGGCAATAGGCCTGATTTATTCCCCGGGAAGTCATTTGTAGGTCCCTGGATTTTTTTTTAAAGATTTTATTTATTCATGAAAGACATATCAGAGAGAGAGAGAGAGAGAGAGAGAGAGAGAGACAGGCAGAGGGAGAAGTAGGCTCCATGCAGGGAGCCTGACATGGGACTTGATCCCAGGACCTGGGATCAGGGCCTGGGCTGCAGGTGTCGCTAAACTGCTGAGCCACCTGAGCTGCCCAGGTCCCTGGATTAATACCCATAATAGTCTTAACAATCAGATGGACAGTCCCCTCAGTTAACGTAAATAAACTTTTTACTGCTTTCATAATCCATTTCAACGTGGCTTTTTTTGTATGTGTACAAATGACTGACCATGCCTATGATATTTTGCTTACCTCTCAATATAGCCTTGTGTCTTGTTTGCTAGATCGACTATAAAGAAAAGAATTCAAGCAGTGGATGCGTTGTTCTTAGAATTACCAGAAAAAAAAAAAACAACAGAACACCTGGTTAAATTTGAATTTCAGTTAAGCAACGAATAATTTTTACCCTAAAAGTTTGTTCCCTGTATTGCGTAGGACATACTTGTATTGACGAAATATCTGTTGTTTTTCTGAGATTTTAACGGGGTGTTTTTATCGGTAAATGCGGCATTTCTTGTACTTAGGGACTTCGTCCATCCCGCATTGGCTGAAGCCTTAAGAGTAACGACAGATCTGAAGGCAGGACTCTAAAGTGACACGAGTCTTTAAAGGAGGTTTGAGGAGACGGCTCATCTGCACCCCGTGGTGGCTTCCAGCGTTCCTTAACCCGCTGCAAGCTCCGCTGGGCGTAAACCCGGCTTCCAGCCGCTTTCCGGGGGTCTGGGTTTGCATCCCGCGTGCCAGCCTCGCCTGAACAGCCCGTTTTCATTGCTTGGGTTTTTGCGAGAGCTTCCGGGGTGGCGGGGGAGCCGGGGTGGCCGGGGCCGCGCTTACCTGCGGCCAGAGCCCCGCGGGGTCGAAACGCGCGCGGCTCGCGTCCCGCGGCCGAGCTCCCGCTGCCCGGGCGGCGTCGGGCGGTCGCTGCGGGCCGCTGGTTGGGGGCACTCCCGCTCCGCACGGTGACACGTGTTTCATTTGCTTGGTGACTTGTCGCGGAAAGACGCGGAGGCTTGAGCCCCACCGGCCGATTTGCCGCTGCCCGAGCGGTGCGGCGGGTCAGCGCCTCCGACAGCTCGGGCGTCGGTCCCCTTGGCGGAGGCTCGTCCTCGGGCCTTGGGACGGTCACTCGGGTACTCGGGAGCCCCGGGCCGCGCTGCTGGCGCCGAGGGGCCGCGGGGGGGCGGGGGGAGCGCTGTAAGGGGGGCAGCGCTCCGCACGCGGCCACCTGCGCTGCACCGGTCCTCCCGTCCTTGCGCGGGCGGGGGGGGCCTGGGGGGCAGGTCGCGGTGGGGGGAGGTCGCGGCGTGGGGGGGCGCAGGCGTCTCGCGGCGCGGCCCGTTGCTAAAGGCGGCGCCGCGCGAGTCCCAGACTCGTCCCCGCCGGGGAGCGTTCGCATCTCGGCGGTCGGGAGAGGGCTTGGGGGGTTCCGGGGCGGCGGGAGCCCGGCAGCCCGGCGCCGGTCGGCTTTCCGCGGGAACCGGGCTGCCACAAACCCCCGGGGCCGCGGCGTGGGCTCCCAGGCAGCGCCTCTTGCGCCTCCTGCTCCCGCCGCCGACCGCTTTTCCACTTGCAAAATGAGGGGCCCCCGCCTGCCCCTCCCTCCCTCCGGTCACCGGCCGGGCCGAGGGCAAATCGACCCACGCACCTTAGGCGCCAAATTGAAGGCAGCGGCGGTGGGGGGTGTGCGGGGGGTGCGGGGGAGGAGGCGTGGGGCTTGCGCACCAAGACCCCCAGTAATTACCATCAAAATGAATTCAGTATCATTAAAAATTCAAAGTTCGTGCAAAATAAAATGCGATGATGAACAAAACATGAAGACGTGAAATAAAGACGAGATGTGACCCTCATGTGGCACCACTCAGCCACCCTGGCCTCCCCCTCACCCGGGCCCTGCAAGTCCACTCTGTAGCGATTCCCTCCTCTCTCCGTGCCCGCAAGTCCTGGGCCTCCGTCCTACTTCTCATTTGCTCTTTCTCTGCAATGAGTTCGGTTTTCACGGTGCCTGTGCCTCCCCGGCTGTGCAGAAGGAAGGTGACACTGCCGCTTCGCCACCTCGTGCCCCCAGGAGCCAAGCCCACTTCTTGGCTCGCTGAGGCCATTGGAACAGGTGCGCAGCTTGGAGGAGACCAGAGGCGAGAGCTGGTGCGGGAGCAGCACTGGAGCCACCAACCCCCCCACCAAACCCCCACGGAGGGAAGGCACAAGAAAGAGGAAGCTGTGCTCCCCTCATTAGGGCCTAGGAACCCATTCAGAGGACGCTTGAATATACATGTTTTAAAAGGAACCACAATAAAGCAGGGAAGGACTTTGCAGATTATTTTGCAGAAAGACGGATCCTTCTGTGCTTGGGGACAGCCTGTTCCTTTCTAGCCCGCCATGAGCATTTCCCGGTATTGCAATTCAGTCCGAATTTGCGATGCTCTAGCACCCCCTTTTTTTTTATATAAATTTATTTTTTATTGGTGTTCAATTTGCCAACATATAGCATAACACCCAGTGCTCATCCCGTCAAGTGCCCCCCTCAGTGCCCGTCACCCAGTCACCCCCACCCCCTCAATACAAAAGGGGGAGAAGTTGGGGAGGTGCAGACATCCTGGGCCCTGTCCTGCAGGCGCAAGGCCACCGCCTGGGCTGCGTGCCTTCCCTCTCCCGGCCTAGCTGTTCCACGCTCCAGCCAGCAGAGGGCACTCTTGCCACGCAGACTCCCCTGGACTTCTTGGGGCGGGGAGACTTTTCAGAGGCATAAAAAAATACTTGGACCCAGTAAGAAATATGCATGATTTTCCATGAAATATTAATGGGAAAAATAGATTATTATTAAGAACTTGTGTATGTCTATTTGATTAATGACCCATCAAACCGTGGAAGGAAAGAAGAGGTCTCATAACTATCGTTATCAAACATTAAAATAGCAATGTGGTAATAAATATCAGCATGATATACTTAAATTATTTAGGACACAAATAAGACTTTTTCTCCTAGGAATGTGTGTGCCGAGACCTAGTAACAAGGAAGAACGGGTCTGCTTTATCCTAAACATCTTCTTTTTAATTTTTCATTTATTACAAACGAACTTTCATGAACACCGAGACAGTTAAACGAAACTTCCTCTCACCAAAGAAATCTGCTGTCTGAGGCCCTCTGTGATTTGCCTCAACAGATTTTGAACTTTGTGTTTCACTCTCCACTTTAGCCACCCTGTCTTTCAGCCTCGTCTCATTTTTTCCAGCATTTCCTTGCCTCTGCCTCCTCTTACTCCCCACTCACTTTCCCTCTTCACACTCTGGAAATCCTACCCATTCTTCAAGATCCACTTCAAATACTGACTTTTTGTGAGTGCTGTCAAGGGATGAAGCCTAGGGAGCCAGATGGCACTGTGGTGAAATGTCACGAGTGCTGTAATCAGAGTGGGGATGGGAAGGAGGCTCTGGGAGCTCTGGTTGGTACTTCAGAGCCAGCGGGTGCTTCAGACACAGGCCAAGAGATTGGGAAAGCTTCCTGGAAGAGGTGGTGCTTGAACTAGTGCTGAAGGTTAAGGAACTCTGGATGATTGAAATGGCCCCCGAGACTGGCTACCTTGTTGGTGACAAGGGAGGAAGGGAAGAGGTAGAGACAGGTAGGCCTGGGAAAGTAGGCCGGCACCATTACACAGAGGAGGTCGGACTTGATTCAATAAGCCATGGAGACTCATGGGGTGATTTCAAGTGGAGACGATATTGGATTAGACCCGCATCTCAGAAGATTGCTCTGGAGGCAGTGTGGTCCATAGGTTTGAATGGCCGGTGCCCCACTTAGGAAGTGGTACCATTCTTCAGATGAGGAAAGAGAAAGGCCCCAACTGGATAGATAAAGTAAAAATGGATAAAAGGGGGCACATGAGGCCCCAATAACACATTGTTGTGACTCTTACAGAATGTGTGGCTTCCTACCTTGTGTTATGTTACATTGCCCTTCCCTGGAAAACGAAGTTCCTGGAAATCAAGGTTTTTTTTTTTTTTTTTTCTCAGTTCATTTCTTTATTCTTTGTATCATATGGCCTGGTACACGATAAGCTTGAGTTGACTGAGGAGAAAATGTCTGAATGATTTTCTCAGGAGGGCTTACTTTTGAAATGCTCTATTTGTGCCCTCTGGGCTCAAAAGCCAGCTGCATGACAGGTTTGTTTATCATCTTAGTCACCGCGCTGGGGTAGTTTATACATTTTGAAAGGAAATAAGATTTCTCATGGAAATCTCACCATTGGCTCCCACTTAGGGGTATCATACTTGGAAATGTTAAATGATTCCAATGGGCTGTACTTTTTGAGCTCGCCACTTGAGTGTGTGTGTTTTAGAAGTTGTGAAGGGGGATCCCGGGGTGGCTCAGCGGTTTAGCACCTGCCTTCGGCCCAGGGCATGATCCTGGAGGCCCGAGATCGAGTCCCACATCCGGCTCCCGGCGTGGAGCCTGCTTCTCCCTCTGCCTGTCTCTCTCTCTGTCTTTCATAAATGAATAAATTTTAAAAAATCTTAAAAAAAAGAGTTGTGAAGGAGGAGACCCATAGCTCTGCACAGCTTATATGACAGCAAACCCCTTGAGACCCAATGTCCTTTCAAACAGAGGCTACGATGAACTCAGTCCGGTTTGTCCATACAAATCCTCACAGGCTGTGGTGTGTTTAGGAAGTCTCTGTTCTTCTCTGTTCAAAGGCTGACAGAAAAAAACATCCTGAGATCCTCCTGCCCCTTTGGGCATGTGAGCTGCGTGAGCCTCAACTCAAAGCTCAGTCAGTGAGGCTTTAATTCTCCTTGGAGAGCATGCCAGGCCTCCTTGGACTCATGAGGACTTAGAAGAATGATGTTCCACCCTCAGCCGTGGAGATAAATGTACTTGGGAATAATACCTTGAGAAGGGGGGCACAAGAGTGTATCATTATTTAACAGCATCCCAACAGCTTCCAGTCTTGGTAGAGTTCACGGAACCAAAAGGTAACAGAGGACGTTTATTTCAGAGGCTTTGCCCTTCCCACTAGCCTGGTGCAAAAGTGATGTGTCCTTGGCAAGTTCAGAGAACACAAGGTGAAACTGTGACCATAAGCGAATGTGGTGGGTAGAAGGTATTTTATCATTTGAAAGTTGGTTGAATGAAGTTTTACCCAGTGATTCAGTGAAACATGTAGTAGTCATTCCTCCTGCCCTGGGTGATCAGTTTTTATGCTCTTGTTTGCTCCTTATTTCCTTTCATACATCTCCACCTCTTTCTAAAAAGATTTTATTTATTCATTTGAGAGAGAGAGAGAGAGAGAGAGCTTGAGCATGCATGAATGGGGGAGCAACAGAGGGAAAAGGAGAGAG
Organism: Canis lupus baileyi; assembly: GCF_048164855.1. NCBI lineage: Eukaryota > Metazoa > Chordata > Mammalia > Carnivora > Canidae > Canis > Canis lupus. The sequence goes on along the minus strand of NC_132876.1, from coordinate 13,007,506 downwards.
AGGATCTTCAAGCAGATTCCCCACTGAGCATGGAGCCCGATGGGAGGCTAGATCCCACAACCCCAAGATCATGACCTGAGCCAAAACGAAGAGTCAGATGCTCAACTGACTGAGCCACCCAGGTGCCCCCATCTCTATCTTATAAGGTATAGAAAAGAATTGCTATTAGTATAATGAAGTTAAACTGTCCCCAGGTTCAGATAATCTGGTTTGGGATAAAATTGCCATAAATCTTCTGTTCAAGTTTGGTAGAGAGAGAGGAGATTTGGAAATTGAGCCTCATACCTTTAAATTGCTATTGGGATTCGGGCTTCATGACGCCTTAGGATTTAATCTGTTGATTTCAAGTGAAGAAAGATTTCATTTAACATGATTTCTCCCCAATGATCAGTTGTTCTGTAGTTGTAATTCTGAATCTTGTATTTAACCCGAAAAGCCACTGACAGTTATGTGATAGTGCCTAAAATGTACCATGAAACATGAGATTGTTCCCTCACGCCCACATGTGTATGCACACACCCCCACACTTATTATTACGAGAATGTTCACATCTACAGAGAAGTGGGATAGTGAAATGCATGTCCACCTACCGACCACCTGGATCAAACAATTGTTGATATTTTTTCATAAAAGAAGTGACTAGTTATATATGTATTTGCTTCAGCACCCCCAGCCCCCCAAAAAGTGAGTATTTGCCAGTGTCACCCCGGTTCCATTATTGGACCTAATAGAGTCAACAATAATCACCTGCTCTCCACCAGCAGCCTCCTCATATCCAGATTTCTCCAGTTGTGCCCAAACTGTGAGTGACCGTTAATTATTAGTGAAGCCATTATCGGAAGGTCGGAGATCTGAGAACTTGGTACTTACTGTCCCTCAGTTGACATGTCAGGAGTATAGATTGGTAGCAGAGCAGAACTTAAGCCAGCAAAATGTCTAGTAATTAATTATTCGTTTGGAAACAGTCCCTTCCTTGATCCATACTGACCTCTGGAGAAAGTTGAGCCATTGATTGGAATCAACTTGCGCCTCTGACTTGGTCACATGGGGGCTCTGACTCCACCAGAGCCCCCGTCTCCTGTAAAGAGGGGAAGTGCCATGGAGAGAGGCCCTCTGGCACTCTTCTAGGTGCACGGTCCGTTATTCCAACACCATTCACTGAGTAGTCCATCCTTTCCGCAATACCACAGAAATACCACAGAGCTATAAAATAATGAAAGAAAATATGTGAATATATTTTTTATCCTCTTAGGGTAGGGCAGCCTTTTCAAAGCAAGGCCTGAACCATTTGACTATGTAAATATTTGGACCATCTTTATGGCAAAAGACAAAATTAAAAAATAAATGACAGGCTCGGAGAAAACGTTTGCCACACAGACTTAAAAATAAGAGTTCCCTAATATGCTAATGGTGTCTGCAAATCGGCAAGGAAAACATTTTAAAGTGGGCAAAGGATATAAACAAGACAATTTCAAGATGAAGAAATAGAAATGGCTCACCATATGGAAAGATGATTAAAGAAATGAAAATTAAGACAAAAATGAGTTACCTCGTTATTCACCTTCTGTTTGGCACAAATGACAAAGATTGGTAATATTTCATGTTGCTGAACACACGGCAGAGAAGGCCTCTCCTCCACCCTTAGCGAGCATACAAATCGGTAGGCACAGCCCTCGTAAGGGCGAGTTGGCATATATTGAATTTCTGTTTCCTCGCCAATGTAAAAGCTCCTTAGACAGTCTGCTCCAGTTCCTGACTTCATTTTCTATTTCTGTATCTGCTTTCTCCTAGATGGTGATACTTGTGCTTCTCAGCTCAGCCTGGTAGCCTGACCCTGACTCCTGAGGTCCGTGATCCCGTCACAACTGCAAGTCATTCTCCCACAAAGTTTGAGGTTACCCAGTTTGAGAGTTTTGGAACAACATGCAAGTTCAAGTCACCAGCATGTTACCTTGCTGTCTCGTGTGACAAGACCAACATCCGGGTTGCTTGCCTCTGGCCTCATTCTTCTGCCCGCTGGTCCCTCTGCAGCCGTTGATCACACACGCGTGTTTGTCATACAAAAGCTGTCTTGCTTTTCGTATTTGTCTCGTGAATGTTGTCCTTGGCTTCATGCACGTCATAAGTTGGTGTTGCGTGCTGACCACTGATACATAGAACTTTCAGTACTTGTCGATTTGCGTAGGTTTGGGTGAGAATGGCATCCAAGCAGAAAAACAAGAAGGCAGACGATAGAAATGCAAGAAAAACAAAGGGCAAGAAAAGTGATGTCTGTAGCAAACAATATGAAAGTGCTTGAAATGCTCCATAATGGTGAAACTGAGACCTCTATAGGGTGCTTTTTGGGTGTTAATGAATCTAATTTGACCAGTGAAGAGAAATGAGAAAGCTGTTAGGGCCAGTGTGTCGAAGGGCACACTAGAATCATTGAGAAAACCATACATAGCTTGAAATGTCAAAACATAGACAATGGAAAAAGATTGGCCTGTGCGGCTTCTAACACGGGGATCGCTGGCGAGGCCTCCTCCTGTGTGTGTAACTTGCCAGCGCGCATCACAAAAATGCAAGTTTATTTATTTATTTTTTAAAGATTTTATTTATTTATTTATCCATGATAGACACACACAGAGAGAGGCAGAGACACAGGCAGAGGGAGAAGCAGGCTCCATGCAGGGAGCCCGACGTGGGACTCGATCCCAGGACCCCAGGATCACGCCCTGGGCCAAGGGCAGGCGCTGAACCGCCGAGCCTCCCAGGGATCCCCAAAAATGCAAGTTTAAATTTCGATCTGGATGAAAAGTTGTAACATTCATCACCAGTAACGGGTGGTTTGGGTAGGTTTAAGAAACGCCGTGTGGTCTGTGTGGAAAGAGCTGGCTGGCAGAGGAAGCAGATCGTGAGGCTGCTGCTGAGTATCCTGAGTACCTGAGGAAACTGAGGCCCATGGCTGCTTCTTCCGAGCCCATGAGACGGCCCGGTTCTGGAAGCGCATGCCTACTTGCACCTCTATTGCAAAGGATGAGCAAAAGACCAGAGGCTTCAAGCCTGGTAAAGACAAGCTCAGAGTTCTGTTTTGTTCCAGGGCTTCTGGTGACTTTCTGATTAAATCCAAGTTGCCTCACAGATTCCGTAATCCCTGTCCTCTTAAAGAGAATGCTAAAAACACTTTCTTTTTCTTTTTTTTAATTTATTTTTTATTGGTGTTCAATTTACTAACATAGAGAATAACACCCAGTGCCCGTCACCCATTCACTTTGCATGGTGGGAAACCAGAGAATATGGGTCACCGAGAGACTCTTTTTTGGACTTTTTTGAAGGGTTTGTTCCTGAGGTTAGACAAGATTTAAACTAAAAAAATCACGAATTCAAAGTGTTGCTGATTCTGGACAGTGTTCCCACTGACAAAATTGCCATAGTTAACACTGATCCATGTGTTCGAGTCCTCTCTGTTCCCTCTGGTACGGTCCACTCCTTTATCCCATGCATCTGGGAGTGCTAAAATTTATATTTTTTTGTAAATTTATTTTTATTGGTGTTCGATTTGCCAACATATAGAATAACACTCAGTGCTCATCCCGTCAAGTGCCCCCCTCAGTGCCCGTCACCCAGTCACCCCACCCCCCGCCCACCTCCCTTTCCACCACCCCTAGTTCGTTTCCCAGAGTTAGGAGTCTCTCATGTTCTGTCTCCCTTTCTGATATTTCCCACTCATTTTTTCTCCTTTCCCCTTTATTCCCTGTCACTATTTTTTATATTCCCCAAATGAATGAGACCATATAATGTTTGTCCTTCTCCGATTGACTTATTTCACTCAGCATAATACCCTCCAGTTCCATCCACATCGAAGCAAATGGTGGGTATTCGTCGTTTCTAATGGCTGAGGAATATTCCATTGTATACATAGACCACATCTTCTTGATCCATTCATCTTTCGATGGACACCGAGGCTCCTTCCACAGTTGGGCTATTGTGGACATTGCGGCTATAAACATCGGGGTGCAGGTGTCCTGGCGTTTCACTGCATCTGTATCTTTGGGGTAAATCCCCAGCAGGGCAGTTGCTGGGTCGTAGGGCAGGTCCATTTTTAACTCTTTGAGGAACCTCCACACAGTTTTCCAGAGTGGCTGCACCAGTTCACATTCCCACCAACAGTGCAAGGGTTCCCCTTTCTGGGAGTGCTAAAAATTGTTCACGATGTCCTGTACTTGCCATATATTTGATTACCTTGCAGATCTCATGAGAGAGACACCAGAACTTACTGTTAAAGTAGCTTGGCAAAATTTCTCCATTTGTAATGCTTTAACGAGAGTAGAACAATCGGTGAGAGAAATAACATAAACAACCCTTAATGGAGCCTGGCAGAAACTTTTTTTTTTTTTTTCTGGCAGAAACTTTGGAATGACTTTGTAACTGACTGGAAATTTTCCTCCAGTGGTAGAAGGAATTGAAAATGTTGTAGCATCTGCAAAATGTTTGGGTGGTGAAGGATTTGAAGACATTGAATTAAGTGGCTTTTTGCTGAACTGTCAGATTCCCCCCCTCAGGAGACCGTTGAGAAATTTCTCAGAGATGTGATCATATCAAAAATTGATAAAAGAGGTCAGCATAGGTTAACATCCAGAACTCGAAGAATGGTGAAGCAGCCCCTCTGCAAATCAAATTGCCGTAATGATTCAGAGGAAAGAGATCCTTCGACGAAATATTTATTGACCTACAGGCAAGATTAAAAGGATTACCCACAGCCCTATAAAGCAGTAATAAGAAACTTTCAAATGAAGGCCAGTAAGCCTTTTCTCTCTGTTTGCTTCAACAGGGTAGAAGAGGCTGGACCTTAGGGTTTTGTCATTCGAGCCCAGCCCACGAGCGAGCTGCAGGCAGAAAGGCCACAGTGACAGTTGAGGCTTGGGAGTCAGATTCCAACAGCTCTGATGATGCGGTGATCTGTGTGCTGAAAGATGAAAGTAGCCCAGGACATAAAGCCAATGATATAATTAACCCATTTTTGCAAATACCTAGAGTTGGCTCTTGATTAATTGGCAGTGGTGTGATGAGGGCCACAATGAGAAGAACATGGCACTTAGATAATAAGGAGGGGCTTCGCCACTGGCTTCTTGCCTGTCCTGGACCGGGGATCTCCCTGTCTTTGGGTGAGTGGCGCTTAGTCCTGTCAGGATAACCCTTGGGTTATTGGGGTGTGACAAGTCAGCCTAGAGCCCAGGCTGTGGAATCAGACCTGCTTTCAATCCTGTCCCTGCCAGTTAGCAGCTATGTGACTATGGGCATGCTTTTTAACCTTTCAGACTTGACTTTCTAATCTGTAAAACGGGGTCAAAAATACCTGCATTATAGGATTGCTATGAGACTATAAGAAATGCTTAGTACGGTGCCTGGCACATAGCAAGCGCTCAATAAATTGTTGCTATTATTATTATTATAAGAAACGTTATAGAAATAAATATGATAGTTTACTCTTGTTTTTGCAAAATCTTATTACTTTGGTATTTATCTGATTTCCCTCCAAAAAAAATAGTATGCATGATTGTTTTAAGAAGAGAGAAGGAATAAAAATCGATTTTCAGTATTTATTTTTGCTTGTGAAACAGACCTGAAACAGTAATTCCTCTGTCCCGATGTTACTCCTTGACCTGCAGCTTTATTATTTATATGTGATTTATTTATAATGTAGTTATCATTGCATGGTATTTATTTATATAGTGGTTACTTTTAATGACTTTTTTCACATGGATGTATTCCTAGTCTCTAGAAAATAGTCCATCCACTTGGTTCCACTTTTGAGATAATTAACTCACACTGTGTTAATAGGAGCTAAAGATACAGCTATGTAGGGCCTTCTTTGCTTAAACCACCAAGTTATTAGCTTAGTTGCCTTTGAGGGAGAATTGGATATCCAAGTAATGCTGCTAGGTGAGCGCAATTCCTCATAACTAGCTTCTGAACAGCTTTGTCATTCCGTGTATTCTGAGAGCATTCAAGAAGTTTAAAATCATGCTTTCAGAATGCTGAGTGTTCATCATAATCCCAATGCTGGATCTGTTGAGCAACGGAGCTGTCACTGCCTTGTTTCTGGCCTCATTTACCTCTTCACCTGGATGATTAGAGTGGCCTCATAACTCACATCCCGACCCTTTTACTGCTTTAACTGGGAGTCTTTGATGTCCTGGTATATATATATCTGGTAGTCTTCAGCGCTTTGCTTCCTGATGAAATTTCCTCGTGTACAGCTCTGATTGTGGTACTTCCTTGTTCAAAAAATCTTCAGTGGCTGCCCACTGTCTATATATTCCACTATTTGACCTTTAAATCACAGCCCAGTCCCAGTGTACTGGAATTGGTTTTGTCTGCCAGTATACTCTTTCATACGATTATGTGATAGTCTGTGACTTCCTCAGTCCTATCTGACTAAGCACTAAGAATCTTTAGCCTACAACTCAGCCCTGATCTCTTAAGTTTGTCACTTAAGCTCTGGTGGGTAAGAACAGAAATTAGACTTATTAGCTGGAGCCAGAGTGCCTGAGATGAGACTACCAAGCTGTAGTCTCCTTCCTCTTCTCCTCCAGCATTACAAACACCTAACTTGGCTCCGGCTAATGAGAAGAACATGGGAAGTAGAGTGAGGGCTTTGCCCCTTCTTGTCTGTCCTGGGCTGAGGACTCCCTTTCTTTGGGTGAGTGGTGCTCAGTCCTGGAAGGATAACCTCAGTCTGTAAAAGTGACTTTCTTCTTTAATTTTCTTTTTAAGCTTCCAGCCTACCAAATTAGGGTATCTGAACCCTACCCACCCCTTACCTGGAGTCCTGGATGCTACCCATTTAATTTTGGCTCTGAATACAAATATCCTTGTCAGGGCCCTGAAATAATTAAGTAGAGATCTAAACTCCATCCTTAGGTTCTTGCTAGCCTCCTATTCTGAGCATCCTCACATACATAGTATCTTTATTTACCACCAAGCTTCAAATTGCTCTACTCATTCTTTGGCATGTGACTGCTAGCCTGGAATGTACTCCCTATACTTACTATACCCTAGATTTGGCATAAGGAGCTGGCCCTGGCAAAGTAAGGCCCCCGGTTCAAATCTGGCCCAACTGTTGTTTTTTTTTTTTTTTAAATAAAGTATTATTGCAGCACAGCCATACCCACTCATTTATGTATTGTCTGTGGCTACACTATAATGACAGAGTTGAGTAGTTGCCATAGAAACCATATGGCCTTTAAAAACTTAACTATTTACAGAAAACATTTGCTGACTCCTACCTAAAACCATGAAGTTCTCCATGCCTTGATACTACTTATTCTTTGGCAATTCATTGTTTCCATCCCGTCTAACAATATGGATCTAGAAAGCTAGTTCATTGGGACCATGAAAATAGATTCCAACCCATTCAAATGACTTGCTTTTACTTGAATTTCCCACTTCCTCTCTGTCATCTTCCCAAAATGTCCTTTCTCTGTGTTTTGCTTTTTAGCGAAAGAGATGTTCTAGACATAAAGACTACTAGAGTAGCTTTATGATATGTCTTCAAATGTCATATCAGGTCCTAATATGAAAGTCTCTCAACATTGCCAGTTCTTTCAACATGACCTTCTAGCGTCTCTAAGGTTAGGACTTTCAATTCTTTAGTGTCTCTAACATCAGGTTTTCTGAGCACCATAGCTTCCAACATCTCCAATTGCCAGATCTTCTAAATGTTAATATGTCTTCCACTCTCTGGCCTGAAGCATCTCCAATGTGGGTTTTCTAATCTCCTCAATATCAGGGAAATTAAAAGTCTAGGTCTTCTACTTTCTCCAACAGTCAATCTTCAAGATCCAGGTCTTGTCTTTCTGGGTCCAGAGTTCCAAGTTCCATTTTTTCTATGTTCCCAATCCTCCAGTGAGTCCTATATGCAGGTCTTCTAGAGTCCACATGTCTCATTGTGTCCAAGTCCAGCTCTTATAATATCCTCTAGTGCTTACATCATTCAGTTCCTACAACCTTCAGTATCTCCTAAATTCTGGTTTTGTAGTATCTCATTATCATTCCTCCACCGCCCAAGTGTTTCAATATCTCTAAGAACTTGGTCTTCTAGTGTTTAGGTGTTCTGACATCCCCAATGTCTGAATGACTAGGTCTTTTAAAATCCTGAAATCTTAATGTCCAAGTTTCCTAATGTCTGGGGCTAACCAACACCCTTGACTTCCAGCATCATGAAAATTACAATTCCCAAATTCTATGTCTTAACATGAATGTGTCAATACCCAGGTTTTCCAAATGTTTCCCAATACCCAGGCCTTCCAATTTTAGGGTTTCTAATTGTCTAGATCTTCTATTATCTATATCTTTCAATGTTTAGGGCTTCCAAGGTACAGGACTTACAATGTCTCTAGTATTCAGGGCTTCCGGTACCCATGAATTCCAACATTCAAGGTCTCCAAAGTCTCCAATGTCCAGAATAACCAATGTCCACAAAATCCAAGGCTTCCAATGTCTCCAACATCCTGTGCTTGCAATGTCTCCAATGTCCAGGGTTTCCAATGGCGCCAGTGTCAAGGTCTTCCAACAACTCCAGGTCTTCCAGCAACTCCAAGTCTTCCAACAAATTCCAAGTCTTCCAACAGCATCAAGGTCTTCCAGCTAATCCTAGTCTTCCAGAAAATTCACGTCTTCCAGATAATCCACGTCTTCCAGTAATTCTCGGTCTTCCACAAAATCCGTATCTTCCAGGAAAATCCACGTCTTCCAGAAAATCTACGTCTTCCAATGATTTCAAGGTCTTCCAGACAATCCACGTCTTCCAGCAATTTCAAGGTCTTCCAGCCAATCCACGTCTTCCAGAAAAAATTATGTCTTCCACCAAATCCAAGTCTTCCAATCAATTCAAGTCTTCCAGCTAATTTATGTCTTCCGGAAAAATCCAGGTCTTCCAGTCAGTCGATGTCTTCCGGAAAGAAATCCAGGTCTTCCACTCAGTCCACGTCTTCCAGAAAAATCTATGTCTTCCGCCAAATCCATATCTTCCGGAAAAATCCAGGTCTTCCAACCAATCCATGTCTTCCACCGAATCCAGTCTTCCAGTCAATCCACGTCTTCCAGACAAAATTTATGTCTTCCACTAAATAAATCCAGGTCTTCCAAAAAAGCCACGTCTTCCAGAAAATTTATGTCTTCCACTAAATCCAAGTCTTCCAACAAATATACGTCTTCCTAGAGATCCACGTCTTCCAGAAAATTCATGTCTTCCAGTAACCTCCAGGTCTTCCAGCAAATCGACGTCTTCCAAACAATCCAGGTCTTCCGGACAATTCGGGTCTTCCTGAAAAATCCACGTCTTCCAGAAAAGCCATGTCTTCCAGGAAATCCATGTCTTCCAGTGACCTCCAGGTCTTCCAGAAAATCCATGTCTTCCATCAAATCCATGGCTTCCAGAAAATCCACGTCTTCCAGCAAAGCTGTGTGTCTTCCATCAAATACATGTCTTCCAGCCTAGCCACGTCTTCCAGAAAATCTGCGTCTTCCAGAAAATCCACGTCTTCCAACTAAGCCACGTCTTCCAGAAAATCCTTGTCTTCCTACATCTCCAGGGCTTCCAGCATCTCCAGGGCTTCCAGCATCTGCTCGTCTTCCAGCATCTCTGCGTCTTCCTACATCTCTGCGTCTTCCTGCATCTCCGCGTCTTCCGGCATCTCTTCGTCTTCCAGCATCTCTTCGTCTTCCAGCATTTCCACGTCTTCCGACAACTACCCAGTCTTCCAACAGCGGGCTCAATATCCACGTCTTCCGACGCCTCCAGGGTACCGGCCTTCTAACATTCAGGTCTTCCGGTGTCTACGATATCCAGGTATTCTGACATGTTCCATAGTCCAGGTCTTCTGACCTTTCCCCAGGTCCAGACCTTTTTAAAAGGAGTCTTCCCAAGTCCGAGCCTTTCCATGTTCAGATCTTTCCACAGACAGGTCTTCCAACACAAATAACCCTGCTTCCAGTAGAATTAGCCTCAAAAAATTTAAATAAGGCCATCCTTCTTATAGACCAGATTCTATGGATCCACCATATTGAAGCTTAATAGTATTTTTTCGCTGTTAGGAAATGTGTATTTATTCACAGCTTTTTAAGGTAAGTGTTCATAAGACAGCTTCTGTAATATAAGCACATTGAAGGGATTGCTGTGATAAATTTTGCTACTTGGCTAATGCTTAAAGTTTTTATATAGTCAATTATGGTTAGGTGCAAATGAAATTCTTATTTTAATAAGAAAAAATTCCTGTTTAGAGACTATTTTAGTTAGAGTGAACATACAATGTATTTATCCATTTCTTATACCGCCAATTTTTGTTTGATCTTAATGTGACTAGCCAATAATAATAATAATAATAATAACATTTGACATAGCATTTGCTACATCCAGGCACTGTTCTAATGCATCACTTCATTTAATCTTCACAAGAACCCACTGAAGTGGGTACTATCATCTCCGTTTTACAGATGAGGAAACTGACACACAGAGGGGAAGTAACTTGTTCAAAGGACACAACTAATAAATGATAGACCTAGCTAGCCTGTTGAACCCAGCTTAGCCTTTTGCCAGAGTCCATGATCCCAATCACTGTGCTATAATATCTGCTGTTGAAAGTCAAGTTGAGAATTATGGGATCCAAAGCTTGATTGCTCCTATTTTATGTGTAGACTATTATCAGATCTTATATACAAATGGTCTTCTTTATGCTGCCACTATCAGAACCTATTTGTATTCACAGATCTCATTCCTCAACTAGCTACTATTATTCTCTTGCCCATGTATGTGGAACTAGGCACACTTTTTTTTTTCAAGATTTTATTTATTTATTCATGAGACACACACACACACACACACACAGAGGCAGAGACACAGGCAGAGGAAGAAGCAGGCTGCATGCAGGGAGCCTGATGTGGGACTCGATCCTGGATCCCAGGATCACGTCCTGAGCCAAAGGCAGATGCTCAACCGCTGAGCTACCCAGGCGTCCCACAAACACTTTCTGATACCATTTTCAGTCTGGGCAGAAACAATATAAGGAAGCACTGAGTTCCAAGTACCATTTGCTTTAGAATCATATTCACAGATCCATGCTCTGAGTACTGGTGCTTGGAATTTATCCATCTACTTTCATCCCTTATCACTGACTATTCTCCACTTTGCACCTTACTATCTAGACCACTTACCATTAGTTTGTTTCTGACCTCCAGGATTCACCTGTTTCTTCCAATATCACTGACCTCCTGGATTCCTGACCACTGTCTTGTTGTTCAACTAATGGTAACTACAACTCCCTAACTCCCAGTATGCTGACCTAGGGAGCCAGCTACTTGGTTCTCCGAGTCTCAGCTCCTACCAGGTGCTTTCAGCAACATTGCTACCATGCCTCTGGCTGGCAGAACAAGCATTAAAGCCACATAATGAAATTATGGTCAGACAGGGAATTTCTAAAGACATAGAATCATCTACATGGTAATGCAAATGAATCATAATAATTATTACTAAAATTGAAATACCTTCCAAATGTCTAGTGACTTATTTTGCAAAGTGCTGTCATTTCATCCATCACTCATCTATTGGTTCATTCATTCATTCATTCATTCAACAGATATTTATTGAGCGCCAGCTGTGTGCCAGGCATATTTCAATGGAGCTTACAATCACCTAGGGAAAACTGGCAATGTACAAACAATTGAACAATTATTTATATGTTGTTGCAAGGCCATGAAGGAAAAGTAAATATAGGATGCTGTAAGAGTCTGGAAAGTTAGAGAGCATTCCTGAGGAAGTAACATGTATGGTGACTGAAGGATTGATTTTCTTATTTGATTATTAAGATGGATGCTTTTATATCAGTTTTACCTAATCAGGTTAAACAGCGAGTACTGAAGATGGTCACGAGAGCATGTATTTTGACTTCTTTTCTTTCCCTACTACTCCATGCTGCCTTAAAATAAATAGTAAGTACGGTTTGGGCAATATATATCAGGGGATATAAAAATATTGGTACTCTTCAACTTAGTATTTTCACTTCAATGAATATGTTCAAAGAAATAATCTAAAATGTGGATAATTCATGCACAAAGATGTTCCTCACATAGGTATTCGGTATAGTGAAAAACAGAAAAACCTGGGGGGTCTAACTTTAAGGGCATGATTAAGTAAATGTGCTATTTCCATGTGATGGAATATTCTTTCATTAAAATATTTATGGTATGTTGATATTATATAATGTTAAGTGAAAAATCAGCATACAAGATTATATAAAGTGTGATTGCAATTATCTTAAATATATATAATCAGAGACAAATGACTAGAAATAAACACATTAGAGATTGTGAACTAATTATCTCTAGGTGGGTAGGATTATGTGTGATTTTTGTTTACTTCCTGGTGTTCTTTTTCTTCTTCCAAAGTTCTTACGGTGTGAAAGTATATTCAGGAAAAATATTTAAATGATTGTGCATAAAAAGTTCATTATTTATTCATCTTATTATACATGTAATCAAGTTTTACTGTTGAAAACACTTCAAAATAAAAGCAAGCAAAGTGAAAAAATTACAATCTTAAACTCAATACTTAGAGATAATTGCTACAAAGTTTTTGATGTATGTATTTCCACACTCTTTCGTAGTAGGTATGTTTATTCTTTTTAACAGAATGGAATCACACTGCCATTTAACCTATTTTTTTTCACTTAACAATAGATTGTTAACATCTTTCCATGTCAGTAACTGTGAATCTATGTTCTGATTTTAATACATGACTTATTTACTTTATCTCCTTTTGGTGGGCATTAGGTTCTTCCCAGTTTTTTTGTATTTTAAAAACTGCTGTGATGAGCACAAACATAGCACAAGTTGTGCAGAACATGTCATCCTGCATGGTGGCCCTGTACATGACTGTGTGCAAATTTGCACAGGTATTACTGAGGATAATTCTTAAAGGAGAGTTGCTGAGCCGACGACTATATACATCATGATGCTTACCAGAGCAAAAAAATTAGAAGCAATCCAGATGTCCAACAATTGAGGATAGTTAAATAAAATTATGTGGTAACTGTATGATGGACTACTATGCAGCCATTTAAGTTTATATCACAGAAGAATATTTACTGAAATGGGAATATGTTCACAAGATCTCATTAGTGAGAGGAACAGGTCACATGAAAGTATGTATAATATTCAAAATTTTAGAAAGGAAACTATATAAATGTACTCAGAAAAATGACTGGAAGAACATATACTATGTTAGTAGTAAAAATCTCAAAAGAAAAATAACCGAATTGTGGTATATTTTCACAATGTAATATTGTTACACAGCAGTGAAATGAATGAACTGCTAACATAATAATATGAGTAGATTGTACTTCTATAGTGTTAGATTAAGGTATGAAGTCCCAGAAGACTACATATAAAAGGATATTCTTTCTATAGTCTTCAAAAACAAGTAAAACTAAGCATTATATTATTTAGGTGTACATATATATTTGGGATTAAAAATATTCTTAATAAGAAGCAAAGAAAAACAAATTAAAAAATCGGGATAATGATCATTGGGGCTTAGGAAAGGGGCTTGGAATAGGAGAGGATCACAGAAATGGATTGAAGTTATTTGTCCATCTTCTAGTGCTCAGGTTTTGATGGGTGGGTGGCTGTTCATTAAATAACTAAAAGCACACCATTGACTATTTAATAATTGCACGATTATTATGAAAATTAAAATAAGTTAATGGATGAAAATAAAAGAGGGCCATGCATAGACCGATGAGACAGTGTGCATGGATCACTCATAATACAATTCAGTGCACTCAAATTTCATATTTCGTAAGCAGTTATCTTTGGGTGGTTGGAGTACATGGGCTTTTTATTCTCTTGTTGCTCTTTAGTCTCTAAATTTTCTATAGGGAAAATACAATATTATATTAATTGAAAAATAAGCCCCAAATTACATAGAGTAAGATCTCAAATATGTTAAACACGCATAACGGGGACTGAAAAAGTGTTGACGTGTTAATAATAATTGCCTTTGAGGAGTGAGAGTTCCTATCATTTTTTTATGTTTCCTTCTACTTGTTTTTTAAGCCAAATGTTATGGAGTGAGCTTACTTTTTTGCGGTTACAAAAGTAATCTATGCTTATTATAAAAGTAAAAAGTGCAGTCTTTTTATAAAGTGTATAAGTATATATACTATACTTATACACTATACTATATATACTATATATACTTGTATATAAGTATACTTATATACTTATATATACTTATATACTTATATATAAGTGTAAATATACTTATATATACTCATATATAAGTATAGTATATTTAGTATAGTGTATAGAATATGGACTATAACATTTTATATAAGTATATATAGTATATATAGTAAGGAGCGAAAATATCCCTCTCCTGGTCCCCTGTCCAGAGACAGACATGATTATTTGTTTACTTTGTATCTTCCAAGTACTTTTTCTCTCTCTGTGCGTGTGTTCTTGGTATGTTTTATTTAGAAAATGAAGTCATCCTATACATATTATTCTACAGCTTGCCCTCCCCACCCACCACCGCTCGATAGAAAGTCATTGCTGTAATAGCCAGTAGAATTCCATGGTAAGGTGTGCTGTATCATTTATCCAACTCTTTCCACATGGTAAATCTAGATTGTTAACAGTGTGTTTACTATTATAGATAATGCTATAAAAAGTATTCTTTTTCATCTATCTTTTGCATGTTTAGAAGTATTTTTCTAGGCTGGTACCTTAGAAGTATAATGGCTAGATCAAAGGGTTTGAGCTAAATAGCCCTCCTGGCATGCTGGACACTATCATTCTTTTTAATTTGTCAGCATTTTGGAGAAAAAAAATCCAATCTCATTCCATTAAGTTATTTTCCCCTAATCACTAGTAAAGTTAAGCACCTTTTAATGTATTTATTAGCTATTTGTATTTCTTCTGTTGGAGATTGCTTGTTCATATCCTTTGCCTGTTTTTCTGCGGAATCATTTGTCTTTTTTCCTTGTTGATTTGTAGGAAGTCTCTGGATATTAGAGCTGGTATCCTTTTGTCTGCTCTATGCTACAAATGCCTGTCATCTGTCTTTGTAAAAGTTTATTTATGGTGGTATTGCCCTGAAGATTTAATTATGGAAATAGGTAAACATATTAATCTTTGTTTTATAGTTTCTTGGTTTTGTCTCATACTTAGGTAGGCGTCTGTATTCTAACATTTTAAAAAATAGTCTCTTACATTTTCTAGGAATATGTTATATATTTTTTATTGCTTGGTGCTTTAATCCATATGGCATTGAGTGTGTTTGTGTGTGTGTGTGTGTGTGTGTGTGTGTGTGTGGTGGAAAGTAGGGACCTACGTTTATTTTTTCAGAAGAGATAGCTAGTTTTCCTAATTTATTTACTGTATTACTGTATTATATTTGCTCTACTTTGGAATTCTTTTTTAATCGTGAAGTATGTAGATATGCTTATGATCTTTTCTGTTCAGTTTTGTCTTTTACTGAGCTAGTACCTCACTGCTTTAATTACTATGGCATTATAATGTGTTTTGAAATCTGATGGGGCTGCTCTTCCCCCTTCACTATTCTTTTTTATTTTTCAGAATTTACTTGTCTATTCTTGTACATCCTCTTTCTTCAGATGAATTTTAGAACCAACGCATCAACTTCTATTAAAAAAAATCCTTTGAATTGCCTCGGACCTTTTGTGTCAAGAACTGACATCTTTACGATACAGAGTTTTGCATTTATCTTGTATCCAGGCATCATATTAAACTCTGTTCTTAGCTCTATGTTATTTTTCCAGTTAATTAGCTTGAATTCCTAGGTTCGCAATCATGTCAGTTGTAAATAATGGAACACTGGTCTTTGCTAATGTTTGTATCTAATTTTTTTTTCCTTCTACAACATTGATAAAGATCTCATGACTTCTAGGACAATGCAGATTTATATTGATTAATAAAGAGAAGGCATCCTCTTGTTTTTGACTTTAACACAAATACCCCTTTTCACTTTAAAATATGACAATTACCAATAAAAAAAATGATGATCACCAACGTTCTGATGGATAGCCTTTTTCGAGTTATGGAGATACCCTTCTAGTCTTGATTCCTGATTCACTTATAGTTTTGTCAGGAATAGATATAGAATGGTATAAATGTCTTTTCTGGCGTCCGCCAGGGTGATAATATGGTTATTCTCTTTAATCTGTTAATGTAGTTTATTACAGTAATAGGTTTCCTAATATTGAGATATGCTTGCATTCTTGGAATAAAATTGACAGTGGTGTTTCGGCTATGTCAATATTTGATTTAGGATATAAAACTGTACATTAACAAGTGGCTAGAACAGTGTGCCTCCTTACCTTTTTCACATCATGGTATACAGGGGTAAATGGGCAGGATTGCTCAGGGTAGAGGCAGCTGGCTTCTCAGGCTCTGCCTATTTGCCCCTGAGGCCTTAGGAGATAAATTACACCTACAGCCCATCCAAGGCACACTTGTTGGGAAACTCTCATTTATAGTTTTCCTCTGTGTGATATCCTTTTCCTGATTTAATATCATGACTGTGTGTACTTGTGAATGAACTTGAACTTTTTTCTTATTTTACAGTGTAACTCAGCACAACCTGTTCCCTTGAAAAGTTGGTAATACCCATAAAACCATTTTGACCTGGTGCTTGTTTGGGGAGAGGGTGGGCAGAAATATAAATCTTTCAGTTTCTTTTTTATGTGTGTGAATTCTTTTTTTAAAATTTCATTTATATTTTTATTGAAGAATAATTAACATATAGTTTATCTCCGTTCCAGGTGTGCAATATAGTGATTCAACAATTCTGTACATTTCTCAGTGCTCATTGAGATAAGTACACTTGTAATCCCCTCTATTTCACCCATTCCCTCACCCACCTCCCCTCTGGCAAGCAGTCTGTTCTCTGTATTTAAGTCTCCTTTTTGCTTTGATGATTAGTTCATGCACGTTTCCCACTTCTCCTGAGGTCCATTTGTAAAACTCTTCCATTTCATTTGAATTTTCAAATGTATTGATTAGAAATTGTACCTAATATTTTGTTTTTTTTAAATTTTTTTTGTACCTAATATTTTGTAATGTGTCTTAATTTGTATGTATGTGACTACACCTCCCTTTTTGTCTTTTCCTTAATAGAACTGCTCATAGATTAGTATATTTTGTTTTCAGTTAACTATTTTTACAAGTTGTTTTTAAAATATCACTTTCTGCTTTTGTTAATATGCTTTCTATATTCTTGGGTTCTGTTTGATTTTCTTTTAGATTAATTAGGTGAGTGCTTGGTTTATTTTTCAGTCTTTCTTATTTTCTACTTAATGCATTTAAATGATAAATTTTCCTCTGGATTCATGTTTGACCATATCACCTAGTTTCCATCTGCAGTGCTACCATCATCCTTGTTTTATCACTTCATCTGTAGTTTTGTTTTCCTTTTAAACCCAAGAGTTATTTAGAAGTATTTATATACTTCAGCATGGGCAAGTTTTATTTGATGTTTTTTTCTATCCTTTCCCCCCCCTTGTTACTACTTACACTGTCTCATGGATGGATGATGTTTCCTGCGTGGATTATACATTTTGGAATGTTTTTGGGTCCTAATGTAATAAACATTACATATAAACTTTTATAACTATTCCATGGGCAATTAAAGCAAATGTATTTTTTTTGTTTGGGTAATATTATATCATATTTCTACATATTAAATCAAACTTGTTACTAAGCTCTTCCTTCTTTTATCTGCTTGATCTAAATCTTTGATGCAAGTATGTAAAACCCCCCTCTTATTTTATCATAGTCTCTTATATCTAGCCTTTTTTTGCTTTACATACTTGAAGTTCTTTTTCAGTGCATTAAATTTCATGGTTATCTTATTGGATTGTGTTAATTCACAACATAAAGATATCTTTGATGCTTTTTGCCTTGATGTTCCTTTGCCACCTTTACTTGGTTTTTGTTACATTTGTCTGCTGGATCTTTATCCATTTCAGTATTTTCAGTTTTTCTGTGTTGTTTGGTTTTAGGTGTATCTTTTCAAAACAGTACAAGATAAGTTCTTTTTTTTTCTTTTGGAATGTCTGCCTTTTAGTTCATAATTAAATCTTTCACATTTCTTACAATTCTGTAATATTTATTTCTAATTCCGTCATTTTTATTGTTTTCTCTTCTTGCTAGATTTGTGAAAGTGCATGTCCTTTTTTTTTGGGGGGGGTTGCATGTCCTTTCCTATAGTGGTTTAGGACTTTGAAATATCCTTCTTTTTTTTTAAAGTAAGTTCCATGTGGGGCTTGAGCTCACAACCCCAAGATCAAGACCTGAGCTGAGATCAAGAGTTGGACGCTTAACTGACTGATCCACACAGGCGCCCCTGAAATATCACTTCTAATAGTGGTTGCATATATACATATAATGTATGTATTTTTTAACCTTTTATACTTTTGTATCATTAAAACTTTTAAAGTGAGCGTATAATACCTTTGTGATAAGAAAATAAAACAAAATCATCTGCTTCTAAATGTACCTAGTATTCATTCATTCCTCACCAGTCTCATGCCCCTTGCTCAGGCTCTCTCTTCGAGATTTTATATCCTTCCACTCTTGTCCATCCTGTTTATCGCTGCCAGATTATCTTCTTAAAATATCATGTTCTTCATATAACTCAATTCCTAATAAATCTAAACAATACAACTGACATCCAAGTCCTCCATGACTCCCCTACATACCCCTCCTATTCTCTACTTGCTTGTGGATCTACTCCAGTCAGACCGGTTTCCTCACTCCCTCATATGTCAGCATTTGTTCCTTCCTTTACTTTCATTTATATTGTTCTCTATTTTTCCCCTATATTTTGCTGAGTCCCACCCAACCACAAAGAGTGCAGATACCTGTCTTACAAGATGAGTTATTCTTTTGTCCTAATAGTTTTCCATTATAGGAAGATGTATATCTTCAGGGAGCAGAAACATTTCTGGTTACAAAACTGTGGGAAGAGACTTCATTTTTGACCATGAAACCCTAAAGCATTTGATGTTTACTGAGAAAGGACATTTAGACCATGTCCTAAAAGGACTTAACTTTGAGATTGATATTTACCCCTCACTCCAAACCAAAGGTTTCTTTATACTATTTCCTTAATAGTCAACAATAGTTGACTCAATTTAAACATCACCTCAATTTAAACCTTTCCGCCATTTCTGAACCCTCTCTAGCAAAGGATAGTCAATCTTCTATTTCCAGGAGAATTGTTTGGGGGATATCAAACTGTAATCTGTGACCTTGAGCTCCTCTGGAAGTTTCTATCAGCTGCTCGAGGCCTGATGCATCAACAGAGCCTTTGCTCGCATTTCAGTCAGTGTGGCCAATCCTACCCTAGAATGGAAGCTAGGAATAGGACACAAGAACTCTAGGCACCGAGGAGACATATTTTCTAATCAATACCAAGAAATCATCAGTTATCTAGTGCACTCCTACCCAACAAGACAAGGTCTTTAGCATACTTTTTACTTTTATTTCCCTTACCATCTCTTCCAGATAATTCTGCCCCCAGAGTTCCTAGAAGGCAGTACATCTGCAAGCAATATTTTCCTCATGAGATGGAGTTCTGCTGGATCAACAAAGCTGAATTCTTGATGAACCACTGCTCCCTTGTCTAGACTTCAAAATATTTTTGGTTGCTTACACTGTACTGTTTCTATTTCATGACCTTAACTTAATAGTTTATTGAGACAATATGTTTTCCTGGTTTCCTGGTTAGCGCCGAGTCTTGTCCCTTCTTGTATGCATTTCTTATTTTTAGTGAATAAAACATGTTTTGCCCCCCTACAGTGTGGAATCAAGTTTTCTTTCATAGCTCAGCAAAGCTGCTCTTGTAGGATCTCTGGGAACACATAGCTGCAAAATTCCACTACAGGATGGGGTCTTGACACATCTAAGTTCACTGTACCACGGCCTTTTTATATCCGGATGTTATATCACTTAGGATAAACTCCCCAACACATGTGCCTCCATTTTGAACCAACTTCAGCATCAGAAAGGTCCTGTCCTCACAGCAATGTGAAAAATAAGGGGGAGCCCAGATGCTCGTGCAGTGCTTGCCGATAAGTTTCTGGTAGTCCTGATACAGAATTTGTCTGAGGATTGCAGTCACGTGTGTATTGTACGCAATGTTTTTCTCACCCACTTTATGTTGTCCCTTTTGAGCATCTTCACAGACTAGCCACTTTCATGAAGAATGGAAATTACTTTTTTCAAAATATACTGCAAGTTCATGTTATTGCTTTTAAGTCACTATTTCTTTTTACCTGGTTGAATGAGGGCTTTATTAGTCTGATTTTTTCATGTGTGTTTTTGTGCAGCCAACTTTTTCTCCTTTTCTACTGACTTTACTAAACCATGCTATGTTTTACAAGACCATACCATGTGTTCAAATTAGTGTTGCTAGCCTCTCTCCCAATTTAGCAGCCTTCATTTTTCTTTCTAATAGCATATGTTTCTTCAAAATTGCTATAAATTGTATAGCTTCAGACAGTCTCCATCAATATTCCTCAAACCCCAGCTGTCTGCAAAGAAAAGTCTCTATCTGGGGAATTCAAAAGTGTAGGACATAAGTAGTTCAAAGAGAATATTGGGCAGTTATCTAAAAATTATTATTAATGCTTTATTTTTATGGGAACTAGTGTTTTTCCTTTGTTGAGAGCAGCTTTAATGTTGAACCCCAGTTTATTAAAGGCCTTTAGATAAATATAGATATTTATTATCTTAGTACTTCACCAGCTTACCTTTGCAAATAGCAGTTAAGAATGAGAATATCTGAAAATGTAGCCAGTGTCAAAAATAGACTTAAATTTTTATCCAGGAAGTTAAGGTGGGTTTATTTCTGTACACATGTATAGTTCATAATTTGTTTACCATAAGCACCAACACAAAACACCAGAAAACTAAGATAACAAACTTCAATTGTAATTTTATGTTCGTTACATTTCCTTACTTTTTCTCACGTTTCCTCTCTCCTGCTAATCCAGGGACTAATATGATTTGCATGTTTTCTTATTTATAAAAGGACAAAACAGCCATTTAAAGTCTTAGATCAATGATCAACATGGATTAAGATGTCCCATCTCTGTAAGCCCAAGTTTGAATTTAGTGGTAATTTAATGACTTCCCCAGAAAAGATACACGAAGTAACTTTCTTCCAGGTTACTTCATTGATAGGGCCTGTGCTGCTTCCCTATTGTGGCATGATGAACCACTTCAAAATTCAGTGGCTTAGGGACCCCCGGGTGGCTCAGCGGGTGAGCCTCTGCCTTTGGCTCAGGGCGTGATCCTGGAGACCTGGAATCGAGTCCCGCGTCGGGCTTCCTGCGTGGAGCCTGCTCCTCCCTCTGCCTGTGTCTCTGCCTCTCTCTCTCTGCATTTTCTCTGTCTCTCATGAATAAATAAATAAAATCTTAAAAAAATTTCAGTGGCTTAAGTCAATAACCTTTTATTATAAGCCTATGAGTTAGGTGGGCATCTCTTCTCATTTTTTACTAGACTCCCTTATGAGTCTGCACTTGGCTATGGGTTAATAAGGAAGCTCTGTTGATCTTTGCTGGGCTCTCTCACATATTTGGGGGTTTGCTGGGATAAACAGGCCCCCAATCACATGATCTTTCATCTTTCATTCAGACTAGCCTAGGCATGTTCTCATAGCATAGAGGAGTTCAAGAGAGAGAGAGTGGAGGTGTGTAAAACCTCTCAAGGCCTAAAAGTGGAACTGGCACACCATCACTTCCTCCATACTCAGCTGGCCAAAGGAAGTCAGAATGGATCCCAGATTAAAGACACTGGGGGGAAAAACTTCACCCTTCAATTGGAAGAACTGCCAAGTCACCTTTCAACAGGTATGAATGTAGGGAATCCATTAATAGTGGCCATCAGCTGGGGATCCTGTACATAGCTGTGCTGCTTTCAACTGTGCCCTCTCACATATTTGGGGGTCACTAGCACTATGCTGCCCTAGGAAGGCCCCAGCTGGGATGGTTGGGGGTCTCTTCCACATGTTTTCTTGCTTTCAAGATTTAGAAAGGACCAAACTCTTGAGGCCTAGAGATGGAACTGGCACATCACCATTTCTGCCACATTCTGTTGGCCAAAGCAAGTTATAGGGTGCTATAGAATGCGTGTCTGTCTTTCCCAAAATTCATATGTTGAAACTGAATTCCCAATGTGAGGTTATTTAAAGGTGGGGGCATTTGGGAAGTGATCACGTCAAGAGGGTGGAGCCCTCGTGAGTGAATGTTTCCCTTTCAGAGAATATTTTCATTGAGAATATTTTCACTCAGAGTTTCTGAGTGATTGAAAATTGTCTCTACCCTCATGTTAGCAAGATGGCAAATTAGGAAGTCCCAATGCTCATCTCTCCTACAAAAACAACAAAAACAATGAATAAACAACTATATGCCAATGGAATAGCTCTAGGAAAGCTCCAGAGTACAATAGAGAAGTACAATAAAGAGTATAATAAAGATAAACAGGGGGATCCCTGGGTGGCTTAGCAGTTAGCGCCTGCCTTTGGCCCGGGGCGTGATCCTGGAGTCCCGGGATCGAGTCACACGTCGGGCTCGCCGCATGGAGCCTGCTTCTCCCTCTGCCTGTGTCTCCTGCCTCTCTCTCTCTCTCTCTCATGAATAAATAAATAAAATCTTAAAAAAAAGGATAAACAAAGCAGCAAAATGGCAACAGTAAGTTCTTACTTATCAATAATCACTTTGAATGTCAGTGCATTAAACTTACCTATCAAAAGGCACAGAATGGATGAATAAACATGATTTAGTGATATGCTGCTTATAAGAGAGACTCACTTTAGAATTAAACACGCATAGGCTGAGAGGGAAGGGACAGAAAAAGACATTTCATGCAAATGGTAACCATGAGAAAGCAGAGATGGTTCTATTTGTATCAGACAAAATAGACTTTAAAACTGTCTCTAGAGACAAAGAAGGTCATTATATAAGGATAAAGGGGTCAATTCAACAGGAAGTTGTAACAATTATATAAACACCTGCCATCAGAGCATCTATATATACTAATAAATTTATAAATTTAATTATAAATAAATAAATGTATATATATACATATGATCTGAAGGCAGAAATTGACAGCCATAAATAATAGTAAGGGACTTCAATACCTCCACTTAAAATAATGGATAGAAAATCCAGACAGAAAGCCAATAAAGAAACAGCTGACTTGAATAATGCTACAGACCACATGGCTAGGGGTCAGCTAGGTGTTGTCTTGATGACAAGTGTGGCTGGGTCTCAATCCAGCAGAATGGCCTGAACTTACGTGGCAGTCGGGGGGTTCAGGAATAGCAAAAGAGCAAGCCTTGATGTGCAAGGGCTTTTCAAGTCTCTGCTAATATTTGCTAATATCCCATTGGCCAAAGCAAACCATATGGCCAACCCAGATACAAGGAGTGGCGCTGTAGAGTTCACTTCTTGACAGAAGGATCTGTGATATCACATTGCAAGGGCAAACATGGAAAGGGGGGAACAATATGTGGCCATTTTTATAATTTACCACACCCCTCCTCTCATTTCATCCCCTACCCCTCTTTCATCACTTACTCTACTCCAAACAAATGACCTCCTTGCTTTTCCTCAGAAATGGCAGACATGCTCTCCCCTCAGGACCTTTGCACATGCTGATCTCTTTTGCCTGAAATATTCTTCCATCAGCTATCCACATAGCTAGTTCCTTTGACTCCTGCAGGTTAGTGGGTTGGCAGTTTTTCGGTTCTTGGCTGGAATCATTCACGTGTCTGTGATAATCTGGTAGCCCAGTTGAGTGCTAGGCAGGCTTTCAGCTGTAATGGCTTCTGAGTGCTCCACATCTCACTCACTGGGCTTGTTCACACAGTAATCATAAGGTTGACTCTAAGCAAACATAGAAGCATGGTCGAGGCCTCTGGAGACGTAGCTTGGCATTAGCGCAGTGTTACTTCCAACACATCCTGTTGGCTCACGTGAGTCAGAAGTCCAGGTTATCAGATTCAAGGGATGGGAGACAGATTCCACTCCTCAATGGGAGGAGCTTTAAAGTCAATTTGCAAAGGAGCAGGAATACCGGGAGAGAATAATTGTGGCCATTCTTGCAAGCAGTACCTCATAAGGTGCCATTTTTTCAGTATTTTTCTTCAAAACAATAGTCTTCAGTGCTAAGGGAGTGTATCTTTCATTACTCCTGCAATTATGGTTTCCCATCTCTCCTTTCTCTTCTTCACCATTTGGAAATTCTATCAGACAGACATCAACTCACCTGTATCTATTCTTTATATCTCAGAATGTTTCTTTCCTAGCTTTGTTCTCTCTCCCTCCCTACTCCTCCCCAGTATGTTCTAAAACTGTACTTTAATGTCATCTTCCAGACATCTAATTTGATTTCCCGCTGTGTTCCTTCTGCTACTTAGATTTTTCCTTTAAGGGAATATTTTCTTTTTTAATCTGGCAATTATATTTACAATATTCACAAACTGTTTCCTTTACAACCGTATATTTTTTATTTCACAGTAGCTTGTTCTGTTCCTTTATGGATACACAATTTTTTTTTTTAGTTTCAAGTTTTAGTTTAAATTCCAGTTAATTAACATACAGTAAAACATTAGTTTCAGGTGTAAAATTTAGTGATTCATACATATGACACCCAGTGTTCATCATAAGTGCCCTCCTTAATGCCCATCACCCATTTAGACTACCCCCACGCACTTCCCCTCTAGTGTGTTCTCTATAGTTGAGTCCATTTTTTGCCTCCCTCTCTTCCCCCATGTTCATTTGTTTTGTTTCTTAAATTCTACATATGAGTGAAATCATATGGTATTTGTCATTCTTTGACTTATTTCACTTAGCATAATACACTCCAGCTCCATCCACATTGTTGCAAATGGCAAGATTTCATTCTTTTTGATGGCTGAGTAACATATATATATATGTATATATATATATATTCATATGCATAAAGAAGAGGTGGTGTATATATATATATATATACATATACCTCTTCTTTATCCATTCATCAGTCAATGGACATTTGGGTTCTTTTCATAATTTAGCTATTGTTGATGATGTTGCTATAAACATCGGGGTGCATGTATCCCTTTGAATCAGTATTTTTGTATCCTTTGGGTAAATACCTAGTAGTACAATTACTGGATCATAAGGGTAGCTCTATTTTTAACTTCTTGAGGAACCTCCATACTGTTCTCCAGAGTGGCTGCACTAGTTTGCATTCCCACCAACAGTGCAAGAGGGTTCCCCTTTCTCCGCATCTCAGCCAACATCTGTTGTTGCCTGTGTTGTTGATTTTCAAAATCCTCTTGAATCTCTCTCCGAGGACTTTTTCCTAAAGCTTTCTTCTGTTTCTTGCATTAAGCCTTCGGAGTTAGTTCCTCTGTTCAGCTTTGGTTCACTTTTGCATGCTGTTCATCATCTTCAGGTAATGGGCAATTATTTTTCAGCTGGCCTCTTCTGAGCTGTTCAAGTTAATTATTAATGATCATAATGTCACTACTATCCCTGTTGTTACTCTGGATCACATAACATTGAGTTATCTATTTGAGAAATAATTCAGTAAAAAAATCAGAGCTTATAATTTGGAGTATTCTAATTTGGAGTTATCTGCTCTTATGACTTTCAGAAAGGGGCTTCTGTTTAAGCATTGTGTGATTTTTGTTTCCTTGGCATCTTAATGCATATGGGAGGGCTTTCCTTATTAGCAGTCAAAAATGGCTCTCCCTGAACTTCTACTATAGCTGTTTTGAAGTGGATTTTTGTGAGGGTTTCCCTCCTGACCCCTAAAGTGAAGCTCCTGTACTTCAAATAGCCTATTTTTTGAGCCAGACTATTCTGAACCTACCTTACAAATCTGGCAAAAATTCATTCATTCATTTTCATATGATAGTGACATGCACTGATAAAAATATTCAACACTACATTGTTCATAATTTCAAGTAATTGAAAACCTATTTGAAAGTCATTTGGCATATTATATAGCATATATAGCATATGTTCTGATATATGTGCAGTGAAGGATGCACCATTATACTGTTTGAATTTTCTAACCATGTATAGCTTTTCTGAAAAGGTCATCTGGTGTTAACTGGTATTAGAGTTACATGGGATATTTGGTTCTTATACATTATACATTTTAAATTAAGAGAAAAGAAATAATTTAAATACAAATTATGCAATATTAGCTCAACAATGTAAAAATGCCTAGGAAAAAAAAATGGGAGAAAAGATACCAAAATGTTAATGGTGGTTATCTTGGGGTTAAGGGTGGTTTTTTTTTTAAGGGTGGTTTTTAAAGTATTTTCTGTATTCTTCAATTTCTTTACTGAGTATGTAGTATTTCTTAAGCAGAAAATAAATAATTGAATGAAAATAAATTTCACAAGATGAACAAAAGCATAGGACTTATATATTATGCTTATATGGTAGAAATCATGAGTTTATCATTATAATGCTGGTGCCTAAAATAATTTAAATAAGGGATGGTTGATGTCTTTCTGGAATAGTGAGGAAAGACAATTGTGGCTTTGCTAAAGCATACTAGGGATTAAATGGAGACAATATATAGGTCTACACTATGGCCCCAGGTCTCTCCTCTAAACTCTTGGAAGGCCTATTGTGTATATTCCTCATTAAGCACATATTCTTCAGCATTCCCAACTAAGTGGTTTCATGGCGAAGAGTTTCATGTCTTAAAAGTCATTGTATTATCTAGAATGCCTAGTGCAAAACTGTCCTTAAGTAAATACATGATGGTTGATGAAAAAAGTGGCATAGCTTATTTTATGACGCCGAGTGGACTGGTTATTTCACCCGGTAAACTTGCTCTTTTACAGTCATGGAGGCTTCCATCATAATGGGTAATACGAAGAAGATATCAATGCACAGAAAGGTTATGTACCTTGCCCAAGATGATGCAACTGTAAGTGAGACGTTTGGGATTTGTACTCAGGTTGTCTTGCTCTGGAGCTTGGGGTGTTTGCCAATACATGCTATGTCAAATGCCTTGATTGATTCAGCTGGTAAAAAAACAATTAGCCCAGATACATTTAAACAGTGTATTATTTACTTACATAGACAGCAAAAGCCAGATTTTTATACCGTCACCTTCCACAGGGGGACACTGAAATAAAAGAGGCCAGATGAAAGGTAGTATGAGAAGTAGGATACCTTGTGGCTGAGGGGCCAATTGCACACCATAGCTAAGAGTGGTTATAGACTGTAGTTCTCCCTTAGGGGGGTGGCATGGAGCAATCCTCAAAACTCTACTATCTAGATAAAATCTAGCAAGTGGGCAAGTAAGTCAGCTCATTTGAGTAAGTGGGAGAAGTAAGTAAAGAAATAGCAACAAGCTTCAGGTTTAGTTGAAAAGGCTAAGAGCCAAAATGCCCTGATGATGTGGGTGAGGAGCTTGGTCTTGGTTTACTGAGCATCATGTAAAGTCTTAAGGAAGGATTATATAAGCTGAGGCGTCCTTCAAGAGGACAGCATTGTGTCAGAATAGCTGTTGAACCAAAAGCAGGGAAGAAGTTTATATGGTTATTATAGGATATTATTTGCTCTTGAGAGTTCAGAAGGATAAATTGTGGCAATGTGCTTCTAAGAAGTCACTAAAAGGACCTCTGCCCTTATTGCTTTGAAATTCCATTTTTGAGATGATTTTTCCATTTACCTAGTTTCTTAGTTTGCCTAAAACAAAGTAGCTGGTCCACTTATCTTTAGAATGCAAGAATGATTCTATAGATAATTTCTTAATATATAACATTTTAATATAAATCTAAGAAGCTGCAGCTTGTGAAAAATTATGTTTGTGAAAAATAGAAAATGCCTGTAGCGTGCAAGTTCTCCAATATTGTACTTCTTTTTCTTCCAAATATGAATGTTATGTCTGAAGACCTAACATAAGTTAATATTCATAAATGTTAATATTCATAAATGGGAAATTATTGCAATGAAACCTGGTTAGATTATGATTGGCTTCAGAGAAAAACCTTGGAATTAATCGACCTCAAACGGGGAAAGTATATACTGAAATGCATGTGTGCACGTGCGCACACACATACACACACGCAAGATCCTAAATTTGGAAAAGTACAGAACAAGGATCTGGAAGACTCCTGATTCTAAGACTAACTCACTGATTTAAACCATTTCATTGCTCTCTCTTTTTTTTTGTATATTTTTATTGGAGTTCAATTTGCCAACATATAGCATAACACCCAGTGCTCATCCCGTCAAGTGCCCCCGTTAGTGCCCGTCACTCAGTCACCCCAACCCCCAGCCCACCTCCCCTTCCACTACCCTCGTTTGGTTCCCAGAGTTAGGAGTCTCTCATGTGCTGTCACCCTCTCTGATATTTCCCACTCATTTTCTCTCTTTTCCCCTTTATTCCCTCTCACCATTTTTTATATTCCCCAAATGAATGGGACCAGATAATGATTGTCCCTCTCCGATTGACTTACTTCACTCATCATAATACCCTCCAGTTCCATCCACGTTGAAGCAAATGGTGGGTATTTGTCGTTTCTAATGGCTGAGGAATATTCCATTGTATACATAAACCACATTTTCTTT
Source organism: Canis lupus baileyi (assembly GCF_048164855.1). Taxonomy (NCBI): domain Eukaryota; kingdom Metazoa; phylum Chordata; class Mammalia; order Carnivora; family Canidae; genus Canis; species Canis lupus. The sequence continues at coordinate 12,978,845 of NC_132876.1, read as the reverse complement.
ATCCATTTCCTTGCCTTTGTGGTTTAACTGCAGGATTTCTAAGAGCTCTTCCAATTCTGACATACTGAATCTAACATTTTCAGAATGTACCATGGTTCATTAGCTTGTTTTTTCTAATAATTCTTTAAAATAGTAACATTTATTACATAATATCCTACTGATATCTCATTGTTGTATTGTGGTATCTAATTGTTTATTATTTTAATAGTGTCAAGTATTGAGGATAATGAAGCCCATAGGAGGAAATGCATGATTTGTGCAATTCACATGCTTGGACAAATCTCAATCACTGCTTCCTAGGAAGCATTAATGATTGTGACAAACTAGTAGGACTTTAGTCCAAACAGAGAATCATGGTCTGTAATGAAATTATAAAAAGACTCCAATTAATGAGTTTGCTATTGGACATTTCATGTTTATAAATGTTAGCTCACTGGGTTTTCATCAGTGATAAATATAAAAATAAATGCAAATTTGAGAAGTGCTAGGTTTTCATTTTAGGAGGCACCTCCAAATCTCTGCTTTTTTGCTTTTTAACAAATGAGTCTTATAAGGGCTCCCTGTGTATTAGGAATACAGCATATGGATTCACAATCCTGACTTTCAGAAATGTCTTTTTAAAAACTGTAAGGCCAAGCTCTTCACTTATTTTTATTTTTTTTTAATTGACAAAGGAATTAAGAAGCAATTTGTGGTTTTATACTTCACTGCCTCTGAGCTGGCTTTCCTGTTTAATTCCTGTGCTGTATACATTCTTAATAATTTAATATTTGAAGTATAATAAAGCTAAAAAGATGAAGACATCCTGATATGGGAAATCAAAATTGCAATTAAACTATCGTCTGAGTCACTCATTAGGGAGAGATCTCTTGAAGTGTTATTGTAAATAATAAAATTGGCCTTAGGGGGTTTCTTTCAACAGGTTCAGTTTATTTAACTACTAAGTGCTGTTTTTGAATGTGTAATTGCCATTTGACTGAAATATTTGTGTCCCCTCAAAATCCTTATGTTGAAACTTAATCTCCATTGTGAAGGCCTTTGAAGGTGGGGTCTTTGGGAGGTGATGAGATCATGAGAGTGGAATCCTCATGAATGGTTATAGTGCTCTTATAAAAGAGGTCCCAGAGAGCGTCCTTGCCCCTCTGCCATAAAAAAGATTGCAGTCTATGAATTGAGAAATGAATGACACTGAATCTACCAGCACCTTGATCTTGGACTTCCCAGCTTCTAGAGCTGTGACAAATAAATATCTGTTGTTTAAATAGCCAAACTATGGAGAAAGCCCAAATGTCCATTGACTGATGGATGGGTAAAGAAGATGTGGTACATATAGTCAATGGAATATTGACCAAAAAGAATGAAATCTTGCCATTTGCAATGACATGAGCTAGAACGTATTATGCTAAGTGAAATAAGTCAGGAAAAGTCAAATCCAATATGATCCCACTCATATGTGGAATTTAAGAATAAAACAGATGAACCTATGGAAAGGGGGGAAAGGAAAAAAAGGAGAGAGGGGAAGCAAGCCATAAGTGACTCTTAACAATAGAGAACCATCTGAGGGTTGCTGGAGGGAAGTCGGTGGGGAAAGGGCTAGATGGGGGATGCGCATTAAGGAGGGTACTTGTGATGAGCACCGGGTGTTGTATGGAAGTGATGAATCACAGAATTCTACTCCAAACAAATATTACCCTGTATGTTATCTAACAAAATTTAAATTAGAAAAAAAAATCTGTTGTATATAAGCCACCTAGTCTAGGGTATTTTGTTACAGCAGCCTGAACAGACTAAGACAGTAACAGAAGGAAATACTAATCTTGCAACTTAATTTATTCACGAGAGAGAGAACCATATTGGTAAAAGTTTTGTGAAATAAGCAATATCGATGACACTGAGAATCACAGTCTCATACATAACACAGGATTGTGGTTTGCCAAGCACACAATTTACTTTTTTTTTTTTTTAAAGAATTCTCTTAAATGTATTTGGTCACTGCATCTTTTTTAAGTAGGCTCCACACCCAACATGGGGCCCAAACTCATGACCCTGAGATCAAGAGTCTCATGCTCTAAGGACTGAGCCAGCCAGGTGCTCCCAATTTACTTTGATCGTTAGTGCAAATACCATCCTTATGAGTATGATTTTTTTTCAAGAATATATATAATAAATTTCTCACAAGATCTATTTGAAACTGAACCTTAGGAAGGCAGAGAGGCAGCTGGTGAGGAGAGCAGTGATTTGGCTTCTGTTTCTAACTCTGTCACATTTTAAAAATTACTACCTCGGTCAAGTCCTATCCCTGCCATGGTCCTCGGTTACCTCATTTGTAACATGAGTGAATTAGACTGGAGGCCTTTAAAGGATTCTCAAGATATGGTTCCAGGCCTACTGCAGGGCAGTGAATTTTCCCCTGGTGAGTTTTAGAAGAATCTAAAAGTATGAGCCCTTTCCTTGGTGAGTGCAGGCAAAAGGCACATAATTCCAGAGACCATCATTTTATGCTCAACTAGGAGAACTTACTTTCTTGCTTAACACTCACATAGAGCTGACGCTATGCCTGGCACTGTCCTAGGAAATTTTAAAATACTGGTTCCTTGTGTTTAATCCTCATAACAACACTATAGACAGATGATGCTTTTATCTTCCCCATTTTATGGATGGAAAACTGAGGTACAGAAAAGTTGGGTAATTTGCCCAAGGACACAGGGCTAGTACATCCAGAGTTGAGATTCTTTTTTTTTTTTTAAAGATTTTATTTATTTATTCATGACAGAGAGAGAGAGAGAGAGAGAGAGAGACATAGGCAGAAGGAGAAGCAGGCTCCATGCAGGGAGCCCAGTGTGGGACTCGATCCTGGGTCTCCAGGATCACGCCCTGGGCCGAAGGCAGGTGCTAAACCGCTGAGCCACTCAGGCATCCCCAGAGTTTAGATTCAAATATAAACAATCTGGGCCTCTTGGACGGCTCAGTCGGAAGAGCATGTGACCCTTGATCACAGGGTTGTGAGTTCGAGCCTCACATTGGGGTTAGAGATTACTTTAAAATAAATAAACAAATAACAAATCTAGACAATCCGGCTCCAGAGTCCATGCTCTTGAACATTATTACGTACTACCAACTAATGAAGAGAGTGATTAAAGGTTTCTAAAACTTGATATTGCATAAGCTTAAATCAGCACATTGCTTAAGTTTATTGAAAATTCAAATTCAGGATTGTAAGGCCTCCATGGAGCATGTTCATACACAGCTCGCTGCTGGACCTCTCATGGTTTCGGGGAGGCTATTTAAACGGTAGCCCGTTTTCAAAGTTGCCTTGATTGGTTTGCATTTACCATGGCCATTTCCTTGCATTTTCATTTTCAATGACCATTGGTGTGTGCTGGTGACTCTTCATCAGTAGTATGTCTTCTTCCTCCATTCTTGGCTCTCCTATCATTACTCCTTAGGCTTCCCCGCAGTAAGAAAGAGGCCCATGCCTGAGCCATAGAAGCCTTGATGACCTCTCCCTCAGCTATCAAAGACTCTCACAGCTTTGAGATTACTTACTTCTTGCAAGGGCCTCAGTTTAGTGCTCTCATTCCCTTTAGGTCCTGTGTTGGCAGAGTGAGGAGGAGGATGGGGGAGGTGTTTATTCTTCCACTTTCAACTTACTCCTCCAGTTACTTGTAGGCAATTTTAGGAAGATCTCGTACAGTGGAAGGTAGGCTGAGGAGGTAAATATGGTGTCAACTTTTCATTGTTCAAAAAAAAATTCAGGTTGCTATTTGAAAATTCAGGTTCTAATTTTAGTGATAGAAAAAGAAATATGGTTCAGTGTATACTTTTTGTTTTTCTAACCATTACAAAAGTATTCACGAATCTATGACTTTTTACAACGAAATATGTAGTTCCTATGAAGCTACGTATCTTAGATTAAGGGACATGTGGCAGGTACAGAAATGAAATATTGATGCATCTAGTAAGTATCAAATTAGAACAATTTCCATGACAACTTATTCAGTCTTCTCTAATACAACATTTGTACAGTTCATATACAGAATCAACATTCTGTTGCTTGGCTCCCAATATGTTATTTTGTGTATGAGATGTCATATGTTACAATTATGGTATCACATGCTGATGTTTTTAGATATAACAGAATAATGCTATTACTTGACTATGAAATAACTGTTGTGTGCCAATCTCAGCCTATTGATAACCAATATGTGGCTGGACTGGCCTTTGTGGTTCTTATTATGATTGCAAGACATCCTTGGCAATAACCATTATGAAACTTTGAAAAAAAAACAGGCTTATTACTTATAGGTCCTAGAAATTACATAGTACACTTAGGGCCACACAGGTTGAGGGGTGTTGAGAATGGAGGGTGGTGGAGTTCTACTTTTATGGGGGTTGAAGGTGGGGGCTTTAGGATTTTGCTGTTTCATTCTTTCTTGGTGAATTTAAAACATAAGAGCAGGAATTTAAATCTTGGGAAGAGAAAACACAAGACACTCAAATGGTCAGTTATTGAAATCAACCAAGATCTCTACAACAAGGGAGCCTCGGGGGGTAAGGGAGGACGGGCTCTCTATCTAGGCCTGTGGCTGGCAGTGCGTTTATTCCAGATAGTTATCTCTGAAGTGGATGCCTCAGCAATCAAAGCTTCAGTCAAGCACCTGTATTATAAAAAAGAAAAACGCAACTGTCAAGGCTTACACTCTAGTAACTCATGAGGAAGTTAGGCCATTGGTCTTACTATTAACAAAAATATACACATAGATTAATTTGCTCGTGTATGTCCATTGATATCATCATCAAAAACAGCAAGTATAAATTATGCCCCTACTATAGGCAGTCATACAATGAGGTATGCCTTGCGGACCTTTGAGGGCCAAGGAAGTGCCATCCAGTTGCAAAAAGAGGACACATATGAAGCAAGACAGAAATACCAGGAACCCAAAACAGTGATGCAAGCAGTAAGTGACAAAGGAGCTGAGAGAAGTGACTGGTTGTTGGGGATGGGGCACTTAAGAATGGTTATGAGAAGGAGGTACCCCTTAAAACAGATGCTGAAAAAACAAAAACAAAAACAGATGCTGAATTTTTCCTGCTTCTCCTACTTAAGCCTATGGAAAGTGCTGCATTTGGGTAGAAGTTCACGAGTAGGACCCCAGGACCGACATTGGGCCATAAAGATCCTTCTGATAGGATCTGAATGGTTTCTCATGGCAAATCCTTTCTTTAATTGCTGTAGACAAAAAAAAAAAAAATGATACCAAATTCCCAAACTTTCATTTTATGTATAACCAGAGACAACCCATACTGACCTCCTGTTAGATATTAAAAGATTATTAAACCTTGGTATTCATAAAATGAAATGAGCACATTGCTGATGTGTCCTAGGGACTTAAATCTGGGGTTCTCTCAAGGAGCCTGGTAGGTGTTGAGCAACACTGTAAAACGCCCCTCCCCCGGGCATGCTCACACGTAGACGCTGGCGACCCCATGGCTCTCAGGAGCATACCTGGTCAGCAAGCCCTCTGTGCTTTCATTACTGAGTTGATTATAGTGTTCTGTGGCTGTTTTCTTGCTTTCTAATTTCAACGTGCTATAATTGGTTTAGCCCCATAATTATCTGTTTCATTTGTTGTGCATGTTTTTGTTAATGGTACACGGTTGTATTGTTTGTCTCAACTTTTGGCAATAACGAGGCTTTTGAACGTGATGTGATACAATCCAAATATGATTAGTCATACTCTTGGTGTTTATAGTAGGTGTATACGTACCCTCCTCCCAACTGTGTTTAAACTATAAAGCTTCATTGTCCAAATATTTGATCTTTCATTCCATAAATATTTATTGAAGCCCTACTATTGATCTCTGCACCACCAATCCATCCCAAAAAGCCTTTCTCATCTCAGGAAATGACTTCACAATCTACTCAACTACTCAGGGTAAAAACTTAGGAATCAGCCTTGATTCCTCTTTTCTCCTTATATGTCACATCCAACCCACCCAAGGAAGTCTTGTGATCGCTCTACCTGCAAAATATATTCCAAATTCAATCACTTCTCATCATCTCCACTATTAGTCCCATTGTCCAAGCCATTAGCATCTCTTGCCTGAGTTATTGCAATAGCCTCAAAATTAGTGTCCTTGTCTCCTCACAGGACTGTCCCTCCCATGAAGATCATCCTACATACAGCAGACAAAGTGTATGTCTTAAAACATAAATCAGACATACCACTCTACTTAAAATCTCTTAAGTACTTCCCATTCACCAGCAGAGGAGCGACCATTCTCGCCTTCTGGCCTATAAGGCTTTCCATGATCTGGCCTCTGCCTAACATGCTAACCTCCTCTTGTACTCAGCCCCGCATTTCCTCTGCTGCAGCCACACTGGCTTTCTCCTTCACGATTCAACATGCCCATATTCCCATGACAGGGTCTTTTACTTGCTGTTCTTTCTACTTGGCATACTTTTTCTTCATTTTTTCAAATAGTTCACTTCTTATCATTCAGGTCTCAAGAAAAGCATTTCCTCCTCCTTAGAGAAGCCTTCCCTGACCACACAAGCTAAAGAAGCCCTTCTAGTCACTCTACATCACCCCGTTTTTGTCTTCTTCAGAGCATCAATATCTGAACCAACCTAAGCGATCCATGTAGACATGCGTATTCCTCTCTCTCCTCCCTGGAGTCTAAGCGGTAACTGTCTTTTTCACTGCTCTAGCACTTAGGAGACTTTTAATTCAAGCAACAGAAGGCCCAATTCAAACTGACTTAAGCCCTAAGGAGATTTCTTATTGTATATTATACAAAGTCCAGAGGCTGAGTGGTTACGGCATTGGCTAAATCACTGAGTTAGCAATACTATCAAAGAACCGGGTTCTTTCTACCTACATACATTTGACCAACTTCAGCCACAGACTTAACCCTCTCGAGGTGGAAAGGTGGCTCTGAGAAAAGCAGCCTCAAGGCACCACCCCCAAAGCCTGAGGAGACAACTTCCCTTCCTTAAGTCTCTTCTCAAGGCTGAGGAAGTCTTTCTCAGAAGCCTCCCAGCATCCTTCCCTCACATTTCACTGGCCGGTACATTTATTGACTGACCCACTACACTAGACACACTTAGCCATGAAAACAAGCAAAATCCTTTGCCTTACGTAGTGCTTTGGGGTTTACTGGGGTTGCTGAGGAGACGCCCTTCTTCCCAACCAGGTTTGGAACAATTTGAGAAAGCCAAGAAATGGCACCCGGAGCCAGATATCATCTTTATAACCTTCAGAGGCCAGCTTGGAGGATGTGGCCTCAGGCCTGTTAGCTAACTGGGCTTGCTAATACAGAACCCTGAAATGGGCAAGTTTGCCCACCCATTCACAGCAGTGCCAAGCTGGAAGAGCCCCCCCCCCCAAACTCCTTAGAGAAGCAGAATTCCTGGAGTAGCAGACAGAAGCTGCTTCTAAATAGTGTGACAAGGGATCCCTGGGTGGCTCAGTGGTTTAGCGCCTGCCTTCGGCCCAGGGCGTGATCCTGGAGACTCGGGATCGAGTCCCACGTTGGGCTCCCTGCATGGGGCCTGCTTCTCCCTCTGCCTGTGTCTCTGCCTCTCTCTCTCTCTGTCTCTCGTCAATCAATAAATAAAAATTAAAAAAAATAGTGTAACAAGTCACAAGGGTCAATGCTAGGATGAGAAGGATTGGTCAGGACACTGACCAAAAGGTAGGTTGTGACACAGATCAGAATGGAGATGGTAGATAAATGTGATGATGCCCCTACATCGTGAGTGAAGGTGAAGGCGGCCTGAATCCATGCTGTGGACGTGATTTCCCAGAGGAGCTTTGCAGGGCTAGATGTCAACTGTCTTCAACACATACTCTATGCAATCTTGGGAAGGAGTGGATTGGTCATCCTTCCACACTCCTTTGTATTGTCTGTTTGAGCCAGGTGTAGGTATAGTCAGGTAGGAAATGGATTGCTTACATGCTGCACCAGTTAGAGCAAGCGTCTAAGCAGTTTGCAGTTTGCACAACCACACCGGGAGCTATGGAACAGCAGCGTTGCCTTGGAGGTTTCCAGGTTACCTGTGTTAGCATCTTGCTCAGACTGGGCTCTAGAATTGTGTGGGAAGGTGTAAGAAGATTCTGTGAGTCTCTCTTCATGCTGAGGGCTTGGAAATAAGGCTCTCGTGGTTTTGTTTTTTTTTTTTTTTGAAGTTGAGTATAATTGACAATGTTACATTCGTTTCAGGTATACAACGTAGTGATTCTACAACTCTGTACAGGCTCACATATTTTTTTTTGCAGGCATTTACATATCATATCAAAAAAAGCACTTAGGTGAGTTTGCAAGAAGCGCCCATCACTTCTACCCTAGTAAGCTTATGATAAAGTTGTTCACTCAGGTTTATGTGCAACTACCTACAGGAATGTTCAGGATATCCCACTCCCTCCAAGTTTTTCTGTTGAAATGTCCGATAAGAATTATCTTTCAGAGATGTCACGAAATGAGGTTTGGTGTTTTTTTAAAAAGATTTTATTTATTTATTTATTTATTTATTTATTTATTTATTTATTTATTTATGAGAGACACACAGAGAGAGGCAGAGACACAGGCAGAGGGAGAAGCAGGCTCCCTGCAGGGAGCCCAATGTGGGACTCGATCCCGGAATCCTGGGATCATGCCCTGAGCCGAAGGCAGATGCTCAATCGCTGAGCCACTCAGGTGCCCCAAGAAATGAGGTTTTAAGATTGTGATTTTCTTTAAGATGTATACAATGGAATATTCCTCAGCCATTAGAAACGACAAATACCCCCCATTTGCTTCGACGTGGATGGAACTGGAGGGTATTATGCTGAGTGAAGTAAGTCAATCGGAGAAGGACAAACATTATATGGTCTCATTCATTTGGGGAATATAAAAAATAGTGAAAGGGCATAAAGGGGAAAGGAGAAAAAAATGAGTGGGAAATATCAGAAAGGGAAACAGAACGTGAAAGACCCCTAACTCTGGGAAACGAACTAGGGGTGGTGGAAGGGGAGGTGGCCGGGGGGTGGGGGTGACTGGGTGATGGGCACTGAGGGGGGCACTTGACGGGATGAGCCCTGGGTGTTATGCTATATGTTGGCAAATTGAACTCCAATAAAAAAAATTAAAAAAAATTGGTGCAATCAAATAAATTTGTTATTTACAACTGGCCTTCCAAAGGGTCATTTAGCTCAAAAGTTTGATATCTGAATTGAGGGAGTTAAACAGTTAAGACCTACATGTGTTTCACTTTCTGCCAATTTTATCTTTTATTTTCATTGATGAGAAATTAGACCAAATTATGGAAGTGCTAGCATTTTAATTTTAATTCTTTTGTTAAATAAATAATACATTAGCTATCCTGCCCCACAGGGAAGAATATAATTGAAATACTGAATTCATTTCTTTGATACAGAAATAGCAAGAGGTAATGGCATACTCTGACACGTTAGCTGCGTTTTGGAATCCCTGGGAGACTGGGTGGGTTGATGTAAGAGTGTCACATTTTTGTTGGAAACAAACACCTCCCTCCTGTTACTTCTTTGTCAAAAGCTATTCATTTCCACTGTAGTTTGTTTCGGAAGTTTCTATATCTAGCTAATATAAGAGTACTTTTGAGGTCTCTTGTGAAGCTTTGTATACATAAGGGAGATCTAAAAATTAACATACTGCACTTTCCTTTATAAAACAAGGTAGTCCTCTGGTGAAACAGAACACTTCAAGAGTCTAGGAGTGGTTCATTTAGGGGCAATTTGGGACGGGAATGGATAGACACAAAATAGTTATGAGTTGGTGATGTCAGTGGTGTATCTACCACATGGTCCCGCGAATTCCTTACTAAGGGTAGTAGTGATAACTGCTCTTGTGGCGCCTTGGGGCCACGTACCACACTGTTCTGTGATTATTTACGTCCACAGCTCTCTGCAGCGTGAGCTTTTCAAGGCCACGGTCCGTGTCTCATTCATTTCTCTATCCCCTAAAGTGGTCAACTCTGTTCTAGGCCTAACACAGTTGCTCTATAAATGCTTGCTGTTTGCTTTGTAGAGGAAAAAAGAACGCTATCGATTTTTCTTATTGTGATGTCAGAGTTTTCACACCCCAGGCTTCGCACTGAGACTGAGGTATTAAAAATCTGTACCCTCTTCTTTCCCCCATACCTATTTTCTTCTCCTACTAGATGCATACCCTTGATTTCAGCTCTGGGATCCATCCTTTTTTTTTTTTAAAGATTTTATTTATTTATTCATGATAGACACACACACAGAGGCAGAGACACAGGCAGAGGGAGGAGCAGGCTCCATGCAGGGAGTCTGACGTGGGACTCGATCCTGGGACTCCAGGATCACACCCTGGGCGGAAGGCAGGCACTTAAACCGCTGAGCCACCCAGGCTGCCCTCTGGGATCCATCCTATTGTAAACCTTCTGTGCCCAGGGGAAAGGTGGATGATTGTACGTTCTTTTAACTTCTGTAGAGTGGGCTGACATTTGAGGGCCGTAATAAGACGGAGGATGCTTAGATCTAGGTCCTCCATGGGAAAGGATTGTGAAAGCAACCAGTTGTCAGCTCATCCAATTTTTCCTGCTCTGTTTGGCCCTCAGAGCACTGAGGCTTGTGCTCTACCCTTGCTAATGCACGTAAAAGTGATTTCTGGCCCAAATCCCATTTTGTTAATTTGTGAGTCAAACTTCGGTTGTGCCTTATACTAAGTTTTTCTATATTTTGTAATACAAGTATGTGTGATGGGAGTGGGAATGGGGTGACATTTTATGTGTTGCAATAGCATGACAGTGTCCCACATGTCTGTTTTTGTCAATTCAACAACTAACAGAGGCTGTCTGATACAGAACTTGGTGTGAGGCTCTTTGCCTTCAATACTTTTTTGGCTGTTCTTCGTCTGGCATCCCGAGCACAAGGGGGATCCCCTTCTACCTTCAGAGCCTTCCTGAGTTACCTATCAAATAGTAGTGCAATGGGCAATTCTAGATGATGCCCAGAAAACACACCAGAACTTAGACATATAACAATATTCAGGGACACCTGGGTGGCTCAGTGGTTGAGCATCTGCCTTCGGCCCAGGGTGTGATCCTGGAGACCCGGGATCAAGTCCCACATTGGGCTCCCTGCATGGAGCCTGCTTCTCTCTCTGCCTGTGTCCTTGCCTCTCTCTCTGTGTCTCTCATAAATAAATAAAATTATAAAAAAGAATATTCATTTCATCCTAAAGAGCTTGCCATTGCTCAAAATGTGTTCAGAGTTCGTCTTGCTTTTAGAGGCAGTCATCCAGCCAAATGAAGGTGTCTTTCTTATAGCATTACTTTGAAATGTATGTTGGCCTGAATACATTATTATCTACTCGATTCAGCAGTTTGGCTGGGTCACTTTTAAATATACCTGAAAATAAAAAATGGGTTCATGGAACAGAGAGTTGCCACCATTGAGGAGAAACCAAAGAGCCAATCAACAAACCCTCTGAAGGCGCATCCAAATGAGTGATGACACACATTTGGAGTTCTGGCAGCATCATTAAAATCACTGCATGTTTTCCTATGGAGACAAATTTGAAGGTAACAGCAATCATGTCCCAAAGGGAGTACTAGGGAAGAAGGAAAACCGAGGTGTGATCTACATAACTAGCTTATTGCCCAGGCTGGACTCGGTGGGGTGAAATCAAGAAGTTACTTTAGTTTGTCACAAGTGACTTTCAAATCCATTCCATAAGATCTCCCTTCTTGCTCTTGTACAGAATCTCAGGCAGATTCCATCACTTTTTCTGTCATGTAGAGTTTTTAATGAACAGTCGCAATCTTAAGGATTAAAAAGCTCAGTCGGATAAAAACCAGAACTTAAATGTCTTTCGATTTAAAGTTGCCCTCTTCCCTCACAGCTCCTGGCCTAACCTGGACTCAGAAGCATCCAATAGGGAAGTCGGAGCTCTTGTGGGTGGTCTTCCCAGGAAGCAGACTCTGGGATGGAGATGAGTGAGCAGGTGGTTCATTAGAGAGTGCTCTTGGGCTCAACACCTGTGGATAGAAAGGGAGGAGAAAAATGCAGGATTGGGTAGGGAAAGAAGTTGAGCTGCAATGCACCTCATTGGTCTCGGCCAACCCTGTGGGGGAGCTCTGAAGCTGAGATGACCCTTTAGAATCCTCTCGAGTTGGGTGAAGAGACCAGGCCTTTATACCTGCATTGAACGGCCACCCCTGAAAAGGCATGTGACCTGAGGCAAGGTGTCTTTTCTTTCAGCCGAGACAATCTCCTCTAAGGGGCTGAGAGCTGAGGGCTGTCAATTGGCAGCCCTCCAGAGGATAGGGGAATGAGTCCTTCATTCCTGACAGAGGAGTTGGGCAGCACATCATGGAGTCTACCAAAGGGGTCTAGTCAGTCTTTCTTTCATTCCTCTCAGCAATCGCCCTTGTACTCTTCCACCCTTGATGCTGTTTCTCACCTCATTTGGATCATCCAGATCCAATGGATGGAAGGAAATGGACAAGATCCTACTTGATGGTGCAGTGTTAATCCTGCATTAGCATGCTCTGGGGGTGCTACAGGCCCCAGTGCTGCCTCTTTTTCTTGTGAAGTGCTTTTAAGGATTCTCTGGAGTCACCCGCCATGGGGACATTCCACTATACCATGTTTAGCATGGGTCATACATCCTCAGAACTGACTGCTTTTGACTCCTCCCATCACTCTTCTCCTGCTTCTGACAGTACACCTGATGCACATTTTTTTTTTGATGCACATTTTCTTTGGAGATACCACTGCCTTGGTAGTCAGATCTCTCGGATTGGGTCCTTTCAGGATGGCTCACACCCATCTTTCTCAGTGTTTATTGTTGCCTAAGGAAAACACCTTTTCCTATTAAACTTTGGCTATGCCAGCTGTTCCCCTATAGCCTACCTTCTCCTGTCTTTCATCCTTAGACTTCCAGGTGACAGTAGGAGCCAGTTCATAGGTTCTCCAAACTCCAGGAGATATATGACAAGCTTTCTAGGCAGCTTTCTTAAAGTCTCCCTCCTTGGCTTGAGACGACCACCTCTTGGTTCTGGTCATTACGTCTGGAGTAATTTAGGGTGACATGATGTTTCCTTTGGAATAGTTAATGCATTAAATCCTAATGAGCTGTCAATTCAGTGAAGTCCCCAAGTTTTGAGGGAACTTGTGATCTCTAGCATTTCTGAAATCACTGAGCACCATGTCCACTGGAGATACCCTTCTATGCAGGCCAGGGCTTGTGTATGCTACCTTCATAGGAATAGGGGTAAGGCTGTAGGCTTAGCATACCACGAAGAGGGCACCTGTACTCTGCCGTCCATTTCCAATAGGGAGTCTAAGATGCCCCGGCTTTGGGTGTATGTGAAGTAGGTGGTGCCTGCCTGCATCGTGTGATCTCACCATCTCTGAAAGGCACTTGTAGGGAGTTGGAGTGGCTATAGTTTGTTAGTACATGATCAGTGGTGTCTTGAGTTGGTGAGAATAAGTGAGTAGTTACACCTTAGGGATATGTGTCCTGATTGTGGCAGTCCAAAAAGCCTGAGAAACTCTGCTATAGTTAAATGAACATGTTTTTAAGTGTCAGAAGAACTGGGTTTCAGCTCTAATGGTTAGGCATTGGGCTAAGTCACATGACTGCCCTGAAACCCATTTTCTTCATCTCTAAGGCTGAATAAATAATAGCAACTCTATTAAGCCTCACAGGGATGTTTTGAGGACCAAATGTAATGACACATGTGAAAGGAATACAGTAGAAATATAACAATACTATTATATAAATTTAAATTTAAGGGGTTTAAAGTATTTGAAACTGCTTTGCACTAAGGATGAGAAAGAAGCCTCTTATCTATTATGTCGTACTTTTTTGATGTTATTGTAAAATGTAAAAACTCAGATGGTTACATAGTTTTACACTCTGGCCACACTGAAAAAAAATTCTTTAAATAGAAATAGGGTAATTTTTCAGGAAGGTGTAGAAGCTGCAAGTGGCAACCACTGGCATGATTTGCAACTAATAAGACCTTGCATTATCTTAAAAAGTTACTTATTTGGAACAGTGCTCCAGGAAATCTAATTTGAGATCATTTAAATGTCAGTAAATTTAAGGGGCCCAGATGATTAAATATAGTGTACAGATATTAAAAGCTGCGGGGATGAAGGGCAAGCACATTATTCTCATTCTGATTAAGAACGGCTACAGAGTTCTTTTCTAGTGTAGTAGATATTAAAAGCTACACCTTTTATTATACATTTCTGAAAAGCCAAGAGTGGATTTGGAAATGTGGAGAGAAAGGAGAATGATGCATCTTGATATCGTTGAGATCTCTGAGTGCCTTCCCTTGTCTTCAAAGTAAAATTCACTGAGAACTAAGTTGGAGAGTTCTTGAAGTTTGCAGCTATGGCTTCCGTTCCAAGATCCCCTTGTGACCACATTAAATTACGGTTTAAAGTCTATTAATTGATGCCTGTGACCTGGGCAACAGATATGAAGGGAGAACATATCTACAAAAGAATGAGGCGTGATTCCTTTGGAGGGGTGTCTCAGTCTTGAGCAAATAACCAGAACTTTAGCAGGCCTAAGAGTTACCTTGTGAGCTTGTGAAAAAGGCAGATTTTTTTAAAAAAGATTTTATTTATTCATGACAGACACAGAGAGAGAAAGGCAGAGACATAGGCAGAGGAAGAAGCAGGCTTCATACAGGGAGCCTGATGTGGGACTCGATCCTGAGACCAAGGATCACACCCTGAGCCAGGGGCAGGTGCTCAACCGCTGAGCCATCCAGGTGTCCCGAAAACGTGGATTTTTTTTTTTTTTTTTTTTTTTTTTAGCACTCATCTGCAGAGCTTCTGATTGCATTGGGCTCAAGTGGAGCCCTGGAGTCCGAATTGCTACCAAGAACTCCAGGTGATTCTGATCCACACTCTAAAAAGCAGTGGTCTCTGAGGGGGGCACTTGATGGGATGAGTATTGGGTGTTATGCTATATATCGGCAAATTGAACTCCAATAAAAAAAATTAAAAAAAAAAAAGCAGTGGTCTTGGGGGAGCAGCAGATGCATCCAAAGAATTGTGGTAAAATGGAAATACGGAGCCCAGTGGGAATACGGGGGGATGGGTAGATGACCTGTGACAGGTGAGATCTAGGGAAGTCTGCAAAAGAAGTGTGGTTTGAGCTGTGCAATGAGAGGCCAGGACTGCTACAGGTGGGTATAGTGATGTGGGGGCCGGGAGAATCAGGAGGCAAGAGGAGGGTTAGCAAGCAGAAATGTACGTATGTGAAAGCACTTGGCGAATGGCAAGTAATCTGATAAAGCTGGATTGTAAAATGCCAGTAGGATTGGGGTGGAAGATAGAATAACGAGGAGTGTAGACTGTGGAGTTCTTTGATGGATTCTGACTTCATTTTATTTATGTTTTAAGTTATTTTTATTTTTTAAAAATATTTTATTTATTCATGAGAGAGAGAGAGAGGCAGAGACACAGGCTCCATGCAGGGAGCCCGATGCAGGACTCGATCTTGGGTCTCCAGGATCACACCCTGGGCCGAAGGCAGGCACTAAGGCACTAAGCCGCTTAGCCACCCAGGGACCCCCACGTTTTAAGTTTTTTAAAGTAAACTCTACCTGCAATGTGGGGCTTGAGCCCATGACCCCAAGATCAAGAATCCCACGCCCTACTAACTGAGCCAACAGGGCACCCCAGAGGGGTCTGACCTCATTGTAAAGGCAACAGGAGCCTTGAGGTCTTTTATGGGGGAGCATGGCATCATTACCTTAGCTTTCACTAGTAACTCCTTAATTCCTCACAACAACCTTTTGAGATCCATAGTATTACCCCCATTTTACAGCTGAAGAAACTGAGGCTCAGGGAGCTCGTCTGTGGTCTTAGAGCCAGTACGTGGCAGGCGGAGTTCAAACTCAAGTTCCTGAACACAGTCATTAGGCGGTTCTTTTGGAGGTAGAGGTAACAGGCAACATGGGTGCTGCTCACTACCATCGGCAACACGCCCATTATTCATTGTGTAATAAAAGGTTGTTGTATGCAATGTTAGGCACTCCAGTTTGTCTCATAGATTTTTAAAAAAGATTTTTTATATTTATCCATGAGAGACACAGAGACGCAGAGGGAGAAGCAGGCTCCTTGCAGGGAGCCCGATGTGGGACTCGATCCCAGGTCCCCAGGATCACGCCCTGAGCCCAAGCAGATGCTCAACCACTGAGCCACTCAGGTGTCCTGTTCTCATACATTTTTTTAAAAAGTCAGATTACACAACTCAAAAAATTAAATTGTATTACGAGTCTTGAACAACAGGAGTCCCTAATCCTCACCCCTTACTCCTGTCCTGTTCCCCTGTTCTCCAGGTGCAACTACTTTTACCTTCGTCAGCTTTTATCCTGGTCTGGAATAAGGACTATTTCCATATTCCTTGTAATACGCTTCTACAGTTATTTCTTGCTTTTTACATTTTACACATCATTCACTGAGTTGCAACTATGGAAACTGGATTTATTTTACTCATGGCCCCCTACACCTATACCCCCATTCTTTCTGTAGTTATGATTTAAAAAATCAATATTATCTGTGCAAATAGTATTTTGATGATGTAAATATTGTACACAGCTGAGCCATATAGTGTGCTGTAACTATTAAAAATTGTACAAGTTGTTTAAAAAATTGTACAAGTTTACTTTCCATAGAGTTCATAATTCCCTTGTTTTCTGTGTTTTTTTTTTTTTGCTGTTGTTGTTTTATTTATATGCTACCCCCTACACTTGCCCTAGACTCTCCATCAGACCCCAAGAACCGCTTGTTACAATCACACGTATCAGGTGTCCTTTCAGCCCCTCCTCTGTTTCCTTCTCTCTTCCCCCCACCTTCTCCTGTCCCGCACCCCCACCTTCCCCACTCCACTCGGGATCGCTCACTCTCCAAACCAGTCTCCAACTGCCCTTCTCGGGGTTTTCTTTCACCATTGTCTTGGGGGAATTGTCTTCACTGCTTTTTTTTTTTTTGTATTTTTTTTTATTGGAGTTCGACTTGCCAACACATAGCATTACACCCAGTGCTCATCCCATCAAGTGCCCCCCTCAGTGCCCGTCACCCAGTCACCCCAACCCCCCCCGCCCACCTCCCTTTCCACCACCCCTAGTTCGTTTCCCAGAGTTAGGAGTCTCTCATGTTCTTTCTTCTCCTGATCCCCAGCTTCCTGGGCTCCACCTCTTCTTCTTTCTTGGTTTCCTTCTTTGTTTTGGTGCAGAGAGCTTGCTAAGAAGGTGTGAACTGTGATTTATAATAAGAAATTTGTATTTGGTCTTGTCCCAAGCGCAGAACTCCTAAGACCCTAGAAATTTCCTAAGTGATGAGAGCAACAAAGGTGTCTTTTGTTATGCTAATGGAGTGACTTTTGGAAAAGCCCCTAGGTAATCTAAGGATGGGGGCTGGTTGCCAGGGGAACCAACCTCGTGAAGAAGGGGTTGGAGCGCTCAGTCCCACCCCCTGACCTCCGGGGAGGGGAGAGGGGCTGAAGATTGAGTTCAATCACCAATGGCCAATGATTTAATCAATCACGCCTGTGTAATGAAGCCTCCATAAAAACCCAAAAAAGGACGGGTTCGGAGAGCTTCCGGGTTAGTGAACCAGGATGCATCCACGTGCCGCCTTGCCGGGCCCCAACCTCCACGGGGACAGACGCTCCTTTGTTCGGGACCTCGCCCTATGTATCTCTTCATCTGGCTGTTGATTCGTATCTTCTAATATCCTTTGTAATAAAGCAGTAATCTAGTAAGTAAAATGTTTCTCTGAGTTCTGTGAGCCGCTGCAGCCAGTTAATTCCACCCATGGTCGTTGGAACCTCTGATCTGTAGCTAGGGGGACAGACGCACAGGTGACAACCCGGACTTGGCAACTGGAGTCTGAAGTAGGGGGTGGCCAGGGCCGTCTTGGAGGACCAAGCCCTGAACCCGCAGGGTCTGACGCTATCTCCAGCTGGATGGTGTCGGGATGAGGTTGGATCGCAGGACACCCAGCTCGCACAGGAGAACTGCTTGGTGGTGTGGGGAAAACCCACACATCGGGGGGCCGAAGTGGTGTGAGGGTGGTAGCTGTGGGGGAATAAAGGAGAAACACAGGAGGGAAGAGACTGAGGTTTTCCAACTTGGAAGGATTCATGGGGGAATGACTGTTCCCGATCCCTTGAATCTTGAAAAAGTCTTTATTCTGATTTAACTCTTGATCATGAGAGTTGGTGCTGAGCACTCAGTGCGTCCTCTTAATGTGGAAACATGCCCTTCTGTTTTGGGAAGTTTTCTTGTTTTATTTCTATGATTTCCTACCCCTTTGCTTTCTTCATTCTCCGTTTCTGAAACTTCTCTTATTTGGGTGTAGGTTCTCCCCAAGTGGCTTTTTTAATAAAATTTTTTTTCTTACATTTAGTCTTTTTATTCTCTGTCTTGAGACTATTTCCCAAAAGTAGAACTAAACTTCATCTCCTCCCACCTCTAATGGATTTTAAAATTTGGCCAATATGCTTTAAATTTCCAGGAGCTCTTTCTTATCCTCCAATATTGTTGGTTTTCTTTGGAAAAAAATATCCTCGATTTACTATTTTCACAGGTTCAATATTTCTAATCCTAAAGCTGTTAATTATAAATATTTTGAAGCTTCCCCTCCCCACCTTATGGACTGTCTAGGTCCACTGAGTCGTTTATTTTGGTCTTTTATGTTGGAGACTTTCTTTAGATCTGCTCTCCATTGTATTTAATGGCTATGCACAAAAAACCTGATCAGCTTCTGTTGAGGAGTAGTGTTTTTGACTGGTAGCATTGTAGGGCAATAAATAATGAGGGACTGGCTGTCAGCGTCTCTCACTCTGGAGAGAACTGCTCCATTCTTCCTGGGTGATGGGAACTTGGCTAACAGCATTTTGGGGGCCAAGCAGGGAAAGGGGACCACTGACACCCCTTAACATTCAATATTTGGACCTTCATGTAAGGCTTTTGTTTCCAGCCTGGTGTCCCTAAACATGTTGGTTTTCTCCCAAGTATAAATATAAACTTCCCTTCTGTCTACACAGAGGGGAGAGAGCCAGGGTTTGCAAGGAGAAAAAGGGGGCTCTGTGAGCGGAAATGCTGATGTAGGTTCTCAGCCCCACAGTTCAAAAAGATGCAAGCTGATCTATCTTTGCTGACCTCTGCCTCCAGTTCCCACAAATTTTTATTGAGTGGCTAGTATGTTACAGATGCTACCGTCCCTCTAGAATAAAATGATGACTAAGGACAAATGTAGTCTTTGCCTTTGTGGAACTTCTAGAGAAAGAGACCCTAATTATAACTAAGGCAAGTGCCAGGAAGGAAAAGGAAGAGGTGAGAAATCCAGAAATAACAGCGATGATAACCATAACCGCTAATAGCCTCTTATCCCTATAGTGTGGGAGTGTGTACTGAGATTTGACCTAGTTAGGGAGTTCTGAAGCCTTAGCTGAGATCTGAAAGGAGAGGAGTTAATCAGGGGCTGGTGGGGTGTGGGAGTACGATAGCCTCGAGGAAGAGGGAGCCACCTGGGGCAAATACCTGTGGTGGGAAGCAGCCTAGAAACCCCTGAAACAAGTCCACTGTGACTGGGGTGTGGTGAGGGTGAAGCTGTATTCAGTTGTGATCACCTTAATGTTCACTAATCAAAGCTCTAAGTTGAAGATCGAATTTTTTTTACACCTTTATGTTCAACATTCTAGTCCTAAATCTAGTATTTTTGTTACATACATTTTAAAAAATTACTTGTTCTCTGAGTAACTCTTAATAGACTTTCCCTTAATTTTCTACCCTAAATACATTTTAAAATGTAGTAAGTTTGATTCCTGTAAACCTTTCCAGTGCTTAATGGGGGTAATCTTACATACCTAATAAGCAAAATGTTTCTAAGCCCCGCATTAATGCTTACAAATTTAATTAGTCACAATTATAATGGTAATAAGTCACATTCTGATAAGCTTTTGAGCTTTTTATATTCACATAACAAAATTATCTTACCCTTTTCAGTAGTTTAATGATAATTAAACATTTTAAAGCTGTCATTTTAGAATCTCTAATAGGTCCATTTCTATTAAATGTTTCAAATACCTTAAATTACAAACCCACATACAGATTATCATAATGTATGCCTAAAATGAAAAAATATTTACTGAGGGTTTGATTTGCTTTGATATTTACATACTTATTGCTATATTTTACTGCTTGGATTGTCAGATTTAGCTGATAAAACATAAGATACCTTATTTAGGTTTGAATTTCAGATGAACCACCAATACCATTTCAGAAACTGAAATTTAACTGGGCATCCTGTATTTTCTCTCCTGCGTTTGCAAAATCACTTATCCAACTAGTACAGTGGATACCATCACTGATGGAGTTGTACTTGCTCAAAGATTTTGCCTATGATATTGTTACAGGGTCAAAGATGTGTGACTGTAATAATGGGTGCAGATTAGAGAAGCTTAGAAATTGGAGAACTGGGTGCTACTTCATGGATGATTCTATCCAAGTCAGTCTAACATGCTGAGCTACTTCTAATTACCTGATTTGACCTGCTAGGTCCCTGGTGGCCCCAAGCCCATGCATTTTAACTGGGGTACAGCTTTGCAGCCCTGGACCCCATAGGTTATTTGGATGCCTTCTAGGTTTTGTCCTTACCTAATTTTTATTGTAACTGGGTTAAACTTTTAATCTCATTTGAGTCAATGGAATCCTATGATTCACAGTGATGGAATTCTGTACTGCCCAGACACACTCTGTCCCAAATCTGACCATGCAAGACCTTAGAGGTCCTTGGAATAATTTGGCTTTTTATAACTGCTCCTCCACAGGAGCAAGGGGGAGTCATCAAGTAGTGTAAGGAACAGTGTGACATGACCAAATTTTCATTTTCGAGGGAGAAATCAATCTGGTTGCTGCATGGAGAATAAATAGGAAGGGTCTGAAGTGAATGACAGAGACAGCTTAGGAGGCTTTTGCAGTAAAGGATCTGCGAGCTGATGATGAACTTGGTTGATGCTAATGGAGGAACAGGTCAAATTTGAGCTATTTCGTAGGCAGAATCAATAGGACATGGTGATGGATTGAATATAGGCAGTGAGAGGGGGGTATTAAGTAAGCATGGCTCCTAGGTGTCCGGTGTGAGTGACTGGATGAACAAGGACACCATTCTCAGATAAGAAAATGAGAGGAGCAGTTTGTCTTAAGTTTTTGTTTTGCTCTGTTTTTGGCAAGGTAGGGGACAAACAAGGAGTCCGGTTTGGGCATACTGAATCGAAGATACATGTGGGGCACACAGTGGAGATGGTCAGCAAACATCTGGAAATGCATTTCTCAATCATCCAACTACGGCTATAGAATCTAGAACTTCCTACAGCGATGTAATTATAAGCTGTGCTGTCAAAGTTCTGGATTCTATAGCCAGAAACCTGTAATGTACAATGTGTCCAAAATTCCAGCATTAGAGCCTTGGACATCCTGCTTTCTTGTTATTTTTTAAAAATGTCACTTCATCAGTAGATTTAGGATAGTGCCCATATTTACTTGAACCAATATCTATACGAACACTATTTACGTGACTTAATTTAGTCTTGAATTTTGCGCCTTGTTACTCTGTTTAATGATGCTAAACTATTTAGAAGTAGGTAAATAATAAATCTTTAAGCTTGAATGGCCTGTTTACAGTCCATTGACTTCTACCTTCAGGAGATGGGAAATTAATGAACTCTATCCTTTCTGTGACAACAGATTTTACTCGGTTATTTTCAAGTTGTGAACAATTCTTGTACCTTTTTCAATTAGCTGGGACTTCCTGACGATGTTTTTGGCATCATGTAGTGGATCCCTGCTTTTTAGGACCTAGGTTTGTGGTTTGTACACTTTACTGGTATGTTTTATGTGGACAGTGGCTTGAGTTGACATTTTGGTCTATTTCTCACTTTGTTTTTCCAAGTCCAAGAATTTTTCATTCTTATTCAGAGTAAATCATTGGAGCTGTTCCTGGCAGTTTTCATTTGTTCTTTTATTTATTTTGTGTAGGATATCTTAGGATATTTGCAATGATAGAGTCCTAAAAATAGCTTGTCTCTAAAGTGAACTTTTATGATACTATGCTAATTATTTTGATTTTTATTCAGCTGTGGGAAACCATTCATCTGTTCTATTCAAACTATTTTTCTGATTACTGAAAATGAGAATATAATTATTTATTAACTACCACCAGTACTTTTTCTGGCATACAAAGTATTGCTATTTCTATACAACTTTTGACTAATTAATTAGAATGTATGCCCATATTGCCAAGAATGTTTATCTCTATATTTGGAAAGAAGACAAGAACACTTTTAGACTTAACACAGAAATTCTTTGCAGGCTTGGTTCCATAGCTAGTCTGGACCTTAACAAATCATCTTCAGAGTAAACTGCTCACTGATAATAGAGTTTGAGTGTCTGGTAACCTGAGTTCTGCCCAAATGATGAGTAGTTAGCAGAAAATGAAAGCTAATCCATGATATCATTAAATAGTTAATCAAATTAGTTGCGATTCAGTCTTCAGGAATCTTAGTAAGGATGCTTTCCAATCTTGTGGTTAGGTTTTATTTTTTTTTAATTTTTATTTTTTTTATAAATTTATTTTTTATTGGTGTTCAATTTGCCAACATATAGAATAACACCCAGTGCTCATCCTATCAAGTTGTGGTTAGATTTTAGAGTGCACTGTTGGCTAGAGCAGGATTGGGGGTAAGAGGATTCCAGTCAAGTTTTAAGCCAAAGAGGGGTGGGTGTTGGGATCAGAGGCAGAAGAAAGATGAAAAAAGCAGGTCTTGAGAACAGCAATCCAGAGCCTAAAATCCAGTAGGAGAGACAGCATGTGAAGTTCAAATACCAGAGAGGTCTCAGGAAGAAGGCAGGGCAGGCCTTAGTGAAGTTGTAATACTGTAAGAAACCCCTTTGATTGGGACCAGCATGTACGTTTTAGGCTTAAGTTTTCCCTTTACTCACCTGGTCATAGAAAAATCCCCAAGAGATCATAGGTGCAGGTTGAGGGAAACATAGCAGTATGACAGGAAGCAGATCAAGACAGTTAACACTCTGATTGTGCAACTTGTGCCTTCAGTGGCTGGAAGTTACATTTTGACACCCAGGCATTTGGGGCCCACTAGGCAACCAGACAAAAGATTAGGCTATTTTTTATGGGGGGATGACTGACATAATATAGGAGAATAAAGGAGCTGCAACATCTGGTGGGGCAGAGAAGAGTATGGAAGGAGCCTGGGGGAATCTCCTGGGTTGTCCTGTTGGCCTACAGTCCCCAGAGATCAACATAATGGTCCATTACTGAAACTCTACAGGTAGGGCAGCTGAGAGCTCAGATCCCTCAGGACTGAAAATTGGATCCTCCCACTCAGGTAAACATACTAAATAGCAAATGGCTGCCTACCAAAAATATTGCTAGGAAAAAATGGTGACAGGAAAAATGGTGTTTATAAAGTCTTGCAAACAATCTTGAGCGGGAAACGTTTAAACGGTACTATTCCGAACTGGTTTGCCTTGGTTGGTGGTGAACTGTGTTTTGTCCTCTTACCTGGGAAGTATCAGAGCACTTTACAAAAGGAAAATCTTTTAAATTTGGATTCCAAGAGGGAAGAGAACTCCAGCCAAAGTGGATATAAATTCCTGTCTCTTCTCTACTCCCCAACTATCGTCCCTCTGTTCAGATCCATGTGGTGTATTGGGGAAAGAATACAGTCCTCCAAAAGCACTTGAACACTAAGGAAATAGTTATTCTTACCCCTTAATCCTCACTCTCTTTCTCCTGAGGACTTTAGGTTTTGTTCCCATGGCCTATAATGATAGCATGCGTCCTTTTTTTTTTGTATATTTTTTTATTGGAGTTTGATTTGCCAACATATAGCATAACACTGTTTATCCTGTCAAGTGCCCCCCTCAGCGCCCATCACCCAGTCACCCCCCCCCCCGCCCACCTCCCCTTCTACTACCCCTTGTTCATTTCCCAGTTAGGAATAATAGCTTGTGTTTTGAATCTCTCCTCTCATAAGCTGTTGGCAGATAATCACTAATCAATTATGACCTGCTTTCCCATTGAGCTAGACTGGCTACACATTCTTCATCACAGTGTACCAAGTGGCTACTCTAAATTGTTTGGCTTGGAACTTGAAACCTATTTGATGTCTTGGGTCCACAGCATCAGGAAAAAGAATCCACTGTAGGAAGGCCCGATCACCTGCTCACTGATTTCTTAATATAATAACAGTTAAAAGTGTAAGGGAAAGCAGTTGTTTATATATTCTAATGCTAGGGGAGAAAAGAAAAACATGCAGAGTGAGGGCAGTAAAGCAGAGCAAAATAAGCCATTAACTAAACGAGGACCGTGTTTTTCCTAATTCACCCAGTACTAGGAAGGACTGCTTAAAAAGCACCCATGGTGTTAAATCAATAGCTTACTACCCCTTTGATAACAGTGACCAATTAAAGAGTACTAGGAAGTGCACTCATAGGGCCACTCATCACCCAGAGAAGAGGTAGGGTGATTACTATCACAAAAGAAGACCTACTACAGCATGCTTGAAAAGTAGTTCAATTATGCTATGGGATTATGTTACAAACAATAATAAAAATACACTATTAAGAATACTAGAAGCCAGAAACAACCTTGACCATTTCCTTTAATGCTAACCCATCTAAACATTACTGAGCTACAGCAACCATGCCACTAAGCATCCGCATTGATGGCATCAAGACTCTTCAGACCCAGTTGTTCGTCCCAGCTCCACCAGACTGAATAGCCCCACACTTTCTGAAAGGAGTAAAGCTCTCTCTACTGCTCACATCCGATAGTCTAGCAAAATTCAGCTCTTGATTCCTATTTAAATTCAGTGGACGTTTTAATCTTGGCAATGTTGTGAAGGATGAATACGGTGCTTAAAAAAATTAGAACCTTAACTTCAAAAATGTTCCATTAGAAAACCACATACCAATTTAAACTTTGCAGCAGGCAAATGAAATGTTTTTGGAACTCCTTCCTGAGAACTACTTCATAGCGTGCCTATGAGCCAAAGAATCACACATAATCTTGTAATACCATAATTTATTTTTCAACCTAAAATGAAAATGTTTAGTTTGTTCACCTTTTTTTTTTTTTTTTTTTGACTATCCTTGGCTCTGACTTCTGGTAGTTTCCAAAAGGTAAATTCATCCTTAAGAACCAAGGATTAGGGGCAGCCTGGGTGGCTCAGCGGCTTAGCACTGCCTTCAGCCCAGGGCCTGATCCTGGAGACCTGGGATCGAGTCCCGCGTTGGGCTCCCTGCATGGAGCCTGCTTCTCCCTCTGCCTGTGTCTCTGCCTCTCTCTCTCTGTGTCTCTCATGAATAAATAAATAAAATCTTAAAAAAAAGAACCAAGGATTATCAGACTGTATTGCCAGTATTTGAAGATCATCTTAATGAGATCTCTCCCAAAGTACGTTTTTTTTCCATTTTTCTCTCTATGCCTAAATATTCTGTGCAATGGTTGCTTCCCTGAAATGTGTGTAGCTTACTCATGTAAGAAATTTGTAATTTTTTTATTCATCCACTTAATCATTTGACAGAATTGTCAAAATATACCTACTCTCCAGGTAGATTCCATCTAGAGGCTAGGGATATGGGAGTAAACCCCCCACCCCCCCCAAAAAAAAACAAAGCTTCTTTCTACCTTCCTGTAACTTATAGCCAGGAGAGGGGAGACTGACAATAAATACAATAACTCAGTAACATATAATGGAAGGTGATAAATGCTACAAACAAAGCAAAAGATAAAGAAGGAGAATGGGAGCCAGGGAGACTCGGCGTGGAAAGTTGTAATGAAAGGGTGACATGTGAGCTGAGATTTAAAGTAGTACGAGTATGCCATCTAGATATCTGGGGTAATTGCTATAAGCAAGGGGAGGGAAAAGCATAACATGCCTGATACAATGAAGGGACAACAAAATCAATGAGGATGAAATGGAGTGAATAAAGGGGAGAGTAAATGGAAATGAAGGCAAAGTAGTGATAGGGAGGGCCAGATTTTAGAGTTCTGTGTATCACCTGGCTTTTATTAAGAGTAATTTGGGGAGCCAATGCAGGGTGTTTTTTAATTTTTTTTCTAAAGATTTTTATTTATTTATTCATGAGACACAGAGAGAGGCAGAGACACAGGCAGAGGGAGAAGCAGGCTCCACACAGGGAGCCCGACGCGGGACTCGATTCCAAAACTCCAGGATCAGGCCCTGGGCCAAAGGCAGGCACTAAACCGCTGAGCCATCCAGGGATCCTCCAATGCAGGGTTTTGAGTAGAGGTGCTTCATGACCAGATGTGTATTTAAAAGCATCACATGGGTTGCCTGCGTGGCTCAGTCTGTTAAGCATCTATTTTTTTTTTTTTTTTAATTTCAGCTCAGGTCATGGTCTCAGAGTCGTGAGATCAAGCCCCACATCAGGCTCCATGCTGAGTGTGGGACCTACTTGGGATTTCTCTCTCTCTCTCTCTTCCCAACTCTTACTCTGCCCTCCCTACCATCAAAAAAAAAAAAAAAAAAAGAAAAAAGAAAGAAAAGAAAGAAATCACCCTGAGAGTTCCACTTTGGTATGTCCCAGTAATTCCTATTGGACCTGGTCTTCCATAACCACTATAAACTCCGGAAAAAATGGAAGCAAGCAGGAAAGTAAACAAAAGCAGGGGATGGGGGCACGTGGAGAGATTGAAGCAATGGCACATGGGGCGAGATTCCCATTTTCAGGTTTCTACCCAACAGGCTGAAATCTAAAGGATGAGAAGGAAGAAACCCTGTGAAAGCTGGAGAGGATGGGGGAAGGAGGAAACTCAAAGGCAAAAATGAGCCTGGTGTTTTCCAGGAAATGAAAGGAGACCAATGTGGAATATATTAATGGGCAACGGGGCAGATTTATAGTAAAACAAAAAATGCCCTAAACATTCATTTTATACTATCTCTACAAAGAGATAAAGAAAAAGCATTAAAGGAGCTATCCTTAAGGAGCTTATATCAGGGAGATAAAACTAATGTCAATGAAACAACTACATGTTAGTATTAGCACAATGTATTGGGCAATGCTTTGAGTTTTCAAATCACATTTGCGTGAATCTTGTTTGAATCTTGTTTGACCCTCACAATAGCCTGATGAGGCAGGTACAATTAGTGCTGCTATGCTTAATTAACCTGGTTATTTTCTCTCTTCCCTCCGATGATCCTTATGAGGGCAGGGGCCATACTGTTCTCCTAGCACAGTACCCCTGGCACCAAGCACAGCTCTGAGTTAAGAGAAGCGCTCAGTAATGTTTGTTAAATGCACGCATCTCACAGGTTGGAGGCTCAAGGCCTGGAGGAAAAAGTACTTGACTGTTCAAGGGAACACAGCATGTCCATGACAGAATCAACTAGAATTCATGGCTCTAGTTTACCGGGCCAATATTACAACCTGACCAGTGATTTTCTTTTTTTTAATAGATTTTATTTATTTATTCATGAGAGAGAGAGAGACAGGCAGAGGGAGAAGCAGGATCCATGCAGGGAGCCCAACGTGGGACTCGATCCCAGGACTCCAGGACCATGCCACATGCCCTGGGCTGTAGGCAGGCACTAAACCGCTGAGCCACCCAGGGATCCCTAACCAGTGATTTTCAAATCTCCCTCTTTTCTTTATTTCCTCCCCCTTCTCCCTTTCCCCTCTTTTTTACTTCCTTCCTTTTTTCTTTCCTTAAAGGAGAACTTTTTTTTTAAAGATTTTATTCATTTGAGATAGCATGAGCAGGGGGCAGAGGCAGAGGGATAAGCAAGCTCCCTGCTGAGCAGGGAGCCAAATCCCCGGACCCCAGGATCATGACCTGAGCCAAAGGCAGACGCTCAGGAACTGAGCCACCCAGGTGCCCCAGAACAATAAAGTTTTATTCAGATGGATGTGGAAAACAGATAAGAACTTCCATTATAAATATATATATTCTATAATCTCACTGTCATAGGATTTATAATGTCCATCATTAAGAATGATGAAAGTTGTTTTGATGGACATAGAAATTAGACATCTGGCTGACCATGGCATTCACAGGATAGTCTTGTCATCCAATTTTATTAATGGATTTTGTTTGGAATGCCCACTGGGGGGAAAATATCCAGATGAATTGTAAGAGGTGTAGTAGTTGCAACTGGTAACAGGTGTTAAATAGCATACCAGTAATCTCAGGATACTTAAACTTGACTGATCCTGAAGCACGAAAGAGGATTAGTAGAGGACATCTTTTTTTTTTTATAAATTTATTTTTTATTGGTGTTCAATTTGCCAACATATAGAATAACACCCAGTGCTCATCCCATCAAGTGCCCCCCTCAGTGCCCGTCACCCCTACCCCTGCCCACCTCCCCTTCCACCACCCCTAGTTCGTTTCCCAGAGTTAGGAGTCAGGAGAGGACATCTTTATTTTAAATTTGAATCACTAACAAAATCTAACGAGCATACCACATCATTAATAGGCTCTGACAAGAAGCGCCTTCGGAAAGCCTGCTGCGATCCTTTATGGTATGGTAATGTTTTCATAATGCAACATATTATACATACCTTTGTAATTATACAATTATGTAGAAATTGAGAACGAGCATTGATCACGTGATTATGCCTTGTCTTGCATTTCACTGAGCCCAGTACCTGCATTCTGTGATCCTCTTCTCCTTTGCACAATTTTACATGAATGGACCGGTATAGGTTGAAATTAAAATGGTGAGTGAAAATCGAGAATTTCTCCAGTGACACATATTCGAGAGGTTCAAATCCATACCAGATCTGACAGGAAGAACCATATTTTGAGATTTGTCCCCAAACCTCTTCTGTACTACGGAAAGAAATGTATCTGTGGCTTTCAGTATGCTCAAACATGGTATGTTTGGGTGAGCATATTATGTTTATTATAGTTTAACAAAGAACTTAGAGTGTTTTTCTAAAATTAAATTCAATCCAATATATTTGTACCCTTGAAGCACTTCAAAGCAATCCAAGAATTCTGAAGAATCCCGTAATCCAGGCCCTATAGAACTATGCTTACCCTAAGCTTCCTCCACCTGTTGTGGAGTGGACAGATATGATCTGGCTGGCACTAGCAATAAGGTGCTAATGGGAATTTCCGTGTAGTGTTCCAGGCATGGATGTGCATCTTGCCATCTCAGGCACAGCCCCTAGAAACAGAGCAATAAATAGCCTTTTGTTTTCCAGTTGAAATGTAATTGTTCCGTTCATCAAAATTTAGTGGGTGAACTGAAGGAATATTTGAATTTTTATGGTGTGGTTAATATTCTTTCCCTTTCCAGCTAGTTTATCATCGATTTGTAAAGAGATCCTGGAATTTCAAGAGTTGAAGGTTATGTCATCAAGTTAGGTCATCTGGTGTCATTAATTTAATACCACATAAATCATTTCTCAGATTTGTAACTAATGCTTATTAGCCTTTGTATTAATATCTTCTCAATAAAATAAAGCTGTTTTTTCTGTTGTAAAATGTACAAGTTCAGTTTACAAGAAAACGGAGTCAAACCCATTTTGTGGGGAAGGGTAAATGTGTGAGGGAGACAAAGGAGCTGAACTGTAATTAGGCGGTTTGCCTTTTCCTGCTTCAACAGACCTGAGGTACAACACTCCTCTAATTAATGGTAGGTCACAATGCAGTGATTCTCAGAATGGGAATGGGACATCTAAAATTATGAAGGGCCTTGTGTGTGTAGCTCCAAAAGACCCCCATGCCTCCCCAGGGAATTTTTTTTTAAAGATTTTATTTATTTATTCATGAAAGTCACAGAGAGAGAGAGAGAGAGGGGCAGAGACACAGAGAGAGGAGAAGCAGGCTCCATGCAGGGAGCCCGATGTGGGACTCGATCCTGGAACTCTAGGATCACACCCTGGGCCGAAGGCAGGCGCCAAACCGCTGAGCCACCCAGGGATCCTCCCCAGGGAATTTTAATATGAATGTTCTCTCATTGCGTTTCAGCCTTCTGAAATCCTACCTAGCTTTCTGGTGTGTGTGCCTCCGTAAAGACCTCTCTGATCTTTCTTTCTTTCTTTTTTTTTTTTTTTAACCACTTTCTTTTTTTTTAAGATTTTATTTATTCTTGAGAGACACAGATCCAGAGCCATAGGCAGAGGGAGAAGCAGGCTCCCCGCAAGGAGCCGATGCAGGACTCGATCCCAGGACTCTGGGATCACAACCTGAACCAAAGGCAGACCCTCAACCATTGAGCCACTCAGGCATCTCCACCTTTTTATTTGTCAACCGTCCATTCCTTCTCCGACCCTTTACAGAAGTTACAGAGCCCATACTATCTAACATGGCTAAGTGAGTAAACCGAATAGCATGATAAAGCGTACTTTATTAGGTGTTAGAAGACATGGATTCTGGTTTGTGTCCACGTGCCCCCAGTGGGCAAGTAACTCAGTTATTCTGATTTCCCATCTGTTCAGTGAGCATTGGAGAGTAATTCTACCTGCCTCATCGGGCTACTGTGAGGGTCAAATATGATCCTTTTTTTGAAAAAAATATTTATTTTATTCATGACAGAGAGAGAGAGAGAGAGAGAGAGAGAGGCAGAGACACAGGCAGAGGGAGAAGCAGGCTTCATGCAGGGAGCCCGATGTGGGTCTTGATCCCAGGACCCCAGGATCACGCCCTGGGCTGATGGCAGCGCTAAACCACTGAGCCCCCTGGGATGCCCTCAAATATGATTCTTACAAATATATTTTGGAAACTAGTACTGAAGTTTAGTTTTTTCACTGACATTGGCAGTTTTGTCTTCGTGACATTATAAGCACCTTGAGGATAGAGACCAACTTTAATGCATTTTCTTTCTCTCTTTATAGTGCTATGTATATAACAAATATTTAGAGCACTTGTCATTTGTACAATTATCTTGTACATATAGTGCTTTGTAGTTTCCAAAGCATTTTCACATGCGTTATAATCTATGGTATACCTTCATATTTATATGCCAGAAGACAGATCTCAGGAGTCACAGTGACTTTCCCAAGGCCATACCGGTAGTGTAGAGTTCCTGGAACTGTTGCACATGTCTGCAGATATGTAGTCTATGGCTTTTTCACTGTGTGATTAGACCGTTTGAAACCTGGCTCCTACTGAAGAGGTTCTTTATTCTAGGTAGTTCACGAAGTTCTGGTTGTAGAAGGAATTTGACTTTGTAAACCATGTAAGTCCTCTGATGGTGACATTGATTCTCTACAGCTGGCTGCACCTGTGCCTTTGACAGCTTTATTTTCTTTCATTATAACAGCAAGGATAGTTAAGTGTATGGCACATGCACAGACTGATGCATGGTTTTGGGGGCTTCTCCATTTCAATGCAGCCCATTATTAATTTTTGAGATTGTGGATTTTCCAAGGTCTCTACTGAGCTGTTTTTTTTTCTGCTGCCCACTTTTTGTATAGTGTGAACTAGAATTCCAATCAGAAGGTAACCAAGTGAGGGTGAGAGAGGGTGACTGATTCATTCCAAAATGTGAAACTTTTTCACCACCCCGCACAAAATGTTTTAAAGAAGAGGTTGAGGGACCCCGGGTGGCTCAGTCTGTTAAGCATCTGACTCTTGATTTTTGGCTCAGGTCACGATCTCATGGTTGTGGGGCCAAGCCCCATGTTGGGTTCCATGCTCAATGTGAAGTCTGCTTGGTATTATTCCTTTTCCCTCTCCCTTTGCCTATCCCCCTACTCACTCTCTCTTTCTTTCTGTCTCTCTTGAAATGAATAAATAAAATCTTTGAAAAAAAGTTGAAGTTATTGGATAAGAACACATTTTTAAATTATCTGGAAATGTTTCCTCTCCACATTCTCCTGGTCCTAATTTAGTACTAACTGTGCCATCCAAATTAATCCCAAACAAAAGTAAACAATCATTAAAAAAACACTATATCCTAAGTATTATAGTTAAAATATGAATTTAGGTCAAAATGTGCTCCTTAAATCATCCTAGAGTTTGATTAGGAATGAGCATACTGGTGATGCAATGGGCCACTGACAAGTCCTTCACACAATTCTCATCAATTTCTATAATGATTTTGACATTTCATCAAAGCTCAGGAGGAAATTGAGCAATTATTTATTTGACTTTAAAAATCACAGTGTGTCAGAATGTACTCAAGTGACTACAAATGAAATGCCTTGAAAGAGAACTGCAGTGGGTGCATCACAACTGAAATTAGAGCAAGTGTCAATATGTCAGCTGCAAAGTGACAGGTCTTACACAAGGCACTTAAGGTTAATGAGTGGTATTTCATTTGGCCAGAGTAACTAGAAAACTTCAAAGATGTGAGTTTATCTTAGAAAAAAAGCTAGTAAAATCAAGAGTCTAGAGGAAGCTGATATAGTTTTAAAAGCAACACAATTTTTATCACAAGGGTGTTAGTAATAATAAAGCGACTGCCATTTATTTGGTGCATATCATATGCCAAGCACTTCACACTAAATTATGACCTGTATTATCTCATTTGTCCTCAGCTCAACCTTGTGTTGCTCCTTTTACTACTGAGCAAACAAAGGCTCAGAGTGAAAAGCTGGATCTGAACCCCCATCTATTATGTTCCAGAACCCAACTTTTTAACCCTTCACCTGCTACATGGGTCTTAGAGCAGATCTACATTTACTGCTGTGTGACCCTGGAGAAGACACTTTCCCTCTCTGAGGATTTCTCCATCTGTTAAATGAGGGGACTTGTCTGTGGGTTTTTCCTATCTCTAAAGTTTTTTTAAGAAAGAAATGGGGGTGGGTGGTGCACCTGGGTGGCTCAGTGGTTGAGCATTTGCCTTTGGCTCAGGTTGTGATTCTAGGGTCCTGGGATTGAGTCCTGCATTGAGCTCCCTGCAGGAAGCCTGCTTCTCCCTCTGCCCATGTCTCTGCCTCTCTCTCTTTGTATCTTTCATAAATAAATAAATTTTTTTAAAAAAAAGAAGGAAAGAATGAGTATATAGACTCTCAAATGGGTAGAGAAATGGGGGTAGCTGGTGTAAAAAGGGTGTGGAGTCTACATAGGAACTCAGAACCTGGATAGGTATTCTTGCTCTGTGATGTGAACCCCTCCTCTACTTTGGGACAGTTTGTACCTTTCTCACCAGCCGCCTTTGTTCTGGGCTTCAAAAAGCCCCAAAAGCGAGGAGGAAGAGTATCTGAACATGAGGAGAGATGGTTCTCCTTTGGCTTTTCTTCTTATTATTAGCACAGTAGCCTCTGGAGGTGAGCACATCCAGTCTGGATCTGAAGGAATGAAGACAAGGAGAAAGCCCTACACTGAGAGTCAAGAAACTAACAGTTGAGAAATGCTGATGTAGAGACAAAATATTTCCTTCCTTCCTTTTTCTTCAACATTAACAAATTTTCAATGTAAGTAATTTAAATGTAATATACAATGCATCTTTAATTTTGTAGAAAAATTATACATGTAAAAAGCAAAAAATAAAAGCATCCACAATCCCAGTGCTTAGAGAACAACTCTCAATATTTTGTGTATATTGCTCCAGATTCAATGTCCAGATAAAAAAATATAATCAGGCCATCAATATAGCATTTCAGAATTGGCTTTCCCCATTTGAGGAAACCTTTCTGATCATCTTTAGAACTGTATTCTAGGGCTTGAGTGCCATAGGGATACATACTACACCTGTGTCCTTGATATTACAATCTGGAATACTTGTTATTTACACAAATAACAAATTCTACTAGGGATTTCTATAATGGGTTCCAAAGAAATGTATGTGACATGTTCTGAGGCAGTTTCCTTTCTCATTCAAATATTTCCAGAATGCTTTTCTATTTCTCAGCACTTTTGGGCAAGAGTGTGGGGTGGGAGGTGGGAGACCCAATCCCATTATTCAGGTTGCTGTTTTATATGGTGATCGTTTGACATTAGTAATCTAGACTGAAAACAGAAAAGATAATATGGATAATTCTACACTATCGGTCTGTGACCTGTGACTGGCGGCTCACTGTTTACTCACCAGGTATCTCTGCTGATAATACTTTTGAATCCGTTAGTGACTGATTACATAGTTTTATTTCTCATCACATCTATGAAAAGAAAATTCTTCAAGAAGCTACTCCAAATTTTACTCTTCTTTTTTCCTTTATCTCAGTTTACCTTCTATCCTGAGAGATTTTTAAAGGAGTAATTGGTATTATTTTGTGTAGTCTTTGTTCTCTAAGGTGGGTCTCTTTACATTTTAAGGATGCCTTTGGTTTTCTCAAGGTCAAGTCAATTTTAAAATACGATTTTCCTGAATAATATATTTTAGTGTTCTGAGAGAGGCAGGATTCAACTCCTGAGGGGCAAAGATTTCTAAAAACTCTTTTGATGGAAACTATAGTTCACAATGATCAAAGTCTCCTCCCAATCTGTTACTTTCTTTGAAAAGCTTAAAAGCACATTGTTCCTCCCAAGTGTATGCCCTAGAGAAACTGTTGTACATCTGCACAGAAGACATGCAGCAGGATGTTCATTTTAGCATTATTCGTAATAGCAAAAAATTGTTAAGTATTAGTGTTCTATCAATGAGAGAAGAGATAAGTAAATCACACACACCTGTACGTGATGAACTACAGCTACAACCATCAGCATGGGTGAATTTCAAAACAGTCAAGCAAAAAAGTGCTGAGTGATAAATATGGTAGGATACCATTCCTACAAAGTTTAAAGCCATGCAAGATGTATTTAGATAAGCTAGGTTATGATGCTTTAACAAACGTTTCCAAATCTCAGTGGCTTAAAGCCATCATATGTCCAGCACTGCTTATCTGGGGGCCTCTCTGTTCATGGGTAACTCAGAGTCCCAGGCTGATATAAGCTTCATATTATCAATGCTTCACTGATCACTTCACCAATGGGAAGCAAATAAAGTATCTTGCATGGTAGTTCTTAAAGCTTCTGTCTGGAAATGATACATTTCATTTTCACTCATATTTCATTGTCCAAAGTAAGTCACATAGCCTCATTGAACCTTAAGGGGCCTGGGAAGTCTAATCTCACCATGTGCTTTGAGGAGAAAATCACCCCAAATATTTGATGATTAACTCTTAATAACTACCAAACTAAGTAACACTCAATAATGCACATGGATATGTAAGTATAGTAAAAGTATACAGATTTGAATGGAAATATTGAACACCAAATTTAGATCAGTGATACCTCTATGGAGGGAGGGAAGAAGGGAAGTGGGGTAGGATAAAAGCTGGATAACTGGTGTCTGTCACTTCAGTTAACTCTCTACACTTCTCCACTCTGCTCCCCGCCTGGAGAGGCTGACCTGGATGGACTGCCTCAATGGGTTTTCCTTGTACTCTGGCTTCAGGTTGGGTTTAGACAATGGGAAAGCCAGTAGAAGATCAGAAAGAGGGAGAAGAGTATGCTCCTGGCTCCCTCTCTGTGAGGTCACCTCCTATTATATCCTTGACCAGAGGTCTCTATTACTGTCAAAGTGAGCAATTCTATGTGATGATTCTTTGGATTCTAGGCACCTCTCCCTTTCTTATCCCTTTGGGCCTAGGGATGTAACAGCTTGGTTGTTGGCAGCCCCAACTGTCTCTACT
Source organism: Canis lupus baileyi (assembly GCF_048164855.1). Lineage (NCBI taxonomy): Eukaryota > Metazoa > Chordata > Mammalia > Carnivora > Canidae > Canis > Canis lupus. The sequence goes on along the minus strand of NC_132876.1, from coordinate 12,943,204 downwards.
ATCCACTGTGGTTCTCTTACTACCCATAACATTGTAAATAGTCCTCTCTCCATCCAACTCTCCTGGAATGATCCCATGCTGAGTGTTATCACCATGTTTCTTGTTGGGACCTAGATGAATACATAAAAATAGGAGGTTTCATTTATATCTCTAATATGTATTACATACAGTACATATCACATATTAATGTGCTAAGTTGTTGGCACATAGATGTTTGTTATAATAATCTGCTTTTCATATGTATAAAATATTTCATAATTGAAAAACAAACTGTAAAAAAAAAACCGTAAGGGCGCCTGGTGGCTCGGTCAATTAAGTGTCTGCCTTTGGCTCAGGTCCTGGTCCTCAGATCCAGCCCCACGTTGGGCCCCCCTGCTCAGTGGGGTGCCTGCTTCTCCCTTTTCCCTTCCCCTTGCTTGTGTTCTTTCGTTCTCTCTCAAATGAATAAATGATATCTTTTTAAAAACTAAAACTTCTGTCAAAACACTGTAAACAAAACAACTTACCCAACCCTTTAGAACGCATGGTTTTTAAAAAGACTATTCTATTGACAGTTTCTGCAGCATGGTGATCAAACTTGGTTTTAATTCCTTTTTCTTTTGTGATTTTTCTCAGTTTAATAAAAAATACATAGTACGAATTCTGTTAGGTGACCTCTGAGTGGTTTCTGGTTACTCTATGAAACATGTAATACTTGTGGCACATGTAAAGCTCATGGCCGATAAGCATTCCCCTGTGTACCTAAGTAGCTCTTTTCCTACCAGTTGAGTTGTATGCTTACCAAGAATCATTTGTATGTGTTCACAAATCTTTTTTACATGTTACTCAAGCTTGATCTCCTAATTATTTAATTAAATATCATGAAAACCAATGAAATATAACTGTAAAGAGAAAGTTTTTTTCTTGTAGGAATCCTCAGATAAAAAGCCTTGGAAAGACACGATAAAAGTGAGCCTCTAAAATAAATCTGTATTAATTAGGTGTGGACAAGAAAATGAAAATATATGGAAAAATTGATAAAAAATAGAAGCCTTCTCTCAGATTGTTTGACAAGTAATTTTTTAAGTTACAGCTCCAAATAATGTGACTAGAAATTAGAGTGTTTTTACTATGAGTATGTATTTCATAAAAAAGATGAACAGAACTCCATTCACTGGTTGCATCTCAAAGAGGAGACCTTGGCTTCACATTAAAGGACTGGTAAAAGAATGTACACTTCCACTTTATGTTAAAAGTATGAAGACAGCTATAACACCCTGATGAAAAGAAAAGATTTAAATGGAACTATTTCATGTGCATGAATAGGAAAACTCTATTGTCAAGATGTCAGTTCTTTCCAATTTCATCTATAGATTCCATGTAATCCCAACTAAAATCCCAGGAAGTTATTTTGTAGACATCAACAAAGTGATTATAAAGTTTATGTAGAAAGTAAAAAACCAGGATCCCTGGGTGGTGCAGCGGTTTAGCGCCTGCCTTTGGCCCAGGGCGCGATCCTGGAGACCCGGGATCGAATCCCATGTTGGGCTCCCAGTGCATGAAGCCTGCTTCTCCTTCTGCCTATGTCTCTGCCTCTCTCTCTCTCTCTCTCTGTGACTATCATAAATAAATAAAAATTTAAAAAACAAAAAAAAAATAAAAGAAAGTAAAAAACCCAGAATACTAAAACAATACTGAACACAATACTGAAAGAGAAGAACAAAATTGGAGGGCTGATACTACCCAACTTCACGATTACTATAAAACTATAGTAATTAAGATAGCATAATATTGGTAAGTGAGTAGAAAATTTATCACTGGAACAGAATAAAGATCCCAGAAACAGAGATGATTAAATAGAGTCAAATTATCTTTTACAAAGAAGCAAAGTTGCTTATGATGGAGAAAAGTTCCAATAAAAAGTGATACATGCACCCCAATGTTTATAGCAACAACATCAACAATAGCCAGATTATGAAAGAGCCCAAATGTCCCACAGACTAATGAATGGATATAAAGAAGAGGTGGTATGTGTGTACACATACACACACGCACACGCACACACACACACACACTGAAATATTACTTGGCCATGCAAAAGAATGAAATCTTGCTGTTTGCAACATAGATGAAACTATAGAGTATTATGCTAAGCAAAATAGAGGAAGACAAATACTACATGATTTCACTCATGTGGAATTTAAGAAACAAAACAAATGATCAAATGGAATAAAGGGGAAAACCAAGAAACAGACTCTTTTTTTAAAATTTTTTATTTATTTATGACAGTCACAGAGAGAGAGAGAGAGGCAGAGACACAGGCAGAGAGAGAAGCAGGCTCCATGCACCGGGAGCCCGACGTGGGATTCGATCCCGGGTCTCCAGGATCGCACCCTAGGCCAAAGGCAGGCGCCAAACCGCTGCGCCACCCAGGGATCCCCAGACTCTTAACTAAAGAGAACAAACTGATAGTAATTAGAGGGGAGGTGGGTGGGGGGATGGGTTAAATAAATGGTGGAGATTAAGGAATGCACTTGTTCTGAGGAGCACTACGTGTTTTATGGAAGTGTGGAATGACTATTGTATGCCTGAAAACAATATTACACTGTATATTGGCTAACTGGGATTTAAATAAAAACTTTAAAAAAGTAATAGAACTGTCTATTCACATGCAAAAATGAATCTAGATAACAGATCTTTCACAAAAATTAACTCAAAATGAATCACAGACCTAAATATAAAATGCAAAACTATAAAACTTACAGAAGATAACATAGAAAACCTAGATGACTTGGTATGGCAATGACTTTTTAGATGTAACACCAAAGGCATGATCCACAAAAGAAGTAACAACCTGGGTTTCATTAGAATTATAAACTTCTGTAAAAGATACTATCAAGAGAATGAGAAGGCAAACCAGGATGGCAGAAAATATTTGCAAAAGACATATCTGGCAAAGAACTGTAATCCAAAATACGCAGTGAACTCTTAAAACTCAATAATAAGAAAACAATAACCCAATTTAAAAAATGGGTGAAAGATCTGAATAGACACCTCACGAAAAGGATACAGATGGCAAATAAGCATGTGAAAAGATGCTCAACGGCATATACCATTAGGGAATTTCAAATTAAAACAACAAGATACCACTACGTAAGTATTAGCCAAAATCCAGAAGACTGACAACACCCAATGCTGACAAGGATGTGGAACAACAGGAATGCTCATCCATTGCTGGTGGGAATGAAAGATGGTACAGCCACTTTAGAAGACTGGCAGTTTCTCAGAAAACTAAATATACTCTCATCATATGATCCAGGAATCGTGCTCCATGCTATTTACCCAAAAGATTTGAAAATTTATGTCCACACAAAAAACTGCACATGGATGTTTGTTTATAGCAGCTCTATTCATAGTTGCCAAAACTTGGAATAAACCAAGATGTCCTTCAGTAAGTAAATGGGTAAAGTGTGGCACTTCCAGACAATGGAATATTATGTAGAGCAGAAAAGAAATGAGCTATCAATCCATGAAAACTCATGGAGGAATCTTATGTGCATATTGCTAAGTGAAGGAAGCCAATCTGAAAAGGCTACATACTGTACACTCTAAAAAATAAAGTCTATTAAAATATTTAGAATTTTTGATTCCTGTTTTAACTGACTTTTTAGACTGTTTACATTAAATAAGGTCTTCTATATTTACATAGAAAAAAAGACTGAGAAGAAATCTATCAATATTTTAAAGACCCTTATCTCTGGGTGGTATATTATGGGTGAATTTTTAATTTTCTTTACATGTTTTATTCCAGTTTTCAAATTTTCTATAAATATTTATAACTTAAAGGTTATCTCAAAAATATTGAAAATAACATGGAAGAATAAAAGTAGTCTAGACTACAAGGTAATTCTTTAGTATTTACCTCAAAAGTCTTTCTATTGTTCTGACAGTTATAACATTTAAGTTATATTTGAAATTAATATCCTGTCCTAGTGTAACTACTTTGATATCCCAGCAGGTTTCTGGTTTGTTGTTTTGTCCTTTTGCCATGAGGAAATAGCTGCCTGGAGTTCCTTTCTGTTGTCCATATGATGTGTTATGGATTCTAGAAAACTTTATGTCTTCTTGTAAGTATGGAAGAAATTGCCTGCTTGTTGTAAATATGTTTGTTGGGAGATATTCATAATGCTGGGTTTATGCACTGTCTGTAAATCCAATCCTTCCTCTTTTGCCTGAAGATACACTTCAAAATAGAGTGTTTCTTCACTTAAGTATTTTTCCATAAAATATCAGAAATAAATAAGAGGAGAAAGGAGTATGCTCAAGTGAAATGTATTGAGTATAATCATGTAAGTGTACTACAGAAATTAAACCTGGAGAAAAAAGCAGATTTCTTACAAGATGCTCCAAGGGAAACAAAATGCCACATTTTGGTATAGAGAGAAAATCAAGAGTGGAGTGTTCAAAAGCTGTAACAACCAATGGGTGCAACTTTTAAGAATCTACTTGCTTTTAATAAAATACCACTTAGTGCCTAACTGACGTTACTATGTGGTCTTTCCCAAGGTGCCTCGTCCTCAGTTGGCTTGTCCTAGTCAGTCACCTTTGACTACCACCATGCAAATCAGACTTCTGGCACAATGATTCCTTTGGTGAGGAGAAGCATGGGTGTTCTGATGTTGAAAATAAACTTCGGTGCTCCCATCGCAGTATATTTCTATCCTTGACTATTTATCATATGTCAATCTGTGCACTGAATTCTGGAATGTACATTCTAGAAGGGAGGACTCACATATACAAAATCATGCCAAGCCCAGGCAAACTGATTGGCAATAGAAGGCAAAGTACTGCCAGTACATGTGGGTAAAGAGAGAATACAACTGGAGAATGGAGAGGGGAGTAGGGGCATCTGAGCTGATCCTTGAAGGACAACAGACATTCAGGGTGTGGTGAGAAGCCAATTTAATTTGGCATTTTGGCTTCCTGAGACTTGATTCTCTCACCAGACCAAGATCATGAGACACACACACACACACACACACACACACACACACACACACAGAGGCAGAGACACAGGCAGAGGGAGAAGCAGGCTCCATATAGGGAGCCCGACGTGGGACTCAATCCCGGGTCTCCAGACTCAGGCCCTGGGCCGAAGGTGGCGCCAAACCGCTGAGCCACCTGGGCTGCCCGAGGTTTGATTTTTGAGACAAGGTTAGAGCTGCAAGAGGTGTGCTTTAAGAAGTCTCTGCTCTTGAGGGTGAAGTGCACTGGGGAAAGGATAAGACTAGAGAAATATTTTTCTGTTAACTCTTCAACTCTATCATACCCAGTACCCCAATATGCCTCCGTTTGGCTTACTCTCTGAACACGTAAAAAATCATAGCACTTAACTGTGTTCCAGCTACCATCTGATCTTTGATTAGATGTTCACATTAGAACATTCTTCAGATGCTCATTTACCTGGATCCTGTGGGTCCAAGAGGAAAAATACAATCATGTAATATTAAAAACGTATCAGGAAGATCAAAGTTTCTGATTCTAGCCTTCGTCTTCTTTATCTATAATACATTAATAGAGTATGAAGAATTATTGAAAATATAGTTTATGTGGATTTTCTGAGTGTGGAGTTTCTACAGTATTTTGTTTTATTTGGGTATTTTTGGCACTGTAGCTAGCTTTTTGTTAATTAGATTTAACAGAGGTGAACAATGGGTAGACAACCTAAAGAGACAGATAATTACAAACTTCTGTTTTTCTGACTTGGGGAATCATTCTTGACACATCCCTTCCTCATATCAGAAGAATAGCCTGAGCACAGGAAAAGCAAAATATACATTTGCCTTCTTCCCCTAGGAGGAATAAGGTACTGCCCTCTAGCCTCCATCTGTTTTTATAAAATGTTGGGAATAGTGTGCATTTATTTAGAGACTATCTCTGAGTTTATATTACCTGGTTGATTATCTCGGCATCTCTTTCCTTCTAGGAAACATCTCTATCTTCTTGGAAGGAAATTGTTTCTTCCCTCAGTCAAACCAAATAGTCCTAGTAAAGCATCCAAGTGTCCCTGGTCACAGCAGGAAGCACATAAGAGAGAATGGGAACATTGGCCAGCCAGGTGGCAGTTCAGGTGTTCTGAAGCCAGACACACCCTCTGGTTTGGTTATGTGAACCACTAACTTTCCCTTTTTATAAGGTTAGACTGAATTTGTTACTTTTTTAAAAAGATTTTATTTTATTTATTCATGAGAGGCGCACAGAGAGAGATGCAGAGACACAGGCAGAGGGAGAAGCAGGCTCCATGCAGGGAGCCCAACGTGGGACTTGATCCCAGGGTCTCCAAGATCACGCCCTGGGCTGAAGGCGGCGCTAAACCGCTGAGCCAGTGTGGCTGCCCCGAATTTGTTAAAGAAGTATCTCATTCTTAGAGGAAAAAAAATGTTCTTAATCTGTCACTCTTTTCCATTCCTACCTCAACTGTCCCAGTTAATTAGTCTATGACCTCTTGCTTCTAATGTTAAAATAGTTTCCAGATAAGCCTCCCCATGTTCACGGAAAAAGTGAATATTTAATTGTATTTCTATCTTCATGGCTGTGTGACCTGTGAAGATGCATACAGCCCCATTCTTAGAAGGGCCTTGTTCTTGATTTAATGCTCTGCTCTAATATCTTAAAATTCTTAATTCTATCTTTGATCTTGTTTTCTGTAAGTGAAGTGTGATGTGTCAATGAAGCTTGTGCATGAGTAGGGGAGAAGTGCTAGGCATGACCTCAGAGCCACAGGCTCAATTGGTGGCAAGCAGTGTGCATGCCAAGCAGTTGGCATGGCTGCCTTGTGCACACATACACATGTAGTGCAGTCCAGGGTGCCAGGGGTCCTCAACAGGGGAACAGCTGGAATCTGAGCTCTTACTGGGGCAGTGATGATGGCAGCAGCAGTAGAAGCAGTAACAGTGATGGCAGCAGATGTGATTCAGGGAAAGAGGTATTCCACATGCAGCAGGGGGAGTGCTGGGACCAGAGGTGGGAGTTCAATTTGTCCATCTGTCCTGACAGCCTATCTCTGTAGCATATGCACAAATAATAATTCTCTGGCCTGAATGCCAGGACGGGAGCTGCCTGCGTTTTAGTAGCAAATTTGATAGTAAATTATTATAAAATAAAAGCATATAAATGGATATTATAATAACCATTTCAGGAAGTTATTAGAATTCTTCAAGTTTAGAATTTCTGAGGGCAGCCTGGGTAGCTCAGTGGTTTAGCGCTGCCTTCAGCTCAGGGCTTGATTCTAGAGACCCGGGATCGAGTCCCACACCAGGCTCCCTGCATGGAGCCTGCTTCTCCCTCTGCCTGTGTTTTTGCCTCTCTCCCTCTCTGTGTCTCTCATGAATAAATAAATAAAATTTAAAAAAAAAGAAAAGAGAGTGAAAAGAGAGTAGAATTTCTGGTTTTGAAAGCTGCAACACTGCAAAGCAAATATCCACAGGCTTGGAAATAGAAATAATATCTATAGATCATATTTCACAGAAAAGAATAGTATTTCCATATGAAGACATGGATCTTAATGTTTCTGTTTCTCTGGTTGAACAGTGATCTCTGAGGAAAAGCCAAAAAGTCTCAAGTATTTCCAGAAGGAAGATACTAAGATAATGAAAGATCTAGACTGGTGCTGAACAATAGTATTTTTGGCAAAGATAACGATGATGGAAACGTTCTCTTAATCAGTGCTTTCTAGTACAGTAGTTACTAGCCATGTGTGGCTATTGAGCTCTTGAAATGTGGCTAATATGACTGAAAAGTAAATATTTTAAATTTTAATTTAAATAGCTACATATGGCGAGTGGCTAATGTAATGGACAACAAAGGTCTAGACACCATGATATACAGAAATTTCCTGAAAAAGAAGAAATGCTTACTTTGGATAAGAGAGACTTGAGGAGGGATCCCTGGGTGGCTCAGCGGTTTAGTGCCTGCCTTTGTCCCAGGACGTGATCCTGGAGTCCCAGGATCAAGTCCCACATTGGGCTCCCTGCATGGAGCCTGCTTCTCCCTCTGTCTGCGTCTCTGCCTCTCTCTGTTTCTCATGAATAAATAAATAAAATCTTTAAAAAAAAAGAGAGAGAGAGACTTGAGGAGAGCATGTTGGCTATTTTAAAACATCTGAAAGATTATCATGTGGTTGTTTAGGTACCCTAATTGTGATTTCACAAACCAGAAAATAAAACTAATGAATAAATGGTTACCCAGGACCAGTTATGGACTTTATATAAAGAACTTTTTTAACAATTAGTGTGTCTGTAACTGCAATGTGTGACTAGACTAGATGACCGTCAAGGTCCCTTTTCTATGCTATGAATCCATGATGACATGATCCAAAGGTTGGGAATGATATATTATGGAGAGAATTTGTTTCCAGTCAGATATCCATGTAATACTAAGGTCATTTAGGACACTTAGGGTAGGTGGCCTTGTCTATTTTTTTTTTATTACAGTCTGGGTAAAATATATTCTGTCAATCTCTGAGATTAATAGTTCTATTTTCTACTCACTGTTTTTGAGAAAATCCCATTACTGAAGTAATTTGTGGGGAAAAAGAACTAACTTCTCAAGATCTTTTCCTTGAGGCTATTGACATATACATTTCATGATTTCTTCACTTTCCAGTCTTCATAGGTATCTAAGATTATGTCTCTAAAACACTGACAGGTAAACATTTAGAATGATGCAATTCCTAGGTTAAATAATGGTTGGTGCTAATTACCTGAAGTAAGAGTGTAATCTGACTAAATGGAAGCAGTTACCATAATCAATTTCTGTGTTTATGTTTGTGCAATCATGTCTTTTGTGCAATACTCAACTTCAGAAAAATTATAAAGTTAAAATAATTACATATTTTATTTAACAATTAAAAAGCATTGGCGAATGAAATGATTCAACAAGAAGTATTTACAGTGCATACTCTGATCCAAGCAATATGCAGACAGTGGATATAGTGGGAGACATGGCATGGTCTTTACACTCATAGAGCTTATAGTCCAGTGGAGGAGATAGACAAGTAAACCACCGATTACAGCTTGGAAATTAATGCTGTGATGAGAGGGGTTGCCCACAGAAAGGGTATGGGAGCATAGAGAAGGGTGATTAAACTAGCCTGGACTGGGGAAGGTGTGCGATGGGGACAGGATACATTATTGAATACTTTTCTGTATCAGTTTAGATATTATTTTCCTTACTTAATCTGTCAATGTGGTATGTTGGTCCTGGACTTACCGGCTCTAAGATCCATCCCTCTGCTCTGCCTTATAATGTACACAGGCTGAATCCTACAGGCTGCAGTACTTGGGCTGGCCAACATTTGCTATCTGGGTTCTGCCAACAAGCAAACCAACAGGAGATTAGAACCTAGGAGAATGAAGCAGTCAGTTTTTCTCTTTTTCCCTCTGCATCAGGTGGTTTCCCCTTTGATGGCTGCATATGTCCATGGCTCCAGCCCCCAGGTTGATTTACCATGGCTTCAGAAACACTGTTGCCTCTCTGTCCTTCCGGCATAGAAGTGGGAATGACTTCTTTATGTTGCTAATGCTAATTATTGGATTCCTTGACTTGCCCCTTTAGCTTTTCCATCACTTATGTAACTAATTCCCTGAATTAAATAGTCTCTGTTAAAGTTTTACCATGGTTTCTATTTTCCTGGATGACTCCTGACTGTCACATGTGTGGCCAATTATAGTGACAGTTTCTAGTATTCATCACATTCCTGGGATAAGCTCAATTCTTTTACCAGCAGTCAAATATGTTTAAGTTTCTCCTATGATTAATAGCTAAAAGAAAACAAAACCCAAAATACCCTTGGATCTTGAAACTTCTTCTAAATAAAATTCTACATCTCTCATCCTTTCCGTATCCTACTAAAAATAATTTTTATACTGCCTAGTTTTTGAATATATTGAAAAAATTCCAGTAACAGTGATATATTTAACTTTACCTGTGTGATGCAGCCCAAGTGCTACTAAAAGGGAAATATAGCATGAAATAGATTATTAGAAAATAAGTATTTAAAACATCCAAATCATTCAAGAAGCTAAGAAATAAATAGCATTAAATCTAAAGAATTAAAAGGTAGGAAATAATGAAGATAAATGCATAAATAATAAAATAGAAAATAGAACCAAATAATAAAGCTGGTTCTTTGAAAGCACTTATAAAATATACAGGTTTTGTAAATATGATCAATTACTAAAGAAAAAGGCAGAAATAAACAGTGTAACTTAAACTTGTATAAAATATAGATGGAGAAGAAATTCAAAGATTATAAGAAAACAAAACACGTATTTTTCCCTCAGGATAACCAAATGGTGGACTAGGAACAGTTTCTACATATAAATAATAAACTAGCACAGAATGAGAGAATGATCATTTTTCAACCCTAAGAGATTAATGGATAAACATGATGATCATCAATGACTGCAAGCATCAGCACAAAAAGAGACAAACAGACACTATGTACCTCCTAATGGAAGTGCACATCACCACCTATGGAGTAATCTTGCAAAACAAAAACCAAAAATACAAAAAAAAAAAAAAACGATCAAGCTTCAAGCTTTTTTTTTTTTTTTAAGATTTTGTTTATTTATTCATGAGAGACACACACAGAAAGGGAGAGAGAGGCAGAGACACAGGCAGAGGGAGAAGCAGGCTCCATGCAGGGAGTCTGACGTGGGACTCGATTCTGGGTCTCCAGGCTCAGGCCGAAGGCGGCGCTAAACCGCTGAGCCACCTGGGCTGCCCCAAGCTTCAAGCTTCTATCTCTAAATAGCAATGTAAAGGCCATCAGGTAAATGTGAAAGAGAACTGCATATTTTATATTGATGACCTATTTAATTTTTTAGGATTATTGTGTTGGGTTGATATTTTATAAGAATCCTTATCTTTTAAATATGTATACTGAAATACTTAGAGAAGGAATCATGTGATGTCTTGGCTTTGCTTCACATTTTTCTAGCAGCAGAGTTGGGGAAGGTGGCTGATGGGGGTATAATTAATTAGAGCCAGATTGGCCATGCATTGATGATTGTTGATGCTGAGTGTCAGGCATATTGGGTACAGTATACTATTCTCTCTACTGGTGTGTATGTTTTAGGATTTCTGTAATAAAGCCTTATAAATATACCATTAAATTTGAAATCTTAAATGAAATGGACCACCTTTTAAGGAAAAAATGGCCAAATTGGTTCATAAAGAAATAGAGAATTCTAATGAAACACACTGAAAATTGTATTCAAAGCTCAAGTAATCCTCACATGCTCCAGGTCAAGCAGTTTTGAAGGCCAGTTCTACCAAATGGTCAGGGAGAAGTAAATCACCATCTCATGTAATCTCTTTTAAAGCATACAAAATGATGGGCAGTTATTCAGCTATTTCTCCCAGGCTAGCTCTTTTTGATTAAAAAGCCAGAAGAGGACTCCCCATGAAAATAACACTTGAGCTAAACTTGCTCACATAGCAGTAAATATCTTAAATAGATTAATAGCATATTCAACACAGCAGTGAATTAAATGAACAGACTATGTCTTAGGAATGAAAACATGATTTAACATTAGAAAATACTTTCCATTGTAATTCCCTACATTAACAAATCAAAGGAGTCTATTAATTTCCTAGGACCACCATAACAAATTATACCGCAGCATACTGGGTGGCTTAAATAATAGAACTTTATTTCCTTATAATTTGGAGGCTAGAGGTCCAAGATCAATGCGATGGCAGGATTGGTTTCTTATGAGGCCTCTTTTCTTGGCTTGCAGATGTCTGTTTTCTCCCTCTGTCTTCGAATTTTTCCTTATGTGTTATCTGTGTTCTAATCAGTCATTCGGATTTGGGCCCACCCAAATGAACTCGTTTTACTTAATTACTTCTCTAAAGGTCCTGTCTCCAAACTCAGTCACATTCCGAGTTAGTAGGATTTAGGAATTCAACATATGAATTTTGAGGTACATAATTCAGCCCATATGGGATGAAAAACATTTGATTACCTTCATGGGGGGTTACAGAAATAAAAAAACCCAGTAATTCAGCACAAGTTCATGGGAAATCTCTTAGCAAGCTAAGATCACAAGGGAATTTCCATTGCCTAAAATCTACAGCAAACAGATATTAATGTGAAATGCTACAAGCATTTATTTCCATTAAAGTCTAGGAAAAGACATAGATATATGCTATCACCTCTACTGTTCAAAACCACACTGGAACAAAAAGCCAGAGCTGTGGATATCTAAGTAAGAGGTATGAATACCGAAAAGAAAGATACTGTTTGGTGATATGATCACCTATGTAGAAAATTCTAAGGAATAAGTAAGTATGTGGAATATTCAAATGAATAGAAACCTCAGAGAGATAGTTTAAGCTCACTATAGCAAAAGCAAGAGCCTTGCCACACAAGAGCCAATTAGAACACGCGAAGGAAAAGATCTCATTCATAACAGCAACAAAATCCAAAAATTACCTTAAACGGATCATGACAAAAATGTATGAGATCTTTATGGAAGCAACTATAAACGTTTACTGACAGATTCAGGTAAAATAAGTCCCAAACAAACAGAGCAGTATATCATCTTCATTGACGGGATGCACATCATTATAAAGGTGTCAGTTCTTATTTACAGACTTAAGGCCTTACCTGTAGATGTCAAGATGACAACAGAGTTTCAGCTCCTGTCTTCGCCCAGAAAACTGTAGAAGGGAGAATAAAAACAAGTATCACCTTGATGTTCTCAGGAAGGAGAAGGGCTTCCTTCGGGGCCAGGGAGTTCAGCTCCAGAGAGGGAAGTGGCTCGGGCAGTGCCAGGAGTCAGGAGTGGCCTGAGCTAGGACTGAGCTAGGACTGAGGGGTTTTTTCCACCCCACATGCGGTCCTGGCCCCGCCCCGCCCCTGCGGCCAACCCGGGAGACCCCGAGCAGGGTTCCCGTGTGTGGCGTGGCCGCCCTTTCGAGTCGGGACTGTGAGGAACGTGAGGCTTGCTCCGAGCCGAGCAGACTTAGGTCTGGAGAGAGACAGAGGAAGCCTAGGTTCTGCAAGGGCTCGAGGTGAAGACCCTGAGGGAGAGCAGGAGGTGCGGGCCGAGGTCGGCTGCCGGCGCCATTGGTCCCGGAAAGTGGCGGGCACGGGTGTTCCGATGTGGCCTCTCGTGAGTTTCGTTTTGAGACACGTGGGACGTGAGGCTTCGTCCAAGGGGCCTGACTGTGGTCAGGGGAGGGACGAGTCTCAGGGCTTGGCAGCACTAGAAGAGGGCTCGGGGTGGGGTGTGAGAGGAGCACCCCCCAACAGTTTAAGGGCCCCCATGGCCACCCTGAAGAGACCAGGCAGGGTCCCCGGATGTTCCAGTTGCTGACTTCTGTGGGGGGAGGGGCTTCAGGTCACTAGAGGGAGGGGTCATAGGCCGCCTGGCCAATCATCAGGCTGAAGGCCTGGGCGGGGGGGTGGAGCCGTGAAGGCACCGCCCACTGCGTATAGGGGACCTCTAGCCCCGCCCCGCCCCGCCCTGCCCTGCCCCGCCCCTGCAGCCAACCCGGGAGACCCTGTGCAGTGTGGCCACCTTTTTGAGTCGGGACTGTGAGGGACGTGAGGCTGGCTCCAAGCCAAGCTGACTTAGGTCCAGAGACCGAGGAAGCCTAGGTTCTGCAAGGGCTCCAGGTGAGGACCCTGAGGGAGAGCGGGAGGCTTCCCCTGGCACAGGGTGGGGGCCGATGTCGGCTGTCGGCACCATTGGTCCTGGAAAGCGGCGGGCACGGGTGTTCCGATGTGGCCTCTCGTGAGTTTCGTTTTGAGACGCGTGGGACGTGAGGCTTCGTCCAAGGGGCCTGACTGTGGTCAGGGGAGGGACGAGTCTCAGGACTTGGCAGCACTAGAGGAGGGCTCAGAGGGGGTGTGAGAGGAGCACCCCCCAACAGTTTAAGGGCCCTCACGGCCACCCTGAAGAGACCAGGCCAGGTCCCCGGATGTTCCAGTTGCTGACTTCTGTGGGGGGAGGGGCCACAGGTCACTAGAGGGAGGGGTCATAGGCCGCCTGGCCAATCATCAGGCTGAAGGCCCGGGCGGAGGGGTGGAGCCGTGAAGGCACCGCCCACTGCGTATAGGGGACCTCTAGCCCCGCCCCGCCCTGCCCCGCCCCGCCCCTGCAGCCAACCCGGGAGACCCTGTGCAGCGTGGCCGCCCTTTCAGTCGCGACTGTGAGGGACGTGAGGCTTGCTCCGAGCCGAGCAGACTTAGGTCCAGAGACCGAGGAAGCCTAGGTTCTGCAAGGGCTCCAGGTGAGGACCCTGAGGGAGAGCGGGAGGCTTCCCCTGGCACAGGGTGGGGGCCGACGTCGGCTGTCGGCGCCATTGGCCCCGGAAAGCGGCGGGCACGGGTGTTCGGATGTGGCCTCTGGGTACTTTTGCCTTGGGATCCTGGGCAGCCTGAGCCTTTCTTGAGGGTTGCGGATTTCAGTCAAATGTGGGAGAAATCCTGGGCTCTGCGAGGCTTCAAGGTGAGGACCCTGAGGGCGGAGGTCGAGAGGCCCTTCCACAGAGGTAGGGGCTGTTGCTCGCCCAAACATCAACCCAGGAAACCCCCAATTGAGGGGTGAGATACAGCGTTTCGTGACTTAAGTTGGGCGGCAGAGGGGTTTGAGACTGAAGGGCCCCGTCTCAGCTCAGTGGAGGGACGGCCCAGCCTCATGCATCCCCAGGCGCGAGGTGACTATCCCGAAGGGGTGGAGGCTGTCTTCACTGCAAATAGAGATGTGCGCGGGGTGGGGGGCGGCAAGCTGGCAAGCCCTGCCATGCACTTCTCTTACCGCCCAGAAACCGTGGGCACGAGTCCTGACTTCCATTTTGGGAGTCTGAGGGACGGGAGACTTACTAGTTAGGGCTGGACTCGGGTCAGCAGAAGGACAAGTTCCAGGTCTCGCCCGCACGAGGTGAAGACCTCGAGGGAGGAGGCCCCTCACCGCGCAGTGGATGTGCTGCCCCCACTCCGCCCATTTTTTAAACCCCTGGAGGCCCCACTTAGGGCCCCGGATGTGTTTTATCCAGACCCCCATCTTGGGAGTCTGAGAGATGTGAGGCTTTTTCTGACCAAAGCCGATTCAGATTGCCAGAGGGAGGAGTCCCAGGTCCTGGCAGGCGCTAAAGTGAGGACTCTGAGGAAGGACTGAGGGGAGCTCTGACTGCAGAGCGGTACCCCAGCGCTCCTCCCCTGTCCCTGTTTTCTGCCTGGGAGGCTCCATGCAGGGCCCTGGGTGTGGTGTATCTGGACGTCCATCTTTCGAGCCTGAGGGAATGGGCTTTTTCTGAGAGGTGCAGACTCAGGTCAGTAGAGGGAGGAGTTGTAGGCCCTGCCAGGCATCAAGGTGAGGACTCTGAGGGCAAAGTGCAGGGACCTCCCAGTCCAGACAGTGAGGGTCCCATGAGAGCCTGCCCTAAAAAAAAAAAAAAAAAAAAAAAAAAGAGAAAGAAAGAAAGAAAGAAGAAAGAAAGAAAGAAAGAAAGAAAGAAAGAAAGAAAGAAAGAAAGAAAAGAGCCTTGCCCTCATGCTAGTCCTGAGAAGACTGCAGCAGGGTGTGGAGCACAGGGGCAATTCTTTATCCCCCCAACTTACTTCTCTGGCATCTGAAGGAGTTGGTGGCCATGGGGTGATGAACCATCCTCAGGTCAGCAGAAGGGAAGGGGTGCAGTCCCTGTCAGGAATAAACATGAACACTTTTAGGATGGAAAATGGGACCTTCTACTGCAGAGAGCAGGGGCCCCTTTCTGCACTTGCCGCCAGCCAAGGGAGGATTCAGGCAATGGTGGTCAGATGTGGTGTTCCATCAGTTCTTCCGGGAAGTGGTGGGGCTTGCCTCATGGCAGTGAGGCCTTTGTTTCAGGGAGCAATATGAATACCTTGAAGGAGGATAGAAGATACCCCACCCCCACCCCGCTGCAGAACAGATGGGATTCAGCCTCTGCTGTGAGCCCTAGGAGGTGGCAGGATGTGTCTTCTCTTTACTTTTATTTGGAAGTTCTTAGGGAAATGAGGACCTAGTTGTGAAGGGGCAAGAGCAGCTTCATGGAGGAGTCTCAGGCCCCACCACGGGTCAATTTAAGGACTCAGAGCATCCCCTTCACCAGAGCAGATGGGACCCAGTGCTTCTCTTTTTTTTCTCTTTAAGATTTTATTTATTTATTCATGAGAGACACACACAGAGAGAGGCAGAGACACAGGCAGAGGGAGAAGCAGGCTCCATTCAGGGAGCCCGACGTGGGACTCGATCCCAGGTCTCCAGGATCACACCCTGGGCTGCAGATAGCACTAAACCACTGCGCCACCAGGGCTGCCCGACCCAGTGCTTCTCTACCCTTGCTGTCAACATGGGAGGGCCAGGGGCATGGTTACTGAATGTAGCCACCCTTCCTTTTTTTCTGTTTTGGGGGGTCCCATGGAAGTAAGGACCTTGGTCTGATGGGTGTAGCCTGAGTGCAGCCAAGGGAGGAGTACTGCGCTCTGCCAGGTGTTAAGATAAGGACTCTAAGGGAGGATTTAGAGGATCTCTCATGCTATAAAGAGATGTCTTACAGAAACTTGCCCCTGCTGTCATCTTTGGAAAGCTCCACAGCAGGGTTGCCAAATAAAGAGTGCTTCCTGATTTCCACTTTGGGAGTCAGAGGGAGGAGAGGCTTTTTCTGGGGGTTGTAACCTCAGGTTGATAGTATAGTCCAGGCCCTGCCAGGCATCAAGGAGAGGACCATGAGGGAGGATTGAGAGGACCTTCCACCTCAGGTAGATGTGATGTGGTCTTGGCCTGCCCTGAAAATACCCCAAGGGAGAAGAGGCCCCAGCCATGCCCCTCCTGTCAACCCCAAGAGTCCACAGACAAGGTTGGCTAGATGAGACATTTCCTTACTTTTGTCTGGGAGAGAGTCTTAGAGAGGTGAGGATCTTGGTCTGAGGAGGTGACACATCAGTTCAGAAGAGGGAGGAGTCCTAGGCTCTGTCAGGAATCAAGGTAAGGACTCTTGGTGAAACCTAAGCCCCCCTTCCTGAAAAAGAGGACCCCACAGAATCTCAGTCCTGGGAAGATCTGAGCAGGGGTGGCCAGGTGGGAGGAACTCTCACTTCTGCTGCAGACTCTACCAAGAATCAAGGGAATAGAGTGGTTCATGGAGGTGAGGTCTTGGTTGGAGGGAGAGACTTAAGGTCAGCAGAGGCTAGGACAGGCCTTACCAGGAGTGCAGATGAATATCCTGAGGGAGGTTTGGGTATATTCACCATGCTGGAATGGACCCCGGGCAGGAGTGGCTGGATTTGGTGTCTTTTTACTTTTGTTTGGAGTATCCCAGGGAGGTGAAGGGCTTGGTCTGAGCTGGTGACAACAGCAGAGGGAGGAGTCCCAGGATCTGTGACAAGTCAAGGTAAGGTAAGTACTTTGAAGGAAGACTATGGGTACCCCCTACCAAGATAGAAGGAACCTCACAGAAACTCCACCATGTGTCCACTGTCCACACTGGGAGGATCTGGGCAGGAATGCCCAGATGTGGTACACCGTCACTTCCTGCGACCTTGGTCTGAAAGGGTGGTTTCAGGTCACCAGAGGAAGTGGGCCCAGGCCCTGACACAAGTATGGAATACCTTAAGGGAAGGCAGAGGGAACCCTCCCTCCCCCAAACTGTGACAGATGGGGCCTAACCCCTGCTGTCCGCTGGGGAGACCCTGGGAAGGGGGGCTGGCTGTGATGTCTCTTCATTTTTGTCTTGAAGGACCTGGAGCTGAGGTCCTTAGTCTGAGTCCGAAGGCAGGTCGACTGAAGAAGCCACGTCAGGTCAGAAGAGGGAGGAGTCCCAAGCTCTACCAGAGTCAAGGTAAGGACCTTTGGTGAGGAGCAAGGGTATTTCCCACTCCAGAAAGAAGAGACCCAATAAAGTCTGGGCTGTCTTTTATTCTCGGCCCTGGGATAACCCAAGCAGGGTTGTCTGGATATAGTGTCTAGCATTTTCCCAAGGGTGAGGGCGGTGTCCCAGAGAGATGAGGTCATGATCTGAGGGGGTGATGTTCAGTCAGCAGGGAGTAGCTCAGGCCATGCCAGGAGCAAAGATGAATGCCATGAGGGAGGATTCAAGATAGCCCCACCACAGAACAGGGGGGGCCTGCCCTTGCTGTCAGCTCTGGAAGGATCTAGCAAAGGTGGCAGGATGTGGTGCCGTCTCCTTTTTGTGTGGTGGTTCTCAGAGAGGTGAGGGCCTTGCTCTGAGGAGGAGCCGCGTCAGGTCAGCCCAGGAGTCCTAGGCTCTGCCAGAGTTTAGGTTAGGGACCCTGAGTGAGGGCCAAAGGCGTACCCAGCCCTACCCTGCCCCTGCTGTCAGCTGTGTGAGGCCCTGGGGCATAGTAGATAGATACAGCGTGTTCTCAGTTCCTTCTTGGTGGTTTCAGGGCAGTGTTGAAGGCTTGTTCTGAAGGGGTAGAGTCAGGACAGCAGAGGAAGGGGTCCCAGGCTCTACCAGGCATCAGTGTGAAGGATGAGGGAAACCCTCAGCCAGGAGAGAGGGAATCCCACAGACTTTGGCCACCCTTGCTGTCATCCAGGGAAGCCCTGGGCTTGTATGGTCAGATGTGTTGCTTTTTTACTTCCTCCTCATTGGTTTCAGGAATGTGATCTCCTGTTCCAAAAATTTTGCCTTAGGCTAGCAGAGGCAGGGAAGTTGGGGAGGGGTTAGCCGTGATTGGGGGGCAGTGAGCAGGCCTTGTTAGGGGAAAATTGAGAACCTTAGCGCAGAGGGGATCATCCACTGCAGAACAGGAGGGACCTCCCAGAGCCTGACCCCCCGAGCCTGTCCAGTATTCCAGGAACCATGCGGTGAGGTCTTGGTATGAGGCACTTGTCTTCAGGTCAGCAGAGCAGAGGAGGCCCAGGCAGTGGTAGGAGCCAAGGTGGGGTTCACACCCTGAATGTCTGCTGAGTACTCAACCCATGTCAGAACAGAAAGGACTCCAGAGTGCCTGACTTCACCTGCCCACAACCAGCTCTGGAAGCCTTGAGCTGGGCTGGCTACAGCCTGAAGAGCTTCCATATCCTCCTACAGGTTTCTAGGAGACAAACCATTCAGCAGGACAAGAACCCTGTGAGGCCCTAGAGCACCCCCTGAAGAGCCTGTAAGTTGGCCTTTGTCAGAGCTGCCAAGGGTGTGTTTCTCTGCTGAGACCACTAAGCCTCTTCCTCCCTCTCACAGGCCTGTGGTACCCCATCTCCCACCATCTTGCTCATACCTCTACCTGCTTCTTCCAAGCAGTGTCATCATGCCTCGCTCTTTAAAGCCTCTGCGCCTCACATTTGAGCCAGACTTTCAGACCCCACATGAAATACAAGACCTGGCAGTAGCATGTGTTCTCACAGCTGAGGAGGAGGAAGACGAGACTACTTCGGTTTCCTCTTGCTCTTTCACCTTCTCCTACCCCTCCACCTCCTTCTCCCCGCCTTCCTCTCCTATGATCCCAGCCTCTTCAGAGGAGGAAGAGAACCCTGCTGCAACACTGAGTCCTCCTCAGAGTCCTCAGAGCTCCTGCTCCTTCTCTGCATCGTGCAGCACATCAAATGGAGTCTGCAACAGCCAAGAGCAGGGTTCAAGTTCCCCACAGACCTCAAAAGATGCTGAATATTCTCCCAGAGATCCGCTAGATGAGTCAGTGGCTGATTTGGTGCATTATTTGATCCTCAAGTATCGATTGAAGGAGTCCGTCACAGAGGCAGAAATGGTGAAGGTTGTCGCCGAAAGGTACAAGACACAATTCTCTGTGATCTTTAGGAAAGCTACCAAGTGCTTGGAGGTGATCTCTGGCATTGATATGAAGGAACTGAACCCCACCACTCACTCCTATATCCTTGTCAATTCACTAGATTTCAGTCATGAGGAGATGCTTAGCGACAACCAGAGTATGCCTAAAAACGGTCTCCTGATAATCATCTTGGGTGTGATCTTCATGGGGGGCAATCGTGCCCTTGAGAAAGACATCTGGGATTTTCTAAATATAATGGGAGTGTATGCTGGGAGGGAGCATTTCCTTTATGGGGAGCCCAGGAAGCTCATCACCAGAGATTGGGTGCAGGAAAATTACCTGGAGTATCGGCAGACGCCTAACAGGGATCCTCCATGCTATGAATTCCTGTGGGGTCCCAGGGCTCATGCTGAAACCAGTAAGATTAAAGTTCTAGAGTTTTTGGCTAAGATCAAAGGGATTGACTCCATTTCCTTCTCACACTGGTATGAGAAGGCTTTAAAAGATGAGAAAGAGAAGGCCCAGGACAGAGTTGGTGTTGTGGATAATACTTCTGCCGTAAACATTGCATAGCATTGGCCATCAGCTTCTCCTGCCCCAACTGAAGGGTGACACCAAATATTCACTCTGTATTTGAAGAAGGCAGTCCTAGCTCTGAGGTAGAAGAGGGTCAGGGTCTGGCTGGGGAGAACACTGTGTACAACTTTGTGTTCCTGTTCTATATGGATTATTTGGAGGTTTACCTTTTTTTTTCCTTTTGGTATTTTTCAAATGTTATTTTTAATAGAAGATTTTTTAGCTTTAGAATATAAGTATGTAAATGAATTTGTTACACATTTATTGCTGTGTATCAGATTTAAGAATAGGAGTTTTTATATTTTACAAAGAAACTGGGAAATGTTCTATCTTATTTTGTGACCTGGAACAAGATGATATGACACTGAAATGGGAATTTCCTTGGAAATGTGAAAGAAAATGGAGAAAAAAGTATAAAAGGTGGTTAAATTTTGGATTCCCTTAACCACTTTAGTTTATCGTTCTGTAAAACTAAAAGATACGTACATGATTTGTTTGGCTTACTGAAGAAAAGTAGGTGTAATTTCAATAAATCTTATTTTAAAAAGCCCTGCCTTTTGTCTCATTTATTCACCAAACATTAATTGGATATTTTCTCCTTGGAAAGCACTATATTAATAGTGGAAATACTAGGATAAGCAAGAACCATGTCTAATCATAAAATGGTAGATGCTAGGAGCAGCAAACTTCAGGAGATGATGAGATGTATTCTAATACCTAAAGAACAGGTAAAAACGAGTGAGGGGCACCTAGGTGGCTCAGTGCTTGAACGTCTGCCTTTGGCTCAGGTCCTGATCCCGGGGTCCTGGGATCAAGTCCTGCATTGGCCTCCCCGCAGGGGGGCCTGCTTCTCTCTCTGCCTGTGTCTCTGCTTCTCTCTCTGTGTCTCTCATGAATAAGTCAATAAAATCTTAAAAGGGGAAAGGAGGTGGATCTCCAGATGTGAGTAGGCAAGTAGAAATGCCCTAAGCTGAGGCAGTGTAGGGCTTTGGGAAACTGCAATTTCTGCTGTGGGTGGTAGCAAGGGCCACACTATCAGGTGATGTGTTCTGGAAGTGACAGAAAAGTCTGGCAAACAAAACTGCTTAGTAGTTCCTTTTGTATCGTGGATAAACTAGAAAGAGATTTCCACCTGGGGCAGGTACGGAAGATGTCCTAAACGCTTGTCTCAGTGCAGTTAACACAGTGCACTTACCTAGGTGTTCTGTATACATCATCTGCAATGATTTCTTGGGAATAGGGTGATACTCCCTTGAGGTGGTACCCAGAAGCCACTAAACCGGCATTCTTCCCTAGCCAGAGAGAATAACATTAAAGGTAGGTTATCTTGAGTGTAATTAGGCCAAAACTAAGCAAATCTAGGTTTTGGTGGGAGTGAAATGAGTGAAAACCATGTTTTGGATGGATGAACAGCTAGGGAAGGAAGGAGTTGGTCTTTGACTCAAAAATTTTGGGAACTTTTGAGTTACATCAGCTGAGAAAGACTCAAGTCATAGCCAACTTAATATATTCTCTAAGAGGGAAAATTTAATGAGTTTTATTTGTGAAGCAGCATTTTTGTCTAGTTTGACGTTCTGACTCCTATTTAGCTGCATGTTATCTGAGATGTCTTGGATAAACATACAATCCCAGAAGAGAGGGCAGTAGGTCTGGGGACAAAATAATATTAGGAGTAACTGCTATTTATTAAAGATCTGATAAATACCAGGCACTGTACCAGATACTCTTCTTTCTTTTCCTTCCTTTCTTTCTTTCAAGATTTTTATTTATTTGACAGCACAAGGAGGGGGAGCAGCAGGTGGAGGAAGAAGCAGTCTCCCTGCTGAGCAGGGAGCCGGATGTGGGGCTTGATTCCAGGACCCTGGGATCGTGACCTGAGCTTAAGGCAGAAGCTTAACCAACTGAGCCACTTAGGTGCCCCCCAGATACTTTTCTTCACATCCTCATAGCATGAGGCAGGTCTTCTGTCTCTTACACCAATATCTTCCCAGTACTCTGTAATGTCTCTCAGGCAGTAAAAAGAAGAACCAGGAGACAACGTACTAAAAGCAAGCTCCTAAAGAAAGAAGAAATGAGAATAAAACAGAATTCGGGAATTGACTGAACTTTATTTATCCTGCTCTGAACCCTATTAATACCTTAATAGCTGATTCTGCACAGGAGCTATCATTTGTGTCCAGTTCTAGCACTTTTCTGAATTACACCACCTCCCCCCTAATCTTCTCCAGTATTTCCTCCTGTCCAATTCTAGAACCTGGCCTATGGACCAGCTCATCACTGTCTTCTCCAAAGGCTGTGCTTTACTCCCAGTGGACAATCCAGAACCACTTGCCATCTCCCTAACATAGAACATTCCTACCCCTGCAAAAGTCCTCTGACTGTCCCAAACATCACTCTGGAACCCTGATAGCAAAAACCCCTTGAGTTTATTTTATTCACTTGGTTGACATTTATTTTTATTTTGTATATATTTATTTATTGGAGTTCGATTTGCCAACATATTGCATAACACCCAGTGCTCATCCATCAAGTGCCCCACTCAGTGCCTGTCACCCAGTAACCCCAACCCCCCGCCCACCTCCCCTTCCACTACCCCTTATTCATTTCGCAGTTAGGAGTCTCTCATGTGCTGTCACCCTCACTGGTATTTCCCACTCATTTCCTCTCCTTTCCCCTTTAATCCCTTTCACTAGTTTTTATATTCCCCAAATGAATGAGACCATATAATGTTTGTCCTTCTCCGACTGACTTACTTCACTCAGCATAATACCCTCCAGTTCCATCCACGTCGAAGCAAATGGTGGGTATTCGTCGTTTCTAATGGCTGAGGAATATTCCATTGTATACATAGACCACAGCTTCTTTATCCATTCATCTTTCGATGGACACCGAGGCTCCTTCCACAGTTGGGCTATTGTGGACATTGCTGCTATAGAACATTGGGGTGCAGGTGTCCTGCCGTTTCACTACATCTGCATCTTTGGAGTAAGTCCCCAGCAGTGCAACTGCGGGGTCGTAGGTCAGATCTATTTTTAACTCTGAGGAACCTCCACACAGTTTTCCAGAGTGGCTGCACCAGTTCACATTCCCACCAACAGTGCAGTAGGGTTCCCTTTTCTCCGCATCCTCTCCGACATTTGTTGTTTCCTGTCTTGTTAATTTGCCCCATTCTCACTGGCGGGAGGTGGTATCTCATTGTGGTTTCGATTTGTATTTCCCTGATGACCAGTGATGCAGAGCATTCTCTCAGATGCGTGTGGGCCATGTCTATGTCTTCCTCTGTGAGATTTCTGTTCATGTCTTTTGCCCATTTCATGATTGGATTGTTTGTTTCTTTGCTGTTGAGTTTAATAAGTTCTTTATAGATCTTGGAAACTAGCCCTTTATCTGACATGTCATTTGCAAATATCTTCTCCCATTCTGTAGGTTGTCTTTGAGTTTTGTTGACTGTATCTTTTGCTGTGCAGAAGCTTCTTATCTTGATAAAGTCCCAATAGTTCATTTTTGCTTTTGTTTCTCTTGCCTTCATGGATGTATCTTGCAAGAAGTTGTTGTGGCCAAGTTCAAAAAGGGTGTTGTCTGTGTTCTCCTCTAGGATTTTGATGGATTCTTGTCTCACATTTAGATCCTTCATCCATTTTGAGTTTATCTTTGTGTCTCGTGTAAGAGAGTGGTCTAGTTTCATTCTTCTGCACGTGGCTGTCCAATTTTCCCAGCACCATTTATTGAAGAGACTGTCTTTTTTCCAGTGGATAGTCTTTCTCCTTTGTCGAATACTAGTTGACCATAAAGTTGAGGGTCCACTTCTGGATTTTCTATTCTGTTCCATTGATCTATGTGTCTGTTTTTGTGCCAGTACCACACTGTCTTGACCACAGCTTTGTAGTACAACCTGAAATCTGGCATTGTGATGCCCCCAGCTATGGTTTTCTTTTTTAAAATTCCCCTGGCTATTCAGGGTCTTTTCTGATTCCACACAAATCTTAAGATGATTTGTTCCAACTCTGAATAAAGTCCATGGTATTTTGATAGGGATTGCATTAAACGTGTAAATTGCCCTGGGTAACATTGACATTTTCACAATATTAATTCTGCCAATCCATGAGCATGTAATATTTTTCCATCTCTTTGTGTCTTCCTCAATTTCTTTCAGAAGTGTTCTGTTGTGTTTAGGGTATAGATCTTTACCTCTTTGGTGAGGTTTATTCCTAGGTATCTTATGCTTTTGGGTGCAATTGTAAATGGGATTGACTCCTTAATTTCTCTTTCTTCAGTCTCATTGTTAGTGTACAGAAATGCCACTGACTTCTGGGCATTGATTTTGTATCCTGCCACACTGCCAAATTGCTGTGTGAGTTCTAGCAATCTTGGGGTGGAGTCTTTTGGGTTTTCTATGTAGAGTATCATGTAATCGGCGAAGAGGGAAAGTTTGACTTCTTCTTTGCCCATTTGGATGCCTTTTATTTCTTTTTTTGTTGTCTGATTGCTGAGGCTAGGACTTCCAGTACTATGTTGAATAGCAGTGGTGAGAGTGGACATCCCTGTCGTGTTCCTGATCTTAGGGGAAAGGCTCCCAGTGTTTCCCCATTGAGAATGATATTTGCTGTGGGCTTTTCGTAGATGCCTTTTAAGATGCTGAGGAATGTTCCCTCTATCCCTACACTCTGAAGAGTTTTGATCAGGAATGGATGCTGTATTTTGTCAAATGCTTTCTCTGCGTCTATTGAGAGGATCATATGGTTCTTGTTTTTACTTTTGTTGATATGATCTATCATGTTGATTGCTTTACAAGTGTTGAACCAGCCTTGCATCCCCAGGATAAATCCCACTTGGTCACGGTGAATAATCTTCTTAATGTATTGTTGTATCCTATTGGCTAGTATCTTACTGAGAATTTTTGCATCTGTGTTTGTCAGGGATATTGGTCTATAATTCTCCTTTTTGGTGGGGTCTTTGTCTGGTTTTGGAATTAAGGTGATCCTGGCCTCATAGAACGAGTTTAAAGTATTCCATCCCTTTCTGTCTCTCAGAACAGCTTTAGTTAAGAATAGGTATTGTTTCTTCTTTAAACATTTGATAGAATTCCCCTGGGAAGCCATCTGGCCCTGGACTTTTGTGTCTTGGGAGGTTTGTGATGACTGCTTCAATTTCCTCCCTGGTTATCGGCCTGTTCAGGTTCTCCATTTTTTCCTGTTCCAGTTTTGTTAGTTGGTGGTTTTCCAGAAATGCGTACATTTCTTCTAGATTGCCTAATTTATTGGCATGTAGATGCTCATGATACGGTTTTAAAATCATTTATGTTTCCTTGGTATTGGTTGTGATCTCTCCTTTTTCACTTGTGATTTTATTAGAGTCTTTTCTGTTTTGTTTTTAATAAGGCTGGCTAATGGTTTATCTATCTTATTAATTCTTTCAAAGAACCAACTCCTGGTTTTGTTGATCTGTTCTACAGTTCTGATCTCGATTTCATTGAGTTCTCCTCAAATCTTTATTAACTCTCTTCTGCTGGGTGTAGGTTTTGTTTGCTGTTCTTTCTCCAGTTCCTTTAGGTGCAAGGTTAGCTTGTGTATTTGAGTTTTTTCCAATTTTTTGAGGCATGCTTGTATTGCGATGTATTTGCCTCTCAGGACTGCTTTTGCTGTATCCGCGGAGGGGGCTGCACGGCCGGGAGCGCGAATCCAACAGCGCAGGCTCCAGAGCACAGGGCACCGGGACACAGCCCAGGATCCGGCCTCCCCCCGGGACAGGCAGAGGCCGGGAGGGCCCAGGACAGCAAGGACGCTCCTGCCCCAGCTGAGCGGATCAGCGGCCCCGCCCAGGAGCCTCCAGGCCCTGCAGACGGAGAGCTCCGGAGTTCTTGCCGGAGCTGAATCCAGGTTTCCAGAGCTGGCCCCGCCACTAGGGCTGTTGCTCCTGGGGCCTCACAGGGTAAACAACCCCCACTGAGCCCTGCACCAGGCAGGGGCACAGCAGCTCCCCCAACTGCTAACACCTGAAAATCAGCACAACAGGCCCCTCCCCCAGAAGACCAGCTAGATGTATCCCAAAGATTTTGAACGGTTGTATCTTCAGTCTCATTAGTTTCCACGAATCTTTTTAATTCTTCTCTTATTTCCTGGTTGACCCTTCATCTTTTAGCAGGATGGTCTTTAACCTCCACGTGTTTGAATTTCTTCCAAATTTCTTCTTGTGATTGAGTTCAAGTTTCAAAGCATTATGGTCTGAAAATATTCAGGGGACAATTCCAAACTTTTGGTGTCAGTTAAGACCTGATTTGTGACCCAGTATGTGGTCTATTCTGGAGAAAGTTCCATGTGCACTTGAGAAGAATGTGTATTCAGTTGCGTTTTGGTGTAAAGTTCTATAAGTATCTGTGAAATCCATCTGGTCCAGTGTATCATTTAATGCTCTTGTTTCTTTGGTGATGTTGTGCTTAGAATATATGTCATTTGCAGGAGGCACTGTGTTGAAGTCTCCCAGTATAAGTGTATTATTATCTAAGCATGTCTTAACTTTGGTTATTAATTGATTGGTATACTTGGCAGCTCCCACATTTGGGGCATAAATATTCATGATTGTTAGTTCCTCTTGTTGGATAGACCCCTAAGTATGATATAGTGTCCCTCTTCATCTCTCACTACAGTCTTTGGGGTAAACTTTAATTTATCTGATATGAGGATTGCTACCACAGCTTTCTTTTGAGGACCATCTGAATGGTAAATGGTTCTCCAACCTTTCGTGTTCAGGCTGGAGGTGTCCTTAAGTCTAAAATGAGTCTCTTGTAGACAGCAAATAGATGGGTCTTGCTTTTTTATCCAGTCTGAAACTTTGCATCTTTGATGGGATCATGAAGCCCATTCATGTTCAGAGTTCCTATTTAAAAATACTCACCATTTGCTTCAACGTGGATGGAACTGGAGGGTATTATGCTGAGTGAAATAAGTCAATTGGAGAAGGACAAACATTATATGTTCTCATTCATTTGGGGAATATAAATAATAGTGAAAGGGAATAGAAGGGAAGGGAGAAGAAATGGGTAGGAAATATCAAAAAGGGAGACAGAACATAAAGACTCCTAACTCTGGGAAACGAACTAGGGGTGGTGGCAGGGGAGGAGGGCAGGGGGTGGGGGTGAATGGGTAACGGGCACTGAGCGGGGCACTTCACAGGATTAGCACTGGGTATTATTCTGTATATTGGCAAATTGAACACCAATAAAAATAAATTTATTATTAAAAAAAGAGAAAAATATGAATTTAGTGTCATCATAATACCTATTCAGTCCCTGTTTTTGTGGATTGTTACCTTGGACTTCCTTTTTCTTTTACAGAGTCCCCCTTAATATTTCTTGCCGAGCTGGTTTGGTGGTCACATATTCTTTCAGTTTCTGCCTATCTTGGAAGCTCGTTATCTCTCCTTCTATTCTGAATGAGAGCCTTGCTGGATAGGGTACTCTTGGCTGCATGTTCTTCTCATTTAGGACCCTGAATATATCCTGCCAGCCCTTTCTGGCCTGCCAGGTCTCTGTGGAGAGGTCTGCTGTTAATCTAATCTTCTCCCCATATAATTTAGGGATCTCTTGTCTCTTGCTGCTTTAAGGATTTTCTCTTTATCTTTGGAATTGGCTAGTTTCACTATTAAATGTCGAGGTGTTGAATGGTTTTTATTGATTTTAGGGGGGGAACTCTCTATTTCCTGGATCTGAATGCCTGTTTCACTCCTCAAATTAGGGAAGTTCTCGACTATGATTTGTTCAAATATGCTTTCTGGTCCTCTGTCCCTTTCAGCACCCTCTGGAACCCCAATTATACATAGATGTTTCCTTCTGAGGCTGTCATTTATTTCCCTTAACCTTTCCTCATGGTCTTTTAATTGTTTTTCTCTTTCTTCCTCAGCTTCCTTCCTTGCCATCAACTTGTCTTCTATGTCACTCACATGTTCTTCTACCTGGTTAACCCTCGTCATTAGGACCTCCAGCTTGGATTGCATCTCATTTAATTGATTTTTAATTTCAGCCTGATTAGATCTAAATTCTGCAGTCATGAAGTGTTTTGAATCCTTTACGCTTTTTTCCAGAGCCACCAGTAGCTTTATAATTGTGCTTCTGAATTGGCTTTCTGACATCGAATTATAATCCAAATTCTGTAACTCTGTGGGAGAGAGTACTGTTTCTAATTCTTTGGGTGAGTTCTTCTTTCTAGTCATTTTGCTCAGTGCAGAGTGGCTAAAAAGGAGTTGTACTGGAAAAAGGAAGAAAAAAAGAAAAAGAAAAACAAAAGAAAACAAGAAGGGGTACCCTCTGATTCTATACACTGTAAGCCCCTCGACTTTCCCTGGAGCTTTCCAGCCTGCTCTGTCAAGAACTTGCTCTTCCCCTGTCCTTCCAGCTCGTCTGGGAGAGGGGCCTGCTGCCTGACTCTCAGGTGTGTGCACCTGGGCAGCTTCCCCGCCCCCTGCCAGGTGCACGGTTCAGTGGGAACTCTTTGTCCTGTGAGGCCCCTGCTCCCCGGTGGCCCCGCTCTATCCCAGGCACAAGGTGACACCGGGAGGAACAACCCCACTGGTGGCGGCCAGCTCCCCAGCCCTGGAGTCAGCTCCAGCAGTAACTCCCACAGCAACCCGTCCGCAGGGGCCTGGATGCTCTGGGGGTGGGGGCTCTGACATGCACAGCTCAGGGCCAGCTGGCAGCAGGAGCGTCCTCACTGTCTTAAGCCCTCCTGGCCTCTGCCTGTCCCCAGGGGGAGCGCCGGATCTTGGGCTGTGTCCCCCGTTGCCCTGGGCTCCGGGGCCTGCACCACTGGAATCCCGCTCCCGGGTGGCACAGCCCCCTCCACGCAGAGCCACCGCTGAGCTGCTCCCAGGACCCCACTGGGTGCGCTCCATCTTTTTATTCCGCTCAGCCCATGGGGTGGGTGCTCTCCCTGGGGCGCCCCTCCTGTTAGTGACCCCAGGAATCTGGGGACTCCACCACCCCTCCTGTGGTTCTGTCCGGTTTTCCTGTTGAGCGCCTTTCCGTCTGGGAAGAATCTGGGACAGATTTTTAAAGTTCCCGCTTCTCCAGGCCGGGGTCCCCTGTCCTGAGGCTCCCGCCCCCTTTAGCCCGGCTCCTTGCAGGGCCCCTCCCCCACTGGATTCTTTTTTATTTTATTTCTCCCACCTTCCTACCTTGTTAGAAGCACAAACCGTTCTCTCTCTAGCGTTCCCGCTGTTCTCTCTTTAAATCTCAGGCCAAATTCGTAGTTTTTCAGGATGATTTGAAAGTTATCTAGGTAAGTTGGTGGGGCAGGTGACTTGGAGACCATACTCCTCCACCAGCTTGCCAACCCCTTGAATTTAAAAGTTTGATTTGGACAAGTGTCGTTTAGGTTGATCTATAGGAAGTTGAATAGTGACCCTTCGAAAGATATGTCCAAGTTCTGATTTCCAGTATAGATTTCCCTCTCTATCTGAAAGTAGAGCATTCCCATGAAAACTTTTGTAAGCCTAAATGGCATAACCTGGAGAAGCAATTACCATTAATTTACAAGGAAAATGTTTTTAGCATTCCCAGACCCCCAAAATAACCTGTCTTAGGCTTTTCTGCTACCTTAGGACACATCTTGCTAACAGATCTACAAAATAAATCAAGATGTTCAGATAACTTCCAAATGTATGGCAGCTTGATGCTGAGATGCTGAGTGTGGTTCCACAGGGGAAGGAGCTTGGTGGTGTCACTCTCTCTGCTTGGGGGTGTGTGCTGCTTCTATAAGGTGTCACTGCAAAATAAATGCTGGACTCTTTTTTCGTTTTTCACTTTTTTTTTTTCTTAAAAGCAAAAATCCTCTTTGGATTTCTTTTGGTTAATGAAAACAGGTACAAACATACATAGATCTTTCCTAAAAATGAAGTGGCACAACACCAACTTTCTAAAAATGGGCCATACCTGTATGTGTGCATGTGGCCTTATTTGGGAGTAGAGTGTTTGCAAATGCAATTACTTTGGGAATCTAGAGTTGCGATTGTCTTGGATTTAGGGTGGGCCCTAAAAACAATGAATGGTGTAAAAAGAGAAAGGAGAGGGAGATTTAAACACAGACACAGACAGGAAGCATGGAATCAGAGATTGGAATGAGCCATCTGAAAGGGAAGGAATGTCAAGGATTGCTGCCAGTTGCCAGAAGCTAGGAGACAGCCATGAGATAGAGTTCTCCTTCAAAGTCTGCAGAAGGAACCAACTTACTGACACCTTCATTTTGGACTGTGGGCCTCAAGAACAATGAAATAATAAATTTGTATTGTTTTAATCCAGTCAGTTTGTGGTAATTTTTTACGGCAGCCCTAGGAAGCTAATATATAGTCATTCCCACCCACCACCACCCCGGCCCCCGGTATACTTAAAAACCTCTCAGTGTTTTCCAAATGGGCTTGTGAGTAGGGTCTAATATGACATGTAATCTACTGGTTATTGGCATGTAACTCTGAAGTCAGATGATTTTTGAAACCACCCTGATATCTGCAGTAGAATTTTAATGGGGTACATCTTTTGAAATTGTCCACTGAACACACACATAGATGAATGAGCTTACCCATGTGGTTAAAACCCAAAGCCTCCAGAAAAAAAACCTGAAACAAAACAAGAGGAGTTAAGATGGTGGAGGGGTTGGGGATCCTAAGTTTGTCTGGTCCCTCAAATACAGCTGCTTATCAAATCATTCTGAACATCTGAGCAATCAATCAGAGGTCTTGGAGAACAAATAACTACAAGTCTACAAGTAGAAAAATGACCACCTTTTGGAAGGTAGGAGGTGTGGAGACTTGAACATGGTGTGATATGGATATGGTAGTGAGGATGGAGCCTGCTTAAGGAGGCTACTGCAAAGGCAGTGGAGTACAAAATGGGAACTTCTGGAAGTTGGCTACAGTAGGGGACATGTCCAGCTTAAAGGAGCTCAGGTGGTGAAGTGGCTGCAGAATTCCAGGTGTGACACTGTGGTCTGAGGATCCCCTGGGTCATAAGAAGAATGGGGGTGCTTGAGTGCTACACTGTTTCCAGGCACGGGAGTGTGGTAGCTGTCTGAGAACCACTGGCTTTCTGCCCTGTATTGCCATAAACTGCGAACCGCTGCACACTTGTATGGCTGCTTTCCTGGGCCTGGTCAGCAAAAGGCAGAAGCATGGCGAGACCCTCCCCAGGAGGAACAGCACAGGTCCATGCTGCTGGAGCCCCTAAGATTTGAAGTTTTGAAATTCAGTCACGTGCCTGAGATAAAAAAAAAGCTCAGACTCAGGCAGGGTGAACACAGGGTTCTGATGGAAATCAGGGAGACAAGAGTGATTGCTCTTCTGTGAGGGCTTACTGAATAGTGGGGGGTGTGAATTTTCAGCTCGAGGGCTAGAGACGGGTGCCACCATATTCATCTGGCCTATCAGAGCTGAAAGACTTGAGGGAGCAAAACGGCATCACCTAGTGGAGTCCAGAGCTGCTAACACCAAGCCCTGCCTCCCTGCACCCTGGAGATACATTTCCAGTAGTGAACGTCCACCTGAGACTCAGAGCAGCAGACTCTTCCCCCAGAAGACCAGTACAAATAACTAGCTCACACCAAGTTTACTGATCATACAATGCTGCAAAGCTCCAGCTCTACGGGAAAATAGTATCTAGCTTCCTTTGTACTTTTATTCTTTATTTTATTATTATTTTTCATTATATTTTAAAATTTGTATTACTAGATTTTAAAACAAAGACTGTAATAAGAGATGAAGAAGGACAGTATATCATGAAAAAGGAGTCTATCTACAGGAAGATCTAACAATTGGAAATATTTATGCTCTAACTTGGGAGCAGCCAAATATATAAATCAATTAATAGCAAACTTAAGAAACTCATTGAT